>NC_065581.1:107316480-107916480 GCF_024542745.1 Macaca thibetana thibetana | reverse complement strand
GAAGGGAGGGGAAGGGGAAGGGGAAGGGGAAGGGAAGGAAAGGGGAAGGGAAGGGAGGGGAAGAGGAAGGGAAGGGAAGGGAAGGGAAGAGAAGGGAAGGGAAAAGGAAATATATTGAAGTAATATATTCTAACTGAAAAACATATGCTTTTTAACTTTGTTAATGACATCCTCTTGTTCCCTTCTCCAGCTTTTTGAGTCATATATCTAATTAGCCTATTTTCATTGTTTCATTTTTTATTGATAAAGATATTTCAGGCTATAACTTTTTTCTTAGCAATGATTTAGTTTATATCGCAAAATTCTGATATATGTTTTCGTCATTATTAAATTTTGTATTTTGGTTTACATTTCTTCTTTGACCCAGGAATTGTTTGTAACATTTTTGTTATTTCCAAGTGAAAAGGCCTTGTGCTGTATTGAACTGTAATTTCATTGCACTGTTTTCAGATAATTTTGCTGCCCTATTTCTGCTTCATTAGAATTTATTGAAATTTTCTTTGTGGTATAATTAATATGTGATCAATTTGTATCTATGGGCTCTTTAAAAGTTGGGGCCAGGGTGTTCATTTGATATATATCCAGAGGAAGTAACTAAATATGTTGCTTAGGTCTTCTCTATCCTTGCTTTTTTTGTGTTTCCTTTAAACCACTTGATGCGACTTGTACTGAGAAAGGTTAGTCATAGCCTCCAGTAATTTGTGAGTTTTTTCTGTCTGCTGTGGTTTCTGTTTCATGAAAGTTCCCACTGTAATTTGCTATATAGATGTTCGTAAATATTGCATCTTGAGTGAATTATAGCCTTGAGCATTATAAAGATTCATGTCTGTCATTATTAATGCTCTTTGGCCTGGATCTCACCTTGTTTAATATTAAGATTGTGACCTCCATTTCTGTCTCTTTTTGTTTGCATTTTCCTAGTATAACTTTATCCATCCTTTCGTTCAGCTTTTCTTAATCACTTTTAGATGTTTCTTTTGTATACAGCATAGACAGTTGCATGTACTTTATAATGCAGCCTGAAATTTCTATTAACAGGTACGTTTATTTGTATTTATTCATACAGCAGATAGATATGGTCTCTAGTCTGTAATAATATTAATTCATACTATGTTCACATATATGTATATGTATACATAATTTTCACAATGTGGTCTGTGATTTTTTTTGCTCTATTTCGTTTGCTGGTTTTTGTTATTATTCTAATATTTAGAAGTCTATCTGTTTTGTTCTCAGAGTTAATTTTATATTAATTTTTATATCATGTCTTTAATTCCATCTTTGCTTTAGACATTATATATTGGTTCCTATTATAAACAACAGTTTGCAAGCTCTTCCTTTTCCTTCATCACCGAATTTTTAAAAATACAGTTACTGCTTTTTATATTTGCCTTTGTAGTATTAAGTAAGCTAAACATTTTTTTTTAATTTATGGATGTTTTTCTTTTTCTTTTTTTTTTACTTTTAAGTTTAGGGGTACACGTGCAGGTTTTTTATACAGGTAAACTGCATGTCATGGGGGTTTGTTGTACAGATTATTTTATCATCCAAGTATTAAGCCTAATACTTATTTGTTATTTTTCCTAACCCTCTCCCTCCTCCCACCCTCCTCCCTCAGTTATGCCCCAGTGCCTATTGTTCCCCTCTATGTGTCTATGTGTTCTCATCATTTAGCTCCCACTTGTAAGTGAGAACACACAGTGTTTGGTTTTCTGTTCCTGCATTAGTATGCTAAGGATAATGGCTTACAGCTCCATCCATGTTCCTGAAAAGGACATGATCCCATTCTTTTTTATGGCTGCATAGTATTCCAAGGTGTATATGTACCACATTTTCTTTATGCATTCTACTATTGATGGACATTTAGGTTGATTCCATGTCTTTGCCATTGTGAATAGTGCTGCAATGAGCATATACATGTGAGTGTGTTTATGATAGAATGATTTATATTCTTCTGGGTATATACTCAGTAATGGGATTGCTGGGTTGAATGGTAGTTCTGTTTTTAGCTCTTTGAGAAATCACCACACTGCTTTCCTCAGTGGTTGAACTAATTTACACTCCCACCAACAGTGCTGAAGTATTCCTTTTTCTCCACAACCTTGCTAGTATCTGTTATTTTTTTGACTTTTTAATAAAAGCCATCCTGACTGGTGTGAGATAATATCTCATTGTGGTTTTGATTTGCATTTCTCTAATGATCAGTGACGTTGAGCTTTTTTTCATAGGCTTATTGACCACATATACATCTTCTTTTGAAAAGTGTCTGTTCATTTCCTTTGCCCACTTTTTAATGTTTTTTTCTTGTAAATTTAAGTTCTTTATAGATAAATAAGCTAAAACTTTTACTAACTGATTCGTCAGCTTTAAAGGATAACTTATTGCTATTACTTTTGTAGCAAGCAATGATCTTAGACTACTTTCCACATTTGCTTCCCATTCTTCCATTTCTTTTTATTTTATTTTATTTTATTTTATTTTATTTTTTGAAACGGAACCTTGCTCTGTCACCAGGATGGAGTGCAGTGGCATGATCATCGCTCACTGCAACCTCCACCTCCTGGATTCAAGCGATTCTCCCTCCTCGGCCTCCTGAGTAGCTGGGACTACAGGTGCATGCCACAAGGCCCAGCTAATTTTTGTATTTTTACTAGAGACAGGGTTTCACCATGTTGGCCAGGATGGTCTCAATTTCTTGACCTCGTGATCCACCCACCTTGGTCTCCCAAAGTGCTGGGATTACAGGTATGAGCCACTGTGCCCAGCTCCCACTCTTACATTTCTGTTGGTGTATTATTCCTACATTTTCAGAGCTTCTACAATGTACATATCATTCTGTTATGTTTATTTATAACTTTCATTTAATCTGAATTTCAAAGTTGAATATATATAATATTCATCACTAGTCTTTTTCCTACAACTTTCCCTATGTCCTCCTTGCTGGCCAAAGCTCATTCTCTAGTGAATTTACCATCAAGATACAATCAAAACAATTTGTCTGTATCCATTATAATTGTATTAGTCAATTTTCATACTGCTATAAAGAAATACCTAAGGTTGGGCAATTTACAAAGAAAAAGAGGCTTAATGGATTCACAGTTCCACATGGCTAGGGAGGCCTCACAATCATGGCAGAAGGCAAAGGAGGGGCAAAGGCACATCTTACATGGTAGCAGACAAGACAGTGTGTGTAGGGGAACTGTCCTTTATAAAACCATCACATCTCATGAGACTTATTCACTATCATGAAATAGCACAGGAAAAACCTGCCCTCATGATTCAATTACCTCCCACCAGGTCCTTCCCATGACATGTGGGGATTATGGGAGCTACAATTCAAGATGAGGTTTGGGTGGAGACACAGCCAAACCATATCAAAAACTGAGGAGCAACTTAGCTTCATACAAGGTTTTGAGTGCATCCATTTTTTACCCTTGGGTATCTCATAGGTAGTTCCATGGCTTCTGCCATAAGGCATTGCTGTTGAGAGGCTCAATTATGACATTGGTCTGGTTTGTGCAGCTATACCTGAACACCATGCACTGGGTAATTTATAAAGAATAGAAATTATTTATCATAGTTCTGGAGGCTGGAAAGCCCAAAATCAATGCACCAGCACCTGGAGAGTGTGTTCTCACTGTACCATAACATGCCGAAAGTATCACATAGGGAAAGGGCAAAGAGAAAGACAGACAAAAGGGGACTGAACTTGTCCTTTTTAAGGAACTTACTCCCACAATAAGGAAGCCACTTCCCTAATAACAGCATTGACCCACTCATGAGGACAGAGTCTCCATGGTCTTATCACCTCTTAAAGGTATCACCACTTAATATTGTTACAATGGCAATTAAATTTCAACATGAGTTTGGGAGGGGACCAACACTCAAACCAAAGCACAACTTTTCTTACAGAAGAACTTTGTTTTTGCCTGACCGTTATAAAGATATTTGTTTCATTTTCAAAATCAAATCTTGAAAATGGTCAGTGTTCACAAATTGGGGTCAATTTTCACTTTTAATGTATACATTTAAATCTTATTTCAAGAAAAGTGTCATGAATTATAGTTTAAATGTTTGCTTTGTTCCAGTGTGTTCATTTTCTTCTTTGAGAATTGCAATTACAGAAATGTTACATTTCCTTTGCCTATCCTCTATATCATTTTTTTCTATATCCATTTTTAAAATATGTTTAAATTTTTTCTTATTATCTCAGTTCTAACCTCTGTGTTCCTAATCATTCTTCAAACCATGACTATTTTATTTTGTTCTGAATAATTTAGTCTTCATTTCTGAAATGGCCTTTTTCTCCTTTAGTCATTTATTATTTTTTTTGAGACAGTCTTGTTGTTGCCCAGGTTGGAGTGCAATCAAGATTCACTGCAGCCTCTACCTCCTCAGTTCAACCGACCCTCTCACCTCAGCCTCTTGAGTAGCTGAATCTACGGATGCACACCACCATGCCTGGCAATTTTTTTTTTTTTTTTTTGTCACTTTGCGCAGGCTGGTCTCAAACTCCTAGGCTCAAGTAATCTGCCTACCTCAGCCCCCAAAGTGTCAGGATTATAGATGCGAGCCACCGTGCCTAGCAGATGTGGCATTTTTAAACGTTGAAACAACTCCTGCAGGTATAGCAGGGCCTCTCTATATGTGTATATATTAGTGTGAATCAAAACTGAGGGCTCACTATCCCTGTCTGTATCAAGCTAAGAATTTAGCCTTAGGAATGGAAATAGTATTATAGGGATGCTCTGAAAAACCTGTCTGTTTCATAGGTGACCCACACAGGAAACTTAATGAAATACTGTAGAATACCGTAGTCATCAATCAAAATAGTTCATTAAATCAGATAACCAGTTCTAAAATTACATATATATGTGAAATATATATGATTTTAAAATCTTGTTTTCATTGAAAATATTCATTCACCAAACTTTTCATTAGTTAATTTTCACTTTTGGATGGGTGATCAGTGTTTAGAGTTTCATGCCATGGTGCTTGTTTGCTTTTGCATAACTCACACTTATAATGCAATGTCTATAACTTATAATTTCAGTTTCTTTAACATTGACAGAATGTAAGTATCCTTGAGGAACAATATGGGTAGTGGGGTGAGCTCACAATTTTCCTAATATCTTATAGTCATCTTATTCACATCTAAAACAACAGGAATATTTTATAACTTTGAAGCTTTACGTAACATTTAACTTTGGTTTCATAGACATAGAAACTCTTTTCACAGTTAAGTTTCATTATATAACATAGTTTAATTGAGATGTACTACTAAAATAGTAAATTTAACTACTATAAACCCAACAGACTTTTTAGATCTGTGCGGGTGGTAAACTGAAGAGTAGCCTACTCTGGGTGGGGGCGGCAGAGGGGCTCAGTCATTATGTTTTACAGAAAGAGTTAAGAGCATTGGTTAATTGGATGAGTCAGCTTTGTGCATGCCAATTAAGAGAGTGTCTACTGCTTTGTGAATTTATATAGCTCCTTCCAGGGCACACCAAGGTATTCTAGGGCTCTTCATTTGGTATTGTTGTGGAATAAGCCATTCCCTATAAAGAGAACAGAGGCAGATCTCTTCTCCAGTTTACTGCTAAGAAACGTAGATTCAGAATCCTCCTATGATATGCTCAGTGAAACAGAATTATGACACTCCCCCGCCTTACCCCTGTGTTCTTGTTGAATATTGATTGAATATTGAGCTCTTTCTCTGTCCAATCTGTGTGTGTGTGTGTGTGTGTGTGTGTGTGTGTGTGTGTGTGTCCACATCATTGCTTCTTGCTCCAGCAACTTTATTATCTTTTTAAGAGTTTGTTGTGTTCAGGACCTTCTAAAATATACTGTGGCAATTTTATTCCTTTGCTTTATTCCTCAGCATAAAGTCTACATTCAAATTGCTTTCACTGCTAATTTTCTATTTTATTTCTAGTGAGGTGGCTAAGTTGCATTGATGCATTCTCTTCAGGAGAACATTGGTTTCCATTAAGATTTATAGCTTGCCAAGGAGTTCCAGCCTTTGAAGCATCAAAAAAATATTTTGAACAATTTGAAAGTCATGTAAATTAGCAATGAAATAGTGTCCCTTAGCATTCATGGGAAGAAATAAGAGGGTAGCAAGGCCAGCAGGGTCAGATTCAAGCCATTGCATGTGCTGGCAGCAATACTTGCAGCATTGGGGGAGTTCATATGAGGAGCATACATTATTGCCTCATGAGGCAACACATATAGAGTTAAATCAGCTAACTTTTTGTTTGTTTGAGAACCAAAGGAACAGAGATCCTATGATTCTCAAAGAACGTGATGCAAACCCCACTTCTCAAGCTACACATGGTCTCTTCCTCCCTTCTTGATTTTTACATGCTGGCCTTCTTTCTCACTTCTTTTCATATTTCTACACCTTTTAGAGGTTTTCACTTAAACAATTACAAACTGCATCTTGTAACAACCTTAGCAAAGAGGTGTTACCAAATAGTATATAATGAATGCAGAAAAGTCTTAGAAGAAAAACAGGGTTTGATAGTAAATGAGACAAATTGTAAAATAATTGCTTAAACAGAGGCACATTGATTAAGATATGGATGAAATACCTTAGTGGGAAGAAACAGATTAAAATCACTGCATACTATGATCACATTTTTTGTAAATGTAACAAGTTTATGAATATGTATGTATATATTTGTGTGTGTGTGTGTGTGTGTGTACTCACACACTGTTTTAGTGTGTGAATGCTAAGCTAAGAAAAAAATTCTGGAAGAATGTATACCAAAATATTAATTGTTATCTCCAAGTATTAGAATTTAAAAGGCCTCCTCCTTTTTCTTCCTTTGTATGTTCTGTGCTTTCTTAGTTTTAAAAACAAGAATGAATTATTTTTACTAGAAATACAAAACTGTTAACATTCGTTGCCAAAAAGGAAACTCAAATGGACATATACTACAAGTATATGAAAGCACATATCTGGCTCACTGGAGAGCTAATTTTGGCTAGGTATCTCTTGTACCCCTTCCAAGGGAACTTACACATTGAAATACCAAAATACTGCTCCTCTCCTGGGCACAGATCTGAGGACACTGGAGTCAGTGTGTACGTGAACATAGATCTGTATACTGGGGAAATATATAAATATCGGAGGAAATCATTAGTCACAATGAAGTCCACAAGATGTGATAAAACCATATGTGAAAGTCAGAATCAAAAAAAAAAAAAAAAAAAAAAAAAAAAAGACTGCATTCATCAAGCATAAGGACCACCAAAACAAAGTACAGTATTCCTTCATTCTACCCAGGTGTCACTCAACTAGAATGTGGCAGAGGTCATATGTATCAAGTATCAACCTGCTTCGAGCAAATGCTACTAAAACACAAAAACTGTCTTTGTCAGCACATTGCCAAAATCTAAGAGTAAGAAATTATTAATGCAGGAAAACTTCTAGGGTCTGGGTCTTCTATTGATTCATGAAAATATTTTTGCAGAAGTGGGCCTTCAAGCAAAGCTTGGGAAACAAGAAGTTCAAGAGCCCATGAAAGTGTAAATTGAAGTTAAAGTGGGAATACTGAGAAGAACCAGATTGGCGGTATGCCCCCTTTCTGAGTTGCTGGTGCAGTCCCAAGGCATGCTGTGTTATAGGGGATGAGAAGGAGAAAACAGGAAGATATATGAGAGTGATTTTATTTATTTCCAATGTAAAACACACACACACACACACACACACACACACACACACAAACCCAACTCTTTCTGGTTCATTTGAGCCCAGGTGGAAAGAATTCTTCCTACTTATTGATGTGGGATAGGTGAAGAAAAATGCTGCAGGAGAGATGAGAATAGAAAAAGAGAAAGGCAATCTGATATAATTCTGATTTACAGGTTGGAATGCCAACTAGAAAGCACATACTGATGAAGATGGGGTGGAACAAATATTCACTGAGTCACTACCATGTGCCATACAATGTGCAAAAGATCTAACAGTTTTCGTCGCTCAAGAAATTTACTTTAAGTTCAAAGAGAAGTTAACCAAAGAAGGCATTTCTGTAAATATCTCCTTTCTTAATTTTTGAAATGTCTATTTCAAAATTCACCCATTCATGAAACATTTTAAAGGGTTCTACACAGGCTAGGTCCTGTGCCTAAAAATTTAAAACACATAAATAATCAAGCCTGATCTCTGTCCTTGAGGATGTAATAATCTGGTTCAAATTTAAATATATTAATCAAACAAATAAAATATAAACCTTTAGGTTTCGTAATATGACACGATCAATCTGACTCCATTCCTCAACTACAAACGTGTTGAAATAATGGATAAATAAATATTTAAAGACAAAAATGGAACTTAAAAGAAATAAGGGAAATTCTCTAGGTACTTATGATTAGAGAATTCATAATTCTTTTCAGATATACAAAGAAAACTTATTATTAATCAAATATTTGTCTTAAAAGTCATGCCAAGGGAACCGTTTTTTTTTTTCTTTAGTATTTCAGTAAGTAAATACTGAACTCTAAAGTCTGCAGAGGATTAGAAATGGGTTCTCAATACAGGTGGTACATATTCATCTAAATGCTTCTTTATCTCCTATATAAACATCTTTGTTTTCTAGTAAAAAATATTCATATTCACCTTTCAAATTCAGAAGATATAAAAAATGCAAAGAAAAAGAGAAATCTTTTAAAATTCTAGCACTTGGAATAACTGCTATTAACATCTTGTTATATAAACTTCCAGATTGCTTTCTGTGCATTTACTCACACAATATGAGTATATACATATTTTACATACTTTCATCTTTATAAACACTTAATATACAGATAATCTTCTCTGACCATTGTTAATTATAATTAGAAATAAACACCATAAATTTATAACTTTAAAATCATCAAATTATTTGTTTATCAAAAAGTTATAATGCAGAATTTATAGAATATCTAAAATAGAACAACAAAAATGACAAGACTTTTTTATATCAAAACTTGTAGCATGCTGCTAAAGTTGTACATGGAGGGAAATGTTAGCTTTATATATCAATAAAGGAAACATTATAGAAAAGTAATAAGCTCAGCATTCAAATTAAGTTAGAAAACTAACAATTAAGTAAACCCAAAATACGCCTAAAAGGAGGAAAGAAAAAAATTAATAAAATAGAAACAATTTATCTGGAGAATCAGCAAAAAGAAAATTTGTTTGAAAATTAACAAGCCATTGGTAAGACTGATCAAGAATCAAAAATATTTGTCACACATAAACATAATTAGAAATAAGAAAAATAAATGTATCTTATAGAGAAGGCATTTAAAATGTAAAGATTTACCAGATATTTAAGAAAAATTTATGCTGTATATAATGCAATACTTTTGGGAGAATACAAAGGTAAGGCTCTTTAACTTATTTCACATAGAACAATTTTGATTAAAAAAATACACAAACATAGTAAAAAGAAGGGAATATCATAGACCAAGATTGTCCAAGAATAGATAAACAAAAATACAAACTAAAATACTAGAAAACTCTTACTTACTACCCATTAAAACGGCTACTAAAAAAAAAAAAAAAAAGGAAATAGGCCAAGCATGGTAGCTCATGCCTGTAATCCCAGCACTTTGGGAGGCCGAGTTGAGCAAATCACTTGAGATCAGGAGTTCGAGACCAGTCTGGCCAAGAGGGTGAAATCCTGTCTCTACTAAAAATACAAAAATTAGCCAGATGTGGTGGTACATGCCTGTAATCCCATCTACTTTGGAGACTGAGGCATGAGAAACACTTGAACCCAGGAGGCGGAGGTTGTAGTAAGCCGAGATCATGCCACTGCACTCTACCCTGGGTGACAGGGCAAGACTCTGTCTCAAAAAAAAAAAAAGAAAAAAGAGAAAAAAGAAAACAAGCATTGGCAAGGATGTGGAGAAACTGGAGTCCTAGTGCACTGTTGATGGGAATGTAAAACGATGTAGCTACTATGAAAAACAATATGGTGCTTCCTCAAAACATTAAAAACAGAATTAACATATGATCCAACAATTCCACTTTTGGATATGAAGCGGCATTATTCACAATAGCCAAGAGGTAAAAAACAAACAAACAACAAAAAATAAATAAACAGCATAAATGTCCACTGATGGATAAAGGGATAAACAAAATATGGTATATACATAAAATGGAATACCATTTAGCCTCAAAAAGGAAGGAAATGCTACTACAGATATGAATATGAAGCACATTATGCTAAGTGAAAAAGCCAGCCAGTCACAAAAAGACAAATACTGTGTGATTCTGCTTATATTAGGTATACAGAGCTGTCAGATTCATAGAAACAAACGTAGAATGATGGCTGAAAGGGACTGAGGGGAAGGAAGTATAGGGAGTTGTTTAATGGGTATAGTTTTAGTTTTGCAAGATGAAAAGAGTTCTGGAAATTGGTTGCACAACAGTGTGAATATAGTTAATACTATTGAACTTTGTACTTAAAAATGGTTCAAGTAGGTACATTTTATGTTTCTCCTTCTCAACCTCCCGAGTAGCTGGGATTACAGGCACCCACCACCACGCCCAGTTAATTTTTGTATTTTTAGTAGAGACAGGGTTTCACCATGTTGGCCAGGGTGGTCTCGAACTCCTGACCTCAGGTGATCTGCCCATCTTGGCCTCCTATAGTGCTGGGATTGCAGGCGTGAGCCACCACACCTGGCCAAAATTAGACCAAATTCAGCACTGGCACCAGAAAGAAATGTATATGGTCAGAAATCAAGAGCAACAGAAACGAAAGACATCTGAATAAATGTAAATAACTTTTTTTTCTCCTCTTAAGTTCTTTGTAAAGAACTTCATATAGAATAGAACAATTTTGATAAAAACATATTTGATTGTTGAAAAGCAAAAAGTACAACATTGTTGGAGTTTGTCGATGAATGCAGATGTAATATATATGACACTTTAACATGAAGATCAATGGGGGACAGTAAAGGGACTGATATAGTTGTAAGAATACTAAAAGGGACTGATATAGTTGTAAGAATACTAGATTTTACTAGAAATGGTAAAATATTAAAAACACATATCAAGAAAACTTCAAAATAATCATTCATTTTGAAAATTAGACTTGAACAAATAGAAAAGTTAGATATGTATTGTAATCCCTAGAGCAAATACCAGAAAATATGAAGCTTAAAATTGAATAAATTAATATGGAATATTACAATAATTCAAATAATCCATAAGAAAAAAGGAAAAGGAAAAACAAGTGAGCCAGAGAACAAACAGAAAATTCCAACTGTATCACTAGCAAGAATGTTACTAAATGAAAATTATAAATGGTCTTAACACATTAAATGAAAGATGGAAATTGCCATATTCTGTTTTTAAAAGACCCAGCTAAATGCTGTCAATAAGAAATGTATTTAAAATATAAAGACATAGATGGATTCAAAATTTTAAGATGGAAAAAGTCATTATGCAAACAGAAGTGAAAAGAAAACTGAGTGGCTCTATTAATATTAGCCAAAGTAAACTTCAAGCAATGAATATTACCAGAGATAAGCAGATACATTAAATAATGACAAAAGGGTCACCTTAACAAGAATGCACAACAAGCCTGAATATTCATTTAACAACTTAAATTGAAACATATGAAGAAAAGTCTGATAGAAATGAAAGAGGAAACAGAAAAAGCCACAATTATAATTGGAGGCTTCAATACTTCCTTCGTAGTTGTTGACACAACAAGCAGACAGAAAATAAATAAGGATATAGAAGACATGAACAAAATTATTAACCAATTTGACCTAATTGATATTCCATTCTACAACAGCAGAATACACATTCTTTCTGATTGCATGTGGGACATTCACTACGATGGATCATGTTCGGGGCTATAAGACAAACCTTAACCAATTTAAAAACAGTAAAAGCCATATAAAATGTGTTCTCTGCCATAACTGAATTGAACTTGAAATCAATGACAGAAAGATTGCTATAAAATTCTCAAATATTTGGAAATTAAATAGAATACTTCTATATAATCCATGAGTCACTGCAGAAATTACAAGATAAATTAGAAAATATTTTGCACTGAATGAAAATGAAAATGCAACGTATCAAAATGTATGAGATCCAGGTAAAGCAGTGTTTAAGTAGATATTTACAGCATTGAATGATTAGGGGAAAAAGTCCTCAGATTAATGATTGAATGTCTGCTTTAAGAAACTAGAAAAAGAACAGCAAATTAAACCCAAAGCAAGCACAAGGAAGAAAATAAGAAAGATCAGAGCATAAATCAATGAAATAAAATCTAGAAAGAGCAATAGAGAACATCAATGAAACCAAAAGTTGGTGATAACACATAAATATTTCTATTTCCAGCTATAATGGACAAGCTTATACCATACTAGCCATCCCACAAAAAGCAAAAATAAATAAATAGAATGCAAATCAAATATTTAAAATATATATGAAGTAAAAAAAAAAAAAATCAGTTTCAGCTTCTCTGCCTTTTGTCCAGGAAATTACACTGATATCATCCCAATATTCTATGATGCCTTCCCACTTTTTATACTTTTTTATACTTTTCTTCACTAATAGAACTGCCATATATTTAGGTCAGAAAAGAACAATCCCTGATGATTTCACAGAAACCCAGGAAAGAACAAGAAACAACAGAAAGGCTAAATATATGGATAAATGTAAGTGAATACTGGTTACACAAAATAATAATAATAGTAATAATTTTAAATACATATACATTTTAAGATACAATACAATACAAATAGGAGGCAGAGGGAAGGTGGTAGAATTCAAGCATTCTAAAGTCCCTCCCTGCACTATATAGGAAACAGTAAAAAATATTAGTTTATATTAGATTCTAAAAATAAGGACACATACCATAATTTCTAGGATAACCACTAAAGAAATGGTAATAAGAAATGGGAAAAACACAGTAACAAATAAATATTTGATTAACCAAAAAAATAGAAAAAATTAACAAATTTGTTATATAAAAATGTAGTAATATAGTACATGTAAAACCAAGTATATCAATAATTACATTAAATATAAATTGAATAGAAACTCCAATTAAAAGGCAAAGACCATCAGGCTGAATTTTAAAAATTAACATACTGTTTACAAGAGACCACTTTAAATATGACACAAAGTTAAGTAAGGTTGAAAAAGAAGATATATTGTGCAATACTAACTGAAAGAAATTAGCTCCATTAATAGCAGGGAAAATCGACTTTAAGGCAAAAGTATTACAACAGAAAAAAGGAACAGTTCATAATGTTAATAGGGTCAACTTACAAGAAGTTGCAATAATACTAAATTTGAATGTATCTAAAAATATAGCTTTAAAATGTGTGAAGAAAGAGGCTCTGAAGAAAAGGAAAATGAACTGCCAATCATCATAAGAAATTATAATTCATCCTTAGCCTATTTTAGTTCACCTAGAGTTGGACAGTTTTTGGTACAACTGACAGCATCCCATATCAGGTGCCTACACACCTTGCTTTTCTGCCTGGGATCGTTCTCTAGAAACTTGAGAAAACTCATCTTCATCTATATAAACAATCTAGAAATACAGAGGGATTCATGCCTCTGGGCACAACCCTGAACTAATGGAAGATGGGAGTTAGCAGGCAATTTTTTTTCTTTTTTTTTTTTTTTTTTTTTTTTTTTTGCCATTCTGTCCAACAGTGAGAAAATTCTGAGGCATGTGCTACACATTATTTTTAGACTGTCTCAAATGGCATTAAGCCCTAGTTTTCAAGAGTGGTGACCACCTCAATAATATATCCTTTATTGACAACTCTCTCCTTTCTTGGCTCACTTTCTCTACTCACTTCTTGTGATATCCAGGGTTGCCACTCAAATAAACCACCTGAGCCCAAGTATTTTTTCCTCAGTGTGTGATTTTAAGAGGACCCAAGCTAACACAATAACTTACTTAGTAGCAAGCGGTAAAAATAATAGTAAAAATATATAATTTGAATATAATTAACAAATGTTGATATAACTGAAATATGTAGAATACTGTATCCAGAAACTGCAAAATACAAACAACGTTTTTGAAAAATGCATTTTTACATTTCCAAACAATAGGGTATTTTTCTCCATCTTATTGATTTCTAGGTTACTTTCATTCTGATTAGAGAATGTATGCTTAAGCATTAAAATGACCATATTGCCCAAAGCAACCTACAGATTCAACACTATCCCTATCAAACTACCAATGTTATTTTTCACAGAACTAGAAAAAAAAACTATTCTAAAATTCATATGGAACCAAAAAAAAGAGCCCAAATAGCCAAAGCAATCCTATACAAAAAGAACAAAGCCAGAAGCATCACATTACCTGACTTCAAACTATACTATAAGGCTACAGTAACCAAAACAGTGTGATACCAGTACAAAAACAAACACACAGACCAATGGAATAGAATAGAAAACCCAGAAATAAAGCCATACACCTACCACCATCTTATCTTCGACAAAGTAAAAAAATAATAATAATAAGCAAGAGGGAGAGGAATCTCTATTCAATAAATGGTGCTGGGATAGCTGGCTATTCATATGCAGAAGAACGAAACTGGACCCATACCTTTCACCATATACAAAAATTAACTCAAGATGGTTTAAAGATTTAGGTGTGGATTTCAAACTGTAAGAATACTAAGAGAAAACCTAGGAAATACCATTCTGGACATCAACCTTGGGAAACAATTTATGACTAAGTCCTCAAAAGCAATGGCAACAAAAACAAAAATTTACAAGTGGGACCTAATTAAACCAAAGAGCTGCTTTTAGCAAAATAAACTATCAACAGAGAAAACAAATAGGAGAAAATATTTGTAAGCTATGCATCTGACAAAGGTGTAATATCCAGAACCTATAAGGAACTTAAACAATTCAACAAGAAAAACACAAATAACTGCATTTTTAAAATGGGAGAAAGACCTGAATAGACACTTCTCAGAAGAGACATACAAGTGGCCAACAAACATATGAAAAAGTGCTACCCATCACTAATCATCAGAGAAATACAAATCAAACCATAATGAGATACTGTCTCACATCAGTCTGAATGATTATCATTAAAAGGTCAAAATACAACAGATGCTGCCAAGGCTCTGGAGAAAAGGGAAAGCTCATACACTGCTGGAAGGAATGTAAATTAGTTAAGTTACTTTGGAAAGCAGTTTGGAGATTTCTCAAATAACTGAAAACATAACTACCATTTGATCCAGGAATCCTGTTACTGGGTATATATCCGAAAGAAAACAGAGTATTCTACCAAAAAGACACATGCACTTGCATGTTTGCAGCACTATGCATAACAGCAAAGACATGGAATCAAGTCATGTATCTATCAATGGTGTATTTGATAAAGAAAATATGGTACATATGCACCATGGAATACTATGCAACCATAAAAAAGAATGAAATCATGTCCTTTGCAACAACATGGATGCAACTGGAGGCCATTATCTTAAGTGAATTAATAAAAGGAACAGAAAACCCAATACCACGTGTACTCACTTATAAGAGGGAGCTAAACATTGGGCTCTCTTGGGCATTAAAATGGCAGTAATAAAAAATGAATACTACTGAGGGCGGAGGGAGGAGAACAAAGATTGAAAAACTAACTATTGGGTACTATGCTCAGTATCTGGGTGATGAGATCATTCATACCTCAAACCTCAGCAATACACAATATACCCAAGTAACAAACCTGCACATGCACTCCCTGAATCTAAAATAAGAGCTGAAAATAATTAAAGTAAAAAATAAAATGAAATATTCTGTGACTTACTTTATAGCCCAGCATATGATCAATTTTGGTAAATGTTCCATGAGATACAACTTTAACAAGTTGCATTTTGATGAGTAAATGTAGTGTGGCATTCTGGATGGAATTCTGGAATAGAAAAAAAAAAATTGGGTAAAAACTAACGAAATTTGAATAAAGTATGCACTTTACTAATAATGTATCAATATTGGTTCATTATTTATACCAATGTAACATAATCATATAAGATGTTAATAATACAGAAAGCTGGGTATGAACATATGGAAACTTTGTAACATCTTCACTATTTTTTCTCACAATTTTAGCAAATCTAAAAGTGTCCTTGGCCAGTCGCAGTGGCTTATGCCTGTAACCCCAGCACTTTGGGAGGCCGAGGTGGGCAGAACATTTGAGCTCAGGAGTTCGAGACCAGCCTGGCCAACATGGTGAAATCCCACCTCTACTAAAAATACAAAAATTAACTGGGTGTGATGGCACACACTTGTAGTCCCAGCTACTCCAGAGGCTGAGGCACGATAATCACTTGAACTCAGAAGGCGGAGGTTGTAGTGAGCCAAGATCGCACAACTGCAATCCAGCCTGACAGAGCTAGACTCTGTCTCAATCAATCAATTAATAGTGTTTAAAAAATAGTTTATTTTGAGACACAATTTGTACTATTTTATTAAGACATAATATTTTACATAGAGTAAATGTGGTATTTTGTTATTAATACATGCACAGAATGTGTAATGACCAAGTCAGGACATTTGGGATATCCATTATCTTGAGTATTTACCATTTTTATGTGTTGGGAACATTTCAAGTCCTCTCTTCTCCTACTTTGAAACATAGAATATATTGTTGTTAACTACAGTCATTCTACTCTGCTACTGAATATTAAAACTTACATCTTATATCTAATTGTGGGTTTGTGCCCATTAACCAACTTTTCTTCATCTCCCCTCCTACCCAAACATCCTTCTCAGCCTCTAGTATCTATCATTCTATTCTCTAGCTCCATGAGATAAACTTTTAATTTTTCCACATACGAATGAGAACATGCAATATTTGTCTTTCTGTGGCTGGTTTATTTTACTTAACACAAGGACCTACAGTTCTACACGAGTTGCTACAAATGGCATAATTTTATTCTTTTATGTGGCCAAATAGTATTCCATTGTGTGTATATACCACATTTTCTTTATCCATTCATTCATTGGTGGACACAGTTTGATTCCATATCTTTTTTTTTGTGACTAGTGCCACAATAAACATGCAAATGCAGGTATCCTGTTGATATATTGATTGCTTTCCCTTGGGATAAATATCCAGTTGTGGGATTACTGAATCGTATGGTAGTTCTATTTTTAGATTCTTGAGAAATCTCCATACTGTTTCCATAGTGGTTGCACAAATTTGCATTCCCACCATTAGTATAAAAGACTTCTCTTTTTTCCACATTCTCATCACTTATGTTTTGTCTTTTAAATATTAGCCATTCTGACTGGGGTGAGATGATATATCATTGTGGTTTTGATACAGTTCCCTAATGGTTAGTGATGTTGAGCATTCTTTCATATACCTATTGGCCATTTGTATGTCTTCTTTTGAGAAATGTATGTTTATGTCCTTTGTTCATTTTTGTAATAGGATTGTCTTTTTTACTGTTGAGTTGTTTGAGTTCCTTGTATATTCTGGATATTAGGCCTTTGTCAGATTAATAGTTTGCAATTATTTTATCCCATTTAATAGGTTGCCTCTTTGTAGACTGTTTTTGTTTGTTTTGCTTTCAAGAAGCCTTACAGTTTTAGCTTAATATAGCCCCATTTGTCTATTTTTGTTTTTGTTGCCTGTGCTTTTGAGGTATTAACCATACAATGTTTGCCTAGATCGATGTCCTGAAGTACTTCCCCTATGTTTTCCTCTAGTAGATGTACAGTTTTGGGGTCTTATATGTAAGTCTTGAATTTATCTTGAGTTTATTTTTGTATATGATGAGAGACATAGGTCCAGTTTCATTCTTCTGGTTATGAATAACGAATTTTCCTGACCCCATTTATTCAAGAGGGTTTCCTTTCCCCAATATATGCATGTGACAACTTTGTTGAAAATCAGGCTATTGGTATGTGGCTTTATTTCTGGGTTCTCTATTCTGTTCCATTAGTTTATGTGTCTATTTTTATACCTATATCATGGTGTTATGGTGACCATAGCCTTGCGATATATTTTGAAGTCAGGTAGTGTGGTACCTCTAGCTTTGTTCTTTTTGCTCAGGATTGTTTGTTTATTTGGCTTCTTTTATGGGGTCCATGCAAATTTTAAGAATTTTTTTCTAATTATGTGAAAAAGGATGTTAGTATTTTGCTAGACATTATCTTGAATCTGTATACTGTTTGGCGCAGTATGGTCATTTTAATGATATAAATTATTCAAATCCATGAAAATGAGATGTATTCCCATTTGTTTGTATCTACTTCAGTTCCTTTTATCAGTGTTTTGTGGTTTATCTTGTAGAGGTCTTCCATCTACCTGGTTGAATTTATTCCTAGGTATTTATTTTAGCTATTATAAATGGGATTATCTTCTTGATTTCTTTCTTAGTTAGCTCATTATTGATATATAGAAATGCTGTTGTTTTTTTGCATTGATTCTGTATTGGAGTTAATCTCTCCCTTTAGATCTAATAATACTTGCTTTATATATCTGGGTGCCCTAATGTTGGGCTCATGTGTGTTTAGAATTGCTATGTCCTCTTGCTGAATTGGTCTCTGCATTACACAATGACCTTCTTTATTTCTTTTTATGTTTTTGAATTAAAGTCTGATTTATCTGATATAAGTAGAGCTATTTCTGCTCTTTTTTGGTTTTCAATTGCATGAAATATCTTTTTCCATCTACTTACTTAAAGTATATATATGTCTTTACAGGTGAGATTAATTTCTTACAAGTAGCATGTACTTGGGTTGTTTCATCATCCATTCAGCCAGTCTGTATCTTTTAAGTGGAATGTTTAACCTATTTACATTCAAGGTTATTATTGCTATGTGAGGGCTTATTTCTGATATTTATTAATTTATTTCTGCTTGTTTTGTATATCTTACTCTTATGGTTTATCATTGCGGTTTGGTGGTCTTCTGTAGTGGTAACATTTGAATCTTTTCTTTGTGTGTTTGCTTTACCAGTAGGTTTCATATTTTTGTCTATTTTCATAATAACAGATACCTTTTTTTTTACTTCTAGTCGTAGGACTCCCTTAAGCATTTATTGTAGACCTAGTCCAGTGCTGATTAATTCCCTCAGCTTTTGCTTGTCTGGGAAAGACTTTATTTCTCCTTAATTTACTTCTCCTTTGCTGGGTATAGTATTCTTGGTTAGCAATTTTGTTTTGTTTTGTTTTTGTTTTTCCTTTTAGCACTTTGAATATATCTACCCATTTTCTCCTGGCCTATAAAGTTTCTGCAGAGAAATCTGCTATTAGTTTGATGGATGGTCCTTTATAAGCAATTAGACACTTTTCTCACACTGTTTTTAGAATTCTCTCTTTGTCTTTGAATTTTGATAGTTTGACTATAATATGCCACAGAGAAGAACTTTTGAATTATATCTCTCTGAGGATCTCCAAGCTTCCTATATCTCAATGTCTGAATCTCTTGTTAGATCTGCGAAGTTTTCAACTGTTATTTCATTCAATAGGTTTCTTTAACCATTTCATTTTTCCTTTGCCTTCTGAAACACAGAAGTTTAACTATATGTCTGCTTATGGTGTTTCATATGTTACATAGCTTTTGTTCACTTGTAAAATTCTTGTTTCTTTATTTTCCTCTAACTAGATGATTTCAAAAGACCTCTCATCAAGTTCTGAAATGCTTTCTTCTGCTTGATCTGGTCTACTATTGAAGCTTTTTGAGTTTATTTCGTATTTCGTTCAATGAATTTTTCAGTTCCAGAATTTCTGTTTCAGTTTTATAATACCTATCTTCTTTGGCAAATTTCTCATTCATATCCTAAATGTTTTTCTAATTGCTTTGTATTGCTTTCCTGTATTATCTTGAATTTCACTGAGCTTTTAAAAATAAATATTTTATTTTTTTCCATGATTTTGTAAATTGATTTTTGATTGGAGTCTATTCCTGAATAATTATTGTGTTCCTTTGGGGATGTCATATTTCCTTGCTTTTTCATGTTTCTTGTGTCCTTACACTGATATCTAAGCAGCAGGTCTAACAATCACTTCTTTCAATTTTTTTAATTTACTTCCATAGGGGAGGACTTTTCCCTGAAGATATAATGTTGATAGTGTAGGGCACTTTGGCTTTGATTCTGGGTGTGTGCAGTAGTGTGATCGCCACATGATTTCCTCAGCTATAAAGAGGGTCAATGGTGTCTGTCGTTTCCTCAGTGGTTTATGGCACAGCTGTTAGTGAAGGCTGTAGTGAAGTTTACTTGGGACCAGGATGCCAGGTGAGCCAGTCTTTGGGCCCCATAGTGGCAGTGATGGTAGGCCATGCATGTTTCTTTGGGCCCCAGGGTGGTATATTACGCTGGCATTGGTGTTAGCATGTCAAGGCAGGCCAAGTCTAGAGCCTCAAAGTGGGTTGCTCAGGTGCTTGGAATGGGAGCAGTGGGCTGGGTGGTTGGGTGGGTCCTCAGGCCCCTGTGCAACAGGCATGGTGTGGGTGATGGCAATAACAGTGGAGAGACAACCTCTGGGTCCCCAGTTCTCCATTTTGGTGTTGGCAGTGGTTGCAATGGGCTGGATGGGCCATTCCTCAGGCCTGCAGTTGGTGTGTGGGGGTGGGTGTCAGCTGTGGTAGTAGCAGCAGGTTGGGCGGGCTTGACCTTAGGAACTCAAGAGGAATGCTCAGGTGCCAATGGTAGCAAACTGGGCTGAACAACCTCAGGCCCCAGATGACAGGCTTGTGTACTGGTGGGAGTAAAGCTGGGCTGGGCGAACCTGTCCTTAGACAACCTGATTGTGCACTCAGGCACTGGCTGTGGTAGGCAGGTGTGGGGTGATTTCTAAACCACTGGAAGAATTCTCAGGTAGGGGCAGCAGAGTCTATACTGGAGCGCTGTTTCTGGGGAGGGAGGGGTTGCTTTCAGTGGAAGCAGCCATAAGCAGACAGCTAAATGCATCTGTTCCACTTGCACCTTAACCTTAAGAAACAGCCCACAACGACAGCAACTCTGGGCAGCTGAGTTTGTCCTTGGGGTGTGTTAAAATTTGCAAGTGGCCCGCTGCTGGAAGGGTGGGGTCACCCATGCTTTGGTCCCAGTGACGGCAGCAGCTCTCAGAGACTGTGGCTCAGGCAGGGTAGGCTTTCTGCATGACTGTCCCTCTGCTGGGTGGGGCAGGGTCACTGCCAGTGGCTCATGCTTTGGCCCTGGTGGCAACTGCAGGTAGGAAATGTCTATAAGGTTTTGGGGACGTGGTGATGGACAGCTTCTTGAGCTCCAGGGCAGGATGCCATCTGGTGGTGTTTGGGCTTTCAAAATGGTACGCTGCTGAGGCTGCTTAAGGCTTGTGAGTGTATGGGGCCATGCTGCCAGTCTCCAAGCAGTTCCTTTTGTTAGTCTTGGGGCCTATGAAGATCAAGGGGCTCTCCTGTGACTGAGACCGCAAGAGTCCATGGTGGAAATGTGGATTACTGTGGGTTTCTCACTTACCCTTTCCCTGTACTGGGGAGTCTCTCAAGGTTCCCTGCTGATTTCAGCCAAGCGGACTGCCTCTCTTTCCTCTCCTGCCTTTTTGTAGGTGCTTCCTGTCACTTCTCTATTGAATTCCAGTGCTCTTTCTTAGATTATCTATTTGAAGTGTGGTTATATGCTCACTGTTTTGGTGCTTCTTTGTGGAAGAGGTGGGTGGGTACCAGATGCATCTATTCTGCCAACTTGAAGCCCCTCTCGATCACAAATTTAAATGTAAAACTGTACATTTTTGTGAAGAAAACAAGATAAATACTTGGAACAAAAATCTTAAGACTTCATATACATGACACCAAAGGCATGATCCATATTTTTAAAAATTCAATAAATTGGAATCTATCAGAACTAAAAACTTTTGTTTTGTGAAAGATCCCTTTAAGAGGATGAAAAGACAAGCACAGATGAGAAGAATAATATATTTGCAATTCACATGTATGATGAAAGACTCGTATCTAGAATGCATAAAATCTCTCAAAACTCAATAATCATTTTATAGTTTCAGATCTTACATTTAAGTCTTTAATTTATTTTTGAGTTAATTTTTGTATACAGTATGAGGCAAGGATCTAATTTCATTATTTTGCATGTGGATATCCAGTTTTTCCATCAATATTTTTTTAAGAGACTCTCCTTTTGGATATAACACCAAAAGCACAGACAACAAAAGCAAAAATAGACAAATCGAATTACATCAAACTAAAGATTATCTGCACAGCAAAGGAAACAACCAACAAAACGGAAAGGCAAGCTTTGGAATGGAAAAAGAATATTTGCAAATCATAGATCTTATAAGAGGTTTATATACCAAATAAAGAAGGAACTCATACAACTCAATAACAAAAATACCAATAATCCAATTTATAAAATGGGCAAAGCACTTGAGTAGATTTTTCCAAAGAAGACATACAAATGGCCAACAGGTATGTAAAAAGGTGCTCGACATTGTGAATCATCAGAGAAATGCAAATTAAAATCACAATGAGATATCACCTCACACCCGTTAGAAAGGCTATCCAAAAAAATCACTGATAAAGAGCGGTAAGGGTATGGAGAAAAGGGAACCCTTGTATGCTATTGGTGGAAATGTAATTTGGTACAGCCAATTCTAGAAAACAGTATGGAAGTTCCTCAAAAAATTAAAATCGGAACTATCATATGATCTAGCAATCCTTCCTCTACATATATACGAAGGAAATAAAATCAGTATCTTGAAGAGATCTCTGCACCCCATTATAGCATTATTCACAATAGCCAAGATGTGGAAACAACCTAATTGTTTATAGACGGATGAATAGATAATTATGGTACATACATACAATAGAATATTATTTAGCCCTAAAAAGATGGAAATCCTGACACATCAAGGATGAACCTAGATAATGCTATGCTAAGTGAAATAAGCCAGACACAGACATGCTATATGATCTTATTTATATGTGGAATCTTTAAAGTAGAACTAACAGAAGCAGAAAGAAGAATGGCAATTGCCTGGTACCAGGAAATGGAGGAAGTAGAGCAATGTTGGTCAAAGGGTACAAACTTTTAGTTACAAGGTGAACAAGTTCTGAGGATCTAACATCAGCATGGGTGTTGACAGATGTGTTGATTAATTTGATTGTGGTAATCATTACAATATATGTACATCAAAGGATCACATTATACATCTTGAATATGTTCAAATCTTTATTTGACAAATATGTTAAAATAAGAACAAAACTCAATAGTTATTAAAAAAAAACCCACAATCTAATAAGAGGAAAATCACACCAAAAGACATTTCAACAAAGAGGAATATAGATAATAAATAAGCACAAAATATTCAACCTCACCAGGCATCAAGAAAGTTCAAATTACAACTGTGAGGAGATATCAGCACACACCTATTTGAATAGCTAAAATAAATAATGACAATAACAAATGCCTACAACAATGCAGAGAAACTGAATCCTTGATACATCAATGGTGAGAATACAAATGGTATGGTCACTGTGGAAAATAGTTTGGCAATTTCCTACAAAACTAAATTGTGCTGACCATAGGACTCGGCAAACAGGCTTCTGTAAATTTGTCTCTAAAAATGAAAAACTATGTTCACAAAGCAATCTGTATATGAATGTTCAACTGGCTTGTATTTGGGAGAATCAGTAGGTTCCCCAGATAATTTAGCATTATCATGCTGTGGGTTCTAGTTAACCCACATTTGGAGTAATTCACCACTCTGAGTGTGGATTCCAGCTTAACTTGATATTGTACGATTCTAATGGAACTCTTCATTTTACTGAGGTTGATCAAAATCATAGGCAGAATTCACACAGATTAAAATGGAAAATTCCATTCATGAGAATCAAAAGAAAATTTTGACTTCAACACAAGTGGTAGTTACAAACTTTTTAAATAAAAGGAGCATCAGACATAAAAATATTTGGAGTGACAATATGGTGGCTGTTCTTAAGGAATAGTATGCCAAATCTATTGGTATATTATTTTTCAAAATGACTCTTAATGGCTGCTACCAGTCAATATTTTTTAGTATGAACATTTGAAGTTTTGTGTGGAGGTAACATTGTCTGAGTAGTTTCCTTATTCTCATTGAAACGGTCAGAAATACAACAAAGTGTGGGAAGGAATGGAAGATTTAGCAAGACTGCAGAATATGCCATTTATTCCATGTTCAAAGCAGTAGAAAAGAAACCAAGAAGATGCCCTTATTCTTACATGAGAATTCTATTGTTCACCATGTTCTAATTATGAAACTTGAACTCAACAGGATGAAAGAGAAGCTCAGTCCACAGTATAAAGTGTATCTTTTCTGGAAATAGTTGTTAACGACTTAAATGGCAGGTTTATGCACCCTCGACTGACCCAATAGTTAAAGTAATAGACTGTAATACTCAAAACAGTCTGCAAAGCTGCATTTCTTGATTCGTTTGTGTTCCAGACAAATTAGAAGGCTGTATGGCAGAAAGAGAAAACACTGCTAATGTTTTATGACCTATTAGGTGGTTTCGCTGAAATGGAATTGTAAAAACGCATTTCTCAGGCACAAAAACTATATATGTTGTGCCATTATTTTCCTCAATTCAAAATGAATTCATTTATTCTTTAATCACAGAAAAAGCTCTGCAAATTGTGCAAAAGAAAATGTAGGGAATTTCCACAAAAGAGAATTTTAAAACAAAATGAAAAAAAGACTTCATGAATACTTTTATTCTTTTGATGCACACAAGGGACTTAATGGAAACTGTGGCCACAGCAATCCAGAATTAATGTCTTATATTTGGAAAATCAACATGTTTGGGAACATGAAAAGAGGAAAGCTATGTGAAATGAAACAGTCTTGGGTCATTATATATCTACAATATTTGCCTCACTCAGGCGTAGTCAGACATATGTTAAAGACATAACTGTCTCTACTTCCACTTGACGTATTTTTTTTTTCAGTAAATGAAACTCCAACCACAAAAGCAGTTGACTATGTGAAATTACAAAAAAGCTGTCAGAAGGCTTGTGTGGGAGATACATTCGCCATAAGCACCAGTGCTAGGAATCTGAGAAGCTTTTTTAATGGATTCAGAGACCTTTAGAAAAAAAAGGTCTCCTTCTCCAGTAATTGAATTTGACACCAAAGTTCTCTGGATGCTAGGGCTGTACAGGGTACTTTCCCATCCACATCTAGGCTAAATTGGAGATGGTGACCTCTGATAGACTAGAGCAATCCAGGAAGTAATAGAAACCTCACTTCATAGAAACTGGTGACAGGTTGGGATTAAATTTTAGGCTGGCCAGGAACCGTCAAACTCTTTCTCAGAGAGCCCACAGGCTTCCGATAGAAGGGAGATTTTAGAAAACATTCTATAAATGATTCTTTTTCCAATGTACTCTAATTACATTGAAAATTATAAACTAACATCGCTTAAGGTTTGAGACTCAAACAGGACTTAAATCCAAACAAGATGTCTTAGTTTCCCAACTTAAATGCCATTTTACAGAGCTTTGTAACAATGGTGAAGGAGAAATAGTGTGGAATGTACACAGGGTTCCTTGAACTGTTATTTAAAATAGTGAAAAAGCAGACACACCTAAGTATTCAGGAGCAATAATTGGTTAAGCAAGGTATATAGTAGATAGAAGTTTATGTAGTCATTAGAAAGAATCTTTTTAAAGGATATTTAATTAAATAAGTTTCTCAAGTTACATTATTGTAAAAGCAATATATAGAATTATACATCTAATGGATATACAAATACCTGGATATATAGTATATACATAGATTAAAAATGAGAAATTATGGAGTAACAATTACTAGGCAGTCAGATTACAAATGATTTTCTTTTCATATACTTTTGCTAATTTACATGTTTATTACAACAAATATGTACTACTTTATAGCCAGAAATATGAAAAATAGTATCTGAGAGAGTGCAAATATGGTTATAGTCCTTTGAGCCACTAAAATTTTTGTTATATTCACTTATTAATTATTAATATGTTTGTTAGACAAAAATTTATGTGTTTGGACTTCTGAGAAAGACCTAGAGAAAACATGTTTGGGTAACTCCTCTCCCAGAAACTCACAGAAGAGAATAAAAATGAATTAAAATTACAGAATGAAATTGTATGTATTATAAAACTAGGGAAATGACACACACCTATACAACAAACCCTAAAGAATATCTACAAACTATAATTAAATTTTCCTATTAGAGAAGTATATGAAGCATCTCCCTAAATAATTTCCCTTAAAGACTAATTGAGAGAATAATCTTTTGACATATCTGTAGCATTAGAAATAATAATTTAGATTGACACAAATTGACTTACAGGGATGTATTATTAAATAAGAAAAGAAGGGCACTGAAAACTATATTTTTATAGGTATAGCATAGGTAAAGATATACATGTACATTATAGATATAGAATAGGTAAAGATATACATGTACATATCTATTATTTGTAATTATATATTCCCATACATAAATATATATACACAAATAATTATATTTTTTTTATTTTTATAAAACAATGCCTTGCAAACTCTTAATGATAGATAGTGTACAGGCATGAGAAAGAGAAAGAAAGAGATAGATTATAGGGGCATAGAAAAAATATGAAAGAATTGACACACACCAGTGCTAATCTTAACAGAAGTCAAATAAAATAATCAAAAGTTATGTTTTAAATCATATACATAAATCTCTCCTTCTTGCCATGACAGTAACTGGTAACTGAATTTGTTTTCCCAACAATTATAAAACTGGACAAAATGTATGAGTCAACTGTTTGTAGATGTTGAAAAACAGACAGCACAGGATGTAATTTTTTAGAGAAGGAAAACATGAGATGAGCCCAACAGTTTCTCCACAATTGCCCCGATTTTCTGCCTAATGGTATTTTTCTGCCACAGATCAGGAAGGGAAAGCCAAGCAGAGCAGCAGTCTTGCTGAGTTTAGAAGCCAGGTACTGGACTTCCAGACTGCTGAACCAGCTGGAATTTTTAGAGCAAAGCACATGAGAAAAGAGAGCTATACGGTAAAGGGACAATGAATCTCATCCACTAGAATGCTGGGCTGAGGACTGATTTGATCATGCAACAAGATGAGTGTCTACGAAATCAATCAGAGATTGCCTGCTGCAGGGATGATAGCTAAACAATAATATTTGAGGCTGTGCTGTGTTAGGAGACATTGGAGTTCTATCCCTACTGCATTCAAGGGACTACACTAACCACAGTGCACATTCAATGGATAATAATCATAGCTAGAGTAAAACACATGCCTTAGAATGTGGCCCAAAACTGAAATACACCATCCTTCACAAAAAATAAAGACAATATCTACAGGATCAAAATAGTTTGTCTGCAAAAACAGTAATTTAACATCTTTTATAGTAAGACAATATAACCCAAACTCCCCACAACATATCATCTAAAATGGCTGGCACATACTCAAAAATTAGTAGAAATGTGAAAAAAAAAAAACAAGAAAATGTGATCCACAAGTAGGATAAAAATTAGTTAACAGTAACAGGACCAAAAATGACTTAGCTATTGGGAATAGCAGATAATATTTTTAAATAGCTATTATAAATATGTTTAAAATCTTAAAGAAAAATATGGTTGTAATGAATAAAAGAATGAGAAATTCAACAGAGGAATGTTATAAAAAAGAATCACATAGACATTTAATAAATGAAGTGAACAGTATCTGAAATAAAAACTTCACTAAATGGACTCCTTATCAGACTGGGAGCAGCAAAGGAAAGAATCAGTGAACTTCAAAACAGATCAATACAATTTTTCCAATGTTAATAACAGAGAAAGGATTAAAATAAAATGAACAGAATATCAATAACCTTTAAGAATATATTAAGAGAAGAAAGAGAGAAAATGGAACAGAGTAAATATCTGAAGAAGTAATAGCAGAGAATTGCCCAAGTTTAGTGAAAAACATCAATATATACCTCCAAAAAACTACCAAAATGTAAACAGAAAAAAATTCAAAGCGATTCAACCCTAGACACATCATAATCAAAGTGCTAAAAATCAAAGAACAAATTATAAAAGTAACCAGAGATTAACCACATATTATATACAAAAGAACTGTAGTATCAATAGTGGCTGATGTCTCATGAGAAATAATGAAATCCATTTAAAAAACTGAATAGCATCTTTACAATTATGAAGGAAAGCAAATGTCATTTCATAATACTATATTCAGAGAAAATATCTTCAAATAAAGGTAAAATAATGATATCTTCAGACAATAAAAACTGAGAGAATTTGTCATTAGCAAACCTTTACTGAGAAAATTCTAAAACAAGTTCTTCAGGCTGAAGGAAAAAATATACCATATACAATGAAAACCTACAGAAAGGAATAGAGAACACTGGAAATGTTAAATGTGAAAGTGTATGTAAAATACATTTTATTTTCCTCTTATTATCTTTAAAATAATTTAACCTTTTAAAGCAAAAACTGTAATAGTGATTAAAGGTTTAAAATGTCTAGAGACTTATAAAAACAAGATTATAAAGTTTCAGAAATAAATGGAACTATGCTGTTGCAAGGGTATACCTTCTGTAAAGGATAAAACATTTACTCTAAAAACAGTGATAAATTAAGGATGCATATTGTAATTTCTAGAAAAACAACTACAAATAAAATCTGTCTGAAAATCCAATAAAAGAATAAAAACTATTTGATTAACACAAAGAAGACTTATAATAATAGATGGGAACAAAAAACAGAAAAGACAAATAGGGAAAAAATAGCAAAATGGTAGACTTAAATCTATCCATGTCACTAATCATTTTATATGTTAATGGATAAAAGACTCCAAATAAAAAGCAAAGGTTGTTGAGCTAGATAAGGGAGAAAATAAAGCTATTCTAAATTATGTGTTGTTAATAAAACATACTTTTTTGATAAAAAGAGACACATTGGTTGAAAGTTTTAAATGTAAAAGACATACCAACCAGCCTGGGCATGGTGGCTCACGCTTGTAATCCCAGCACTTTGGGAGGCCAAGGCAGGTGGATCACCTGAGGTCAGGAGTTTGAGACCAGTCTGACCAATATGCTGAAACCCTATTTCTACTAAAAAACATATAAATTAGCCGGGCGTAGCGGCGTGCGCATGTAGTCCCAGCTACTTGGGAGGCTGAGACAGGAAAATTGCTTGAACCTGGGAGGCAGAGGTTGCAACGAGCTGAGATCGCACCACTGCACTCCACCCTGGGCAACAGAGCAAGACTCCATCTCCAAACAAAACAAAACAAAACAAACAACAACACAAAAGAAAATACCAACCACACAATATGTAAAAGAAAACTGGAATGGGTATATTAATATCAGACATAGTGGACATCAAGACAAGGAAAATTGCTACAGATTTTTTTAAAGAATAGTTGTTAATAATATAAGGCTCAATTTTAAGGAATAAATAACAGTGATGAGTGTGCATCAACCTAATAATGGAGCTTCAAGATACATGAAGAAAAACATGCAAGAACTAAAGGGAAAATGAACAAATTCACACTGACAGTTGTAGATTTTTAACACCATTTTTCTAAGAGAGAAGAACTAGGAAAAATTCAGTAGAGATGTAAAAGACATAGAATAATACTATAAACCAAATTGACTGAATCAATATGTCTAGAAAAATATATTCAACAATTGGAAAATACACATTCTTTTTAAGTGCATAGTGAACATACAGCAATGTCATAAGTTCTAACACATTTCAAAGATTGCAACATCATAAAATATACTCTCTGACCAAAATGGAATTGAATTTTAGGAATAAATGACTATATATTTACAAAGCCCCAATTATTTAAAAGTTAAACAATATGCTTCTAAATAATTCAGGGGTCAAAAAACATTATGAGAGAAATTAGAAAATAGTTAAACTGAAATATAATGAAAATACATCATTTCAGCATTTGTGGGCTGTAACTAAGGCCATAATTAAAGAAAAATTACAACTTTGCATAGTTACACTTTAAAAGAAGAAAAGAAAAAATAGTTTCCTACTATAAGAAATGAGAAGAAAAATTAAAGCCAAAAAAATTAGAAGAAAGAAAATAATAAAAATAAGAGTATAAGTCAATGAAATAGAAGACAATAGAGGGATTTAACAAATCTAGAAATTGGTTCTTTGAACAAAAATTAATAAAGTTAATAAATTCCTATCAAAATGATCCAAAAAATAAGAGCAAAAATAATGAAATAGAAAGCAGATAATAGAAAAAATGAATTGTCAGAAGTTGGTTCTTTTGAAAAGATTAATAAGATAGATAACCCTAGCAAGACTGATGAAGAAAAAAAAGAGAAGATACAAATAATCAAAATTAGGATTAGAAATGGGGATATACCTCCATATCCTGTAGACATTTAAAAGCTAATAAGAAAATCTTGTGAACAACTTTATGTCAATAAATTTGACAACACAAATTAAATTTCTTGGCAAAACAACATACATAAATTAAAACAAGACAAAGTAGAAAATCTAATATAGGAATTTCAATTTGTTATAAATATTTTCTCACAAAGGAAAGCCCAGGCCCAGTTTGTTTCAGTGGTGAATTAAAATATTAAGGAAGTAACAATGCCAACCTTAAACAAATCCCTTAAAAAGACACAGGAGGGAATGCATCTCAACTTATTTTATGAGGCCACAATAATCTGATTTTTTTAAAAACCTAGTGAAATTAAAAAATTAGAGAGATAGCAAGAAAAGTGAACTATATATCAATTATTCTCATGAATATGGACCCAAAGATCTCATAAAATATTAATTAGTTAATTCCACAACACATAAAAAGAATAATATACCATAACTAAGTGTGATTTTTCTCAGAAATGCAAGTTCATTTTCACATTCTAAATTCAATCAGAGAGCAAGATGGTAGAATAGAAGGCTCCTTGGTCCTTCCACCCACCGCCCTGATAAGGATGCCAGTTTAACAACTATCTACCCAAAAGCACCCTAACAAAACCAAAACTCAGGTGAGCACTCATAGTATCCGGTTGAAAGAGGCACTGAAGAGGTAGTAAAAGCAGTCTTGGATCATCAGCACCACCTCTCCTCCAGCTGCCACCCCAACCCTGGCAGCAGTGATGTGGAATGCATTTCTGTGTGCTTGGGGAGGGAAAGTGCAGCAACTCTGAGGCATTGAACTCTGCGCTTTCCTGTTATAGCAGAAAGGAAAATTGAACCAAATTCAGGCGATGCCCACCCATGGAGGAAGCTTTTAAACTAACCCTAGCCAGAAGGGAATTGCTGATCCCATCGGTCTGAACTTGAGTTCCAGCAAGCCTCACCACCATGCGCTAAAGTGCTCTGGGGTTCTAAATAAATTTGAAGGGCAGTCTAAAACACAAAGGCTGCAACTTTTTTTTTTTTTTTTTTTTTTTTTGAGACAGAGTCTCGCTCTGTCACCCAGGCTGGAGTACAGTGGCCCAATCTCAGCTCACTGCAAGCTCTGCCTCCCAGTTCATGCCATTCTCCTGCCTCAGCCTCCCAAGTAGCTGGGATTACAGGCGCCCGCCACCACGCCAGGCTAATTTTTTGTATTTTTAGTAGAGATGGGGTTTCACCATGTTAGCCAGGATGGTCTCCATCTCCGACCTCATGATCTGCCTGTCTCGGACTCCCAAAGTGCTGGGATTACAGGCGTGAGCCACCGCGCCCAGCCAAGACTGCAACTTTTATTGAGTCCTAGTGCTGAACTGGACCCAGAGTCACTAGACTGGGATTGGGGCACATGATCTACTGAGACACTAACCAGGGCAGCTAAGGGAGTGCTAGCATCACCTCTACCCTAACCCCCAGGCTGCACAGATCACAGCTCCAAAAGAGAACCCTTTCTTCTGCTGGAAGAGAGGAGAGAGAACGATGGGGTGGGGGGGCTTTGTTTTGCATCTTGGATACAGGCTCAGCCACAGTAGGATAGGGCACTGGTCAGAGTGATGAGACTCCTTTTCCAGGCCCTAGCTCCCAGAAGACATTTCTAGACACACCCTAAGTCAAAAGGGAACCTGCTGCCTTAAAGGAAAGGATCCAGTCCTGGCAGCATTCATCCCCTGCTACCTGAAGAGTCCTTGGGCTCTGAATGAACAGCAGCAATACCTAGGTACCACATCAAAAGCAGAGAGAGTGAGACACTGAGGCTTGCTGGCTTCAGGTGAGACTCATTGTATTCTCAGCTGTGGTGGCTATGGGGTGAAACTCCTTCTGCTTGAGAAAAGTAGAGGGAAAAGTAAAGGGGATTTTGTCTTGCACCTTAGGTACCACAAGGGGGTAGGACACCAAGTGGGCTCTTGGGCTCACAGATTCCAGGATTTGGCTCTTGGATGGCATTTCTGGACCTGTTTTGGGCCAGAGGGAGACCCACTGCCCTGAAGGATGAGTCCCAGGCCTGGCAGCATTCACCACAAGCTGAGTGAAGAGCCCACGGACCTAAAGAGAACATCGATGGTAGTCTGGCAGTACTCCCCGGGGCCTGTAGTGGGAGTGGCCATGGGGTGAGGCTCCTCTGTGTTTGGAAAAGGGAAGGAAGAGTGGAAAGGACTGTGAATTGCGGTTCGAGTGCCGGCTCAGCTGCAGTACAATAGAACACCAAATAGACTTCTAAGATTTTTGACTCTGTTCCCTGGCTCCCAGATGGCACCTCTGTACCCATCCAGGACCTGGAGGAATTCACCACCCAGAAGGCAAGGACACAGGTCTGGCTGACTTTTCCATCTGCTGATTGTAGAGCCCCAGGGCCTTGAGTCAACATATGCAGTAGCCAGGAGTGGTTACAGCAGGCCTTGAGCAAGGCCCAGTGCCATGCTGACTTCAAGTCTGACCAAGCACGGTTATAATGGTGGTGGCCATGGGGTACTTGTGTCACTCCACCCCCAGCTTCAGGTGGCTCAGAATAGAGAGAAACTCCACTTATTTGGGAGAATGTAAGGGAAGAGAACAAGAGTTCCTGCCTGGTAATCTAGAGCATTCTCCCAGATCTTGTCTAAGACCATCAAAGTAGTACCTCCATAAGTCTGCAAGAACCGTAGTGTTACTGGATGTGGGGTGCCCCCTAAAGCAGATACCCTTAGATCAAAACACCTAAGTCCTTTAGAATATCTGGAAAGCCTTCCCAAGGACAGATACAAATAAGGCCAGGCAGTGGAGACTCAATAAATATCTAATTCTTCAATACACAGACACCAAAGAATATCTACTAGTATCAACACCATCCAGGAAAACATGAACTCACCAAATGAACTAAATAAGGCACCAAGGACCAATCCCAGAGAGACAGAGATATGTGACCTATCAAACAGAGAATTCAAAATAGCTATATCGAAGAAACTCCGATAAATTCAAGATAACACAGAGAAGGAATTCAGAATTCAATCAGATAAATTTAACAAAAAGATGGAAATAATTTAAGAAGAATCAAGCAGAAATTTTGGAGTTGAAAAATGCAACTGACATACTGAATAATGTATTACCATCTCTTAACAGCAGAATTGATCAAGGAGAGGAAAGAATTACTAAGTTTGAAGATAGGCTATTTGAATACACAGTCAGAAAAGACAAAAACAATTAAAGAATGAAGCATGCCTGCAGGATCCAGAAAATGGCCTCAAAGGGGCAAATATAAGAGTTATTAGCCTTAAAGAGGAAGTAGAGAAAGAGATAGGGGTAGAAAGTTTATTCAAAAGGACAATAACAGAGAACTTCCCAAAGCCTGGAGAAAGATATCAATATCCAAGTACAAGAAGGTTATATAACATGAAGCAGATTTAACCCAAAGACTACCTCAAGGCATTTAATAATCAAGCTCTGAAAGGTCAAGGATAAAGAAAGGATCCTAAAAGCAGCAAGAGCAAAGAAACAAATAACATAAAATGGAGTTCCAATATATCTGGCAACAGACTTTTTAGTGGAAACCTTACAGGCCAGGTGAGAGCATATTTAAAGTGCTGAAGGAAAAAACTATTACCCTATAATAGTATCTTCAGCAAAAATATCCTTCAAACATGAAGGAGAAACAAAGATTTTCCCAGACAAAAAAAAAAAAAAAAAAAAAAAAAAAGTTGAGTAATTTCATCAACACCAGAACTGTCCTAGAAAACAAATGTTAAAGGGAGGCTCCAATCTGAAAGAAAAGAATGTTATTGAACAATAAGTAATCACCTGAAGGTATAAAACTCACTGGAAATAGTAAGTATACAGAAACACAGACTATTATAACATTTTAACTGTGGTATTTATAATACTCTTATTCTAAATAGAAAGACTAAATGGTGAACCAATGAAAAGTGGTAACTACAACTTTTGAAGCCATAGACAGTTCAATAAGATATAAACAGAAACAACAGAAAGTTAAAAAGCAGGGGAATGAAGTTAAAGTGAAGAATTTTTATTAGCTTTCTTTCTGCTTGTTTGTTTATGCAAACACTGTTAATGGCTATAAGACAGTCTTTTCAAGCCTCATGGTAACCTCAAACCAAAAAACACACAAGCATCCAAAATTAAACAATGATAAATTAAATTATGTCACCAGAGAAAATCATATTCACTAACAGAAGGCAGGAAGGGAAGAAAAAAGGAAGAGCAACCACAAAACAACCAGAAAACAAATAACAAAATGGCATGAGTAACTCCCTATTTATTGATAATACTATTGAATGTAAATGGACTAAATTCTCCAATCAAAAGACAGAGTGGCTGAATGGATTTTTTTAAAAGCCACTGATCTGTTGCCTATAAGAAACACACTTCATGCATAAAAACATGCATAGACTGAAAATAAAGAAATGGAAAAAGATATTCCATGCCAATGGAAACCATAAAATAGCAGTAGCAGCTATACTTAGACAAAATACATTTTTAAGATAAAAACTATAAGACAAGACAAAGAAGGTCACTATATAATGATAAAGTGGTCAATATATTTAAACAATTTTAAATATATATGCACCCAATATTGGAGCACCCAAATAAAGCAAATATTATTAGAGCTAAAGAGACAGAGACAGGCCCCAATACAATAATAACTAGGGACTTCAACACCCCATTTCAGGATTCAACAGATCTTTCAGAGAGAAAATCAACAAAGAAACATAGGCTTTAATCTGCACTATAGACCAAATGGACTTAAGAGATATTTACAGAACATTTCATGCAATGGCTATAGAATGCACATACTTTTCCTGAGCACATGGATCATTCTCAAGAGTAAACCATATGTATTAGGTCACAAAACAAGTCTTAAAACATTCCAAAAAAAGTGAATAATATCAAGCATCTTTTCTGACTGTAATGGAATAAAACTGAAAATTCAATAATAAGATGAATTTTAGAAACTATACAAAAACATAGAAATTAAATAATATGCTCCTGAATGACAAATGGCTCAATGGGATCAATGAAGAAATTAAGAAGCAAATTTAAAATTTTCTTGAAACAAATGATGATAGAAACATAACATATCAAAACCTACAGGATACTGCAAAAGCAGTACTAAGAGGGAAGTTTATAGCTATAAGTACCTCCATCAAAAAAGAAGAAACATTTCTGCTAAACAATTTATGATCTATCTTAAAGAACTAGAAAAGCAAAAGCAAACCAAACCCAAACTTAGCAGAAGAAATAATAAAGATCAGAGGCAGAAACAAATAAAAGAGAAATGAAGAAAACAATACAAAAGATCAATGTAACATAAAGTGTTTTTTTTTGAAAAGTTAAACAAAATTGACAAATCTTTAGTCAGACTAACAAAAAAGGAGAGAAGGCACAAAATAAAATCAGAGATGGTGACACTATAACTGATACTTCAGAAATTCAAAGGATCAGTAGTGGCTACAATGGGCAACTATATGCCAATAAATTGGAATACCTAGAAGAAATGGATAAATTCCTAGACACATACAAGCTACCAGGATTGAATCATAAAAAATCCAAAACCTGAAAAGACCAATAATAAGTAAGAAGACTAAAGCAGTAATAAAAAGTTATCATGATATGATATGTCATATCAACAGAATGAAGGACAAAAAATGTATGATTATTTCATTGATGTCAAAAAAGCATTTGACAAAATTCAACATCCTTCATGATAAAAATCCTCAAAACACTGAGGATAGAAGGAACATACCTCAACATAATAAAAGCCATATATGACAGACCCACGGCTAGTATTATGCTCAATGGGGAAAAACTGAAAACCTTTCCTGTAAGATCTGGAACATGACAAGGATGCCCACTTTCACCACTGTTATTCAACATAGTACTAGAAGTTCTATTTAGAGCAATCGGACAAGAGAATGATAAAAAGAGCATCCACACTGGAAAAGAAGAAGGCAAATTATCTTGTTTGAAGATGATATAATCTTAAAATTGGAAAAACCTAGACTTTGCGCACACACACACACACAAACTTATTAGAACTGATAAACAATTAAGTAAAGTTGCAGGATAGAACATCAACATATAAAAATCAGTAGCATTTCCATATGCCAACAGTGAACAATCTGAAAAAGAAATATAAAAGTAATCCCATTTACAATAGCCATACTAGGAATTAACTTAACCAAACAAGTGAAACATCTCTATGATTAAAACTATAAAAAGTTGATGAAATACACTGAAGAGGAAACCAAAGAAGAAATATTCCATGTTCATGGATTGGAAGAATAAATCTTTTTAAAATATCCATACTACCTGAAGCAATCTACAGATTCAATGCCATCCCTATCTATATATCAATGATATTATTCACAGAAATAGAAAAAACAATCCTTAAATTTATATGAAACCACACACACACACAAAAAAAAAAACAGAATAGACAGAGCTATCCTAAGCAAAAAGGACACTGGAGGAAGCACATTACCTGACTTCAAAATTTTCTACAGAGCCATAGTAACCAAAACAGCATGGTACTGGCATAAAAACAGATACAAAGACAAATGGAACAGAATAGAGAACCCAGAAACAAATACACACACCTACAGTAAACTCATTTTGACAAAGCTGCCAACGACATACACTGGGGAAAAGATAGTCTCTTCAATAAATGGTAGTGGGCAAACTAGATACCCATATGCCAAGAAATGAAACTAGACCACTATCTCTTGCCATATCCAAAAATCAAATCAAAATGGACTAAATACTTAAATATAAGACCTCAAACTATGAAACTACTACAAGAAAACATTTAGGAAAACCTCAAGGACATTGGTCTGGGCAAACATGTCTTGAGCAATACCTACAAGCACAGGTAACCAAAGCAGAAATGGACATATAGGATCACATCAAGTCAAAAAGCTTCTGCGCGACAAAGGAAACAATCAACAAAGTGAAGAGACAACCCACGGAATAGGTGGGAATATTTGCAAACTACCCATCTGACAAGGAATTAATAAACAGAATATATAAGGAGCTCAAAAACTCTATAGAAAAAAATTTAATAATCTGAACAAAAACATGGGCAAAAGATTTAAATGGGCATTTCTCAAAAGAAGACATGCAAATGGCAAACAGGCATACGAAAACGTGCTCAATTTCAGGGATCATCAAAGAACTGCAGGTCAAAACTACAATGAGATATCATCTCACTCCAGGTAAAATGGCTTACATCCAAAAGACAGGCAGTAACAAACGCTGGTGAAAGGGAATCCTTGTATACTGTTGGAAGGAATGTAAGTTAGTACAGCCACCATGGAGAACAGTTTGAAGGTTCCTCAAGAAACTAAAAATAGAGCTACCATATGATCCAGTAATCCCATTGCTAGGTAAACACCCAAAAGAAAGAAAATCGAAGAAATATCTGCACTCCTAGTTTGCTGCAGCACTATTCACAATAGCCAAGATTTGGAAGCGATCTAAATATCTATCAACAACAGATGAATGGATAAAGAAAATGTGGTACATATACACAATGGAGTACTCTTCATCCATAAAAAAGAATGAGATCCTGTCACTTGCAACAACATGGATAGAACTGAAGGTCATTATGTTAAGTGAAATAAGCCAGGCACAGAAAGACAAATTTTGCATGTTCTCATTTATTTGTGGGTGCTAAAAATTAAAACAACTGAACTCATGGAGATAGGGAGTATAAAAATGGTTGCCAGAGGCTGGGAAGGATAGTGGGAGCTGGTGGGGAGGGGAAGTGGCGAAGGTTGATGGGTACAAAAAATAGAATGAATACCTAATATGCGGTAGCACAACAGGGTAACTATAGTAAATAATAATTCAAATATACATTTTTAAGTAACTGAAAGAATATAATTGGGTTGTTTGTGATACAAAGGATAAAGGCTTGAGGGGATGGATACCCCATTTACCCTAACGTGATTATTACACATCACATGCCTATATTAAACTATCTCATATACTCCATGTACTATGTACCCACGAAAATTTAAAAAGGTAAAACTTTTTTAAGTGGCCCTTGGGTGAAGACCTATGCAATATACCTCTCTGAGGTGTGATGGGAGCCGTGCTCATTCCTAAGGGAAGGCATGTTTTCCGGAGAGTGGTGATGTGTAATGTGGACTGAATTGCAAAGGAATTAGAAAAGAATTCAAATGAGATGAAGTAGGTGAAGATAATAAAAGACAGAATTTCCACTGGAATTAAAGGTGAAGATTTCAAAGCAGTACTTTCACTTTCCTTCCTTAACTGATCCTGACCATTGCCTGGTCAGGGCAGCAGGACGTACCTAGAACATTGCAGGACCAAGGCTTCCAGGTCCAGATCTTCTCACTTTACTGTTTGGATTTTGGATAATCCACATGTTTTAGTACTTTAGTACTCTAGAATTTTAAGCATATATAGTGTGTGTGTGTATGTATGTGTATGTGTGTGTGTATATATATAGATATGTTTTATTTATTTATTTATTTATTTATTTATTTATTTATTTATTTTTTGAGACAGAGTCTCACTCTGTTGCCCAGGCTGGAGTGCAGGGGCGCAATCTCAGCTCACTGCAAGCTCCACCTCCCGTGTTCGCGCCATTCTCCTGCCTCAGCCTCCCAGGTAGCTGGAACTACAGGAGCCCTCCACCACACCTGGCTAATTTTTTTGTATTCTTTTTAGTAGAGACGGATTTCACCGTGTTAGCCAGGATGGTCTCGATCTCCTGACCTCATGATCCACCTGCCTCGGCCTCCCAAAGTGCTGGGATTACAGGCTTGAGCCACCGCACCCAGTCAAGCCTATATTTTTTAAAGAATAAAGTATATTATATCTAATTACAATGTGCTCTTCCTTTATTTCCTGAAAGTAGAAATTTTTTAAAAATCTAAAAGTAACAAATAAGTCACTTATGATCACTGCTTAAAAGACAACCACTGACAAGTAGAATTCCTGGGCCACAGTATATGAATGGGAAACATATTTCTTAATTCTTTCACCCAAAGGATTATGCTAATAAATATTTCAATCAACCATGTACCTGCATTGAATTCAACCAATTAAAATGTGTTATCCTTCCCTTCAGTACCCAGTGAGCAAAGTGCCAGCCCTTATCCTCCACAACAATGCTTGGTCCCTATCTTTCACTGAGTTCATCTTCCCTGAAATTTCTGAGACTCCTGTGGATACCACATCCACAGATTCATCCAAGTACTTGGTGGTCCCTCCCATTACAGACTATGGCTCTGGCCTCTGCCCGTCATGGTTGCCATCTGGTCATTTCCTTTCCATAAAGCCAGGGTTCACCCAATCTATGCCATTCCAGGTGTTGATGCAGGTTAACCTTTAATTCCTGAAAGCACAGCTAAAATGAACATAGCATGTAACTAACTTTACTAAAACCTGGGGGTCAGAAAGAGGATAATAGAATATAGGTGAAAAAGTATTTTAACTGATTCACTAACTTGTTTCCTCCTCAAGTCTTTGGCCATGCCCCTTTTGGGGCTCCTTGCAGCCTTGTCTCTCCTTAGCCCCCTAAGGTTACCCCCTCTCACAGCGGACAGTTTACCTCCCCCAAATGGGAGGCGCCTCAGCCCTGCCCCTATGCCTTCAGTCCAGCCCCAACTGCTCCTTCCTGTGCTCAGCCAAAGAAAAATATGGTCACAAAAGTCTTTACAGAGATCCAATGTTTTCTGCAAATGAGACAAGTTTTATATTATGTGCATATAACTTAATATATCAATCTGAAACATCTTCATTCAGATTATGGTGCTATTCCTAAGAACTCTGGGTGCCCTACCTGTCTCAACACCTAAAACCAATCACTTCCAGATCTTCCAGAACACAGGGAGAGCCTGCTGGGACAACTTCAGCTGCCACACCACATGCAGAACCTCTTAAGACTTACCAAAGATCAATTATTTTCATTGCCAACAATCTTAAGATCCAGACTCCCACCCTGGCCACAGGAAACACTCCTCACAGTTTTCCAGCAGTTGCTTGTCCCATATAAAGAGATGAAAATCAGAGCTCATTTTTGTTTAAGTTCACACTCCTTTGATGACATTCAACTATTTGTTCAGATTTGTATTGTGCACCTACCCTCTGACTCTTATCTTTTTCATGTATGCCTACGTCTCCCAGATCTACACTCCACGTAGTTATTTCAGCTCCTTGCTACACACAATCAGACCATGAAACCAGAAAGCAGGAGCCACCAGACAAAGGGAGGGAAGACAGTCTGAAATTTAGAGAATGATTCCACTCATCTTCTAAGCAGGTTGTGTGAGGACCGGTGTATTCTGCTGAAGGTATTAGCATTGACCAGGTACCAGATACCATTTGTCTGATATCACAATGATCAGAGTCATGTGAACACCACAAGCAGGCTCAGCTCAGGAATCAGGGCCAACTTGGGCTGCATGGACCCTACCCTGGCCTTGTCTCAAGGTTTATCATCTAAGTTCTTGCTGCTTTCTCTGGAATCAAGCCATAACTTCTGAAATCCTAGAAACTATACCCCCCACACCAAATTTTACTTTCTTCCATTCATTAATTTAATAATATTTATTGGCATCAACCCCACCAGGAAACTGTGCTAAACACTAGGATCTTAGCAATGAACCTGACCAATATGTCCTTGCCTCCTACTAGTGAACACAGACTTGAAACAAATAATTCTAAAGAGCTAACACAAGGTGCTGTGGGCATCCCATAATAATTCCTGCCTTGGTTTCCCACCCAATGCCTCACTTTCTCTGGAGCTGCAGTATTACCTTACTTCCCCAAAGACTCTTCTTGACCTCAAAGCTCTGCACCCAACTCCACACTTCTCCCATAGGACCCCTGCCTGCATAAATCTCCATTAGCAGATGTCATGATGTTAACACCTGCCAGAACATTCTCCGACCTGGACTCATCCTGAAACTCAGAGCTGCCTTGTTGCTGATGCTCACTTCTAATCATTTTCTTCCACCTGAATCTCTTCAGTCTCCAATCAGTAGTCAACCCAATTAGGAGAGAGAAAGTGATCAGATACAAGGAATCTAGGCATGAGAGTAACAGAAGCTAAAAAATATAGGAAAAAATCATCCTATGAGGAGTAATCTATTAATAATATATCTGGGTTTCCAAAGAGTGATTACTTGTGTTATTTTGTTAATCGTCACTACTTCATTTGTAATTAAACTCATCTAAATAAATAGTTACATAACTTGGGAAGAAAATTAGTCAAGTTTTAATTAAACAACTGGTTTTTCTATCCCAACAGTTTGTCAAACAGAGAGCTTTGTTTTGCATATATGTGTGCAACATGTCAGGTGTCAGAGGCAGATGTGTTGGCATAAAGTTCTTTGGTATAAAATAGAGCATAAGATACCTGCATAGTTCATATGAACAATTTTTAATTAATGAGTCCACTTTCTGGAGAGCATCAGCTTGAGAGGGATGGAGGGTAGTACTTCTGATCTTATATTTTTGACACAGCTTATAAAGGTCTGTGCCACTCATCAAAAGGCGAGACATACCAGCTTCCAGAGTATAGAAAGTATTGACTTCACTGATTTTTAAAACTTTGATTCATCCATAAGTACAATAAAGGGGAAATTAATTTGTGGTTGACAGAGCAAATTTGACAGAGCAAACTAAAGCCACAAATGATAACGCTGTTGGAGCAATAAAGCAGTGCAATATAAAATGGAGTGGTGGGCACAGAGGAGAGTCATGGGCACTCGTTTGCTAAGATCTGCTGCTTTTATCTCTTTATATACATAAGCAGCAGCAAACTATAATCAAATAAACATGCAGCAAGTCATTGGAATAATGTCATTGAAATTTTATCTGTTCATTGCTTCAGGAATATGTCTTTTCCTCGATTTGATCTGTATAGAGTATAATATATTATCTTACTCTCTGGGGAAACATTGATCAAAGTCTTACAAAAGAGGTATGTATCTTACTCAATAGAGAATTTTACTCTTCTCCATTCTGCTATTGTTAGCTACTCTATCACCAACGAGCAGCTTCTGCTTTCTTCTCATGCTTGCCTGAAAGCTCTCAGTCAGAAATTTGGTCTGCATAAAGGAAGAACAGCCTCAGAGTCTCATGAAAAGGACTCTGCCAGGTATTTTTAACAGCTGATATTTCAAGGACTAGACTTAAGAGCTGACATCTCTTAGATAATTGTCAGAGGGATTCAGGATTTCCAGGACGCTTTTGAATTCAGTAGTAGATAATTTCATGAAAGCTGTTTGATGACTCAAGATCCAATGGAACAAGAATAAATTAATACTGAATGAACTCAAGAGGAACATCCAATTGTGATTATTTTTTGTGAAATAAGGTTGGTAGAGTTTTTAGTGTTCCACTTTCTGATGACTATATAAGAGAGCCCTTTCTTTTTCTTGTTGATCTATTTTTTCTCTTTTTTTTTGTTGTTGTTGTTGTTGTTGTTGTTATTGTTGCTGTTTAAGATGGAGCCTTGCTCTGTCACCTAGGCTGGAGTGCCGCGGCACTATCTTGGCTCACTGCAACCTCCACCTCCCGACCTCAAGTGATTCTCTCACCTCAGCCTCCCAAGTAGCTGGGACTACAGGCATGCGCCACCATGTCCAGCTAATTTTTGTATTTTTTGTAGAGATTGGATTTCATTATTTTGGCCAGGCTGGTCTCGAATTCAGGTAATCCACCTGCCTTGGCCTTCCAAAGTGCTGGGATTATAAGCATGAGCCACTGTGCCCAGCCTCTTTCTGTTTTAATTGTGGTAAACTACATATAACATAAAATTTGCCATTTTAACCATTTTTAAATGAACTATTTTGCATCATTAATTATATTCACAATGCTATGCTAACATCATCAAATGTATTTCTAATTTTTTTCATGACTCCAAACAGACTATATCCATTAAGTTATAACTACCCATTCTCCCTGCCTCGCCTCCAGCCCCTGGTAAGCTCTCATCTGCTTTCTATCTCTATGAATTTGCCTATTCTAGATATTTCACATAAGTTGAATCATACAATATTTGATCATTTTTGTCTGGCTTATTTCACTTAGCATAATAACTCAAGGTTCATTCATGTCATTCATGTCAGAATTTCCACTCCTTTGAAGGCTGAATAATCTTCCACTTATGTATATGCCACGTTTTGTTTATCCATTTATCTTTCTATGGACACATGGGTTGTTTCTACCCTTTAGCTATTGTGAATATTTCTGCAAAGAACATTTGCACACAAGTATCTTTTTTAGTCCATTTTCAATTCTTTGGGATATATACGTAGGATTAAAATTGTTAAATCATCTTCTTGATCTATGTCTAACCTTAGTTAATAACTGTGCTTCTCTATCTTGTTCTCTCTGACTCATCAAAATTCAGAAACAAATACTTTGAGTTTATCTGAATAGCAATATAGATATTTGCAATTGGTTCATAAAAAGTTAATCATATTTTCTGTTAGAATGTAATTGAACAGATTGAATGTGTAACCTAGACCATCTATGGAGTGTCATATTTGAGAACAAACCTCATTTAATCAGCTATGAGAAGCCCACCACTAAGGATCAAGGGCTGCAGTTTACAGCTGGAATCAATGTCTTCAGAATTTGCCCAGGAAATCACTTTCCTGTTTGTTCTATGGCTTATAGTGTCTCAGCTTTATAGGTAGTATTACACGTCACTTCCTGTCAGGCCAGGAAGTTTAGGAGATTTGGAGACACTGCAGAGAGAGGAATTCACACAAATTTGAAGGTGCTACAGGCAAAATCTGATGGAGATAAATTTCTTGGGTTTGGCATCTTAGCCTCATAATAGAATGAATACAGGCAAAATTCTGTGTAATCTCTGGAGAATAGAGATTATTGAAAATTCAGGCCTAGGTGTCTTACAAAATTTTCAACAGATCTTTTTTCTGGACTTAATAGTTGCTTGACCCCATATGACTCTAGACTTGATGACCATACTAAAGCTTATGTATGTTCATTAATACTGAATGTTATACCCATGAAAGCAGCCAAAATAAAATGAAACCAGCCATTTTTGAACCAAAAATAATCCCTGAAGATAATTTATGAACACAAGGACGAAGTATTAAGAACACACTCCACGACCTGGATATGGACAAAAGGGTGACTCATGTCCTTCCAAAGTCACATCCAAAGCATTAACTAACAAGGCTACTCAAGAATTATCTGATTCTCTAGGACTATGTAACTTTAACAACGCATTCACTATTAATGAGGGAATTTTACAAATCTCTAAGGATAGACTTCAATCTGTGCAAACGTAGTAACAATGCAAGTTATTTTTTGCTTTATGGCAATACAAATGAATTTTTCCCTGTGGATAAAGGTTTCTGTCAAATGGTTTCTATCTGGTAGAGAAGACTTTATCTCAAAGGTGAGAGTTGTATTGCCTGTAACTGTGACATTAACAAGTCTTCCGCAGTAACCAGTTTTGTATGTGATATAGCATTCTTTTTTTCAATGAGTCTAAATACTTCTGCCTCTCCTACACTTCTTAGAGCTAACTCACCATCCCGTTGGTTTCCTTATTCATGAATTAAATCAATCTGTGGCATGCACTCACTTGAAAAAAAAAAAGAAAAAGAAAAAAGCTATAAGGGAATGGCAAATTAGACTAGCTACATTCTTTCGTAAAAAAAAAAAAAAATCAAGAAATTCCAGATTATGTTGGAATAATATCTTCAGAGTGCAGAGAAAATAGCTGTCAACTTAGCAGTTAAACGTAGTTCATATATCATTTCTGACTGAGCTAAAATAAAGCTACTCTCAGACACACAAAGATAGAGAGTTAACTGCCTCTTTAAAACAACTATTAAAGGAATATTTCAATGAGAAGAAAAGTAAACTAAGTAAGAATACATGTTTCTTTTTCTAAAAGAAATGGTGAAACTAAAGATATAGGCAGCAATAACGAGAATTTGGGGGAATTAAAAGAGAGGGTAATACATATGAAAACCTTTTTTCTTTTGGAGAATGAAAAAAAATGAATATGTTTAGATTTGTTTACAAAATCTGTAGTTACCTGTATTTTAAAATTTTAAAGTTATTAAAAATGTTAGAGATACAATATATGGCTTCCAAACCAGCATAGAGAAAAATAAAGAAATAAAGAAAACTCTACTAATTCAATAGAAAAGAGGAAGAAAGAGGAAAGAGGCAAAGAAAAATAATACTAATTCAGACAGGCTACATTAAATGTTGGAGATAAGTATAAATACATCAATAATCAGTAAAAATGTAAATAAATTAAGCTTGTCTATTAAGGAGGGATTATCAGATGGAATTTAATTCTGCTCCATGGTGGTTTCAAGAGATGCTTAAAAAAAAACTCACAGAGAGATTTAAAATAAAGTTACTGAAGAAATACTCTAGGCAAATATGAAAATCAATAAAAAGCCAGTATAGTAAATTATTACCAAACAAAATAGAATTGAAGGCAAAATGATAGAAATAAAGAGCTACACTGCATAAGAGCAAAGGGAAATTAGCAATAAAGTATGAAAATCATGAAATTGCATGCACCTCCGCACATAGCTTCAAAATGTGTAAAGGCAAAACTGACAGGATTATAATGCAAAATTGATACACTTCCATCAGACAGAAAGATCTAGTCAGGAAAATGTTATTGAGATTAAATATTTGAATGACAAAATAAACAAGCTTAAATCTGAAAGCAAACATGAAATATTTGTAAAAAATTGTGTTCTACCTACTAGATCACAAAGGATATTATGATAAATGTCAAAGAACCGATACTGTTGAAACTACATTCTCTAATGACAATACAATTTAATTGGAAATCAAACAATAAAGAAATGACTAAAATTGCATATGTCTGGATCTATCTCAGTCTCTTTTCCCCCATGAATTATGGAATAATTCACAGTTAAAATATTCACAATAAAAATAACAACATATTTGGAACAAAGCCTCATTAAAACTACTATTATATCAAAACCAATGAAATGGAGCTAAGATGTGACCTAAGTAGAAAATATATGGCTTAGATATATTTTGAAGAGAAATATTAACAATAAATGAACTGAGATTAAGTTCTTGAATCTGAGGAAAAATCAGTAAATTCAAAGGTAAGAAGGAAGGAAATAATATGTAAGAGCCAAAATTAATAAGACGTTCAGACAATCTAAACACCATTTGTAAGACAAACACTTTTTAAAAACCAATTATGTAGCACAAAAGGTCTAGTAACACTGATGAAGGAATAAAAAGCAAATACCAAAACAATAGTTTTAGGAAAAAAGAAAGATATACATATAAATATATTTGAGATTTTTAAAGTCTAACAGAATATTGTCAATAATTTCATGCCAATAAATTTGAAAACTTGGTCAAAAGGTACAATTTTCTAGGAAAATGTAAATCACTAAAAGTTTTATATAATGGTTCATAAACCATTACATAGATTTACTTTTAGTATCTTCCCCCAAGCATAGCTATAAAACCCAGATCAGTTAACAAGTATTTAATGAATACATAATTTTATATAATAGGTAATAAAATTTCAAACAATAGAAAAAGGGAGACATTTTTCTAGATTCAAAGAAAATGACAAGAATAGTTCAAGAAAGGAAGATTATAGGCCAGTGCAGTGGCTCACACCTGTCATCTCAGTACTTTGGGAAGCTGAGGTCCACCATTGCTTGAGCCCAAGAGCTCAAGACCAGCCTGGGCAACATGGCAAAACCCTTTCTCTACCCAAAGGAATACAAAACTTAGCCAGGCATGGTGGCACATACCTGTAGCCCCAGCTACTCAGGAGGCTGAGGTGGGAGGATTGCTTGAGCCCAGGAGGTGGAGGTTGCAGTGAGCTGAGACTGTGTCACTGCACTTCAGCCTGGGTGACAGACCAAGAACATGTCTCCAAAAAAAAAAAAAGGAAGACTATAACTTCATATTATAGAAGTAGATGCAAAATCATAAATATTAGAAAACATAAATCCATTAATGAAACAATTATTTTAAGTCCATAAAATATAACAAAAAACCAGCATGACCAAGTACAATTTATCTCAGAAATGCAAGGATAATTTCATATTAGGAAAAAAATATAGATATATTAATAGAATCATATCATCTGCAAACAGGGATTGTTTGACTTTCTCTCTTCCTACCTTAATGCCCTTTATTTTTTCCTCTTGCCTGATTGCTCTGGCCAGGACTTCCAATACTATGTTGAATAGGGGTGGTGAGAAAGGGCATTCTTGTCTTGTGCTGGTTTTCAAGGGTAATGCTTCCAGTTTTTGCCCATTCAGTATGATTTTGGCTGTGAGTTTGTTATATATGGCTCTTCTTATTTTGAGTTATGTTCCTTCAATAGTTTATTGAGAGCTTTTTAAATGAAAGAATATTGTATCTTATCGAAAGTCTTTTCTGCATCTATTGAAATAATCACGTAGTTTTTGTCTTCAGTTCTGTTTATGTGATGAATCATATTTATTGATTTACATATATTGAACCAACCTTACATCCTGGGGATGAAACCTACTTGATCCTGGTGGATTAGCTTTTTCATGTGCTGCTGAATTTAGTTTGCCAGTACTTTGTTGAGAATTTTTGCTTCAATGTTCTTCAAGGATATTGGTTTTCTTTTTAAGTTTTCTCTTTTTGTTATGTCTCTGCCAGGTTTGGGTATCAGGATGATGCTAGCCTCGTAGAATGAGTTGGGGAGGAGTCCCTCCTCGTCAAGTCTTTGGAATAATTTCAGTAGGAATGGTACCAGCTCTTCTTGGTATACCTGCTAGAATTTGGCTGTGAAGCCATCTGATCCTGGACTTAACACATGCACACAAATGTTCATTGCAGCACTGCTCACAATAACAAAAACATGGAATCAACCTGAATGCCCATCAATAGTATACTGATGAAGAAAATTTAGTACCTATACACTATGGAATACTGTGTAGTCATAAAGAAGAATGAGGTCATGTCCTTTGCAGGAACATGGATTGAGCTGGAGGCCATTATCCTTAGCAAACTAACACAGCAACAGAAAACTAAATACTGTATATTCTCACATATAAGTGGGAGCTAAATGATGAGAACACATGGACACAAGAGGGGAACAACAGACACTGGGGCCTACTTGAGGGTACAGAGTTGGGGGAGGGAGAGGAGCAGAAAAAATAACTAATGGGTACTAGGCTTAATACTTGGGTGATGAAACAATCTGTTCAACAAACACCCATGACATGACATGAGTTTACCTGTATAACAAACCTGCACCTGTACCCCTTAACTTAAAATGCAAGGTTTTGTAAAAGGAAGAAAGATAACTTATTACTAGGTTGAGCAAGAAAAACTATCTGACCATCCCAATAAAGGAAAAATAAATTTTAACCAAATCCAGTAGCTCGTTAATAATGACTACTCTTAATATACTAAAAATAGAAGGTAGCCTGTTTACATACTCCCCAAATTCATATGTTGAAGGCCTAATTCCCAGTACCTCAGAATATGACTGTATTTGGAGATAGAGTCTTTAAAGAAGGGATTCAATTAAAATGAGGCTGTTAGGCCGGATCCTAATGCAATAGAAGGTAGTCTAATTCAGCATCAAGAGGGAAATAAAGCTGAAATCTAAAAGACACATATGAAAAACCTACAGCAAATCTTACAGATAATGGTGACACTTTAAAAACATTCCCTGCTATCACTGTTTTTATTGTACGTGGTACTAGAAGCTTATTATTGCAAAACCAATAACAAACAAAAAATAAATATGTAAAAACTGAAAAGGAAAAACTACAGCTTTTATTACTTATAGATAATGCAATTGTCCACATCAACAACCCAAGAAAATTTGCAAACACATCATTAAAACCAATAGGAAAGTTCATGAAAATTTCTGGATTCAAGATCATCATGTAAAAGTTGTAGTTTTTCTCTGCAGTAGAATAAAATATTTTCTTAATGCAGTAAATAAAAACAGACACATAAAAATCTGCTCCATAACTAACTTATTATTTCTACCTGGAAGCCTACAGGCTTTTATTCTTTATTATCTATGTTTATGAATATTGCCAAGATGTGCTTGGATATCTTTTTTTCTCCTCAATTCTCTTTGGAACTGTGAGCCTTTTGAATCTTAAGATTAAGTCTTCCCTTAGCTTATGGATATTTTCTTTTAGTATTTGTTTACGAATATGGAATATCTAATATTCACACACTAAGTCCCCTCAATCTATGCCTGTCTCTTTTCCCTCGTGATTTCTGCCTCTTTATACCTTATTTTAAAGTCAGAATAATTAGGACAGCATGATACTAAATGTAGTGATAGAATTATAGATAATTGTAATAATAGAGAAGGGTAAGTAATAAACTCATCTATTTGGGACTTCAATATATGACAGCGGGATCAGTCCACCAGTGGATGAGATTAAACATTTTAAACTTCAATGTCAATTTTAGCTAAAACTGAAAGAGAAATTAATCTTGACCAATACTTAATATGCAAAGTGACACTGGCATCCTTACCAGGTCTTTATTTCAGTAGACAAGGTCATTTACAATGAAAGTATCACAACACAGAGGAATTGCCCTTACTACCACACACAGAACCCTAAAATATTAAGTTTACAGAGATGACCCCACATAGAAAGTACATTCACCATGTCATTTACAGGAAGATCATTGCAGCAAAGACACTGAGGCCAGATTTGCACAAAGTGCTACAGATTGTCCACAATGTGGTTAACGTTATTAAAACAGGACCTTTAAAAGACAGATGGAATTTTACAATATTTCATAACAAAATAGGTGAGAGACTAGGCAAATCTGTTGTTCTACAAAGAGATTCATTGTCTAGCTGTGGCAATTTACCTAAAATAATTGTCAAATTTACAGACGAGCTACAAATTTTCTTTTACTACATGACAAGTGTTTCCAGTTTGCTGACCTTTTCTACGATAAAAATCAGCTGTAAGTAGTTTGCTACCAAAATAAATGTTTCCAAAAGAAAAAAAAAATCAAATTTAACATGCCCCTTAAGAAGCAAGATTACTTTTTGACAACGGTTGGAAACAAAGACTGCTTTTCAAAACTCAGGCTATGGATTAAACATTTTGCAAACACATATTTGGGTATGTTTCATCATTGTGCAATTTTATTGCAACAATGCAGGTATATAACTATAAAAGTTATCACATATTTATACTTAACACTGTAGAAACCTGACTTTCTAACTTAACAATTCTACAAATGAGACATTTTTATGGGTTTTATGATGGACAGAGTCCATACTATCAGAGTCTAGTGGGGAAGAGAGGTGAGTACTGCAAAATTTGGTAAGTGCCATGTGAGTAGGGAATTCAGTGTAATTCAGCATCAAGAGGGAAATAAAGCTGAAATCTAAAAGACACACGTGAAAAGGTGTAGTGGAGGAGGAAGAGTGAAGAAAGTGCAATGGGAAAATTTAAGGTTCACCCAAATGTACCAGGGCATAGCAGGTCTTCTGGTTTTAGAAGAAATTTTGCTCCTCCTATTTCTACATCATAGAACCCGGTGTTTTTTTCAACTGGAAACTGAGGTTGGCAATGTCACTGAGGGAGACATGGGAAAAGAAGGCAGCTGAGGTCAAAACCAGGTTCAGATGTAGGTCAGCCTCCTCTCCTCCATTTCCTTCCCATCATCTTACAACACTCTCTTTGCCTTTAATCTTCTATTCCTTAATACATTCCACACATGCATCAGGATCATCAACTTGACCCTAGAACAGCTGTATCTTCTCTTCACTCTATTTCTGTAGCACTTCCATACAAATGGTTGATAAGAAAAGTCCTATCTTTTGGATTGACATTGGGACGGAGGAAGATACCTCTCTCCCCATGCTCCAGCCTAGAGTACCAGACAGCTCTCTTTGTGGGATTTGTTGCTGAATTCCTTTGTCATTGCTCCTTCTCTATACCGCCCCCAGAAACCTCTTGGGGATAAGGGGCCTTTGGGTCCCTGGCCCAGGAGTTTTCAAACCTTAGGGGGCACACAGATCTATTTTGGGGCCTTGTTAAACACATATTCCAATTCAGTAGGTCCAAAGTGAGAAATCGATTGTGCCCTTCTTAACAACTTCCAAGTAACCTAGGCTCTCAGCGAATTTACAGCCTTCCAAACTCTCCCCAATTTCCTGAAATAAGAAAGTACCTGATCCCTTTGAATTAAATTATGACTTTAATCCAAGAAGACATTTACACCACCTGTTATGACTAAATTATATAATCCCCAAATTCATATGTTGAAGGCCTAACTCCCAGTACCTCCGAATATGACTGTATTTGGAGATAGGGTCTTTAAAGAGGGGATTCAATAAAATGAGGCTATTAGGCCAGATCCTAATACAATCTGATAATATTCTTATAAGAAGATTTGGACATACTAAGAGACACAGGGATATGCAAGCACAGAGGAAAAACCAAATAGGAACACAGCAAGAAGGCCAGGTGCGGTGGCTCATGCCTCTAATTCCAATCCTTTGGGGGGCCAAGGCAGGTGGATCACTTGAGGTCAAGAGTTCGAGACCAGCCTAGCCAACATGATGAAACCCCATCTCTACCAAAAATACAAAAATTGGCTGGGCATGGTGGCGGGCATGTGTAGTCCTAGCTACTCGACAGGCTGTGGCAGGAGAATCACTTGAACCCAGGAAGTGGAGGTTGTAGTGAGCCAAGATCACACTGCTTCAGCCTGGACAACAGAATGAGACTCTGTCTCAAAAGAAAAAAAAAAAAAAAAGAACTCAGCAAGAACACAGCCATCTGCAAGCCAAGGAGAGAGACCTCAGAAGAAACCAAAAATGCTAGCACCTTGATCTCAGACTTCTAGCTTCCAGAACTGTGGAAAATAAATTTCTGTTGTCTCTGCCACTCAGTCTGTGAAATTTTGTTACGGCAGCCTAAGGAAATTAATATAACCGTGGTATTAAAGAATTTGCATACCATGAGTCTTTGAGAAGGAATGAAAATAGTACAGGTACCTGCAAGTTGGAAATAGGCACTTTCAAAATAGTCCATTTGACTTTCAAAAATGGGAACAGCACGAATTCCAAAAATTACAGATGGGTACAGTTGAAATGAATTCCCTTGACAAAATTTTGGACAGGATTGTTAAACAGGTGGTTGGTGAGTTCTTAGACAACAGAGCCATAGTTACTAAAGAAAAGCTATGTTCACTCAGACTAAGTCAAGCTGAGCTAACTTCCCTTCTTGTATTGATAGGGTAGTAATGGAGACCCTGAGAAGGCCACAGCCATACTGAATCCAGATTGCAATAGGATATTTGAGAGAAGGTTGGGATATGATCCTTCAGGGAAAGATAGAAAAATAGGGACCGAACATGATTTGGCATTGAGTGAATTTGTGGCTCACTGAAATCCACGACCCTGTGGTGTTAAGGAAGCATTGTAAATGAGAAGACCAGGACCCACAGTTAGCCCTTAACATAAAAGCTCTCACTAATTGCATGCATGCAAACACAGAAATCATGCGTGGCAAAGATTGCTCACTGTCTGCCAATAATGATTTTCCCTTCTTTCAGATAATAGAATTTTTAGCTGAGCAGATGAACATACAGGAAAAAAAAAAAAAAAAAAAAAAAAGACCACTTTTCTCAGCCTTCTTTGCAAGTTGGCCTAGCCATGTGACTAAGTTCTGTGCAAAGCTCTGTGGATAAGAACAAATGTGGTTGTTCTGGGGATCATGTCCTTAAAATGCAAGCCTACCACCTTTCACTTTTTGGCCCTTCTTATTCACTAGAACGTGAACATGTTGGTGAGCTGGGTTGGCCCTAGGGATGGCCGAGAATTAAGATAGAAGGCCCCTGGATTTCTGACCTCATGAAGCCTTCCTTCTAGTCTTACACTGTTAACACACAGGCAGTTAAGAAAGAGAAGTAAACTTCCATCTTGTTTAAGCCACTGTTAAGCCACTGTTACGCTGAGTCTTGGTCTGAGCACCTGAACCTACATCCTAAGTAATTGAGCATGTGTATCTGATTGGCAGAGGACATTAAGCTGGGAGGATAACCGATATGGTCTGCATCAATCAGAAAGCCAAGAAAATCTTAATAGGCTGGAATAAAGAGCCTAACCTCACATGGTGCATTTTAACAGCCTTGCATTTGTGTTAAAATAATCAATTGCATAATAAAGTGTAGGAAGAGCCACCATAAAAGAAGCTCATGTGTTTAAAAAAAGGGTGGTGGAGATTTTCACTGACTTCAAAGCTCAATATGGGTATAGCCTTAGACGGCAGTAAGCAAATGTGATGTCCCCATCAATGACATTAAGAGCCCTCGTTGTTCCATTCTGATCAGACCGCACAGGAAAGCAGCCAGAGGGTGAAGCAAAGCGAAATGAAAACTGCGTGATCCCTTTACTGAATGGGCTGATCTCCACGGGCACATACACAAAATCTATCTATATTCTCCCACATAGACTTCAACACACTAGACTGAATCTCTGCCTTCACCACCACTTGACATCGCAAACAAATTCCACAGTTTTAGCATGACTTTCACTTATAACCATAGTCTCATTTCGTTGTTCTTTTTCTTTTTGTTTTTGTTTTTTCGAGATGGACTCTTACTCTGTCACCCAGGCTGGAGTGCAGTGATGTGATCTCAGCTAACTGCAACCTCTGCCTCCCAGGTTCAAGCGATTCTCCCGCCTCAGCCTCCCGAGTAGCTGGGATTACAGGTACCCGCCACCATGACTGGCTAATATTTTAATTTGTATTTTTAGTAGAGACGGGGTTTCACCATGTTGGCGAGGCTGGTCTTGAACTACTGACCTCAGGTGATCTGCCCACCTTGGCCTCCCAGAGTGCGGGGATTACAGGCATGAGCCACCCCACCCAGCCCATAGCCTCATTTTGATCATTCAAAATAATTTTCAGGCTCGAAGAAGGACAGTTGTGAGGGAGATGTTTCACCATATATCTTTGATTTTTGAACCATATGAATGTATTATCTGGCAACAAAATTAACCAAATAAAATTTTACATTTCAGTATAAATCAGAAATTCAATATCACATTCAATTCAAACCTGCTCCCCTCCCCCAGTTCAGTTCAGCTCATGGCTCGAGGCAGCAAGGAGGAGGGAATAATCTGTTCTAGCACTGCTCTCCTGGCTCCTTCCATACTCTACTCCTACTCACTCTGCTTCTTCAGGCAGAGCAGGTCAGGACAGCCATGGAGAGAAAGAGAAATCAAAAGTTTTTTCGTTTAGCCGGAGCCGTGGGTGTTCTCTCTTGGTGAATGCCAGCTGGCTGTCCTGTCCTTTGTGGCAGGAGTACAAGTGCCCACCCACTCACAGAGCTGATGTGGGGCCTTCTTGGTGACCCTCAGAGGAATCTCTAAGCTGCACATCTCCATGGCCTGGTCATGGGCTCCCCCGAATGTTTGTTAGACTCCTCCGGTCTTAATACCTATGATACAGCCCACACACTATCACTGCCCACTTGAAAAAGAGCTATCAGGTTGGTGCACCCCATGCCCATCTGTGGTCCATGTCCAGGACACAGCTTTGGCCTTTCAGACATGAAGAGGACAGGCCACTGTCACTGCTGCCTCTCCTCCCACTCTTTGACCACAGGGAGACTCCACAGTCTCCGGGTCTCAGTCTCCTTCAGTCAGGAAGCAACCACCAGTCTCCATGTTCATACATCCTCCTGGGCTCCAGAGGACAAGTTCATGCTCCTTCAAGATCACCCTCACTGCCCCCTGCTTGGACGCTCCAGAGCAAGCCTAAGAGTTTCTGCCACTCCCTGTGCCAGGCTCACCTTCTTACAGACATCGCAATCTCTGTGAGCCAATCTTGGATTCCCTCAAAATTGTTTTGGGGACACCCTTTTGTTCCCTATGGAAAAGGAAGGAGAAAAGTCAAATATTTCACCTTAAGTCTGTGGACCCCTATGTGATTCCATTCAGTTGTCTCTTTGAACTCGCTGGAGGTGAAGACAGGGGATCCATGTCTTCACCCCTTATAAAGTCCTGCAAGCATATGTCTGGCAGCTCTTCCTTAGAATGTGAGGCGATTTGGGACTTGAAAGAGACTGCTAATTGTCCCTAAAATATGTTTCCCCTTCTTTCATGTAACAGACTTTTAGCACTTAGCTAAATGTACACAGTTGCTCAACAATTAACTTTTTTTCCCTCACTTCTTTGCAGTTAAGGTTCTGCAAATTTAGATCTAACAATGAGATGAGCTTGGAAGGTAGGAGGTAGGTACGGACATTCTTCTGGCTATTGCAGCTGGCTAGAAAATGATTTCTTGGCAGTTCCCCAGATTCATCTTTGCCTGGATGTCATTGCTTCATTTCAGCATTATTTCCCACCTGGAGAGGCAGGGAATTTTCAAAAACATCAAGTCTTCCTCCTTTAGGATTAACAGTCGTTCCTTTCACTTTTCTGTCTCCTCTTGCATTTTAGTGTGAGCAACAAAAAGAAGTCAGAAGGCACCTTTGAGGTCTGTTTGAAATCCTCTAAGCTATTGGCCACCCCCTTCATTAGGCACACTTTTTACAGTCTTGGTAACACAGGCGGCACCCTTGTTAAATGTCCTGCCACTACACAAGTGCAGTTTCCAGATGGGTCTACCTCACCTCCTTCAAGTCCTCACCACAGCCTCTAGGCCTTCATGGTTCTATGAACAACTTCTTCGAAGCTCTTCAAACTTTCACCAACTCTTTCCAGCCTCTGCCTACTGTCCAGTCTCAAACCCACATCCACATTTTAGGTGTTCGTTACAGAAGCAACCACTTCCAATCACCAAAATTTGACCTCAATATCTATCACTGTGTAATAAATTACCCCCAAATGGAGTGGCTTAAAACAACGAACACTTTATATGTCACAGATGCTATGGGTCAAGAGTTCAGGAGCCACTCAATGGAGTGGTTCTGGCTCAAAGCCTCTCATGACTTAGCAGTCAGGAGGTCAGCAGGAAAGGAAGCAGCCATCTCGGAGGCTGGCAGGCCTTCCCTCATAATTTCAAGATGGCTGCCCAGCATGGCTGCCTGGTAGGAGGCCTCAGATTTCACAAGTGGACTCCCCATGATTCTAAGGCGAGGGCAAGGAAAATACAGTGTGATCCTGGAATATGTTATAGTATCAGAAAGTAAGAAAGTACCCCCCAAGAATGTGTTTCTAAGATGAAGGCACGTCTAAGGGACCCAAGAATCAATCTTAAAAAGCTCCCAGTGGCCAGAGCTAATATAATTTGAGCATCGTAATAAATTTCACTTGAATCGAATTATCACCTAAAGAATAAAATAAATATCCATGAGCACATACTGATATAAATAAATAAATAAACAAAAGAAGAAAGACCAATCTTTCTTACATAATAAATCCAATTAATAAATGTAGAGGGAATCGGAGAAATAGAGAATTGCCATTGGAACACCACAGTTATCCTTGCTGTAGGCAAGACTCATTGATACTTCCTAAAATTAGTGGTTGAACTTTAAGAAGTAACAGAATGTTTGCATCATATTCGTATCCCTTTCTAAATTACTAATCACTATTATGGTTTTAAAACATGACTTTGATACTCTACCTCCCTCCAGGAGGTAGAGTTTAATGGCCCTTTCCTCAAATATAGGTTGGACTTACTGACCTGCTTTTATGAATAGATGACAGAAAGGGAAAAATTGTAACTTGACAGTGGGGAAGCCTAACAGACATCACATTAGCCAGGTGATCAAAGTTAGCATTACCTGCAGTCATGCTGATATTATACACCCACTGACATGATACAATGAGAAGGGCCTATCACCTCTGTGGTGTTCTTCTCCAAAATCCATAGCCTCACAATGTTTATGAGAAACCATCAGATTAACCCAAATTAAGGGCTTTCCACAAAACACCCGACCACAACTCTTCAAAACATCTAAAGTTACAAAAGACAAGAAAATACAGAGAAACTATCCCAGATTGGTGGAAACTAGGGAGACATGATGAATAAAGGTATCATGGTATCCCAAAAGGGGTCCTGGAACAGAAAAAGAACATTAATAGGAAAAGTTGTGAAGTCCAAATAAAATTGGTAGTTGGCTTACTAATATTGCACCACTGCCAATGTCTTGGTTTTAATAAACATACGATGTAAGATGTTAACATGAGGGGAAGTTGGGTGAAGGGTATATGGGAAGACTCTGTACTGTCTTAGAAACTCTTTACTGTAAAATTATTTCAAACTAAAAAGTTTTTTTTAGAATAGGTAGAGTTGCAAATAATTTGGAGAGAGGTGCAGAAGGAGATATCTCTTACCTGTGAGGTAATAAGCCAAGTAATTGCTGAGAAACATGTGGGTGGGAGAAAGTGGCTGCAGAGGGCCTTTGTTATGACTTGCCTGAAGGTCTATACTACGTTAGAAAAAATTACCAAAAATGACCACACTGTGCTGTAATGGGGCCATGTCTCCACGTATCTGCCAACTCTGCATTCTCTGGGCTTGCTGTCGTGTTGGGAGGGACTCAAATCCTCCTATTCAGCAAAAGGAGAAGTTTCCTGATGGATGGTCTGAGACAGGAAGGATGTCCTTTCCACGGGCTGAACACGGATTCCAGTACCCCACTATATGATGCCAACAAGCATCATCTCTGGCCACTGAAGCCCAGGATCTTAGGTTTAACCATAAAATGCTTCTGTCTCATGGGCTGCAAACCACCAACATAGAACTAAGATTGATAAGAAAAATTCACTGTTTACTCAAAACAAGTGTATACCAGCCTACATATTTATAATGTCCTATTATATGGTTGTACAGTTCGTATCCTCAGTAATTCAGTAGGTATCTCACTAACATCTATTTGAAATCCCCCCAAAAATAACATTTAGCGGTAGCTTCATGATCTCCCTAGAATGGTGTCTTTATTTTTCTTAAACATTTGATATGTTACACCACCCAGGCAGAAAATAGAACACAGAGTGTAGGATACACATGTACTCACCATAAAAACAACCATATTTTAACAGCAAAATATATTTATAAAATTGGTCAAGGAAATTGAATTTAACATATGCTGTTATCACACAAGCATTTTTAATGAAATAACATTTTGTATTTATATAGCACCTTTCTACTAAGGAGCAAAAATATGGCTCAGATATTATTACTCATTCTCACACCATCCTTGACAGGTGGATAAGTAGCAACATTTAAACCAAGTTTTAATCACTGGGAAACAAAGACATGCATAAAGACAGCAAATAAACCACAAATGGTAACCCAGAAAGTTGGCGTTTTCCACCCCCCAGTGCCCACTGTGGTCCACTCACTCTTTTTTTCTGAAATCTTAAAAGCTAGTTTGAATAGTGGTGAAAAAAAAAAAATACAGGAACAGTAGAGAGATAAAACAGGTATATACCAGCCTACTCAGGAACCTGATGGTGGAACTTAGACTGGAAACTGTTCAAAGTTAAAACAATTCCCAAACCTTGAGCACCTACTTAGACAAATGTAATGTGTACCAGGGACAAATGAAAGTATCCTTCCAAACTATGTCCCAAATTATTGTCAAGCCTTTCTGTAATAAAGGCCCATTCCTCAAGCAGCTGTCACATAATGCACAGGTGATCAACAGCAAATCCATTAGCAACATAGGATAAATAAATTTGAGTGGCCCAGAAACTCTTGCATAAAACATAACTTCAACAAGATAGGAAATTCTGAATGATGCACTCCTGAGGAGCACTTTAAAAATTCATTCAAGGAAATAAAAAAATGTCTCTTTAAAGATAAATGCAAATTATACACATAGTTGAAACCTAAAAGTATGTCTTGAATAAGAAAATTACCAGAGGATGAATTTCCTAAAAGCATGACTGTCTTTTAAGAGTTTCTGATATATTTAATCTCCAGTAAACTCTAGGATATCCAAAGGTGTAGTACCTTTTTTCCCCCCCAGAATATGCAGTGTCTGAGAAACTTCCACCACATCTATCCATGTAGTCAACTAATGTCAGCAAAACCAGATGGGAAATCTTGTATAAAGGGAAGGATGAAAATATTTTATTGTAAACTTCTGAGTCACAGGGATAAGGAAAGGAAGTTACATTATATTCTAATAACAAATTTCAATAACACGAAAAAAGAAAAGTAACAGCCAACACTTATTAAGCACTTCTATGCACTAGTATGGGTAACAGCACCAGGCACAATACATGCCTTATCTCATTTCCTCTTCGCAAGCCTCCTTTGAGATATGCCCATTTTATAGACTTAGATTAAGACATTGTCAGAAGTCAGGATACAAGCAGCTGTCTGACTCCAAACACCTTATAGATGCTGCCTGGCTTTTTCTCTAGCCCTTCACTTCTTAATTAGTACAGAGAACCAAGTCTTGCCTTTCATTTCTTCCCCTGCACTGAAGAAAAATCTAAAAGCCATCCTTTTGTAACGTTGAAAACTTGGAATCAAAAATCCATTAAAATATTATCTATAGAAACACTCCCAAAGCCTCATAGCAAGAAATTCAGATAAAAGCACATATTTTCACTACTTTGATGTGCATAAGTTTAAACTCCATGACTCTTATTTTGATCTTCATCATTCCCTATTTGACTGATTTTTAACCTATCCTCTTACATCATGGAGTGGCAAATACGATCAAGGAATCAAAAAAAAGCAACTCCTTCAACAATCTAATTTATATGAAATATAGTAAATTACAATGATGCCTCTTTAATTAATCTAATTAATTGATTAATTGATTAATTTAATTAATTAGTTAATTAACTAATGTCCCTGGTGGGCAAAGCTTTCTTAACCAGAGAGCTTCCTGGCCCACAGAGGAAAGAAAAAAGTAATGATCCTTCAGCTGTTTCTGAACTTCAGGACAGTCGCAGGCCCAGCTTCAGGGATCATGTTTTCGGTGAGGTCACAAGGGAAATTACACCTTCAAGAATGCACTGTGCAAGCCATATCCTTGACTCCAGTGAATCAATTAGGAAAGGGTTATTGCTATAAATAAGCAAATAAGACAGGTCATCAAGAAATTGGTCCTCAAGGTTTGACTTTTCTTCTCCACCACTGAACAGAGTTTTTTGTTTTTTGTTTGTTTGTTTGTTTGTTTTTTGAGACAGAGTCTCCCTCTGTTGCCCAGGCTGGGGTTCAATGGTGCTATCCCAGCTCACTGCAACCCCTGTTTCCTGGGTTTTTAAGCAATTCTCCTGCCTCAGCCTCCTGAGTAGCTGGAATTACAGGCACCCACCACCAGCCTAGCTAATTTTTGTATTTTTAGTACAGAGGGGGGTTTCACCATGTTGGCCTGGCTGGTCTCAAACTCCTGACCTCAAGTGATCCACCCGCCTTAACCTCCCAAAGTGCTGGGATTACAGGCATGAGCCACCGTGCCCAGCCGAGATTTACTTTTAATCTCATGAGATGCTAAGGACTAAGATCTCCTCCTTCCCAGGGCCCAAAGCAAGAAAATGAGGTGGAGGAGAGACATATCTCCAAAGATCTTACCCTTGGAATAAGGGTCTTTTTCCCACACCTTCTTTACATCTATTCCCCCTGGGCTGTTTTTATTTTCCTACCCCACGCTCCATCAGCTTTAAAGCACCAAAATCTTTTTGACCACCTCAGGACAAAAATTGGTTACAAAAGCCACCTCCCACATGGAATTAGCTCAGCCTAACTAAGTAAATCAGGCTTTGGACAGGCTCTACTTCCTGTTGGTTGTTCATACATTTGTGTTGCTCAAGTCTTCATCTTAGAACTCAACCCCGCCTTGCTGGATTCATGATGGAATTTCTCTTTGCACCTGAACAACTCTCAGGAACCTTCTCCTTTTAATTTTGAAGAATGTGATACCTTTCTGTCAGAAAAGGTATCCAGGTCTTAGATTCACACTCAAGCCCTGAATAATACTCTTCTGAACATACATAAACACACAATTTTCGGGAATTCTCCTTCTCCTTGCACAGAGATCTTCCCTTCTTCCTCCTTCCTTCCCTTTCCCTAGCTTTCTTTCTAATTCTCACCTTTCCTGGCATTTGTTTACTTGCTCAACCTTCTAACAAATGTTTATTTAACAAACGTCTGCTATGATCCAGGCACTGAACTAAGTGACACAAAGGTGAGTAAGACACAGTCCTTGCCATAAGACATTCACGCTCCTACGAAGCAGACCAATTATCAGACCATGAGAGCTCATAGCAGAAGGGCAGAGATAGAGTTAAGCCTCAAAAAGAGCCAAGTCACCCCGCTGAAGACCCAGACTCTTTCTCCTCACTCTTCAGGTTCTATGTGTTTTCAGGGGTTTGTTTCCTTAAAGTGTTTAAATAGTTTCCTTTCTAGCAACCTCCCCCACAGAGAACGAGGTGGACCTTCGCAACTCCCAATCTGAATCATCCTATTACTTCCCGGCCAGCGACTCATATACTCCCAGACTCATCAACTTCTCATTATCCATTCTACCACAAACATCAGAATATCTAAAACCCCTAGAGTCCAACCCACTCCAGTCCATGTTTGAGTTTTCCAAATTCACATATTATTTGAGGAAGGTGAATTTTCCATGCAGTGTGTTTTGAAATCAACAGACATATACTTAATTCTTTTGCCTCAATTTCTGATCGTCATAAAGACGGGAAAAACCGAAATCCTCAGTTCATTTTAATTCTCTTAGTCCCTAATGTGATATTCCGTGTGCACCCTCAATGACTGGCCTCTCTTTTACCTATCTGGTTTTGAATTACGTTGGCTAGCTTCAGAAAAATCATCTTGACTAAATTGTCTCTGAAAGAAAGTAATTGAGGCAGAAGATATATGCAGTCCCTCAACAATTGTTTTAGCTGCACTATCAGGTTTGAAATAAACAGCCTAATAAGAGGTCAGATACATGGGTTTTAAAAGCCTATTTATCATACAGTATTCAAAACCTTTAATCATTTTATAAGCCTCGCATTAAATGTCAATTGTCATTCTTTTTCTTATCATGATTTTTTTTTTTTTTTTTTTGAGACGGAGTCTCGCTGTTGCCCAGGCTGGAGTGCAGTGGCACGATCTTGGCTCACTGCAAGCTCCGCCTCCTGGGTTCACCCCATTCTCCTGCCTCAGCCTCCTGAGTAGCTGGGACTACAGGCGCCCGCCACCACGCCCGGCTAACTTTTTGTATTTTTAGTAGAGATGAGGTTTCACCCTGTTAGCCAGGATAGTCTCGATCTCCTGACCTTGTGATCCGCCCACCTCGGCCTCCCAAAGTGCTGGGATTACAGGCGTGAGCCACCGCGCCCGGCCCTCATCATGATTATTTAACAAACCAAAATGCCATTATGTTGTTCGTTTTCTAGAAAAAAAAAATTGCTTGAATGTGAAAAAAAATAAAGCTACAGAGAGACAGGGCTGGCACAGGGGATCTGGACCTAGAGAACCAGCTTCAAATTCTGCTCCACCACCTATTTATTGTGTGATTTGAAGCCAATTATTTAAGTTCTTTGAGCTTCAGTTCCTTGATCTATTCAAGGAAGATAATAATAATCTCTGCCTCACAAGTGTTTTTAAGGATGAGCCCACACCCATCCTTGAGTGAATCATCACCTTGGTGGGCTCCATGGCACCCCCCTCCCCCACCCCACCCCCTGCCCTCCTTTCTGAAGCAGCCTCTCCCACCCTGAGCTGCCCCACCCTCCAAGTTTCCTTCTGCTCTGGGCTCTCCTAAGTCTCTGCACTATGGCCCACACACACTGGACTTCTGGTAGCCCAGTCCTAGTCTTCATTCTCATTTCGTAGCCTCTCTCTAAGACAGCTCATCCATACTGGCAGCTTCTGTTTTCAGAGGCTTCCAATCCCTCATTTGAATATCAGACCTTTATAGGCAACTATTTACACCATACCTCCTTTTGGGGTTTTCTCCCACTCAATAGGTCTAAATGAAGTTCGAGTCCTCTCCTAAATCTAGCAGGCTTCCCATGTCCTCCTTCTCAGCTAGTGGAACTGCCACTCATCCAGCTGTGTAAGCCAGACACCAAAGAGCCATCCCAGACCCTTCACCTGCCACCCCAACCCCAGCCATCACAAGCCCTGTCCATTCTCCCTCCTAAAGAGCTCAGAAATATGCCTTCAGAACTACATCCAATTGGACCACCCCAGTCCGAGGTACATTCATTGATTTCCTAAGCCATCCCATTGTACTCACTGCCATGCCACAGCAGAGGGCCCTTCTCAATGCACAGGTGTTGTGATGTCATTTCCTGCTTCTGTCCTCTCACAGCTCTGCATTGATCTTAGGGTCAAAATTAAAATCTTTTTTTTATTTATCTAAATGTATGGGGCTCAAGAACACTTTCGTTACATGCATAGATTGTATAATGGTTAAGTCAGGGCTTTTACATATTCATCATCCAAATATTGTACATCACACCCATTAAGTAATTTCTCATTCTCCACCCCCTCCTGCTCCCTCATCCTTCCAAATCTCCATTGTCTATCATTCTAATCTCTATGGCCATTTGTACACATTTTTTCACTTCCACTTATGAGTGGCAATATGCGACATTTGTCTTTCTGTATCTGGGTTGATTTGCTCAAGATAATGGCCTTCAGTTCCATCCATGTTGCTGCAAAAGACATGATTTCATACTTTTTTATGGCTGAATAGTATTTCATTGTGTTTGTATGCCACATTGTCTTCATCCAATTTAGGATATTTAGGTTGGATTCCATATCTTTGCTATTGTGAATAGCGCTGCAATAAACACAAAAGTACAGGTACCTTTTTAATATATTGATTTCTTTTCCTATGGGTAGATGTCCAGTAGTAGAGTTGCTGAATCAAATGGTATTTCTATTTTTGGTTCTTTAAGAAATCTCCGTACTGTTTTGCACAGAGGTTGTACTAATTTACATGCCCAGCAGCAGTGTTTAAGAGTTCACTTTCTCCATATCCTCACCAACATCTGTTACTTTTTGTCTTTTTAATAATATCCATTCTAGCGTTTGTTTTCTTAGTATTGAGTTGTTTGATTTCCTTACGTATTTTGGATATTAGCCCCTTATCATATGTATGGTTTGCAAATACTTTCTCCCTTTCTGCAGGTTGTCTCTTCACTCTATTAATTATTTCCTTTGCTGTGTAGAAGCTTTTTAGTTTAATTAAGTCCCACTCATCTGGTTTTTTTGGGGGGGGGCGGTAGGGATGGAGTTTTGCTCTTATTGCCCAGGCTGGAGTGCAATGGCACGATAGCTCACTGCAACCTCTGCCTCCTGGGTTCAAGAGATTCTCCTGCCTCAGCATCTCAAGTAGGGATTACAGGCACGTACCACCATGCCCAGCTAACTTTTTTGTATTTTTAGTAGAGACAAGGTTTCACCATGTTGGTCAGGCTGATCTCGAACTCCTGACCTCAGATGATCCGCCTGCCTCAGCCTCCCAAAGTGTTGGGATTACAGGCGTGAGCCTATTTCTGTTTTTAAATCCTTAGGAAGACATACATGACCCCACAGGATCTGACCCTGGTTCCCGGTCAGCCTTACCTCCCATGGCTTTCCTGTCCCTGTACTACGTTGCTTTCTTCCCCTTCAGCCTCAGTTCAAGTTCACATCTTCAGGATGGTAGTCTATCATCCCTGATCCCAGTTGAGACCATCTTCTAGGCATTCCCACCTCACCGCTTGATTTTCTTTCAGGGCATTTAGCGCATTTGCTGTTGTATGACAATGTGGGCCTTTTCATCAATGGCAGTCTCCCATGCAAGAATGTATAATCCAGTACGGCAGGACATAGCTATATATTGCTTATCCATGAATTCCCAGTAGCAAGCCCCAGTAGAATTTCAATATGTACATAGTGAGTTATTAAAAAGTGATTTATTAAGTTATTAATTACTTTTTAAATTAATTAATATTGAGGTGAGCCAGAAACATGGTTAAGAGCCCTCATTCCCCAGTCAAACTACTCAGATCCATTTGTGGCTCTACCACATACTGGTTTTGTAACTTTGGGAAAGTTATCATATCATTATCTCTGACACCTCCTCTCCAAAATTGAGTAGCTTGCATAGGAAACTCAAGAAGACAAAAGTTAGCCTCCCAGCAACTAGCTAAACAAACCCACTCTTTAGCCAAAACCAAGAATACCTATTTAATAAAAAATAAAGAGCAAACCATGCTCCTAGCGCACATTAATTTGTCAGAAGATAATAAAGAAGAAGAAGTGGAGTCACAGCCAATCGTGCTCTGCTAACAAATAACAATCTTGACAAGACCTTAGGAGGACAACATCAGCCAGCACACATTTTGGATACAGGTGACTTGGTGGACCTTTGTTTCCCATCAAGTCCCTTGCCTCTAGTACCCAAGCGCCCCTGCAGTCCTCCCCTGACACAGCCTGGCAGCAGGTGTTTCCCCTCCAAGGGAACCAGCCAGGCCCTGTGCCCCACAGGCAATGAACAAGGCTGGGCTGTGCCCCTTTCCAGCAAGCAATCAACACAGGCCCTCAAGCATGAGATTTAATTGCTTGTTCATTATTTTAGCTTGCAGGGGCTACAAGAAAGTATGGCATTTCTGAGCACACCATCCGAAGGAACCCTGGGAGCTGTCAAATTAAAAAATAACAACAGAAATGAGAAAGGAGCCTGTCTTTAGCCAAACGGCTTCAGGTGCCTGTGACTCAATGAGAGGGCCCCCATCAAAACCCATGGAAGCCCCTCACTGTTTGTTCTGCCCTTTTCAATTCTGTCTGAGCGGGGAGGAGAGTGCCACAAAGGGACGAGAATTTGAACTCGCAGCCCCCAAGTGCACCAATGTCCTTTTTCTGCCTGATTGTATACTTAAAGTGACTGTAAAGTCAATAACTTCCCATGGTTTCACAGCAAAGCCAAAAGATTAAAAAAGAGACATTGTCCTTTTGAAGATGTGGAAAGTAATAAGTGAGCAGGCTGAATCCTCTTTGGGTTTAAAAGCCTGTGCAGTTCTGCTTTAAGGTGTCAAAATTGCCTTAAATCTTTAGCTTTGTTATACCCTGCTGCTACACAGATATAATAGGACCAGGCTGACTCTCTCAAACAATTTGGAGATCATTTTTTCTCTCTAAAAACTTTGTTGAAATATATATGTTAGCACAGACTTTTTCTCAACATTTTCTATTTAAAATATAGTATTTTTTTCAGATGCGTCTTAAGAGAGCCGAATAGTCAAACAGTAGCTCTCTTTTAGAAAAAAAAAAAAAAATTGTACACCATCTTCAAGTTTTAAGCACAAAGGTTACAGTTAGTTCTCCTCCCCCATTTTATTTCCACTGTTGGAGCAGATCTGACCTCGTCTCTCTAAAGGCAGAAAACTTCAACAAAGGCAGGAGGACTATTTAAAGTGATGAAAAAGATTCTGAATGAAGGATTATGCCTTTGATGAAGCCTGAAAGAAAAGCAGTGCTTAGGAAGTGGATAAAAGTCAATAGCAACAATTCTTGGCTTTGGACGAAACCTTGAAGGTGCACTTTTCCCCAGTGATATGAAAAATAAAAAAATAAAAACAACCAACCAGAGACGCATAACTCTTCTGGGTCTGTGGCATCTGTACATTCGCATGATAGAAACTTACTAAATCCCAAAGCGTCCCTGGCAAAGCCCAGGCTCCATGATGGGCTGGGAGCCCTGTCACTGCACCAGGAGAAAAGGAGTCACTAGGCTCTGGATGGGGAAGAGAAAAGCCTCTTTCCTCCCTCCCATTCCAAAAGAGAAGAAAAAACCTGGACAGCTAGATAAAAGCAGCCTTGAAAAATCACTCTAGAGGAGAAAAGACCAGAAGAATGTCATCCAGAAAGAAGACCAGGAGACAATGCTACAAAGGTGCTTTTTCTCCCTCCTCTCTTTCCACCTCTCCCATAGTCGCCTCTCCCTCTAAACCACCCCCACTCATCTCTCTCCAGATTCTACTCTCCCACTGGAGCCTGACCAGCACATTTCCCAAAAGCAGATTAAAAAAAAAAAAAAAGCAAGGGTCTCAGGCTCTGTCATATCCAACTCATTCTTATATGCCAGGGAGACAGTGACATTTTGTGTATCTGTTGATTGTGAATTACCACTTAAGCATAGAGACTGTTCTCAACAGTGAGATTCCCTTCATGTAGACACCCTCATGCTTCAGCTAGGTGCTTACAGGTGAATAGTTACTCAAAAATCGTCATGTAGGAAATTTGAATTAGATTGAATTGAATTTTCTGAACCTTGAATTAGAGAGACTCAGGCATACACCAAGGAAATATCTAGCTATGCTCTTCTCCAGCCTCCCACCGGGCTGCGAGTCTTAGCTATTCTGTTGGTATCACTGGGGTGTGCTGGGCTTTTGTTTGAATGGTCCGATCTGGCTGCAATCATTTTATGAGCAGACCCGATCGCTCTGCCGGTGTCTGCATTGTCTGCTTCAAAAGTCAGGCTCACCAGAGAGAGCAATTTCTTAATGGAAAGAATTTGTTATCAGTTTAGGCCACAAGCCTGAATCTTTGAAACAGCATGACTCAGATAGCTCATCACTCAGATAATTAAGGTTTTGCGTCCCTCAGTTCTAAGTGAAGTTTTCTTCCTCTTTTGAAGGTAGCAGAATTAAATTACCAGAGCCATCTCATTGGTCATTTATTTAGTATTTACCACACCTACTATGTGCAAGAGGTAGTGGGAAGTAGAAAGATTAGAAAGAAAAGCTCCTGGCCAGGTGTGGTGGCTCACGCCTGTAATCCCAGCACTTTAGGAGGCCAAGGCGGCTGGCTCACCTGAGATCAGGAGTTGAGATCAGCCTGGCCAACATGGTGAAAACCCATCTCTACTAAAAATACAAAAATGAGGCAGGCATGGTGGGGGATGCCTATAATCCCAGCTACTTGGGAGGCTGAGGCAGGAGAATTGCTTGAACCTGGGAGGTGGAGGTTACAGTGAGCCAAGATCACACCATTGCACTCTAGCCTGGTCAACAAGAACGAACTCCATCTCAAAAAAATAAAAAGAAAGAAAGAAAGAAAGCCTCCTCCATCAAAGAGGTTAGTAGCTTACAGATCTTAGAATCATACAACTTAGAAAAATATGTTGAAGCTTATATATAGAATCTAAGTGCTTTATTTTACAGATGAAGAAGACAGACCCTGAACTATTCCGTATCTCCGGTGGTAAACTACAGAGGTAATTCTCAAACCCAGGTTTTCTGACTCAAAGAAGGACCGTGCCTTTCCATTCTGTTTCTAACAGCTAAGAGCCTCCAGTATCCCCAGGTCCTAGAGGCGTGTGTGGTCTAGAAAGCTGGTGCGTGGTCATCAGTCAAAAGCACACACACCCCTCACTGCATACATACACCACGACCAGCACACAACTGGAGGTTTGAACTCACGCATTCACACACGTACGTAATCCTTACAATAAGTGTTTGAGGCAAGGATTGGTACTCAGGATGTAAGCTTGAGAAGCTGAGCAGAGTGTTAACTAACCCATTCAAGGTTAAAGGGTCCCTGTGGTGAATTGAGGACTCAAAACTCAGTCTGTTCTCTGCCCCTACACACCAGTAGCCTCGATTTCCAACTTGTTTGTTTGTTCCCTGTTATAGACTGAATGCTGGTGTCTCTCTCCCAAAATTCACATGTTAAAATCCTAATCCCCAATGTGAGAGTATCAGGAGGTGAGGCCTTTGGAGATGACTGGGTCATTAGGGTGAAGCCCTCATGGTGGGATTAGAGTCTTTGTTAGAAGAGACACAACAGAGATCATTGTTTCTCTTCAGCCATGTGAGGACAGGACGAGACATCCATCTACATACCAGAAAGGGGGCCCTCACCAGACACCAAATCCACTGGAGCCTTGATCTTGGACTTCCTAGCCTCCAGAACTATAAGAAAAAAATGTTGGTGGCTGGACGCGGTGGCTCATGCCTGTAATATCAGCACTTTGGGAAGCCAAAGTGGTGATCCACCACCAAAGGCAGGTGGATTACTTGAGGTCGGGAGTTTGAGACTAGCCTGGCCAACACAGTGAAACCCTGTCTCTACTGAAAATACAAAAATTAGTGGGGCATAGTGGCACATGCCTATAACCCCAGCTACTCAGGAGGCTGAGGCAGGAGAATCGCTTGAACCAGGAGGCGGAGGTTGCAATGAGCCAAGATTGTGCCATAGCACTCCAGCCTGGTCGACGGAGCGAGATTCTGTCTCAAAAAAAAAAAAAAAAAAAAAAAAAAAAAAGGAAAAGAAAAGAAAAAGAAAAAGAAAAAAAAAAGCAATATTTGTTGTTTAAGCCAGCCAGTCCATGATATTCTGCTATAGCAGGCCAAACTGACTCATACACTCCCTTTGTTTCATCTTCATGTATTTCTGGCTTCCTAGTTTGTACCAAAAAATGGAATCTTAGAATTTTTAAAATGGAAATGTTCTTAGAGACGATGCGGTCCAGATCTCTCATTTTACAGGCGAGGTAACTAGTCCAGTGACTCATCTGTGCTCAGGTCATGAGAGCCATGCAAGCTCTAGAGAGCACACACGGAGTGAGAGAGACAAGCCAAGATCCTGTCCCCGCAGGCGCTAGCCTCTCCACGGTTTCGTACAAGACGGGTGTCACCCTGGTTGTCCCAAGCTTCAGCAGCCAGTGGATGTTAATACAGTCACATTATTAATAAAAACAAGAATGAATAAAGTACTAACTTGATGTAGGAGCCATACATATGCATCTGTCTACTACAGAACCTCCCACCCCTCTCCAAGTCCTCACCTGGGTTTTCTGGAGTCCTGTTGTCTGCCTCACAACCACCCTTATTTGTACTCAACACCCCAGACGTCATTCAAGTGTTTTCCTCAGTCATGATGGTAGCTGCTCAGATCTTCTTTGTCAATGTCTGCTTCCCCTGAAAAGACTTCTCTCTCTTGCCTCTCCGTGTGTGTCCACAGTGTCTGAATTGAAGGTCCTTGGTCTTCAAGGAACCAAGACTACACTGAGATCCATTCTTGGGAAGTGCCTCTCCTTCAACCTCCGGTACCACTCATCCATAAACACCAACACTGTTCGCCTCTTTGTGTATCATAAAGTCCCTCATTGAAACAGCCCTTAAACTCCAGTCTGGAAAACAAACCCACTAGGCTACAATAAGGACCAATTTTAGACACAGACATCCTCCCGCTTCCTCTTGACCCCAGGTATTCTCTGCCAAACTACAACTCCTCCTGGAAATCAGCTTCTAGCAGCACCCCCACCAACCCATGGAGGTTTGTTTTGTTTTGTTTTGTTTTGTTGAGGCAGGTCTCCTCTGTCACCCAGGCTGGAGTGCAGTGGTGCAATCATGGCTCACTGCAGCCTGGGCCTCCCCTGGCTCAAGTGATCATCCATGGAGCAGGTTTGAAGAGATCTGAAGCCCCAGGTAGGCTCAGGCTGGAATTCCCACTATATACAGATCACTAGATTCAATTTAAATGTGTCTTAAATTTTACAAATTATGCAACAGGATAAAAGATGTAATTGAACAAAACTTGTCCAAGAAGGTCCTTGGTTTTTTTCTCTCTTCTGGAAATCATCGATGAAAAAGCATGTTCCATGAGCTGGCAGAACTCAATCTTTTAAGGAAAAAAAAAGGTCATTTAATTGCACAATAAGAAGCATACTGTGGGTAGAAAACAGCTCCCTGTTTATTGCATGTATCAAATTATTTAGGTATCTAAGAGAGAAAGGTGGATGTACTAAAAACCTAGTCTATGTGTAATCATTGAAATTGAGTATCAAATTGAGTTCCACGTTTCCTGGAAGCCAAGATAAAAAGTAAAATAGATAAATTATATAGTTCTCCACTATTATTCATCTCATAGAGTAACACAGCATCTGGTCTAACAGCCAAAAGCCTATCATCACATAGATAAATGATTAATTGTCTGGATCCCTAAATAAAAGGAATAAATCACCCTAGACAACAAGGTCTTGGAGGGCCTCGTCTGGGTGGTCCCTACCACATGCCCCAAAGCAGTTTTCCATAATAGTCAGAAACCGATTTCGTTTGACTTCTTATGCAAAGTACAAGAAGAAGTCACATTGCTTTCTTTCCTGATCATTTTGAGGAGGTGTTTTTACAAAGACCTCCTGCTCTGAACACTGCTAGTTCTGCCTCTGATGGGCCCAGCTTCCTAGATGGACCACACATGGTACCAAGCACGGCTTATGAGACCCTTGAGCCTGGCTTGTGATGACTCTTGGTGGTGATTTTCCTCATCATTTTCAGCCTGGGCCAGCTTGTCTATCTCTCTTGGACACAGGAAGGTGTTAACCTCTTTTTACCCTCTGCCATAACCAGTGCACAAAAAGATGCTTGGATCCTGGGTCTGGACTGAAGGAAATGTGCATCTTCTTGAGTTTAGGTCCATGAAGGGACATCATGGTCCAACAAAGCCAACCCCAGATCTCCACGGCAGCCTCAATAGGAAAATAATGTATGCCTAAAAGCAGGTTTTTCATCACATAATTCTGACTGTGGGGATGTGGGGAAAATAGAGGAGGGTGTTCCCAGCCTTGAGAAGCCCAGTTGTAGAGGCAGGACCATGGAACAACAACCAGAAGGTAGGATTGTGTGGGAGGCTGAAGACTAGAGGGTTAAGAGTACAAGCTGTGGAGTCGGGAAGACCCAGGTGTACACCCCAACTCTGTTCCTTACGAGCTGCTTGGCTTTGGGCAAACTAGTTAAATTCTCTGTGTCTCAGTTTCTTCATCCGAAAAACAGTGAGAACTTGTTGGAATTGTTGTGAGAGCCAGTGGAGATCAGGGATGGGAAGAAGGGAGCAGTGTTAGCCACATGTTAAGTCACTCGCAGCAAATTCTAGCTGTTGCCATCATCACTACTCCTTAAGTGTCAGGAAACTTCAGAGAAAGAGAGATGATTGGATGCTGGAAACAGAGAATCCTGCACAACCTCACATGGGTTCTAGGGTCAGAGAAGCCTGTATTTGAATCTCTATTTGATTACCTCAATGAATTTACACAAGAACCTCGATACCTCTGAACATCAGTTTCTTTGCCTCTAAAGTGGGAACAGTAGTGCCTATCATGCATGTTTATTACGTTTGTCTCTAAGAAAAAAGAATGTCATTTGATTGCACAATAAGAAACATACTTCATCTGTGGGCAGAAAACAACTCCCTGTTTATGGCCTGCATCAGTTTCTTTATGCACCTACCAGAGAAAGACAGATGTATCAAAAATATAGATGTAACATATAAATCACCCTTATTACAGCCCTGAGCCTTAATGGACCCTCAGTAAACAAGAGCTTCTGTGAGTAATATGAGGCAACTAGATTCAAGCACTACTTCAAAAAGTAAACAGAATTAGTCTGGTAAATGGAGTACATGGAGGAGGAGATATTTCAGAACCAGGGGAGAGGATGAGAGTCAGCATAGAAGAGAGAATAAGCTCATTAGATATGAGATGAATTCAGGAGAACAGTCTGAATTTGGGGAGCGATTCATTGGGAACAATGGCAGGTAAGACCACATAAAGGAACAGACCCAAACACTAGGACATGGGCTGAAGAGTGAACAGAAGGTTACCATTGTGAGTGCCAAAGCAGAGAGTAGCCAGATGGGATCCGAGTCGTAAAAGATCAGCCTGGACGACTGGGCACAGTGGCTCACGCCTATAATCCCAGCACTTTGGGAGGCTGAGGTGGGTGGATCACAAGGTCAGGAGATCGAGACCATCCTGACTGACACAGTGAAACCCCGTCTCTACTGAAAATATAAAAAATTAGCCGGGCGAGGTGGCGGGCACCTGTAGTCCCAGCTGCTCAGGAGGCTAAGGCAGGAGAATGGCGTGAACTCGAGAGGTGGAGCTTGCAGTGAGCCGAGATCGCACCACTGCACTCCAGCCTGGGCGACAGAGTGAAACTCCATCTCAAAAAAAAAAAAAAAAAAAAGATCAGCCTGGCCATGATAAGCAGAGTGGATGGAGTAAAGAGGAACTTGAGGGGTGTAGTCTTCGATACCTAGGGATAGTAGTTTAGTACAATTCTGAACACTTCCAGCACGTACAGCTCAACTCTCCATTTCCAACCTAATTAAATTTCATGTGGATATTCACTTTCTCTATTACTGCCATTGCTATTCTGCACAGTAAAGATTTCTTTTCCAAGACCCAAGGGATGTGTAGATATGGATTCCATAAGGATTCTAGTCACTCACCTTCTACTGATTTTTAGCTTAAAACACAGTAGAAAATTATTGACATTATTTCCTTGAAAACCCTTCCCTGCCTGTGCATGTCTGTGTCAATAATTGTCATGTAGCAATTGGAAACGGGCCTTTGGCAGCTCGCCTAGGAATGTCAAATAGTCTCCATTAGGTTTGAAAGCTCTGAGTTTCAGTAATGGGTTGATACTCTACCTGATATGATTGTACAAAATTACATAATTGATTTCTGGGACACTGTGCCACACAAATTTTATAGGTTTCTTTTATTTTGTGCCTCAAAAGGCAAGTGTGCTTCCCTTCATTTTCCTCAGTAAGAGGATTTCAAGTCTTGCTCCTGGCTGGTCCAGATTAAGCTCGGGTATTTTATAAGGCTCTACACCCCTTTTCTTAGTTATTTTACACATCAAAGACTGTGATTTTTCCATTGGCTTCTAGAAGTTGGTAACTAACTAAAAAGTGGGCCTGAGAATGTCGTCTTACCAACTCTACGCTGCACAAAGGATATTCTTCCCAGGCTGAAATTAGGAAGGAACATTGCTTAATTGTTTCAGTATGTTTGCAGTCTTTCTTTTTTCATTCAGCTTTATGATGATTGCAAATGTAGCATTTGTTACATATCTTTAGAGTATATTTGGTTAATGCAGGCATTCTCTTTAAAAGAACCAGTTATTTCTAATCTCGAGAAAGCCTATGGTCAGGGAACAACGACAAGAAAAGAAAGAACTAGTTTCTGTGCAATCTATTCTCTCTGTGTCAATGGCTCCAAGGACTAATGGGCTGCCATTCAGCATCACTGTTCCGTCTAGGCCAAAGCAGAGAGCAAAAGCTAGATAGGCCACCTTCGGTGTCACTGGGCAATTGTCCCTAATATTTAACAATGGCCACGACAAACCCAATGCTTGAGGGAAGGAGAAAGAAGTCATTAGTCCGACTAGGTGCTGGGGGAACAGTAGGCGCATTTCGAAAGCAACATCTTGTATTAAGAGAGAGGAATATAATGAAATGCAAAAAGGCATATTATAAGAATAGTAATATTCTTTAAAAATACTGAAAGGCAAGAAGAACTGAAATCAAAACAAAACCTGCTGAAATGAAAATTATTTCATTATTTCTGGCTGGGCACAGTGGCTTATGCCTGTAATCCCAACACTTTGGGAGGCCAAGGCTGGTAGATTGCTTGAGGTCAGGAGGCCGAGACCAGCCTGGCCAACATGGTGAAACCCTGTCTCTACTAAAAATATTAAAAAATTGGTTGGGCATGGTGGTGCATGCCTGTAGTCCTAGCTACTCAGGAGGCTGAGGCAAGAGAGTTGCTTGAACCCGGGAGGCGGAGGTTGTAGTGAGTTGAGATCGCGCCACTGCACTCAAGCCTGGGCTACAGAGTGAGACTCCGTCTCAAACAAAAAATAAAATAAAATAAAAAAGAAAAAGAAAATTATTTTATTTGTTTAATTTGGCTCACAAACTGAATGCTAAACTGAGTTACAATTAACTCATATTCAAGTAACCTGATTTTCAGACATGATTTTCAAACTGAAGGACTTAAGAAAACTTCTCATTCCTTCTCTTTGAGAACTGCACTTCTTTTAGATAGAACTTTCTAAATAATTAATAAAAATAGATTGCCACCAATGGACAATTCCAAAAATATTTCCAAGTAAGAAAAGTGACAACCAAGAAAATACTATATACTATGTGATCAAGACCTAATATTATACCTTGTGTGGTGATATGCCTACATACAGGCAAGAGTCTAATTGACAACACTCTTGCCAAAGATGTAATACAATTTTTATTCTAGTGTTCAAGAGAATCCTAAGGGTAGAATCATCTCAAGAATGCCATACAGGTATAGTTTTACTGTTAGAAATTGTGACATTACCAGAAGTGTCATGTTATTTTTTAAACGAAAATCATTTGAAATTAATTTTGTTTTGAAATGGTTACAACTTCCTCAGAAATACTTGGGAGATATGCCAAGGTTTTATAAAACCGGTGCTTGGCTGGACATGGTGGCTCACACCTGTAATCCCAGCACTTTGGGAGGCTGAGGCAGGTGGATCATGGAGTCAGGAGTTCGAGACCAGCCTGACCAACATGGTAGAATGCCGTCTCTACTAAAAATACAAAAATTAGCCAGGCATGGTGGCTCATGCCTGTAAATTCAGCTACTCCAGAGGCCAAGGCAGGAGAATCACTTGAACCTAGGAGGCAGTGGTTGCAGTGAGCTGAGATCACACCATTGCACTCCAGCCTGGTTGACAGAGTGAGACTTTGTCTTGAAAAAAAAAGGAACAACAACAACAAAAAACAGTGCCCAGTCATTATTCCATGCTTATTCCAGTCAATATGAATAGATGGACTATTCTAACATGAGGCACAGTTCAGTCAGCAGTCAGGATGTGAGAATTACAAATTGAGAACAGTTCCCACCCACAGGGAGCAGAAATACAATCAAACACCCAAAAACCCAAGTCCACCCATTTGTTCTTAAACGCAAGAATTATCTACTCAAATTTTAGACAGATAAAATAGATAAATAAACAAGCCGTCATAAGTAATTTCTCCTTTTACCCAATTTCATGAACTTTAGAAAAGAAATTCCTCTTCCGAGGCTAAAGTTTGAGCAATTTTTCATTGTAGCTTTGGAATGGGAGGCCTTTCTGTGACATATTTTCTTACAAAGACCATGATTTTTCTTTCTACTCAGATATTAATACATTCTTAGGCAGGTGTTTGAAAATCAAACATTGTTTTGACCTTTGAATCTCTGTGGAAGCCAGTTCTCCTCAGCTATAGCCAGTTCTCTCACTCTGGGTACCAAAAAAAACAAAAACAAAACAAAAAAACCTAGCTTCCTGACCCACCAATGTGTTGGGACACACACGCCCTCCAAGCCAGTCTTTACTTGCCCATACTAGACATGCCCAGCATTCTCTTTTCAAAGTGATGCCATCTTCCTGTCAGTGACTGATCTTTCAGTCTGGATCCTGGAGAAAGAACCACAGGGAACAGAGCTCTCTACCAACCTTGAGGGCCATGTGACAAGAGCAAGAAATCACCCTTGTAATTAGCCACTGAGTTTCAGGGATTGCTTGTTACTGCAGCATAACTTAGTCCATCCTGATAGATGACTTCTTTTAGTTTCACTGCTGAAATGCTCTCAGGGTTTTCTATCAGAGGAGGATTGAGCAAAAGAAAAGAAAAGAAAAGCCCTCAGGATGCCATCAGTGGGTCTGGGGGTCTTTAAAGGCATGAGCTTTTTTATGTTTCATAAGAAGAAAGATGACTTGTGAGAACCAGGGCATGTGGAACTATGCCCATTATCCTGTAGGAAAAAAAAAGGAAGGCTTCCCTCCTCTTTCTTAGAATGGTTAATTCTCTCCAACTATGTACCTCTCTCCTAGGCAAATGGCTTTAGGCTAGATGGAGTTGGATCAGGAGGTAGGGCTGATAAGAGGACTAAAAAGAAGCTCTTAGGAAGATCTGAGAAACCAATAGCAGGAGTGCCCAGGTCACCCTATGCATCTATCACACATTAATCACTCAGATTGAGAGTTTCCTAACATTCTGAATGACATCTAGTGCTGGACACTGGACCCCCTCTCTGCTATGAAATTCTCCAGTCTTCTGACCTCTGACTCACCTTGAAGACTTACATGAAGTAGTCTCTTTCACAAATATCCTTCAAGCCTTGGGAATCCCAAGACTTGAAGGGATTAGCCACCTTGTATGAGGTGCAGTCCAGTGGTTTCTACCTGTGGCTGGGCAGCAGCTCAGCTTGCATGGTTTTGTTAACACGCAGATGGAGGGAAGTTGGGATTCATCACATCTGGAGTGTTCACCTCTCTTCCCTCCTGCCCCCATGTGTACTTCAAAAACATCTCACCAGTGACTCTGCTGGGTAGTCAGGCACCATTGAAAGCCACTGCTATATAAATGCTTTTCCTTTCAGATCACCAGTGTATTATTCTGTTCTCATGCTGTTGATAAAGACATACATGAGACTGGGCAATTTACAAGAGAAAGAGGTTTAATGGACTTACAGTTCCACGTGGCAGAGACCTCACAATTGTGGCAGAAGGCAAGGAGGAGCAAGTCACATCTTACATGGATGGCAGCAGGCAAAGAGAGAGCTTGCACAGAGAAACTCCCGTTTCTAAAACCATCAGATCTCATGAGACCCATTCACTATTGTGAGAACAGCACGGGGAAGACCCGTCCCCATGATTCAGTCCTCTTCCACTGGGTCCCTCCCACAACACGTGGGAATTATGGGAGTGACAACATGAGATTTGGGTGGGGACACAGAGTCAAACCATATCAACCAGGGAAATAAACAACTTCTAATAATAATAACAATGATAATTGTTAACATATATTGAGCACACACATGCAACTTCTGAGCATTGGCTCATTTAATTCTCATACCAATCCTATGAACTAAATATTGATATTATTCTCATTTTATAAACTTATCCAACATCACATAGGAATAAGTGGTAGAATAAGAGTGAGAGCTCAAATCCACAAAGCTCTAAAGGCCTTCTTCCCCAAAGCAGAATCCAAACTTTTTTTGTTTGTTTGTTTGTTTGTTTGTTTTTGAGACAGAGTCTCGCTCTGTCGCCCAGGCTGGAATGCAGTGGCGTGATCTCGGCTCACTGCAAGTTCCGCCTCCCGGGTTCACTCCATTCTCCTGCCTCAGCCACCCGAGTAGCTGGGACTACAGGCGCCCACCACGTCGCCGGGCTAGTTTTTGTATTTTTTTAGTAGAGATAGGGTTTCACCGTGTTAGCCAGGATGGTCTTGATCTCCTGACCTCGTGATCCGCCGGTCTAGGCCTCCCAAAGTGCTGGGATTACAGGCTTGAGCCACTGCACCTGGCCCCAAACTCTTTACTTTAAACTGAATTTCTTTGTTTCCAATTAAAACACAGCCACAGCCACTGGAGGTATTACACTATGGAACTTGCCTGTTCTCCTCAGGAGGAACTGACTGCATGCTACCAATCTTACTGGTTCTGAGTGAGTGCCCAAGAAGAACATGCTTCCCAGCCTCCCTGGAAGATAGGCTGGGTCTCCAGGACTGAGTTCCAGCCAGTGGAACATGGGTCCCTTCCAGGCCTTGCAGAAGACATCTCACAGACTGTCCATACAAGCGTGGCTCCCTCTGCATCCAGGAAGGCTGTGTGCTTAAGGTGGCAGCAAGACAGGTTAGAAGGGACCTGGATTTCTGAGCCTTCTTTTAGGGGAGAGCTTCCCAGAAAAGCTACCCAGCCTACAGCAAACTATTACAGGAGGGTGGAATAACTCTTGATTGTGAAAAGTCACTAAGATTTGGAGGTTGATCTTTTAGCAGCTAGGGTTCCGTATTCTGACAAATATACTCTCCCATAGTAATAACATGGAAATACTCATGAATGGCTTACAGTTCCATTTTTCAAATTCCACAAAAATATTCCAAATCTCATCATCACCAAGAAGTCTGAATTCAGCAACCACTGAGCCAAGACTCTCTTAGTTAACTAACCAAAACAAACAACGATACAACAACTCACCTGCAACACATCCAAGGACCTTCACCCCCTCCCCCACAAGAAACTCTTTTTTTTTCTGGAGTACTTCTAAGACAATCACTTTATTCATGTCATCCCATCTTACCCGACTATTTGGTGCTGTATCTTAGAAAATCATTTTAGAAAATCTTCCTGTTAAAAGCCTTCTGAAACCACAGCATGTGTGAGTGGGTGAAGCGTGCCAGTTTATTCCAACTGCTCACAGGATACAGAGGTTGAAGATGCCATTCCAGTTCATCAATTACAACCCATATGAGGCTGTTTTAATCAGTGCTTCAAGATGCACCTGGAAACAATTGACTCTCGTAGGTAACAATAGCAAGAACAGAGAAAGTATTCCTGTGCTGTTGCAAATGGCACCTTCATTTTACAGCATCTGAGATTCTCAGGTGTCTCGCAAGAGTAAGGCCCTATAGCATATTCCAAAAGGAAATGATGATTACTTTGGTCTTTGCATGTGAGTGATCATTGTACAAAACGGATTACCACTGCATGGTGGTCAGTGGGACTTAAGTTCATACTGGATGATGGCTTAGGATATTATGTAAACACAGTCTAAATTTGTCATAGAGATGTTCATCCACTTAACATATTTTTAAAGAAAGTTTGGCAAAATGCAGGGCTGGGATGTGACAGTTCTGTGACAGATCTCTCAAATAGAAAAGATAACAGTGGGGACTCTACATCACTGATGGTACAAAAATTAGTAACGGGCTGAGCAATCTGAAGACGCAATTCTGGGTTTAACGTTCTCATCTTTTTAAGTTATTAAGTGAATACTGAGATTTATATATTTTTGTCTTATAATAGGGTACACAGAGACAGAAAGAGAAAACTTTTTTGATAAGAATGTTTGAAAACTAAGAATGGCATTTCAACCTGGATATATTGTAGATGCAGGGGTATGTGGGGAAAGAGAGGGAGTATACATTTGCATACAATGCTCTGCCCCAGTGATGCATTGCTCAAGAGCTTTGAAAACTAGGGTGTAGATTTGCTATATATACAGACTTCCCTTATTGAAAAGATGCTCCTTTCATTAAAGCAATGTTTCCCAAAAAGGCGGTCCAAAGATACCCTGAAAGAGAGTAACCTGGGATATTATACACAAATCAGATTCCTCAGCCTAATCTTCAGTCAAATGAATCAGAATGTCTGGGGCCTTCGCATCCAGGATCTGAACAATCAGCATGTGACTCAGAATCACCATCAGTGAGAGATCAAGTGGGAGAAATAGAAAGCATCAAAGGCAGAAAGAGTTTTTCTGCACGCGAACCCAGAGAAGTCAACCCCCCCATGGCAGTGATATTTTTTCAAAATTAAGATTTTAAAGATCAGAATAAATAAGAATTAAATGTGTCTATATAAAAGAGATCAGATGAAAGGGTAGTGTGAGAAAATCATTCTGCATCCAATAGAGATACATTTGAGGTCTAACTTTTTATTCTACTAAATAGAAATAAAGATCATAAGATGTGTAAGGTAATAAGGAGATAGACAGGTATTACAATGCCCACTGTGCTTAGCAACTAGCTTAAGAAAATGCCCTTTGTTCTTCATTTTCTATTCCTCTCTACTTTTAGCTTTCTTCTGTTTTTAAAAACGAAGACTCCATAGCAGTCAAAGGGGAAATGTTTTGAAGCAGCTATTAGAAAGACAACTTTTCTCCCTCAAACAGCCAGCACAATCCATCCTTCGTGTATCAGAACTTCTCTGTGGGAGGTTAAATTCTGAAAGTGGTTTGGTGAGGATTTCCTGCTACACCTTTCAATGTATCATCTGTTTCCCAATGCACTGCATCCACGGTGCTGCATCCAGTCCCTCCGCCATTGCTAGAGCCTCTGCAAGTACGACTGGAAATAGATAAAGCTTGAGCAACCAAAACCACATTTTCAAAAGAAACAGATGAGATGGCCATACTTTTTAGACAACAGGGAAGTTTCAGTACATGTGAATACCAATGAAGGTATGAGAGCAAGACAGAAACTCACAAATGAAAATACTGCATGAACCTTGGTTATCTGTTTGTGAAACAGATTTCAGCTGCTCAACACAATCCATGATGACAAATGTTGCAATGCCTAATTGTCGCCATGGCATTCTAAGGCATAGTTTGAGAGAAACATACAAAAAAACTTAGTACAGAAATCAGAATATAGTGCCCTTACAAAGAAAGTGATCCCACCATCCAGCTGTGAGCCCATGAGGGCAGGCACATTCCTGAAATTCTCATGAAATTCTCCAGTGCCTCACGCACTCCCTAACTCTTGTAGGTATGCATCAACACCTAAATAAATTAATTCATTTTGAAAAGATCAAAAATTAAAAATCACTATAAATAAGATGGGCTTTCCCAAAACTATCAGAAGAAATTCCAAGGTACAGCCTATCCTTGCACTGAGTCTTACCAAGTTACTTCCTAAGTATCTTTTAAAACCTTCTACCTTGCCCCACCTCTGCCACCCTCACCTTAATCTCAACCACCATCAGCTCTTTCCTAGACAACTATAAGGTCCTTTCAAAGCATCTCCACTCATTGACAAACTCGCCTTCAATCTTCTGTTCATATTTCAACCACACTCATCTTTTTCAACTGCAAATCAAATCTTGTCACATCCACACTCACACAGCGCCCTCCACACATGCACACAAGCCAGGTTAAACCATTTCAATGATTCTCCTTGCCCTTAGAATAAAGACAAAAACTCTTAGTATGGCTACCAAGATCTGCATGGTCTGGCTGCTATCTGCTCCTACACGGTCACCTTGCAGCAGGCTCCAGCCACGTCGATCTGCTCTCCAGCCCCCTAAGACCCCCAAACAACCTCTGCCACGGGGCTTTGCTACTGGTCGTGCCCTCCACTGGAATCCTTCTGCCCCTCCCCACTTCCTGTGCCTTTCTTTCTTTTTGCAATTACAAATCTTTCAGATCTCGGTTCACATGCGCCTTCTTTAAGGAGGCTCTGTCAGCATCTGTGTCTAGACAACTTTCCCTACTGTTTACTCTTAAGTCACCTTAAACCTCTCCCTGGCAGCTCTCAGGAAATTCTTTATTTCCTGTTCATTTGTGTGATTATTTGACTAAAATCTATCTTCTTTGCTACATTGAACACTCTCTGAGGGCAAGGATTGTGTCTTTAATTTTTACTCACAACTATATCCATCATCTAGTACAGTGCTTGGCGTTATAGTTGGTTCTTAAGAAATATTTCTTAGATCCATGAATCAATTGGGGGACTGATGATTTAAAGCTATCCCATGTATCTGTTGGTTCCATATGCCTAGCCCAAGGTTTTTTGGTGGCATTATTGTTTTCTTTTTAACATCATGGAAGCTTCCTCTTTTGTCAAATGATGCACATTTAAATGATTTAACCAAGTTGCTAATGACATACAGAAAGTCAGATTCAGACTTTTGTTGGAACCAGAAGTCCAAAGTATTCCCAAGCAAAGGGACCTGAGTAAGGAATTTCTAATAACGACATCCCCACAACGTTTTGGGGTCCTTAGAAAGCTTCTTGGGTATTGAAGCTAAAGCAACTGGCTCCATAATGGTTACAATAGAATCTGATTTCATAACGTTCAGGAAACAAGGTATTAAATTGCAGGTCAATAACAGGATAATATCAGTGGAGATACTTGGTATCTGCATGGGACTTAAATAAGAAAATTCAATACTGAGACCCAGCTCACAAGCAGAATGCTCACTGATTGAGTCTAACCCCTACAATGAGCTATACCAAGCGTAGGCAGAAAATTTTGAAAGGGCTGGGCATGATGGCTCATGCCTGTGATCTCAGCATTTGGGGAGGCCAAGGCAAAAGGATCACCTGAAGCCAGGACCAGTTTGAGCAACAAAGTGAGACCCACATCTCTATAAAAAATAAATAAAATAAATAAAACTTAAAAAAACAAGTTTCCAAAGACTTTTTTCTCTTTATTATTATTTTTTTAAATAAAATGATCTTTCTTAGTCTCATGAACCCAGGTACATGATATTCAGCAGAATATTTGGATCCATTAAAGAGTAGCTCAGCAGGTTTTTTTAACTTCTAAAAATCTACCAAAATATTATTATTTAATAAATATTTAACAAATAACAAAAATTAACATATGTAGATTGAGAGACAAAGAGAACTGGGGAGTTTACTCTATACAAAAACATTGTAAGATTGACAAATTTGTGTTACTGTGTTCACAATTATGCACATGAAAACTCTAAGGCTCAGTCACACAGCTGCTAAGTGGCCCCAAAAAATTCAAATCTATCTCAAAAATCCCATGACACCACCATCCCCACAGCCCCATTAAAAAGAGAAAATTGTGCTGATCAGTTTTTGCAACATGGTATATTAAATATTTTAGTTGCAATCTAAAATATACTAAAGTGATCAATTTCTACCACCCATGTGTTTTCACTTAAGATATTTTCCATAAATTTTTTCTAAAAGAAAGTCTTAAGCAGATTTTAGAATTTTATTTCACATTGAGACAAAGGATAAAATATCTTCTGAGTTCCAGGCACGTTCCTTGCGATTTCACTCACACAGAGGTCTGCTCTTAATTTTTTTTTTCTCTTTCATTCAAAAAGCAATTCCACTACCAACCTGAGGTTAGCTACATTAATCTAATGTCAACTCCATTATTGTTAATTATTTTATGGTGGCTATATTTTAAGAGAAGGGGTACAAAGATCCCTCATGTCATTTGATAGCCCACCAAGAATTATATTGAAATAACTACATTGATTTCCAGATCTCAGCAAGCAACTAGGACATAATTAAACTTTTATCTCTGCAAATTTTGCTGTCTTTTTTTTTTTTTTTTTAAACCTGGTTACCTATTGTTCAGCAGACTAATCTTACTTTGCTTCTCAGGTGGGCCTAAAATTTCATTCAATGCTCAAGAAATAAATTAAAATATAAGACATATAGTATCTGGACATTTCTCAAATAAGAATTTCCATTGGCATATTTTCTGTGGGTTCATTTTTTTTCCTATTTCTTATTTGACTTTAATAAAGCTATACTCTATTGAAGTTAAATAAAAGCATTCCTCTGAGCACTTGGAGTTAAATTAAAATAGCTATAAGTCTGAAGAAGCAGCCATTTAAAGACTCTACTTGACCTACCTTAGAAGAGATAACCTGTAGCTATAGAGAAAGCAGGCTCTACTGGGACCCGTGCCGTGCAACTCGCTTCAAGCTCCTGGGCTCTTCCCTCCCGTGCACATCTGTCACCTCACCTTGCTCCCACCTCACCCCTCGCTATAGGCCTTAACCTTGATGAGAAGGAAACTTTCTCCAGACTTCTGGAAATTTTTCCTTCCATCTTCTTTTTAAAAAAAAACTAGCAAGTGAAGGAGCAGTATGATGACGTAGGAAGGGGGAAAGAAAGGCTGAAAATAAACTTGAATTCATGTTCTCATTAATTACCTATGTCATGCCGGGCAAACCCTTTTGTGCTCTCCATGCCTTAATTTCCTCATCTAAAGATATAAGGAGCTAGATTAGATCCAGGGCTGGGACTAGGGTGGAGTGAGTAAGGGCTTCACCTATGGTGTCAAATTTACAAGGGTACCCAAAATCAAAATTTATGTAAAAAAAAAAAAAAAATCTATGATGGACAAAATATCAAAATTTTAAATAGGGACAGTCTCAGGATAACTGATTTTCCTTTTGTCTTAGCACAACTCTGTTATGAACTCCGATTCAGATTCATCTCCCTCTAATACCCTGTGACACAGGCTCTAGTCTCAGCTAATAGCACCTTGGAGGTAGCACTACCCCATGTCTCCCTAAACCCTGCAAAGTGAGGTCCAGCCCAGCACAGCCCTATAGGGATACTTTCATGGCATCCTGTAAGAATGACTGATGCGCTCCTTCCTTTTAACTCTCTCGCTGTCTTCCCAGGGAGACAATGACTTCATACTGCTGCATATCAGAGATTCTGTGGACAATCAAGATTAAAATCACAATCTCATTTCTGTAAGAGCTCTGGGAGGGCACACATTTCCAGCAAGCTGCCCCATGCCATTCTGGACCCTAACTTGCATTGACTTGATTAAACTGAAGCAGCAGACTGAAGCCTGCGCAGGGCTTCATTCAAAGATTTTCTGAGGCTGTCTTCTCCCTGTGCCAGGATATTCCTATCCCTTTCCTCCTTTCACTCCCATCAGGTCATCTGGGGAATGCCCTGCTTACTGCTTTTGGGAAGGGGTAGCCCAGCATAGAAGCAGGATGACCACAAAGGTAAATGTTGATTTTCAAAGCCAAAGATCAAAGTTCCTCCTTTTATTCCTGAGAACTCAGGAGAAATAAAATACCAGAGTAGGGACAACTGCGAGGTGACTCAAAGCAAGTAAGGGACCTCATAGAGATCCTCTGAGCCCCAAGGTGGTGCAAAAAAGTGGTAGCGGACCTTAGAATGTCCTGAGGCTAGCAAGGGAGGGTGGCATGTTTTCCACGCTGCTCTAGGTATAAGAGATCTCAGAATTGGACAAGTTGAATTATTTGAAAAGATAGAGAGAGCCACATCTCTCATACAGCCAAGTTAGCGGCCCCCTGTGATGGTTAATACTGAGTGTCAACTTGATCAGATTGAAGGATGCAAAGTATTGATTTTGGATGTGTCTGCGAGGGTGTTGCCAAAGGAGATTAACATTTAAATCAGTGGGCTGGGAAAGGCAGACCCACCCTTAGTTTGGGTGGGCACCACCTAATCAGCTGCCAGCACAGCCAGAATATAAAGTAGGCAGAAAAATGTGAAAAGGCTAGACTGGCCTAGCCTCCCAGCCTACATCTTTCTCCCATGCTGGATGCTTCCTGCCCTCAAACATCAGACTTCAAGTTCTTCAGCTTTGGGACTCGGACAGGCTTCCTTTCTCCTCAGCTTGTAGATGACCTATTGTGGGATCTTATTATCTGGGATCCCAGATCAACGTAAGGGAGTTTAATACTCCTTAATAAACTCGTGTTTAGATAGATAGATAGATAGATAGATAAATACATAGATACATAGATACATAGATATAGATAGATAGATCTATAGATATACATATGTCTATATAGATATATCTATAGATATACATATATCTATATAGATATACAGATATATAGATATCTATGTAGATATACAGATATATAGATATAGATATCTAATTAGTTCTGCCCATCTAGAGAACCCTGACTAATATACCCACACTCTGTTTCTTCCTCGGGTGCTCTCCCTTAAGAACCTTGTCTATATAGCACAGTGCGACATAGGAGTCCAGGATTATCTGGTCAAAGTGTATGAGGCAGTCTGGATGTGGACAAAGCCCTACAAGGCCCATCGGGAGTGCTGAGGCCCTATCAAGCCTTGTCTCACATCTAGGCCAATGCGCCTTCACTATTCTCCTACAGAGGCAACATTCATAAATCTGAAGATGTAACCTTTTTTCAGAAACTATAGTTACTTAGATAATCTGATCTGCTCCCTCTATTGCTCCAGTATAGCTCATGCCCTGTGATTTATAAGGACTTCAATGTTCTTCTTTCATATTTAAAAACCCTTATGCAAATCATGCCAGCAGCATAGCCAATGAAAGTTTTTTGCATTAATGCTTCATATTATTCACATACAAAAATTCCATTTAAATCTCATTAAGCTTGGGACATAAATCCAAACAAACTAGAAAATGCCCTGTTAAGGTAGAAAAGTGACATATGTCTTCCAATCCCCTGACAGAACAATGAGGAATGAAAAAAATGATAAGGTACTACCCATTTGGGACAGTGTACCAATGGACACATATGTTACTTTTCTGCCCTTAACTATTCACAGCCTTCCTGCTTTTATCTCAATAGCATTTAAATGAAGTATTTGTCAGCAACTATTTCTGGTAATGTGACGTATGTGATTCAGGGAGGCTGTGAGCTGAGTTTCTGGAAACATAGCAGTATCCTGGGAAAATCATAAAAGGTCTGTCTGCTAACGGCATTTTTTTGATTTCCCTCTAGGCATTTCTTGAGGTACGCGATATAATTTATCTGTCATGTACTATTAACAATATACTTTTCAGAGACTTAAAGATTAGTGGGGCCCCTGGGCTGCACTGAACGTCCTTCACATTGGCATGCCTCATCTCTAATCCAGCTTTTCCTTTAAAACAATTATAATATCAGAGGGTTACACGAGCTTTACAACAGCACCCTACACTCCTTATGACCATTGCTAATTGCCAATGAGTCGAAATTTTAATTCTATAATGTGTTTAGGTTAGCAATTTGGTGGCTGGGGAGAAGCAGCTTTGGCCTTTGGCAACTGCAAATCTGAGTTTATCTCCCCTCTCAATGTGAACACGCACAAGTTCAGGCGGTACTCTGAGTGACAGCATTACAATATCATAATCATTTACGGAGCGTCTGCAAAGAAAGAAATGAATTTTGGGAAAGCATTCAGTAGCTGCAGGACTCCCTCAGAAGGCTTAATAAAAGTATCTTAAAAAGTATGAAAGCCCTTGCTGTTTCAAAGTAAAATGAAGTAGCTAGCCTATGTGGACAGCCCTCCAGCCACTCTCATTGAGCCTTCAGGGACTCCACCAGAAAAGGAGACATGTTTTTCTCCAGGCTCCAGAGGCTCAGGTCTGTTGTCTGTGGCTGTCAGGAGTAAAATGCATGCACGGGACCCCATCTCCATTCATTCTAGAGAGACAATGAAAGAGACACAGGGAGAGAAAGGGAGAGAATGACTAGAAAGGCTGTTTGGTCAAAGACACAAGTCCCACACACCCATTGCCTGAAAGGCATTTACCCTCTCTTATCTAATCTCAACTCAAGCAAGGCTTCCCCGGGCACCCTTCCGTACTCTCCCCGCCACAACTGAGGTGGAGCCCTCCTGGGGCACATCGCTGGAGCAGTGTGCAATGTCGCTTCACCGCACTTCTCAGTTTGTCATTATGAAGGAGGAGCAGTGAGGTGGGTAGGAACATGACGTCTGCAGCCACCCTGCTAGGGTTTGGATCTCTACTCTGCCATGTGCTGCCTGATCCTTACCCTTTGGCACCACACTTCCTGCATCAGTAAAATGTGAGTTATGCATAGAAGATACATTGTTACAAATGCCTAGCCCATAGGATTCAGTAAGTGTTACATGTTATCATTATGATTTTATATATACAATTATCCCTCTTTCCCAGTAGACTAAGAGCCAGTGAAGTTAGGGACTCTGTTTTGCTCACCTGGAACCTAGCACAGGGCTTGGCCGAATCGATATTGATGGATATATAGATACCGGTGATCTGAAAGCATTCTTGTAATTATTAAGCAAGCATAATTTCAGAGATATCCACATGATGTTTTTTTCATTTAAAAAATGTTATTGAGATATAATTGATATAAAAACTGCACATATTTAAAACGTACAATTTGATAAACTTTGATATATGTATACATCCACAAAATCATCACCACACTAAGAGAGTGAACCCTTTATAATCCCTTCTTCTAGCACCCCCACCCCACCCCAGGCAACCACTGATTAGCTTCCTATCACAATGGATTAGTTCCTATTATCTAGAATTTTATATAAGTGGACTCGTGCAGTACATAATCATTTTTGTCTGGCTTCTTTCATTCAGGCTATTTATTTTGAGCTTCATTCATTCTATGAGGTGCAGCAATATTTTCTTTCTTTCTACCTCGAGTGGCATTATGTTGTATGGATATACTATAGTTTGTTTATTTATCTGTTGATAGACGTTTGTGCTGTTTCTAGGATTTGGCTATTATTTAACAAGACTGCTAAGAACATTCATGGACGTGCCTTTGTATGGATATAAGTTTTCTTTTCTCTTGGGTAAATACTTAGTAGTGGAATGATTGGACCATATAACAGATCCAAGTTTAATTTTTAAAAAAACTACCACACTGCTTTCCAAAGTGATTGTAACATCTTACATTCCACCTAGCAGTATAGGAGATCTCCAGTTCCTCCACATCTTTGGTAATACTAGATGTAGTCAGTCCATTTAATTTTTCATTCTAACAGGTATGAAGCAGTATCTTACTGTGGCTTTTCTTTGCATTTCTCTAGTGACTAATTGATGTTGAACATCTTTTCCATGTGCTTGTCATCTATATATCTTGTTTGAAAAATTGTTCCTATCTTCAGCCAATTGTTTAAATGAGTTGTTTATTTTCTTACTGTCAAGTTTTGAGAATTCTTTATGTAGTCTGCTTAGAGGTTCTTTATCAGGTATGTGTTTTGCAAATATTTGCTCCCAGTCTGTGGATTCTCTTTTCATACTCTTACATAAGAGACAATTTTTTTTTATTTTGATGAAGTTTAGTTTATGAATCAATTTTTTTTTTTTTTTTTTTTTGAGACGGAGTCTCACGCTGTTGCCCAGGCTGGAGTGCAGTGGCGCGATCTCGGCTCACTGCAAGCTCCGCCTCCCGGGTTCCTGCCATTCTCCTGCCTCAGCCTCCTGAGTAGCTGGGACTACAGGCGCCCGCCACCGCGCCCGGCTAATTTTTTGTATTTTTAGTAGAGACGGGGTTTCACTGTGGTCTCGATCTCCTGACCTTGTGATCCGCCCGCCTCGGCCTCCCAAAGTGCTGGGATTACAGGCTTGAGCCACCGCGCCCGGCCGAATCAATTTTTAATGGATCAAGCTTTTAGTGATATATCAAAGAAATCTTTGACTAACTCAAGATCACAAAGATTTCCACCTGTTTTCCTCCAGAAGTGTTATAGTTTTGGGTTCTACATATATATATGTATAATTTTGAAGAGTTTCCATTGGTTGAATATGTCTTAAAGTTCACTAATCTTGGTGATATGGTTCATTTGTGTCCCCACCCAAATCTCATCTTGAATTGTAGCTCCCACAATTCCCACATGTTGTGGGAGGGATCTAGTAGGAGGTGATTGAATTATGGGGGTGGATCTTTCCTGTGGTGTTCTCAGGATAGTGAATGAGTCTCCTGAGATCTGATGGTTTTTAAAACGGGAGTTTCCCTGCACAAGCTTTCTCTTTGCCTGCTGCCATCCATGTAAGATGTGACTTGCTCCTCCTTGCCTTCCACCATGATTGTGAGGCCTCCCCAGTCATGTGAAACTGTAAGGCCACTAAACCTCTTTTTCTTCCCAGTCTCAGGTATGTCTTTATCAGAAGCATGAAAATGGACTAATACACTTGGTTTCCCATTTTCTCTACCATGTTGAACTATGTTTGTATAATGTGAGGGTAAATTAACATGAGTTTCAGGAATAAAAGGGATGAAAAATTTGACTTCCCTTGGGTTTGTGTTTAAGATCCTATCACAGAATATGGAATCTTAGAAAGTGAGCCAACACAGGAAAAGTAATGGAAAGTTCTAGAGTAAGCCTTATTCAAAAGACTTAGCCAACAAACAGATCAGAATAGATGGAAAGAGAAAGAAAGAGTTAAGAGGCTTTCAGGAGAAAGGAGAGTGAAAAGGGGGAGGGAGAGTACAAACAGATACTTAGATGTGTTTGATTATTTCAAAGATTTTACAAAGCATTTAACAAGTGTTGATTTCAAAAAAGTTTAAAGACATACATAAAAATAAGCAAATAAAAATTGTACAATTATTAACTTTAGGAAAAACAAAACGCTGTACAAGAAAGGAAATCTAATAATACATGACATGGATTGACAATAAAAATAATTTACCTACTCATGATAACACAAAAACTGTCAGATAATTAACTGAAAATATAATATAATTCAATTGAATGAATGAATTAGTCAAGGGAAGAGTTCTAGACAAGCTAAATCCTCAACTACCATTAAAGAAATGTAAGAGATATTGACCCAAACTAGATACTCAACACTATAAGCACATTTTTTAGAAATATGGAGGTCACTATCTGAAGTTAACAGCTAGAAAAATTTAAAGTGATGGCTTCTGGGCATAGAAGGGTAGGGAGCGGGTGTCCAGTGGGAGGACTAAACCCAGGGGCTCCACGTAGAGTGGAGAAATGAATAGATGGAAAGTGGTGTTGTTGTTGTTGTTGAATTATGAACATATATTACTTTGTTTTCAAAAATTGATTTTTAAAAATGCAAGAAGTTACTCTTTAAAGTCTTATTAATGAGTCTCATAAGTAGAGCCTTTGACTAAAGAAAATCATCAGGACAATATGGCTACCCTAGGAGAGGGCACTTAAGTAGTGTCTGCTGTCTTCTCTGTGTTATGAGAACATCTCTCACATTCCATTTCCTCTCTTAGCCCCTTTTCACTTCTCTTCCCATCTTTGCAATCTTCTCCACCCTAAGAGTCCCTGAAAGGTCGCTCTACTCTAAAATTGGAATAAATCATTGCTTTCAAAGGGAAAGAATTAAATGCAAAAGGAAAGGGAGTGGCGGTTCCAGATTCTACTCAAAATCCAACCACAGTTTATCCTAAATGGTGTCAGCCAGCAATAGGCTTTGTGCTGCTGCCGACAAATGCGGTTCTCTTAGGACTACTGGATGATAGTGACAGTGATGTTGCTGTGGTCTTCTCTGGCCATTCTGTCAGAGGAAGGGGTGTTGTTGGTAAAAACAGCCCAGCTCAGACAATGCAGCAGCTGCCTCGACTAAGAATAGAATCCGTGTTTGATTTGAATTAGCCATTTGAAACAAGAGCAAAACAGCTCTGAAAGTAGTACCATCTGTTTTCCTTTAAGGCTGGGTCATAAATAACAAGATGAAAATATATTTCCTGTTCTGCATTTGTGACCTGAACTGCCTTCCACTGTGTTGTCACTGACCACTTCTGCTGTAAATGCACATGACATTAACTAGGCAGCTGTTGGCTGTGAGGTGTGTAGACTTTGTTGTTGCTTTATTTTGTTTCCTAATCTCTATACTTATCAGGAGCTCCTTTATTTCACCTCTCACATGTTAAGCAAAAAAAAAAGAAAAAAATAAATAAAGAAGTTATTCTTTGTATATTTTTTAAAAAACAACTCACACTCCAAATAGCAAAGTGATCAAACAGTGTAAAACTCTGGCTGACAATTTCTTCGTGGTAGAAGGATATCTTCCAAGTCAAGGTCAAAATGAATTAAGAGGTAAGGGAGAAGACAGGGAGATTATCCAGCATCTATTATTCACCAGGCTAGACTTGCTAATCCCCATAATATAAGAATGGAGAGAAGAGAGAAGCATCAAGAACAGAGAGAAGATTCCATAAAAGCACAATTGTTTCTCCCATGGAGATCAGCACTCTGTCCTTGAGTCCTTCCAAGCTGGGCTCTCCAGCAACTGTAAACTGTGATTGACCAGCACTTTCCTTAGTTATCTTTTTAACTGTCATTCACATGGAAACAACTCTGGTTTTGTTTCCTCGATAACTCAAAAAGGAAAGACTATGAAGCCTGGTAGGCCATCCCCCTTTTATGCTCAGCTTGGCCAGTTGCCAATATAGTCTATGAGGCATTTCAGATGACAGACATGCAAACATGAAACGCACCATAAAGGGCTGTGGTCTGTGTGGGTTTTAGATCAGCCAACCATGAAGAAAGCTGCACTTAACAGTGAATATCTCCAGGTTATAATAACATGTTCTTTAAAGAAACAGTGTGGAGGGTAAGGGGAGGGAGAGCATTAGGACAAATATCTAATGTATGCGGGGCTTAAAACCTAGATGATGGGTTGACAGGTGCAGCAAACCACCATGGCACATATATAGTTATGTAACAAACCTGAACACTCTGCACATGTATCCCAGAATGCAAAGTAAAGTTTAAAAAATAAATAAAATAAAATAAAAAGAAATGATGTGGAGCCAAAGACAGACTTAGAGAAACAGAAGTGTTATAAGGCATATCCAGGCGTTAAGAAAGACGTTGCCTTGGAGACCTGGTACAAATTCCAGGTCCCCAGGATGATGCTGGACACTTGACAACATGGAGCCCAAGCACAGCAGGGACCACACCGTCATCGGCTGAGAGATCATAATAGAGAAACAAGGTTGGGGAGGACCTGGTAACACCACACTTGGACAAACACAAAAGACTCCTGATGAGTTTTCCTGCCTGCAGGCTCTGCCTATCCAGACCACTCTGGACCATGTTGACAGATTAATCTGTCTTTTAAAAAATGCTATCAAGACAACAACTACGAAAACACCCAACCACCTCCACTCATTTCCTGTTTCTTCAAAATCATCCTTTCCTCCCAGTTTGTCCCCAGACCACCCCTTTAGCTGGTCTCCCATGGCTCACTACACTTCTGCCTTTGTTCCTTCCAAAGCCTCTGCTTATAATATACAGCTCTTGCCCCATTTCCATTGACTACATGAGGCCTCCCACTCATCCTTCAAGGCAGGATCTTACCTTTTCCCAAAGTTTGCTCCACCACTCCAGCCATGGGAGCTCCATGGAAGAGCAAAAAGATCAAATATGCTTCCAAATCACCACATATGGAGTCTTCCTTTTGGAGAGTTATTATGTAATTGTCATAGAAGGCTCTGAGAAGTCACACAGTGAAGAAACCTTTTGAATCTTTCCAGCCTGTGGTAGCTAAACATATTTGACCCCAGGACCATGTTAATCATAACAAGCTAGGGGCTTTTTTTTTTTTTTTTTTTTTAGAAACCACTCAGGAAAGCACTGACTGAAACCCACCTCTTTCAGGAAATCACTCCTGAACAGTCCATCCCATCACTCTAGTCCTGCTGAACTCAAGACACAGTGTCTGTTTGCACTTCTGTTTCAGTACGTGAAATGTCTGGCCATCTTCTTATATATGTATGTCAAGTGATACTAATAGGAATCATAATAAATACCATTTAATAGGAACTAGTTACTTTCCAGGAATGAAACCTAGAAGTTATTCTTTACTACAAGGTCATAGTAATTTCTCTATGCTGAATTTTCCTTTGTGTTGAGTAAGGGAGTAGGATAGTAAGAGCCACATGTCCTTCCTATTCACCTTTTGTCTGGTTTGGTTTCATTTCAATGTAAAAACTAAATCTTATATCATTGGTAAAAGAAAAAGTACAAAGTTATATGCAATGGTTACTTTTTAAGATAAAAGAAAAATGAGAATTAAGTAAAGCACTTCAAAGTTAATTTACCAAAATCCAACTACATCCTTGACATGTGCTGACCCCAATAAGGCATTAATTACAAAAGGATTAACACTTTTCTCCATTGTAACAATGTAGTCCTCTGTCAATGGAAGGTGATAACAATATTTGCATTCATCCATTAGCATAGGATTCATAGATTATGAGAAAGGTCTTAACACTCTTCCTAAATGAAGTTAAGCATCCAGTGAAGGGACAGATCTACTTTCATAGTCTAAGAAAATGAAACATTTTCAAACACTCAGCAACATCTTGCTCCCTGCTCTGCCCAAAGCTGCTAGGGGTGCTGGGAATGTGCTGACTGGCAGTATTTATCCTGTTTGCATGTAACTGGCTACACTGCATCAGCAACTCATTCTGATGATACTGTACAAGACACTATTTTCTGCATTATACACTCAGCCTTCCCTTTTTCTGCTGCCCACTCAGATGACTGTCAAATTTCAGATTGGATGCAATGGCTCAGTGAGAGATAGAAATAAACACTATTTCTTCCCTGAATGATTCAACATGTTGCAAGCATGTTGGACTGGAGAATACCATTAGCATGGTAAATTTTAGTTATAAACATTTAGAGTTATTTTTTTCTTAACTAAATTCCAACACCAACTCTACTACTGTCTATGCCTTGAAATAGGATTTTGTACTTTTTGTGGAATGACATGACTCTTTAAAAAATGTAGTAAATATAAGGATACTTGGGCCAGGGAAAGAAAAAAGGATTTATGAATAGTATACACACCCTCAGGGGAATTTTTCTCTTTCAAGTTTGTCCTCTCCTCTAGGTCAAGTCAGTAACACTGCCAATGTCTTTAGAGGCATAAGAAAGCCTTTCACATGCTTATAACCTTGAAAGATGAATAGAAGAATATCTAAGAACTTCCCTTAAAGGTTCATTTTTTTCCTCCATGAAAAGGATATTTGGTTGAAAATAAAAGAGTTGATAAAAGTATCAAATTCTACCACATTTCTGCCACTGTTTAAACTAGTTACTTTATCCTACACACACGTCCTGAGGTTTGAGCTCCTAGGTAACATGAAGGGACATGGTGGCATCATTTGATAGGCTTGGTGTGGTAGGCAGAGGACTCAGCTGACTCCCATAATCTTTGTCTCTTTGCGTCCCTTTTGCCCATGATTATGTTCTATTGCATGGCAAAAGAGATTGTGTAAATGTAATTAAGGTCACTAATCAGTTGGCCTTGAATTAATCAAAAGAAAGAGTATCTGAGAGAGCCTCAGCTAAACATATGAGACCTTTACAAGCAGAGAGTTTTCACCAGCTGGTGGCAGAAGAGGAAGGCAGAGATTCAGAGTTACATGGGATTCAACATGAATGAACTCCTCTGTTGCAGAGATGGGAGAACCGTGTAGTAAGGACTTGAGTGTGTGCACTAGGAGCTGAGAGTGTCCCTTGGCCAACAGCAAGCAATAAAATAAAGACTTTAATCCTACAACCAAAAGGATCTAAATTCTGACAACAATCTGGATAAACTTAGAAGGGAATTTTTTCCAGAATCTCCAGGTTAATCCCAAACCCCTTGATTTTGATCCTGTGAGACCCTAAACAGGGGACCCAGTTGTGTCTACCCAGATTTTTGATCTACAGAACTATGAGATGATAAATGGGTATTGTTCTCAGCTATTAAATTCGTGATATTTTGTTCCACAGCAATAGAAAATGAATCCACTTGATATTAATTGAGAACTGGTCTCCAAACTTTTTCCACTATTCTCCTGCTCAAAGTCTCCTTTTCAACCAAATCATATTTATTGGCTCCTAAATATACCTTTTGCTTTCTCTTATTCAGTATTTACGCACATTATTTCACCATCCTGGAAGGCCCATTTTCTGTTTAATCAACACCTTTGAGACCAACTCAGATGTCATGAATGAAAGGATCCTAATACAGCCTGCAGCTCTCTCTCCAAAATCGAGTACTCTTCACCTGTATAAGCTGTTGTCAATTAATCAAGTCCCACTTTATGGTACCTTTTCTATGTGGTCTGTATCCTTATTTTACTACTACCTAGTTTTTGTTAATTAGATAGTGAGGATCTTGAAAGCAAGGGCTCCTAATTTTTATGCCTCACTCTACCCTTTATATACCTTGCACATCACAGGCACCAAATAAATATTTGTTCATTTGTTTTGTTCTAAAGTATCTCTCTTCAATGTTAATGAGATTAAATGACACAAAAAGTCCAAAGAAAACCTTATTAGCCAACCAGTAGGAATCTCAGCAGTGACCTGCCCCACATTCTGTGTGGCCTTTAACTATCGTGAACCCTAAACACACTTAAACTGTCAAAATTAAAAATGTAACTGCAAAAACAAGATAATCACAGAAAATAATTTTTGCCAATTGATTTGTGCGACTTTCAATGACATTGTAAGCACCCAACTATTCTCTGAGCTGCCAATTTGCATAGAAAGGGATGTTCTCCACAGACTATATTTACAAGGAATATACCATTCGCATGAATGTGCAGGAAAGGAAAACCACCAGAGAAAATACAAACAGTTTTGAATGAAATGCTGCTGACAATTAAGAATAATCAACAGAACAGGCTTGAAGAAGCAAAGGCTGGAAGTTACTTGCAGTGCTGCAAACCAGGTAGATTTGGTATAATCCCTTGAAATACAAATGGGGCTTAAAATCCCAGCGTAGACATTTACTGAACTAAATGAACCTATTTTAAAGTTTCGGGGAAAAGCAACAAGAATATAATTTGGAAAAATGATGAAAGTCAACTTCGTCACAGCCCAGTGACTCCCTCTGATGTTACCATCCAACCCCATAGCAACATGTTCCACAACCGTCTGAAAATTAAACCTGAGCCTTAAAAATGTCACTATTTTTCCTTGTTTCTCAAAGGAAAAATGTAAAATAAAAATCAATTTTACATGCATTTTATGTGCTCTCTAATATATAGAGAATCATAGAACCTGAGTGCTGGCTGAGACTCTGGCAAGGTATTTTGTTTATTCTTCTACATTAGGCAGGCCCACACTTAATCCTTCCTTGATAGGAAAATCTCTATCATTTTTAAAGACTTTCAGAGAAGGAGATTTCTTAGACTCTCTCGAACCTACTAAGGTAGTTAATAACTTTTCTTATTATCTAGCCTAAATCCTTCACACTATGCTTAAGACTCATTTCGTCTTCTCTGCGTTCACTAGAGGTAGGAGAAAAATTTATCACTCTCTTTCATATAAGAAATACTCGTATACTGATAATAATTATGGCATCGGCTCTGCAATCTCCTAATGAAATATTCCACAGCTATTGTGGTTTTCTGCTAAACTTTCTGCAATTTCTCCTGCCCTCCTTTATCTATAAACCTCAAAATGGTTGCCAACCTCTGTTAAGGATTTAATTACCTGATACTGAAGTCTTTGATAGTTCTTGTATGTTACACCTTGGGCATCCATCCAGGGCCATATCTCAGGAATATAGGAGGAAATAAATCATCCAAGGCTTTCCTCACTGCTGCAAATAATTTTATGAAGATAATTTAGTTGAAATGAGTATTGAGGGCAGCTATGAAATGTGAAAATAAGTCACAGAAAGGTTGCCTATATAGAAAAAAACCCTGAAAGTAAATATATCACAATGTTGATAGCAGACATCCCTGGATGATGGTGGAGCTATGGGCATGTGTGGTTTTCCCTTCTTTATACTTTTCTATATTTTCCAAACTTCTTGTTATGTGTATGTATTAATTTTCAATGAGAAGAGAGCATGTGTGTGTGGCAGGGATGGGGTGTATTGAATGAAAGGGGTAAGGAGGAACTGCCTGAGAGAGGTATAAGGAAGGGAAGAGGTAGATGATCAACTGAAAATTGCCCCAGTTTTAGCACTAAAAGTCTTGCATCTCAGGAAAGCGCTCATACCAAAGCCAATCTGGATGGTAGATCACCCCAGAAGTAAACAGGCTAAGGGACATCATAGATGCTGCCCATGGCAAACTAGGAATGGGAGTAGCGCCCAAGTCATTACTTTTCCCACCAGCATGCAATTTGGAAAGATAATGGAAGTCAGCGTCATCACTCACCTTTTCCCCATGTGAAGTTGACTTTCATTATCTTTCCACCTCCCTCCCGTATAGGCAGCGCCTCTTTATTCCTCACAATCCACTCCCTCCCTGCCACACACACATACTGTCTACTCATTAAAAATGAACACCTACACATAACCAGAGGCTTAGAAGTTGTAGAAAAATACAAAGGAGGAAAGACCACACCACGCACACAGTTGCACCATCATTCATGGGCTGCTAAGGACCCTCAAGTTTTGGTGACCTGAATGCATGAAAAGCTAGAAAAGACTGTGTGTTCCAACCATTTTCTCTTTTTCATCAACAGAACCACTTGCAGGTTCAGTCAAAGTAATAAGAAATAAGATCATTGTCTACTGGATCAGAACAGAAGATTCTAGGCTTGCTTTGCTTTTTATTTATGTCGCTTTTTCCTATTCAGGTCACAAGAACTCAGAAACACCAGGACCACAGTTTGAGAGCCAACTTCAAGGCACCACTTGGGGTCGGCGTGTTGACTCTAGTAGCTGACATCGGTTTCTACCCATGGAGCCAGCTCTGTGAAAAACTGCAGCAGGGACACAGTGCTGACTCGTCACCGGCCTCCACTCAGAACCAGCCTTCCCTCTACCAGGAACCTGGTGACTATCCTTGTTGTGGAGAGGAAATTGGTTTCTAAAAGTGTTCTGTGGTAACAGTGGATCCTTAGGAGACAGTATAATAACATTTGAGAGCAAGGTTTCAGGTGAGGCACACAAAGCTTAGGCAAATCTACTAGCAAATTCACTCGCTCACCTCTCAGCCTCCATTTACCTCTCTGAAACAGCAGTAATAACCATACCTACCTCACAGGTGACACAGTTTCCTCTAATATCCCTGGAACAGGCAGAATACATAGAACACATAATAAGCATGTGTGTGTACACGTGTATAAAATATGCATATACACACACACACCAGCAAGAAAACAGCCATAGTAGCAGTCTTCTAGAATACTTCATCATTTCTTAAACGCTTATCAAATGCTCGCTGGAGGGCAGACTGGGCCAAATATAAATATAAGGGCCAATATATAACAAGTATATTCCCTGGACTGGACTGAACAGATGTATTCCAGGTCATTTCAGCACCATGCAGTCGGCTCTCCCAGAGCTCTCTAAACAATGAAGCACATGGGTAGCCAGTGCTCTGAAGACTAACATGAGGGACACTTTACACAGCGGAGATGACCTTGGAACTCAATCTTGTAGATAACAATAGTTAAGGCTGGGCACATGGCTCATGCCTGTAATCCCAGCACTTTAGGCGACCAAGGTGGGTGGATCACCTAAGGCCAGGAGTTTGAGACTAGCCTGGCCAACATGGTGAAACCCCGTCTCTACTAAAAACACAAAAATTACCCTGGCATGGTGGCATGCGCCTGTAATCCCAGCTACTTGGGAGACTGAGGCAGAAGAATCACTTGAACGTGAGAGGCAGAGGTTGCAGTGAGCCAAGATTGCACCCCTGCACTCCATCCTGGGTGACAGAGCAAGACTCCATCAAATAAATAAATAAATAAATAAATAAATAACAATTTTTAATTTTTTCAATTTTAAAGGCATACATCTTCACTATCAAAAAATTCAGAACACCTAAGCACAAATAAATAAGTACATTATAATCATTTGTAGCCCCATTGCCACAAGATAAACAACTTTTAGCATTTTTATATCCTTCCAGAATGTTTTACATAAATACATGTATAAAATGCATATATGGGGCTGGGTGCGGTGGCCCACGCTTGTAATCCCAGCACTTTGGGAGGCTGAGGCTGGCGGATCACGAGGTCAGGAGATCGAGACCATCCTGGCGAACATGGCGAAATCCTGTCTCTACTAAAAATACAAAAAATTAGCCGGGCGTGGTGGCAGGCGCCTGTAGTCCCAGCTACTCAGGAGGCTGAGGCAGGAGAATGGCCTGAACCTGGGAGGTGGAGCTTGCAGCAAGCCAAGATCGTACCACTGCACTCCAGCCTGGGCTACAGAGCGAGACTACATCTAAAAAAAAAAAAAAAAGGCATATATATATCCTTAGTGAGGATTCTATAAATAGGTGGTACTTTGCAATCTGATTTTTTTCACTTAAAAATATGGCATGAACAGTTAAATATTTTTTAAAATTAAGTGCAACTTTTTAAATAGCTACATTGTATTCTACCGTAATGCATGTATGCATACGCTTTCTAACCCACTCTTCTGACTGTTTCCAGCTAAGTTGCACTGAACATTCCTATTCCATAGGAACTAGAAGATTTATTTAACAGAAGCAGTGGCTTGATGTGATGCTGAGGAATCAATCCAAGTGTCATAGAAGATGGATTTAGCGAAAAAAAATTTCAAAGGATACCAATATTCTGGTTGGAGAAAATGAGGGTCCAAATTTGGCCGTAGCACAGCCGATGGTGGGGAGGAGTGAATTTGAATTTACGGAAGTTGGGGATTAACTTTAGGGAGAAAAGCCATGTATGTCTTGATTTGGGACTTTATCTCCTGGATGCTCATTTACCAAGAATGTGGTGTTTGGAGGGATGTGGGCATTCTGAGGTCATTTCAGGACATATTGAGGTTGAAGCCCAACGTGACACATTAACGTGGTGAAGATTAGTTGTCGAATCGACACACTTGTCCACAGCTTCACATCACATCCCAGGTGGAGAAGCAGCTTTGGAAGTCTCCAGCATGACTGGAAGGGTAAAGTCCTGGGAAGAGAGAAGATGATCCAGGGAGGGGTGAAAGTATATAGATCAACAGGTGAGGGCAAAAAGAGCACTACCATTTAAGGAAGTGGAACCAGCCAGCCACTGAGTCTGAAATGCAGACATGAACACCCCTGGTAGGGTCGTAAAGATAAATTGTCACTGGAAAAGAGCCTTGGAATAGGTCTGCCTTGGTGACAGCCTCGGGCCACCTGAGGACTGGGAAAATGCTGTTAGCTCTTCTGTGGATATGCTCTTCCTCTGAGGATAACTCAGTCTCCAATGTGAGCACCCTATCGAAGGTCAGCAGTGGTGGTGCAGGCTTGGTTGTTAGGACTGAGCACCGAAATAGCCTAGAGGACACTCTAACTCTGCCCTCATAAGAAACCGGGAGGGAAAAGACTTTGATAGTCAAATAAGCTTAGGAACACAGAAGTAAGCGTTCAAACAGGATTCTTTAGTGCAGGACTTTTTCAGAGGCTAATACCCACATTGATATTATGTCTCTCCTCCAAGAGAGAAATGTGATGTCTATTCAGGGCTGCTCTAAAAAAGAAAAGAAAAAATTAAAATAAGAGAAATGCAGTCTAAAGTCTCTTTCAAACTTCTGCAACCACAGCTCTGTCTGCACAGGACACCTGTTGACAGCTTGGAGATCACCAGCGTTCTGACCGTGACCTAGAGAAACGCCAGGCAGGCACTCCACAGAACTCCAATCTTGATTCCTTACAATGACAATACAAAGCAGCTAATTGACCTTGTCTGCAACAGAACAGGTCAAATACCAAAGGCAGAAGAGCAATAAAGGAAATAAAGTCTTTCCGTGCCATCTTTCATCACACATTTCTTTTTACATTCTTACATCTCTGAAGCACGAAACCAGGACGTGTCTCAGAGTCAGTGCCATCTGACAAGCTTCTGTCTGCCTATGGCAATTGTAAGAGAGTTCTCACCGTCCGAGCATGACTGAACATCAGCAGTGTGGGAAAAAATCCTGAAAACAGAGAGGCACACTCTTGAGTTCTTGTACGAACTCAGAATCAGTTGGCCGTGGAACACAGGTTGGGAGGGAGTGCCAAGAAGTGAATAGCCTCAGTCCTGAACCACAGCACACTAGCTCTCCACTGAATTCCAAAGCCAAATAAAAAGCTCTGCACCAATGGCCTTTTGCTACTTTACAGGTTCTTTTAAGAAATGATGAGTCACCAGTGTCTTCAATGGAATAGGTATCTACAAAATCATGGATATCCATGATGCTCAATGACGAGTGAGGCAGAAGAACTGAACTCTTGATGTAAAGAAGCTTAGGAATACCTTACCCAACCACCCTTGAAATTCTCCCAGTCTTCAGGCAGCATGAGGCTGTCACAGAGGCAAACCTTTCCAACCAGCTTGGTCCCGTTTACTTTCCTTATCCTTGTAGGCGTAAGAGTGACCAATGATAAAAACTTGTGTATAAGTTCAAACAGTACTTTCAATAAGCATAAAATAAAATCAAAGTGATAAGAAAACTTTAGATCACAGCTTAGTGGGCAGTGATTTTTCCTCCTTCATGGTACATAAAATGGTGGGGCATTTAAAATCAATTTTGACTTGGAATTAATAAAATGGGTAACTGGCTTTTAAAAAGAGTATTTTACCCAATTCTCTCTAAAACATTTTGGATTTTATTCTTGAATAGCTAAAATTTCCAAGGAAATTCAATTCACTTCCTTTAGAGTAAACTTTTGAGAACTGCCCTTGGTTACCTTATTCTTTAATGTCTCGGAATTGTCACTCTGCTCTTGCCGAAAGTGGCAAGCCAGCCACCTCCTAAAGCAAATCTCCGTAATAGGCTTTCCTCAAGAACAAGGCTTTGCCTTAGACCAAGTCTCCAGAGAAAACATGGCCTCTTCTAAGTTTGTGTTTTCCTCTGCAATTCTCTTTTTATAGTTTAAGCTAGTGGTAAGGTCAGCCAGCCTCAGCTGGTCTCAATTACACCCCTCTGTCTGAAGCAGAGGCTGGGGGACACCCAGCACTGTCTCTCGCTCCTTCATTTCCCCTCTACGAAATGACAGAATTCAACAAGATGTTTTCCAGATCCTTACAGCATTAATATTCTATGTTTTATGTTGACTTCAAAAAGACCAAAAGTATTGCTATTTCCTTCGTATTGTATACAAAACAAGCATATTATACGAAATTAACTATTTTGCCTTAATAAGCAGATATAGATTTTTTTTTGGAGATGGAGTCTCGCTCTGTTGCCCAGGCTGGAGTGCAGTGGCACGATCTTGGCTCACTGCAAGCTCCACCTACTGGATTCACACCATTCTCCTGCCTCAGCCTCCCGAGTAGCTGGGACTACAGGCGCCGCCACCACGCCCAGCTAATTTTTTTGTATTTTTAGTAGAGATGGGATTTCACCATGTTAGCCAGGATGGTCTCAATCTCCTGACCTCATGATCCACCCTCCTCAGCCTCCCAAAGTGCTGGGATTACAGGTGTGAGCCACCACGCCCAGCCCAATAAGCAGATATAGAGCTTTAAAACTCTCACAGCATACTGCTGATCACTGAAACATATCAAAAATTAACATTTTTCAAAAAGTCACACAACATATACCAGCAACACTCTGAATTGTTTGCCTTCTGTTTTTTTGTTTTTTGTTTTTTTGAGACAGAGTCTTGCTCTGTCACCAGGCTGGAGGGTAGTGGCGTGATATCAGCTCACTGCAACCTCCACCTTCCGGGTTCAAGCAATCCTCCTGCCTCAGCCTCCTGAATAGCTGGGATTACAGGTGCATGCCACTACACCCAGCTAATATTTGCATTTTTAGTAGAGATGGGGTTTCACCCTGTTGGTCAGGCTGATCTCGAACTCCTGACCTCAGGTGATCTGCCTGCCTCGGCCTCTTAAAGTGCTGGGATTACAGGCATGAGCCACTGCACTCGGCCTCTGTTTTTTTAAATTATTTATCTTTTCATCCTGAAAGTAACCAGATGTGCTAGGTCTTAGCAAGATTCCTAAATTGAGATGGGCAGTGATGATGAAGTTAACTGTTAATGTTATCTACAGCTCCTAGACTACAAGGTGGTGAGGTCAAGTTCATATTCTCTTTGTTTGCTGTGATATCCTGAGCACAGACCAGGGTGCATAGTACATACGTGTAAACACCTATTTACTGAATGAAGAAATTAATGACTCAATAGCATTGAGAAACAGGAAATGAGGGAAAAATTAATTTTTACATGCCTGTTACATATGTACATTTTATACCACTGCAAATAAGTACAGATCATTTAATTAAACTAGCTTTCTTCTAAAGTTTCTCTCCTCCAGGACACAGTTCTGAAATACAGAGACAAAACTTGCATTTTTATTGATCATAGAGCAATAGGGGACTGATATAGAAATCTGAGGATTCTTTGTAATATACATGCACATGTCTCTTTTCAATCACTAATTATCAACCAGACAGCTTCAGCCATAGCAAAAGGGGAGTCCCAATCCAGATATTTGAAATCTTTTTTTTATGTTTAAGTTTTGAAGACTCAGCCACTTGAGAGAAACTTTAAAGAAAACATTGAATGGAGAGATAGGCCTTTAAATACCAGGATTATCACTCCCTGAAAAGGCTATGTTGCAGACTCCCCAAACAATGATGGGAGATGCTCTTAGGTGGCAGAAAATTTACTTTTATTTTTTATTTTTTTTTAAGAGACAGGGTCTCTCTTTGTCACCCAGGCTGGAGTGCAGTGGTGCAATCATAGCTCACTGTAACCTTGAACTTCTGGGCTCAAGCAATCCTCCCACCTCAGCCTCCCAAGTAGCTGTGACTACAGGCATGCACCACCATGCCCGGCTAATTTTTTTCTGTTTTATAGAGATGAGGCCTCACTATTTTGCCCGGGTTTGTCTCAAACTCCTGGGCTCAAGTGTTTCTCCCAACTTGGCCTCCCACAGTGGTGGAATTACAGGTGTGAGCCACCACACCCAGCTGAAAAATTACTCGTAAGGAAGACAAAGCTAAAATTATTGAGAGTCTTATGAAAAAGGAGAAATGAGTTTTTAGGTGTGGCACAGGGAAATGGAATCATATAGCCTCTAACAGTCCCCCAGAGGTATCTCAGAGGAAACGGGAAGACTATTCCTAGATGCCTGCACCCTTGTCAGCAGACAAAGGAAGGAACACAGCAAAAGCATCAGTTGCCCAGAGCCCGTGGGGATGATAAGAAAAACAGGACAGTGTGGGGTTGCCAGGGGACCTAGCAAGAAAGGAGGAAATGGCAGGGTTTGAATGCCTATGCCTTTACTGGTTTGGGGCTCTGAGACAAAAAACCCACTGGCATTTGAATTTGGGGTCTTGTTTATCCCCGGTTTTAGTATGCCTTAGAAAGGGAAGAATAATAACACTGAAGTTACTTAATATTTGAGATGTACATCCAAATTCTTACTATCTTCCCTAACTGGTTTGCTAAAATTCCAGAACTCTAATAAAAGTTAGTATTCTCACCAGAATTCATGAAATTCATCCACCAAACTAAATCTGGAAATTGTCAGGACAAGCTTCCTCTCATCTGTCAGTATTTCTGGATCTTTCTATGTTCAAAGGAAATATTGATGTGCAGAAAAAAAAGAGAAAGGAATGGAGAGGTGGTGAGCAAGGGAGAATGTAATTCTGATATTTTTCAAATCATAAAAAATGTGTGAATCAGGCTGGGCACAGAGGCTCATGCCTATAATCCCAGCACTTTGGGAGGCTGAGGCAGGTGGATCACTTGAGGTTAGGAGTTCGAGACCAGCCTGGCCAACATGGTGAAACCCTGTCTCTACTAGAAATACAAAAAATTAGCTGGGCGTGGTTGCAGGTGCCTGTAATCCCAGCTACTAGGGAGGCTAAGGAATGAGAATTGCTTGAACCTGGGAGGCAGAGGTTGCAGTGAGCTGAGATCACACCACTGCACTCCAGCCTGGGCAACAGAGAAAGACTCTCGTCTCAAAAAATAATAATAAAATAAATTTTAAAAATTTTGAATCAGGAAATGCTGTTATCTATCACAACAACAGAAATGTACACCTTAGGTCTATACTTTTATGATTCTATGCATTATACCAATGTATTAGCTATTAATAAGCACCACACTATACATTTTTATCAGATTGGATAATTTAATTGGTCATATGTGACTAAATATTATAGAGTCAAGTGATAAATTGCAACCTGATACAATCACTTAAATCATCTTTATACATCACAGAGTTATATATTCAATACATGAATATTCAAGATCATATAACCAATGGCACAGTTTTTAACAGTATGAAGTTATTTGGTGGGGTCAAGGAGAAATAGGAATAAAGACTTATTTCATCCAACAATTCTACTACTTATTTGTTCTGAAGAAAAAGAAATGCAACTGCTATATTATTTGGCAGGAGTTTAGAATGTCTATTTTTACCATTCTTTCATTGAAGGAAAGTTGGGTAGGGGAAGAGATGTTAGCTAAGAGCATGGCGTATAGTCCATTCTCACACTGCTATAGAAAACTACCTAAGCCTGGGTCATTTATAAAGAAAAGAGGTTTAGTTGACTCACAGTTCTGCAGGTTGTACAGGAAGTATGGTTGGGGAGGCCTCAGAAAACTTACAATCATGGTAGGAGGGTGAAGAGAAAACAATCAACTTCTTCACATGGCAGAGCAGGAGGAAGAGAGTGAAGGGGGAAGTGCTACACACTTTTGAACAACCAGATCTCATGAGAGCTCACTCACTATCACCAGAACAGCAAGGGAAAAATCTGCCCCCATGATCCAGTCACCGCCCACCAGCTCCCTCCCCTCCCGCAACATTGGGGGATTACAATTCAATATGAGATTTGGGTGGGGACACAGAGCGAGACCATATCACGTAGTTAAAGTCTTCTCCAGACATGGGTCCTCTTTCCACCCTCCCTTCCTCTCTTCTGTATGTGTGACCCAGTCAAGTTGCTTCTGGCTCTGTGCAAAGACCTGCAGGAAGAAGGTTTAACTGAAGGCCTCTGACCAGGGCTACCATCCTTTGTTAACTTATTTCTGTACCTTCCTACATAGGCCTGCTCAGAGACAGGGAGACATGGGGTGTGGCACTGAGGGAGAGCCTGCATCAGAGCACAAGCTGAGCGGAAACGAGAGATGCTCATCCGTGTTGACCCTCGCCTGCCTAGCAAAAGATGAGGTGGACTTCCAAATTTCTCTCTGAGGAGAATATGACAAGTACCAGCCACTCTGAACAAGGATCAGTCAAACACGAAAACCTTGCTGATTCTGAAAGGCCCAAGGCTTCCTAGACAATCCATCAAGAAGAAACAAGTACCTGTCTCCATGGTGCTTCACATAAATGCGTAATGGATCAGTGGATAATTGTGAGGCCAATGTCATTTCATCACATTGGAAGCAGGAAAGTTGAGAAACAAGTCAGAGGGAAAGTTGAGGAAATCCAGAGATTAACAAAATCCCAATGCAACGGGATGTATTTCTCTACTTCCAAAGAATCACAGCTCTATCCAAGTAGCACATATTTTATATAACATTTTTAACAATGTATTTCATTTGATTAAAGCTCTCCAAGCATACAGGTAAATGATATCATCAAAATGAACCCCATCTAGGTGTTCCTACCATGAAAAGATGCCTAACCACTGATAAAGAATCACTCTCTTCATAGTCTTTTCCAAACAGCATTCCATGAGTCAGCAATAGCCATGCTGTGGGCAAAAACAAACAAACAAAAAAAGGATAAACAAAAATCCACACTGGAAATATTTTTTCATATATGTGTAAATTCAGATCCCCCTCCCATGGAACCATATTTTTTTCATATATAGGGCAAAATACATATGGCTCCACAGGAGGAAGATCTAATCTAATCTACACCTGCTATAATAATCCAACATGACTTCTGATATTAGGTGACCTCATCATCAAAAAAACAATACAAAGACAGCATACTGTTGTCATTGTTTTAAGAACAATATTTTTGTATGCCATCATATTAGAGTAGAAAAAATAAAATGAGTGATGTTTTACGTATATATGTGTGTGTATATATATGTGTGCCGGGGATGTTGGGAAGAGGACCCATGTCGGGAGAAGACTTTAACCATGTGATATGATCTGGCTCTGTGCCCCCACCCAAATCTCATATTGCATTGTAATCCCCCAATGTTGGGGGAGGGAGCTGGTGGGCGGCGACTGGATCATGGGGGCAGATCTTCCTCTTGCTGTTCTGTTGGTATGTATATATACACACACACATGATATATATATATATATATCTCACCTAAAATTCAGGCCATGCTGCAGAACAGCACAAGAAATCACATGACATATGGATTTCACCCACTTACCTCTGGCCTGTACTACTACGCAGTTCTATACTTCCAATTTAGAATTGGAATGTTGCAGTTTATTTCATATTAAATATTACATTTCATTGTTTCCATGACTGAAGGACATTTTACATGAAAATGTTTTAAAAAGTCATATCTTGTTTTTGAATGATCTGAGCAAAACAAGCAAAATGTTAGAATACTTCAAGGAAGAGAAATTGTAGCTCTCAGTTCTAAAAAATCAGTAGGGAAGCTGTACAAGATGAAACAGTAATTTTTGGAACAACCTAATTCAAAAGAACTCAACTGCTGTAACATATGCAGTGATGTTTCTCTTCCATTTATTAAAGAAAAAGTCCTGTGGAATGACAGACTTCTGAGCTATGAATGAAAAAAGGGGGGAGCTCCATGGGAGGAAGATCTGAGTCTATGCCCGCTATATGAATCCAACATGACTCCTGATATTAGGTGGCTATGTGATGCTAAAAATGATACAAATATGGTATACTGTTTCACTGTTTTAATGGAGATTTTTTGTATGCCACATTTTAGTGTAGAAAAAATAAAATAAGTGATGTTTGACTATTTCTGAATATACTTGGCTCTTAATAAAATATAAATGATTACATTTATCTAATTTGTTTTTTGTTCTGTTTTGATAAATTAAATTTGATCATTTCTTGTAGCAATTAATTTATCCAAGAAATCTTTTTCTGCTATTTTAATCCAAGCTCATGTTATATCTAATGAACCCTTACTGAAGTTTCAGCAACAGATTATAATTTTTAAATTCCATTATCTGAAAAATAAAGTGAGTTTAACTTTGCATTAAACGCACAGCCAGAGTAAGCTGGTAAGTGAAAAGTCCACAGGACTTCCAGTTTCTAGCCTAGGATATTAGGTGTTCAGAATGCGTCACTTCATCCTAAAAAGTAAAAAGCTGAACAAACTGAAACACCAGCAACTCTTCTTAGATCTGTGAAAGAAGTGAGATCACAGTACAAACTGCCACCCCCAAAGTTGGAGAAATAGAGAGGCAGATACAGAGAATCACAATCCACCAGAGCAGAATCCCCCTAGCAGAAACCCTGTGGGGACCAGGTAGGAGAACTTGAACTGTAATTGGCAAATTGCTAGAAGTACAGCGTAGATCATCTGAGAGACAAAAACTCCAATGGGGCCACGTTACATCAGGAACTCCACACTTTTGAGAGTTTTACCTACAGTCCTCACAGTGAAAAACAGGTAAACAAAAATAAACAAAAAACAACCAAACAATAAACCTTCATGCTTCCAAAAGGAAGAGGGAGAAAATGAACCATTTGGAAATATGCCAGAGCATCCAATTCTTGTTAATAAGGCCTGTCCTCCAGAGAAGCTATTTAAAAGCCTAAACTGTTGGGGTTTCATCAGTGTAAGTGGGGGAAGGAAAATATCTAACTCCAGTCTGCTCTAGCCTTCCACGTGGGAAAAGAGAAATAGCTAACTTCAGCCCTGTCTTCACTCTTCTGCCCTGTGAAACACAGAGTTTGTTCCTTTTTGCCCTTCCACCTTTTGCCATGTGAGGACACAAAAAGGCCCTCACTAGAAACCAGATGCTACCACCTTGATTTTGGACTTCATAGCCTCCAGAACTATGAGAGAATAAATTTCTCATGTTTTAATATAATTATCCAGACTGAGGCATTCTGTTATAGCAGCACAAAACTGACTAATACATATGCTAAGGGTTCTAATGGATAAAGTAGACAGCATGCAAAAACAGATGGGAAACTTAAGCAGAGAGATCATGATTCTAAGAAAGAATAAGAAAGAAATGCTACAGATCAAAACACTGGGACAGAAAGGAAGAATTCTCCAATGGGCTTCTCAGTAGACTGGATTGGACGCAGCTAAGTATAGAAGTTCTAACCTTGAGGATATGTCAATAGAAACTTCCAAAACAGTAAATCAAAGAGAAAAAGATTGAGAAATAAACCAAACAGAATATCCAAGTGTGGGACAATTACAAAAGATGTAGCGTATGTGTAATGGGAATACCAAATGGAAAAGAAAGAAAGAACAAGCAAAATGTTTAAAACAATAATGACTGATGACTTTCAAAAATTAATGTCAAACACCAAACCAAAGACACGGGAAGCTCAGAGAATACCAGAAGGATACATTTTTAAAGAAAAGTACACATGGGCATATCATATTCAAACTGCAGAAAATAAAAACTAAAGACAAAATCTTGAAAGAAGATAGAAAAAATAAACTTACCTACAGAGAAGCAAAAATAAAAATTACATCCAATTTATCCTCAGAAACCATGCAAGCAAGAAAAGAGTGGAGTTAAATATATAAAGTGTTAAGAGAAAAAACAAACCCACCAACCTAGAATTTTGTACCCTAAGAAATTATCCTTTAAAAGCAAAGGAGAAATCAAGACTTTTTCTGACAAACAAAAGCTGAGGGAATTTGCTGCCAGTAAATCTGGCTTCTAAGAAATGTTAAAAGACGTTCTTGTGCCAGGCGCAGTGGCTCACGCCTGTAATCCCAGCACTTCGAGGTCAGGAGTTCAAGATTAGCCTGGCCAACATGGTGAAACCCCATCTCTACTAAAAATACAAAAATTAGCCAGGCATGGTGGCAGGTGCCTGTAATCCCAGCTACTCAGGAGGCTGAGGCAGAAGAATCACTTGAAACTGGAAGGCAGAGGTTGCAATGAGCCAAGATTATGCCACTACACTCCAGCCTGGGGGAAAGAGCAAAACTCCATCACAAAAAAAAAAAAAAAAAAAAAAAAAAAAAAAAAAAGCTCTTCAGAGAGAAGGAAAGCAAAATGGGTCAGAAATAAGTGAAGGGAGATCATTAGAAAATAAATGAGTGAGGGTAAAAATAAGAACATATATTTTACTTATTCAAAATTGACTAACAGCAGTTTGTTCAAAATAATAATAGCAACAATGTATTTGAATACATACACACACATCGTACACACACTTTGCACACTTCTGGATAACTGAATGAATGAAAGCAATGATACAATGGACAGGAAGGAGGAATTAGGATTATTTTATTATTGTCAGGTACTTGTACTATCCATGAATTGGTATTGTGTTATTTGAAAGTAGACTTGGATTAGTTGTAAATACATACTGCAAACCCTCAGGCAACCACCAAAAAAAAAAAAGAAAGAAAGAAAAAAGAAAAACTGATATACTATAAAAGAAGAGAAAAAATGATGTAAAGTACAGAATTAAAACCACAAAAGGCATAAAAAGAGTGGAAGACAAAAATAGAAACAAAGAACAATGGCAACAAACAGAAAACAGTAATGAATATGGTAGATATCAATGCAACTATATCAATAACCATTTTAAATGTCAATGGCCTAACTATACCAATTAAAAAACAGATTGTCAGAAACAAGACCCAACTATATGCTGTCTACATGAAATCCACTTTAAATATAAATACACATATAGATTACAAATGAAGGCATGGAGAAAAGATAAATATGAAATCCACTTTAAATATAAATACACATATAGATTACAGGTGAAGGCATGAAGAAAAGGCATACCTGAAATCCACTTTAAATATAACTACACATACAGATTACAGATGAAGGTATGGAGAAAGGTAAACCATGCTAACATTTGTCAAAAGAAAGCAAGAGTTATTGTATTAATTTCAGACAAGGTAGACTTTAGAGCAAGGAAAGACATCAGGAATACAGGGGAGCATTACATAATCACAAAAGGATCAATACTCCAAGAAGATGTAACAGTCTTTAATGTGTATGTACCTAAACAACAGAGCATCAACATAAGTAAGGCAAAAACTGAGAACCATAAGGAGAAATAGATCAATCCACTATTATAGTGAAAGAATTCAACACCCCTCTATATAAAATGGACAGATCTAGCAGGCAGATAATCAGTAAGGATATAGTTGAACTCAACAGCAACATTGATCAAATGATACAATTTGCATCTCTTCACCCAACGACAGCAAAATACACATTATTCTCAAGTTTATATGGGACATTCATCAAAGTAGATCACATTCTGGGTCATAAAACAGAACTTAATCAATTCAAAGTATATAAATCATACACTATCTGCTCTTAGACTACAAAGAAATTAAACTAAATAAACAGAAAGATAGTTGGAAGATTCCCCAAATATCTGAGGATAAACAACACATTTATAAATAACACAAGTATCAAAAATGACATCTAGAGAGAAATGTTAGAATATTTTGAACTAAACAAAAACAAAAATACAACTTATTAAAATGTATGGAATGCAGCTAACATAGTGCTTAGAGAGAAATGTGTAGAATTGAATGCATGTATTAGGAAAGAAGAAAGATTTAAATCAATAATCTAAGTTTCCAACTTAAGAAACTGTAAAAAGAAACACAAATTAAAGCCAATGTAAGAAGAAAAACTAAATAATAAAAATTAGAAAAGAAATCAATGAAATTGAAAATAGGAAATCAATAGAGAAAATCAACAAAACAAACAACTGTTTCTTTGAAAGACCAATAAAATGGATAAGCCCCCTAGCCAGGTAAAGAAAAAAAGAGAGAAATCACAAATTACTAATATTAGAAATGAAAGAGGAGGCATCACAATAGATCCCACGGATATTAAAAGGATAAAAAAGGAGTATTATGAACAACACTATGCCCACAAACTTGATAACCTAAATGAAATAGACCAATTTCTTTAAAGATAAAATCTTCTAAAACTCACACAAGAAGAAAAAGATAATTTGAATAGGCCTAGATACATGTTAAAGAAATTGAATCAGTAATTAATAACCTTCCAAACAGAAAGCCTCAAGCCCAGATGGGCTCGCTAGTGAAATCAACTGAACATATAAGAAGGAAATTATACCAATCCTCAACAGCCTCTTCCAGAAGATAGAAGCAGAAGCGAGTATTTTCTAACTCATATGTGAGGATAGCATTACTCAAATACCAAAACCAGGTAAAGACATTTCGAAAAAAGAAAACTGCAAACCAATATCTGTCATAAACATGATGTAAAACTCTCAACAAAATATTAGGAAATTGAATCCAACAATGTACAAAAGAAAATTTACATCAGGACAAAGTAAGATTTATTACAAGTATGCAAGTTTGGTTCCCCATTCAAATTAATGTAATCCATCTCATCAACAGGTAAAGAATTAAATCACACAGTCATATCAATAGATGCAGAAAAAGCATTTGAATAATCTAACACTCATTCATGATTAAAATTCTCAGAAAAAATAGGAATAGAAGGGAACTTCCTCTACTTGATAAAGAACATCTACAAAAAACCTACAGCTAACATTGCACTTAATGGTGAGAAACTAAAAGCTTTCCTGCTAATATCAGGCACCAGAGAAGGGTTTCCCTTCTCACCACTCCTTTTAACATCATACCGGAAGTCCTAGCTAATGGAATAAGATAAGAAAAGGAAATAAAAGACATACAGATTTGGAAGGAAGAAATAAAACTGTCTTTGTTCCAGATGACATGATCATCTATGCAGAAAATCTAAAAGAAACCACAAAAATTCTTCAGGAAGTTACAAGAAATTATAGCAAGGTTGAAGGACATAAGGTTAATATACAAAAGTCTGTTATTTTCCTACAAACCTGCAATGAATAAATGAGATATGAAATTAAAAACACTAGTGGGCACGGTGGCTCACGCCTCTAATCCCAGCACTTTGGGAGGCCAAAGTGGGCAGATCGCTTGAGCCCAGGAGTTTGAGACCAGCCTGAGCAACATGGCAAAATTTCATCTCTACAAAAAATACATAAATTAGGCCAGGCACAGTGACTCACACCTGTAATCCCAGCTACTTGGGAGGCTGAGACCAGAGAATTGCTTGAACCTGGGAGGCAGAGGTTGCAGTGAACTGAGATCACACCATTGTACTTCACCCTGGGCAACAAGAGCAAAACTCCATCTCAAAATAAAAAATGGGAATATATATATATAAATTAGCTGGGCATGGTGCCACATGCCTGTAGTTCCAGCTACTTGGGTGGCTGAATTAGAAGGATCCCTTGAGCTCGACAGGCAGAGATTGTAGTTGCAGTGAGCTGAGATCACGCCACTGCACTCCAGCCTGGGCAACAGAGTGAGATCCTGTCTCAAAGAAAAGAAAGAAAGAAAAGAAAGAAAATTAAAAACACCATACTATTAAAATGAAACAATTAGATATAAGTCTAACAAAATATATTCAGGATCTTTATGAGTAAAACTACAAACCTTTGATGAAATAAATCAGAGAACTAAATAAATGCAGAGATAGTTCATGTTTATTAACGGGGAGACTCAATATTATTGAGATGCTAGTTCTTTGATTTGGTCAATGCCAATAGAAAGCCCAGCAAGTTATTTTATGGATATTGACAAATTGATTCTAACATTTATATGGAGAAACAAAAGACCTAGAATAGACACATTACACTGAAGGAGAACAAAGTTGGTGGACTGACAGTAGCCAATGTCAGGAGTTACTACAAAGCTGCAATAATCAAGACAGTGTATTTCTTGGTGAAAGAACGAACAAGTAGATCAATGGAACCAGTAATAGAAAGCCCAGAAATAGATCCACTTAAATAGAGTCAACAGATCTTTGACAAGGAAACAAAGGCAATACAATAAAACAAAGACAGTCTTTTCAACAAATGGTACTGGAACAAGTGGACATTCACATGCAAAAAAACCCAGAATCTAGACACAGGCTTTATACCTTTCAGAAAAATTAACTCAAAATGAATTATAGACCTAAATGTAAATACAAAACTATAAAACTCCTAGAAGATAGCATGGGAAAATCTAGATGATTTGGGATTTGGTGATGACTTTTTAGATACAACATCAAAGACAGAATCCATGAAAGAAACAATTGATAAGTTCGACTTCATTAAAATTAAAAACTTCCATTCTACAAAGTACATTGTCAAAAGACTAAGACAAGCCACAGACTGGGAGCAGATACTTGCAAAAGGTATATCTGAAAAATAATTATTGTTCAAATATAAAAACTCTTAAAACTCAACAATGAGAAAACAACCTGATTAAAAAATGAGGCAAATACTTAAACCTTGCTAAAGAAGATATAAAGTGGAAAATAAGTATATGAAAGGATGTTCAGCATCATATGTCATTAGGCAATTTCATATTAAAACAACAATGAGATACCTCTACACACTGATTAAAATAGCCAAAATCCAGAATATTGACAACGACAAATGATGGCAAGGGTATGGAGCACTGGGAAGTCTCATTCATCGCTAGAAGGAATGCAAAAGAGTACAGTCACTTGGGAGGACAGTTTGGCAGTTTCCTACAAAACTAAACACACTCTAATCATATGACCCAAGAATCATGGTTTTTAGTATTTACCCAAATTAGTTAAAAACACATGGCTACCCAGAAACCTGCTCATGAATGTCTTCAGTAGCTCTGTTCACATTTGCTAAAACTTAGAAGCAACCAAGATGTCCTTCAGTTAGTGAATAAATAAAGACACTGTGGTCTATCCCGATAATGGAATAGTATTCAGCACTAAAAATAAGCTACCAAGCCATGAAAAGACATGAAGGAATCTTAGATGCATATAACTGTGTCAATGTGAAAAGGCTGCATAGCATATGATTTCAATGATATATTCTAGAAAAGGCAAAACTATGGAGATCCTAAGAAGATCACTGATTGCCAGGAGTTAGGCAGGAGAGTACGATAAATAGGCAGAGCACAGACGGGTTTAGGGCAATGAAAATAATCTGTATGGTACTATAATGGTGGATACCTGTCATTATATATTTGTCAAAACCCACAGAACACACAACACTAGGAGTGAACTCTAATGTTAAATGCAGACTTTGGGTGACAATGTTGGGTCAATATATACAACAAGTCATCACTCTAGTGAGGGATGTTAATAGTCGGGGAGGCTGTGTGCATAGGGGCAGAAATCTCAGAACCTTTCACTCAGTTTTGCTGTGAACCTAAAACTGCTCAACATATTAATGTCTATTTTTAAAATTCTTGTTTTAAAAAACATACGGGGTTTTTTTAAGTCCACGGTAATCTCTGTGCCACTTTCTTTTTCACTGCGATTCAATAGCACTTTATTAAGCATGTTATATCTGTTTGCTAGGGCTGCTAGAGAGAGTATCACAAACTGGATGGCTTAAACAACAGAAATTTATTATTGCACAGCTCTGGAGAAATTCAAGATCAAGGAATCATTAGGGATGATTCCTTCTAAGGGTTGTGAGAACTTGTTCCATGCCTCTCTCTAGCTTCTGATGGTTTAATGGCAATCTTGGACAGTACCAATATCTGCTTTCATGTTCACATGTCATGCCTGTATGTGTGTTGTCTTTCCTCCTTTTTTTTTTTTTTTTGAGACAGAGTCTCACTCTGTTGCCCAGGTTGGAGTGCCATGGCACAGTCTTGGCTCACTGCAACTTCCACCTCCCAGGTTCAAGTGATTCTCCTGTCTCAGCCTCCTGAGTAACTGGGATTACAAGTGCCTGCAACCACGCCTGGCTAATTTTTTGTATTTTTAGTAGAGGTGGGGTTTCACCATGTTGGCTAGGCTGGTCTTGAACTCCTGACCTTGTGATCCACTCACCTCCACCTCCCAGCGTGCTGAGATTACAGGTGTGAGTCACTGCACCCGGCCAAGTTTCCACTTTTTATAAGAACAGCATTCATGTTAGATGGGGCCTACCCTACTTAACTACTCTTAACTAATTACATCTCCAACAACCTATTATCAGATTCTAAGGTGATATTCCAAGGTACTCATTGTTAGGACTTCAACGTATGAATTTGAGGGGGACATAATTAGGCCCATAATACATATCTATATACATAACACTGTGATAGCTTCTGTTAGCAATCCAAAATATTATGAGGCTTGCTCTTGAGAACATAACAAAAGTTATCCACAGCCCTAGCAATAGCACAACTGGTATCACAGGACAGTATAGGAATAAAGGTAAAATGAGAAGTACGGGTTGAGATAGACCATTTATGGGTTGAGATAGACCACTTATGGGTTGAGATAGACCACTTCTGGGTTGGAAGCCTGCACAGAAGTTTTATAGAAGCTGTAAGGATTAAGTGGGGATATATCTGATGTCACTAAGCGGAGCAAGGTAAGAAAGCTTCCACTACTGCACTGGGTTGCAATTTCCCTTCCAGGGTCTGTGAATAGACAGGGCCACAAGCGGGGGATGATCTAGGTGAGTAGTGAGTGGGTGATAAGGCTGGAAAAGTCAGTGGTGGGGCCAAATTACAACAAATCCCAAATAATCAATATGGGTTCCATGTGAGGCAAAGCTGCTTGAGGTAGACTTCATTGGAAAAGAAATTCATTCATTCAACAAGCATTTATGGAGCCCTAACCTCTCTGCCCAACAGAAGCCAATATACAAGTATTCTTTCTAAAGTAAGAGATCATCTGCCACTAAAGTACCCATTTACAAAAAGAGTAAGTCTGGGACCTACCTGAGACAGAAATAATCTCAGGAAACTGGGTAACTGGCCTGCTTTTATCTGTTTTTATTTTTTTTCTTGAGTGCCATGTGCTAGAGCTTTACTTCGGAATCCTTGAAACTTGATTCCATCTTCACTCTTCAGCAAACTGCGTGTTCTCACACTCAGTGGACCACAAAGACTATGCTAATAGATCCTAAATTGGACTTCAAAGAAGGACTGGGGTCCAAAACCCAGCTCTGTAAGAATCATAACCCTCCCTCTGTCATCATAGATGCAAGCACTTGAGGAGGGAAAACAAACATAAGTAAAATTGTATTGTTCAGATTTCCAGCTACATAAATCAATATTTTCCTTGACGCTGTACTGTATATTGTATATCATATGATTTATAGGTTTTTGGATTGATTGAGCCAACTACCCTCTGTGTGACATCAGCAGGTTCTGTCTCTCCTGGTGTCAGCACAAAGAAAAAAGACAGTTACTTGTACATTCAAGATGAAATCACATTGTATTTTCAAAGCACATGTCATCTCAAAAAATTATGCTTAGGCAGGAGTTTTCATATAAATAATTCTGCACTGGGCAATCCATCAGAGGCTGCTTTTTTCTTTCTCCTTTTTTTTTAAGTTGGCTAAGTGTGTGTTTTTTAATAAATAAGTAAAAGGATAAACCTTAAAAGCTCATCTCTCATAGCAGGCTTAGTAAGAAAGAACAGAGAAATTATTTTCTGGAAAATAATATTCTTAAATGATTATAGCTCGTATTTTTGATTTAATAGATAGAAAAGTTTTAACCCTTATCATTCATTAACATGCATTACTTTTGACATGCTATATTTGCAGGTATCTACACCTGTAAATAATCTAATAGCTTAGTCATCCATTTATTTCTTCTTGACATTTTTACTTTTTTATTTTCATGAAATCATAGATTTTAAAATTTGGATTATTAGAGATCTTCTTGACCAACTACCGTTGGTACAGAGCTTAACTAGTTAAAACAATAAAACTCATTACTTTCCTCTTGTTTTAGCGTAATTATCAAAGCAATATAAAAACATTACAGAAACATTGTTATAGAGACCATCTTATTGATTTCTACCTTCTAACACAGCTAATATGATTTTTAGAATATTTATTTCTAGTATTTCCCCATATGCAAATGTTTTATCATAATTATAGTAATTATAAAACTTGGCATCCCACTTTTTTAAGTTATAGGATGTTTCTGGTAGCAATAATTCTTTCTAACACAGGCCTATAGCTGCCCAAGTCAAGCCTATAGAACTGAAGCCTTTGCCTTTAAGAGGTAAACCCGGCTAGCTTTGGTACGAGTCACCACCTCCTTGGAGAGAACTCTGCCTGCCCAGACCAAGAGGTGCACAATGTGGAGGTTCCCAAAAATAACCCCGGAGAAGCAGCATAGAACCGGATTGAGGCCTGGGGGGAGTTCGAAGGCCAGATGGGAAGTGTAGCCTTGTTTCAGTGAAGCACACGAAGGCATCATTTTTGGCCAGAAGTGCAAGCTTTGGAAAGGTATAGCAGCCGCTGAATAAGGGACCGCAGTGAGGGGAGAGAAAACGCCTGGAATGATGCCAGGCGAGGGGGGACGGGGGTAAGTTCTTGGCTTAAGGTTAATGACATGGAAGTGATGAAGACAGCAGGACTCTGAGACATTTCAAGTTATGAAATGATAAAACTGGCCAGAAGACTTTATTTAGAGGCTAAAAAAAAAAGTTGACCCAAAGGTCAAACTTGCTCTCACTCCCCATCTCAAGAAGCTTCCTCCTACCCACACTTTCCTCCGAACTCCCAAGAAAGGAGAAGCGTCTGCTCATGAGGCTGCTGAGTCATGCGTGGGGGCTGTTGATGGGGCCATGTGCGTTAGTGGGTGAAGTCACTGCACCACTGAGGGCAAAACCCAGGATCCATTCTCTCATGGATTTCCTCTTTCTCCTCAATTCACAGAACTGGTAAACTCCACCACCGCTGGCCCTTCCCATGTGACTCAGTGTAAAAGCGGACTCAGACGCTCCCGGACCTTTCCCTCTCTGTCTCGCTGCAGGCACACGGGAGGTTCTTGTCCTAAGCGCTAGGTGTGGGAGAAGTGGGGACCAGGGAAGAGCAGAAAAGGGCAGGGAAGGGGAGAGCAAAGGAGGAGATCCCATTTAGCCTCTAGCCTGAGGACTCAGGTGCACTGAAATATCAGGAGCCTGTCCCGCCACTCACTGTTGGAGTCCACTTCCCATTCAGATACCATCCTGAAGAGACAAACTGGGATTTAAACGCAGTCCTACTGAGCCCCAAGCCCAAGCTCTTCCCAGTATCACACTGCTCGAGGCTTTAATATGCAAATCAGAACCACAGGTAGAAAAGGATCATGACAATTATTTTTGTTTGTTGTTTCAAAGTGATGTATTTTGTTGGACAAAAATTAAGATGTGAGCCAAAACTTGCATATTATGGAACATAACTGGGCTGGCAAGGTTAGTTACCAAGCTAGTTTCTTACCGGAACCACCGGGCAAATAGCAAGTAGGAGGCCGCCAATGCCCATTTCCAGTGGAATATTAGGATCCAAGGGCTGGGCTAGCCCAGGCATCTTCAAACTGTTTCTTGGAATCCTAAGAGATCAGTGGAGGAGCATTAGCATCACTCACCCCTTTTCAGCCAGAACAGTTCCATTATCAGCTTTATTTGTTTACACTTCCTAGTACGTTTAACTAAAAAAAAAAAAAAAGGAGTTTTTTTTTTGACAGTTACCATACGTTCAAAAACTACTGAGCTAGTCCAATCTTCTCATTTTGTAAAAGAAAAAGAACATGACATTGTAGAGATCTGAATTGACTTTCCTCAAATCATACACAGCTATTAGAGACAGAGTTAGCCCTAAGACTCCAGGAGAGCATTGCTGTGTTTCACACAGAGTCGAGGTTTTTCAGTGGGGACCAGGGGAAGCGTGCAGTGCTGGTGGCATTGGGGGTCTGCCTTGCACTGCGTCTTGCAGTTTCACTGGTTAAATGCTTTTCTCCCTAACGTTATGCTAGACTGTGCATATGGAGGCTCTGGGAAGTTCAAAGATATTGCTCATTTTTTCCTAGGAATATCAAGGTTTCTTTGATGTGCTCAACTGCTTTTACTTTGACTCATCTCTGAGTTTGAGGTAATGCTCATTCTTTTCCAAATATAACACTAGCCTTCATTGTCCATAAAAACTGAGGAAACTTACATGGGGAGGGAGCCTCCTTAACATTAAAACAGTATGTTGTGAACAATTAGGCAGTAGAAAGTGATCTGGAATTTAACCAGCTAGGAACCTATACATACATATGAAAAGGAAACAAAACAGTTAATATAAATTAAAGGAGAGGGAAATTAAAGAAACACTTGGAAAACTATCAAATGGGAGTGTAATTGCACTGAGATACTTAATGCTCAAGTGTGATTATTATCTATCGTCATGATGAGGGCTACACAAACTGTAATGGTAATTTTGACCAAAGTCAAACCTGTAATTTAGTAATTCTGGACATGCCTATAGTTGTCTTTTTGAGTTTGGGACAACAGCAACTTTTTTCACAGCTTTGAAATTGGTTCAGAGCCACAATATCATAAGGTTTAATGACTTCCACTCTGGTGACCCAGGGCCCAAGATGCTCATGATACTACCAGAGATGTATTCCAATGCTATTACTCCTAGCATATTTAATGAAATTAAATTTCTTATACTGCTGCAGCATTTTATTAAAACACTTTCCGCCTCTTGTCTGGTGGCCTATCAGCTAAGAGACCACGCAACAAAAACCAAATTTCGTTACATAAAGAAAGCACGTGGTTCAGGGTCTACCCACAATGAGCTGCTAATTCTCAGTCATAATGCTTACAAATACCAAAATTCCTGTCTCAACTACCAGTCAATTCAGCTGAATATCTGCTCCCCTACCCTGATGAAGCAGTGGTTGAACTAATTTGGTCAAATCCATCATTCAATGTGGCTTCACATAATTTCAGCTTTAGTGCCTAAAAGTAACTCAAAAGCTGAAATTAAAATTCTATCCTTAGTAAACCTAGGTGTGGGGCCCCCATTGCCTATTACCTCAGTGTCTGCATCTATAAAGTGAGAATGTTAATTACACCCACATTCTAGGAATGATGCTAGAAATTTCAATAAATGATGCACTTCCCATCACCGGGGCCTGGCAGGAAAGGGGACTCTCTCTGCCCCATGTGTTCTCCCCTTTGCGTGTTGATGAGCCCAATGAGCCTGCACCCTCCCCTCTTTAACCACCAAGCCCTGACTCAGGCTCTGCGCATGACTGAGGAGCACAGAGCAGAAGCTGGAGGGTCCCTAATGAATGTTAGTCACTGAACCCTGAGCTTTGGGCAAATGATTCTAAGGACCTTGGGGGATGGAGGAAATGGAAGGAGACAGAAACAGCTAAGAAGCAGGTGAAGGTCATTTTCAGGACCATCCCAATCACATCTCTGAGTCTCTCTAGTCTTTCTGGTACCTTTTCAACATCTCCCCACAGCCCCGGGATGAGCATCCTACTGGACTGTGGACACTGTGTGGTCCTCCAGACCTTTCATCCCTCTCATTCCTGCTCACTGTCTCTTGGTCCCAGCAATGCTCCTCTGACAATGGGGAATAACGAGAATCACTGTCCTCTTTCTGCTTTGCATCATGTTACATGCATGCTTTAGCTTACCTCCTGGACTATAAGCCACTTGAGGAGAGAAACTCTCACATCCACAATTTCTCAAGCATATTTGTTGAATAAATGAAGGAGTGAATTATCTCATCTTCTACCTCCAGGCAAGAAGAAAAATAATATCTGCTGGGTAGCTACTGAGTATCAGGCACTGTGAATACTTTATCATCTAATACCCTTTAATAATCCAACAACACGACTTGGTTAGTACTGTTTTACAGATGAAGGACTTGAGACTCACACCTTTGCACTCTCTGTTCCCTCTGCCAGGAACATCATCTGTAGGTTGCATCCTTCCCACCAGGTTTCAACACAAAGGTAACCTCCTCAGAGATGTCTTTCCTGACCCCCCAATCTAAAAGAGCCTTCTAGTACCTATCCCATCACCCTGATGTATTTCTCACTTTCATCCCATAAGAGGCATTTATCTTATCTGAAATTACTTTATTCATTTATTTGTCCCCTCACTAGCTAAGCCCTATGGAGCAGGTACCTTATGGATCTTGCTAATTACTGCATTCCCATGGCCAAAAGCTATATGTAAATATGTAAACATAGTAGGTGTTCAATCAAGATTTATTAAATAAATGAATTAGAGTGGGTGAATGAATGAGCAGGGCAGGAGGGAAGAGGAGAATAAGGTGACTCCACCAGTAAGACCCAGGACAGAACTGAAACTGACGCTGTCTGATTCCAAGCCTGTGCTCTTCCCACCTCTGCAGTGGCTCCGCTACCTGCTAACTACAATAATTACTTGGGATATTGACTTAAATGTAGATTCCCAGACAGCTCCCCTAGAAAGTCTAATTCCATAGGACCCACGCTCTGTATTCTATGAATATGAGTGATTCTTGTGTTCAGCTAAGTTTAGAGAACACTGTACTATATTCCACTGTGTTTCATTGTGTCAGCATGGCAAGGGGAGTTGGAAGCAGGGACCATTCTTCAAATTATGCCCTTAATGCAGCCACCCATAAGACTAGCCCTGAGAGATTCAGTCCTCTTTCCCTACTCATCTGTTGAGTATTTACTGAACTTCTACTATTAGCCAGGCATTGGTCTAGGAGCTAGAAACATATCAGTGCACAAAGAAGACAAACTGTCTGTCAACAAATAGGAGATAAATGCTAGATGAATCTATGAGCTGTTTGTAAAGGAAGAGCTGGACAGTACTTAGATAACGTGGTCAGGGAAGGCATCACAGCCAGGGGGACATTTTGGTCTGGGGACTGGAAAAAGAAAACAAGCCAGCCAGGCAAAGCGCCAGAGGGAAGGCAAGCCAGGCAAAGAGAACAGCAAGTGCATATTCCTGAGTGAGAAAGAAGCAGCCATGCTTATGGCAGAGAAGGTGGCCACATGGCAGAGTGCAAGACTGCATGAAATAGATGAGCTCACCAAAAGATCGTCAAGGACCAGAACAGCATGTGTCTGGCAAGCCACATCAAGTTGTGGAGCTTGGCCTTCACTCTACATGCAATGCAGGGACACTGAAGGCTGTTATCTAGTGAGGTTAACATGATGGAATTGATGTTTTAAAAGATCTTTTGGGCTACAGTATGAAGGATAAATCAGAAGAGGGAGAAGGAGAATTGGAAAGTGGGAGATAGTGAAGAGGGCATTGTAGTAACCCACACCTGGAATGATGGTGGTGTATCAATTAGTGCTTGCTTCTTGACAAACTGCTTCCAAAACGTACAGGCTTAAAGTATAATCGTATTTTAGCTCATAATTCTTGGAGTCAGCAACATGGGCTGGGTGCAGCTGGGTGTGTCTTCCACTGGTGTCAGTGGGGCTCACTCATCTATCTATAGTCAACTGCCAGTCACCAAGCTGAGGAAGTGATGAGGGACACTGAGCCTCATGACTCCTATCATCTAAGTCGGTACATATTGTGGTGATCGCTGGCCTCCCAAAGCAGTTAAATAGAGCAAGTCCCCAAAGCTAGTGATTGTCAAGTCTCTCCTTGTCATGCTAGCTATCAGCCCATTGAGCAAAGCAAGTCACATAGCCAAGCTCAGAGTCATCATAGGACAAAACTACTCTAGGGCTTGGAGACAGGGAGGCATGAAAAAATTGGAGGCTACTTCAGCAACCTTCCTTATGTGACCTAGACCATGATGGTAGAAGTAGAAACGGGGGTGGTGAGAAGTGGATGCATTTTTAAAATTATATTTAGAAAGTGGAGCCAACAGAACTGGGTAATTTATGGTGAGGAATGAGGAGAAAGGACAGTGGATGATTTCTAGGCTTTGGGCTTGAGCAACTAGGTAAAGTTGATGACACTTGTTCACAAGTGGAAGATAGAGAAAGCAATCACATTTATCCTTTCCCAACTCGATCTCCACATCTGTGTACCATGGTTCTCAAAATTTGTGGTTTCAGGACGCTTTCAGACTCTTAAAAAATTACTGAGGACCTCAAAGAACTTTTGTTCATGTGGATTATTTCCATTGACTTTTCACATATTAGAAATTTAAGTGAATAAATTTTAAAATATTTTTACTTCATTTTTTAAAAACAATAGTCTATTGCAGATTGCCATAAATAACATAATCTTATAAAATAGCTATTTGCTAGAATAGAAAATAGTGATAAGAATTTCCCTGTGTAACAATTTTTCAGATCTCTTTAATATCTACTTAGTAGAATGCAGCCGAATTCTCATTTCTGTTTCTGCATTTGATCTGTTGAGATATCTATTTTCATGGATGCACATGAATAAAATACAATTTGACACGGATATGTAATTGGGAAAGGGCAGAATATTTTAGCCTTTTCAGATAATTGTGAATGTTCTTCAATACTATGCCAAAAGTCAACAAGTGGTAGTTTTATAAGGTTAGCTGTGATATGGAATCTCAAGCTATGTTGATGAATTTTTTCCTACTTTAAGTCCATTTATCTATTCTTCACTTTGAATGGATCTTTTACTCATGCATATTTTGAAAATATCTCTTCATTAATTTATACAAATCTTTTCATTGTTGACATACGTTACATATGTATGTAATTGTTGACATACATACATAATTGTGGACATTACACAATATCAAAAAACAAAACCAATGTGCATTAATATCACCGACAACCTCATCAAAAAAGCCTTTAAGTATTGAGAACCTGTCAAGCTTGTAGTGGCAGATACAAGTTTTCCAAAATTCTAATTTTTGCTTGAAAGCTCAGATTTTATCATTGGCAACAAATACTGTCAGTTGTTTTCCTAGAAGTGACAGGCTCCCTTCATTCATTTTTAAAAGAAAATGTCTGCCAATACCCAAGTCTGAATAACCAGTTTGTCTGTCAGACATTTTCAAGTAAAAAATAGTGTTTCATGAAAAAAGCAACTAGTTCAGCTCACAACTCAATCACACAGCGCTTTGCATCCAGGCCGCCACTGTACCGCACGGTGTGGCAGAAATGTTTTATGTGAGCTTCCCACTTTTTCACACAGAATATTAAAAAGATGTGTACTCAAGGTCTGAGGTTTAATAAAATTAATTATATCACTGCTTTATCAGGGACGTCCTTAAGTGAAGCTGGCATTGTCTTTTTTAAAGTTTTTTTTACTGTGGGTGCTCGCTGGTATGAATACCGTGAATACTCCCACAGCTTGAGGCTACCTCCGAATTCAGACAAAGGCTCCTGCGGTTCTGTCCCATCATTGCTTTTGCACCAGCAGTAGAAATGTCAAAAAAATGAAAAGGGCAAATGACATCTAATGTTATTATGAAAATAGTTTTGCCTCCAGACCCCTCCCCCTTAAGTGGTCTTGGAGACCTCCAAGGGCCTGTGGATCACACTTGGAGGACCAACCCACCCAGTGCACATCTAGATGGATGAGATATATATATGAAATATATGAATTTTATAGACAGGTTTTGCTTTCCCCCAACCTTCCCACCATGAATGTATAAGAGGAAGTATCAGCGTCAAGAGTGTTTATTTGACAAGTATTGGACACATATCAATCTAAGCAGTGTGTGTGTGTATAAAAACAGTCAAAGGCATAGTAGAGGTGATAAGATAAGACATGGCAATAAAACAACCAGGGGACAGCTACGGAGCAATGCAGGCTGGGGTACAAGGCTGGAGAGAGCAGAGGGATACGGAATGTAAGAAGGATCAGAATGGGATGTTGTTAGATAAGAAAGCCTCTTGGAAGCCAAATTTTGAAGGGCAAAGGAGACAAAGATTAAACAAAGAAGAGAAAGATCTTTCATATAAAAATTACTGTGTCAGTAAAGGTGGAGCCTGACATAGAAGAGAGGAGAATGGTTGGTGGTTAAGAAACACCAGCTCTGGAGAGCCAGCGACCTAAATTTGAATTCAGATTCTGCCACCTTTTGACGTGTAGTCTTATGACTTTGGGTGAGTAATATTACCACTCTATGCCTCAGTTTCCCTGAATGTAAAATAAGCAACGTGATAGTACTGATTCCATGGGATGACCATGAGGACTAACATGATCATGAATGTAAAATACCTTGCAGGCCATCTCACCACATGGCAGGCTTTCCATAGATGTTTGCTGGCAGCAGAACTTACAATAGGGAATGGAAGAGAAGGAAGGAAATTAAAGCAGGGTCTGGCAAGACATGGGAGGGACAGTGAAGTGAAACAGGTGAGCTGGAGTGGAAAGGGCCCAGAGTATTGAGAGATGATGCTGGAGATGGGGAAGTGGAGGAGAAGTTTAATGAGCACTTGGAGTGCCTGGCTGAGAGGCTGGGTTAAGAATATTAAACAGAAAAAAGTCACTCAGAGATTGGGCCAGGAGAGTAAAGGGATTTTTCAAAAAACACAGTATTTGAGGAAAATTAACACTGACCCAGTGTACCCTAGAGGGGAACAAGCAGGACTCAGAGACAAGACGCCCTGTGTGGAGGCTTTGGATGAAGGCACGTCAAAGGTGGAGGCTTTGAGATGGAAGTTTCAAACAAAACAGATTTCACAAGAAGGAAAATGAGATTAAGAGCACAAATGCAATGACCCTAATTGTATGGTGTGGCTTGGTCTATATTTGGTCAGGATCACCCGCCTTCTTCTGTTAACCCTTTCCCTCTAAATGGATCAATAAACTTCAATATCAAATCGAAGTGAAACACAAGTGGAACTGTTTCCTCATTTGGGTTTGAAGGTGAAAATGCACACACGCAAAACACCAGTTGTTTCAGCTACTTAAAATTCTTCAAAGCTTTCTATTACTGTTAAGATCAATTCAGTCCTCTCAGCAAGACACACAACACTTTCTGTAGCCTCAGACCTCTTGCTGGCCTCATGGCTTGAGATTACCCAAATATACCCACTTTTCAGGAGCCTGGAAATCAATTCCAACTAGCTCAAGAAAATAAGTGTATGTATGTGGGCAGGCTGGGTGGGGGAGATAGACAGAGGAAGGGAGTGAATATATTGGTGTGTTGAACTGATAACCCAGGAAGTTGCCCTCCAGCCATCTCAAGATAACTGCAGTTTTCCAAACACAGGGCTGTCTTTCACCCCTAGGACTGAGGCTGGAAGGTGTGGACGCATACTCCTTCCCAAGAGAATCCCAACGAGTCTTGTTCCTGTTCACCACCCACCCCTCTGCTCTTCTTCTAAGCATGCTAGGGCTATGGAAGCTTAAGCATGACTCCAGACCTCCTAACTTGGAATTTGCACTTTAAGGAGATCACATGAGATACAGTATATTAGAGACTTGAGGTAATTCATATATGACAATCACTTATTTACACACCAGTCTCCTTGAGGATAGGCATTTTTTACTTGTAGCTAAATTTCTTGAAGATGGCCTGCAACACACTAGGTGCTCAATAATTGCTTGCTGGATAGGTGACAGAATAATGAATGAACATGCTGAATTTGATTTGTTCTTACATATTTAGGAATTATTTTATTTTATTTTATTTTATTTATTTATTGAGATAAAGTCTCACTCTGTCACCAGCCTGGACAGCCTGGAGTACAGTAGCGCCATCTTGGCTCACTGCAACCTCCGCCTCCTGGGTTCAGGCGATTCTCCTGCCTCAGCCTCCCAAGTAGCTGGGACTACAGGCATGCACCACCACGCCCAGCTAATTTTGTATTTTTCAGTAGAGACGAGGTTTCACCGTGTTGGCCAGGATGGGCTCGATCTCTTGACCTCGTGATCTACCCGCCTCACCTCCCAAAGTGCTGGGATTGCAGGCGTGAGCCACTGTGCCCGGCCATATTTAGGAATGATTTCTAAACAAGAATTCAAATAGTTATTCAGTAGAGGATTCATTCCATTTCATCAGTAATAGAAACACTAAAACATATAGATGATACATTCATTTTAATGTGCTTATTTCTAAATGCCTACTTATGTATATAAGCCACAGCTCCTCCTTTCCTGAGAACTCCTGTTTGGTTTTACAGATAAATCAAAATATCCCAATAGTCAGAAAACACATGTATATACTCTAAGAATAAAACCATCTCGATAGATAGATAGATAGATAGATAGATAGATAGATAGATAGATAGATAGATAGATAGACAGATAGATAGATAATCTCTCTCTCTCTCCATATACACATAAAAAATTAGGCCTTAAATGTTGACCAATGAATCTTTAGGACAATTATTGACTTTGTAAAGCTCCTCCTAGATTAATGTACAATCAAATCTGTTCTTCTAAATTTTTTTCAATGTTTTTATTTGGTTCTCACTCCCCCCATTTTATCTTTTCAACAAACAAAGGTAGTGGTAAGAGCAGTTTGCCATTTTTAAGGTGTGAGGATTAAGCTCTGACTAATTAGAAGATTTGCCCATTATTTAAATGAAACTTGTTTGCAGTTTCATCATCCATGTGGATCCAGAAAGGCAGCGGACTGGCCCATCAATTTGGTTAGAAAAGAATAAATGATAAGGCAACTGACAGTGTTCTCTCGTGGGAGACTCTCTGTGGCTGTACTGTTTCTCCAGTATTAATTATCCACGTAAACATACTTCACTAGGCTGCACAATCATCTGGCCTGCTCTGAGCTCCCCAGTCAGCAGCCTCCTGGCCCTCCTTTTCCTACATTTGCATCTTCGATGTCAGGAAGTGCTGTGCGCTGATGTGTTCAATGTCAACAACATACTGAGAAATCTCGCTCTGGGCAGCCAAGAGTTATCTTGGCTTCAGGCTGCCTCTGAAAGTGAGGTTAGCCCTCAGCCACATGTAGGAAAGATTCATTTGCAGTCCTGGCACCCCTTCCCAGTTAGGATTTTGAAAGACACTGCCAGCACACTTTGTGCATGAACTTTGAGAGATGTGCAAGGAAGTGTTATTGGCGGGGCACTCAGGAACTCAAACTACTGGTGTCACAGAACTGATGGGAAGAGAGAGGCAGGGAGGAGGAAGAGGAGGAGAGAGGGAGAGAGTCGACTGGGCAACCCCCACCTCATTCGGTGAAGGGATTTTAAATCATGGGCATTAAAGATTCCACCTCTCCTTCTACGAGCTGTTCAAATGGTGAAGGAAGAGTGGATTCCCGTGACAGGAAATGCAGGGCTGGCTTTGGACACAGAGAACAGAAGGAAGCAAAGAACACGCAGTGAAGTCAGGGTACATGGGACCTGGAAGAGTTCAGATGAGGCTCAAAGCTGGAAGGTTTCTGTACTATGGATGTTAAGGGGCTTTTTCTTTCTTCTCCTTCAGACAGATTCATGCATTCTCAATTACAACTTGAGCTCTATGTTAGACCCAATTCAAAAACCCTGGTAGGAGTTTCTCTACCATTAGATAATATACTAGAACCACTTTTATTTAAAAAAAAAAAAAAAAAAAAACATAAACCAAAGTCATTCTGTGGACATTTTGCATCATCACCCTCTAGATAGATAGAGCATGGAGCTCTACCCTTCTGAGAGGCAGCCCAGGCCTCTTCCTGCCCTATACCTTACTGCTTACAACAGGCTGCACCCTGGTTCTCCCCCTCCACTGGCATCCCACTCATGCCACAGGACTCAGCATGGATAGTGCCTCCTTCCCCAGGAAACTGTGCCCCTGCAGTCCCCTTTCTGAGGCTTTCCCAGCATGCTGAGGCCTCTTCCATTCAGGCAGTTACTCCTGGACCCTGTGGTGCCCCTCTGAAAGGCTGCTCCTCACCACTGCATCCCAGCACAAAGCACAGTGCAGTAATCATTGTCACCTCCCAAAAGTCACCTATGATGACTAATTAGTCTGCTCTCACACTGCTGAGACTGGGTAATTTATAAAGGAAAGAGGTTTAATTGACTCACAGTTCCACATGGCTGGGGAAGCCTCAGGAAACTTACAATCATGGCAGAAGGCTAAGGAGAAACAAGGACTTTCTTCACAAGGCAGCAGGAGGGAGAAGAGAGAGCAAGAAAGGAACTACCAGACACTTATAAAACCACCAGATCTCATGATCACTCACTCACTATCATGAGAACAGCATGGGGGAACCACCCCCATGATCCAATCACCTCCCACCAGGTCCCTCCCTCAACACCTAAGGATTACAATTCCAGATGAGATTTGGGTGGGGACACAAGGCATAACCATATCAAACACACATGAAAGAACAGAGGTAGTGGAGTCAGAGACGTGCTCTCTCTCTCTCTCTCTCTCTCTCTCTCTCTTTTCCAGGTTTTCTTATTTAGTGGAAAGGAGAGTTGAGTTGGGACAAGCAGCAGTTCCTATCTTGGTGACCCTCCTTTGCCCTCTTCCTTTCCCCTGACAGCCCAGCTGAGGGGAGGAGGAGTTCTTTTGCCAAAGGAAAATTCTGCAGCCCCGTCTCCCATCCCCAACCCGGTCAGGATGTCCCCTTCCCTGGTTCTGCCTTCCTTCATGCCACACCTGCTTGTCCCTGTGGCACAGGAGAGGCCCCAACCTCAGAGGGAAGGCCTCTGGAGCATCAGAAAATGCTTCCAAAAACTCTCCCTGCTTTCAGCATCTAGGCTACTAAGGCATCACAGCCAAAGGTCTGCACCTCTGCGCTCTGTTCAATGTGTTTCAACTTCTGTATTTGCCAGCTTTTCCCTTTTAATCTCTAGAGGAGTGTGCTTTCTTGCCCAATCTCCAATTTTCAGAATATTCACCCCAAAATAAGGTATCGCTGCCTGGTACCGTTCAAGTTTGTAGGTTTCTTGTACTTCTTTTTGGTGCTTCACCATTACACAGTCAGAGTCTTCTCCAACATGATCTACCGTGTAGCCCTAAAAAACCTTATGGTTTTACATATACTTCACACTACTCTATTGTACACTTAAAAATGGTTAAGACAGTATATTTTATATTTTGTGGGTTTTACCACAATACTTCTTTAAATGAAACATTTTAAAAATCTAAATTTTTAAATGAAACATTTTAAAAATTTAAAGACTTTATTTTTTAGACCAGTTTTAAGTTCACACAATATTGAGCAGAAGGTACAGAATTCCATATATATTCCCTGTCCCCATATATACCCAGTCTCCCCTATTACCAAACATCTCCTGCTAGAATGATACATTTGGTACAACGAATGAATCTACATTAATGCATTATTATTATCCAAAGCCTATAGCTTACATTAGGGCTCATTTTTGGTGGTATACATTTTATGAGTTTTAGTGAACATACAGTGACATGTACCCAACATTGCAGTATCATACAGGATGGTTTCACTGCCCTAAAAAACATCTGTGCTCTGCCTGTTCATCCTTCCCTCTCCACTAACCCCTGTAAACCACTTATCTTTTTCCTGTCTTCATTCTTTTGCCTTTCCTAGATTGCCACATAGTTAGAATCACACAATGTGTAGTCTTTTCAGATTAGCATCTTTTCACTTAGTAACATGCTTTTAAGTTTCCTACATGTCTTTTCATGACTTGATAGCACATTTCCTCTTAGCATTAGATAATATTCCATCGTCTGCATATACCACAGTTTATCCATTCACCTACTGAAGGACATCTTGGGTTGTTTTCAAGTTTTGGCAGTTACAAAAAGAGCTACTATAGCCATCTGTGTGTAGGTTTTTGGGTGGCTATAACTTTTCAACTAATTTGGGTAAATACCAAGAAGCACAATTGCTAGATCATATGGTAAGATCATGTTTAGTTTTGTAGAAAACCACCAAAGTGTCCTCCCAAGTGGCTGTACCATTTTGCATTCCCACCAGCAATGAATGAGGCTTCGCTTTGTTCCACACCCTTGCCAGTATTTGGTGTTGTCCGTGTTCTGGATTTTGGCCATTTTAATCAGTGTGCAGTGGTATCTCGTTTTAATTCGAAATTCTCTAATGACATATGATGTCGAGCATCTTTTCATATGCTTATTTTCCATCTGTATATCTTCTTTGGTGAGGTGTCTGTTCAAGTATTTGACTCATTTTTCAGTCAGGTTGTTTGTTTTCCTATTGCTGAGCTTTAGAGTTCTTTGTATGTTTTGGATAACACTCCTTTATCAGACATGTCTTTTGCAAATATTTTCTCGCAGTCTGTGGTTTATCTGAGCTTTTGGACAGTAAATTTTACAGAGCAAAAGTTTTTAATGAAGTCAAACCTATCAATGATTTCTCTCAGAGATCCTGCCTTTGGTGTTGCATCTAAAAAGTCATTGCCATATGCAAGGTCACCTCGATTTTCTCCCATGTTACTTTATAGGAGTTTCACAGTTTTGCATTTCATGTTTAGGTCTATGATCCACTTGGGTTAATTTTGGTGAAGGGAGCAAGGTCTATGTTTGTGTCTAGATTCTTTCCCTTTTTTTTTTTTTTTTTTTTTTTTTTTTTGCATATGGATGTCTAATTGTTGCAGCACCTTTAGTTTAAAAGATTATCTTGCTCCGTTCAGTTGCCTTCGTTTCTTTGTCAAAGATCAATTGACAACATTTACGTATATTTCTAGGCTTCCTAGTCTGTTTCATTAATCCATCTGTCTATTCTTTTACCAATACTACATTGTCTTTTCAAAAATGTTTTCATTGATACATAATAGATGTACATATTTTCAAGGTACATGTAATAACTTAATAAATTCATAATTTGTAAAGATTCAATAAATGTAATTAGAATATCCACCACCTTAAATATTTACCTTTTCTTTAAGCTAGAAACATTCAAATCACTGTTTCCTAGCTGTTCTCAAACATACAGTAGATTATTGTAAACCAGAGTCACCTGACTGATTTATCTAACACTAGGCCTTATTTCTTCTATCAAACTGTACATTTGTAATCATTCGTCAACCGCTCTTCATACTCCCCACCTCCCTACCCTTCCGAGCCTCTGGTAACCACCAAATTACTCTGTCTTTATGAAGTCTACTTCTTAGCTCCCGCATATGAGTGAGAACATGTGATACTTGTCTTGCTGTGCTTGGCTTATTTCATTTAACATAATGACCTACAGTTCCATCCATGTTGCTACAAATAGTAAGATTTCATTCTTTTTTGTGGATGAGTAACATTCCATTGTGTATCTATGTCACATATTATTTATCTATTCATCCACTGATGGGCACTTAGGTTGATTCCATACCTTAGCTATTGTGAATCGTGCTGTAATGAACATGGGGGTACAGATATCTCTTCAATATATTGATTTCTTTTGAGTATATAAGTCAGTAGTGGAATTACTGGATTATATGGTAGTTCTCTTTTTAGTTTTTTGGGGAAACTCTATACGGTTTTACATAGTGGCTATCCTCACTTACATTCTCATCAACATTGTACAAGGGTTCCCCTTTGTCCACATCTTCACCAGAATTCATTATTCCCTGTCACTTTCATAAAAGTCATTTTAACTAGGGTGAGGTGATATCTCATTGTGGTTTTGTTTTGCATTTCTCTGATGATTAGTGATGTTGAGCACTTCTTTTATATTCCTGTTGGCCATTCATATATCTTCTTTTGAGAAATTTTCTTCAGATCTTTTGCCCATTTTTTAACTGGTTTATTTGGGTTTTTTGCTAGTGAAAGGTTTGCGCTCCTTATATATTCTGGTTATTAATCGCTTGTCAGATGGATAGTTTGCCGATATTTTTCCCCCATTCTTTGGGTTGCTTTTCTCACTTCTGTGCTGTGCAGAAGCTTTTTATCTTGATGTAATCCCATTTGTCTATTTTTGCTTTGATTGCCAGTGCTTCTGAGGTCTTACACAAAAAAATCTTTGCCCAGGCCAATCTCCTGGAGTGTCTCCTCAAGATTTTCTTTCAGTAGTTTCATAGTGTCAGGTCTTAAATTTTTTCCTAATTTTTATCTAATTTTTATATACTGTGAAAGATAGGGGTCTCATTTCATTCTTCTGTACATGGTTATTCAATTTTCCCAGAACCATTTATTGAAGAGACTGTCCTTTCCTCATTATATGTTCTTAGCAGCTTTGTCAAAAATTAATTGGCTAAAAATGCATAAGTTTATATCTGAGTTTTCTATTCTGTTCCATCAGTTTAGCCTATGGGTCTATTTTTATGCCAGTACTGTGTTGATTTTGTTACCATAAGCTTTATAGTATATTTTGAAGTCAGGTAATGTGATGCCACCAGCTTTGTTCTTTTTTCTGGAGATTGCTTTGGCTATTTAGGATCCTTTGTGGTTCATACAAATTTTAGGATTCTTTTTTCTGTTTCTGTCAAAACTGTCATTGGTATTTTGATAGAGATTTCATTGAATCTGTAAATCGACTTGAGTAGTATTATCATCTTAACAACATTAATTCTTTCAATCCCATGAGCATGGAATACCTTTTTTTGTATCGTCTTCAATTTCTTTCATCAGTGTTTTAGACTTTTCTTCATATAAATTTTTCACTTCTTTGTTTAAATTGATTCCTTGGTACTTTATATTCTTTGTAGCTACTGTAAATGGAATTGCTTTCTTGATTTTTTTCAGATTGTTCACTGTTGGCATAGATAAATGATACCAATTTTTGTATGTTGGCTTTGTATCCTGCAAATTTACTGAATTTGTTTATCAGTTCCAATCGCTTTTGGTGAAGTCTTCAGTTTTTTCTAAGTATAAGACAATGTTGCCTGCGAACAAGACTAATTTAACTTCTTCATTTCCAATTTAGATTTTCTTTCTTTCTCTTGCTAGTACTTCCAGAATTATGTTGAATAAAAGTAATGAAAGCAGGCATCTTTATCTTGTTTCAGATCTTAGCAAAAAAGTTTTCAATTTTGTCCTGTTCAGTACAATGTTAGCTGTGGGTTTGTCATATATGGCCTTTATTATTTTGAGATATGTTCCTTCCATATCCAGTTTGTTGAAGGTTTTTGTCATAAAAGAATGTTGAGTTTTAGGGAGTGTTTTGGGAATCTGTTGAAATAATACTATGGTTTTTGTTCTTGGTTCTGTTAATGTGATGTATCACATTTATTAATTTGTGAATGTTGAACTATCCTTGCATCCCTGGAATGAATCACATTTGATCATGGTGAATGATCTTTTTAACGTGTTGTTAAATTTGGTTTGCTGGTATTTTGTCGAGGATTTTTGCATCTATGTTCATCAGTGATATTGGCTTGTGGTTTGCTTTTTTGTTGTTGTTGTTTCCTCATTTAATTTTGGTATCAGAGAAATGCTGCCCTTATAAAATGAGTTTGGAAGTGTTTCCTCCTCTTCATTTTTTTTTTTTTTAAGACTTCAAATAGAATTGGTATCAGTGCTTTAAATGTTTGGTAAAATTCAAAAGTGAAGCCATCAGGTCCTGGGCTTTTCATTGATGGGAGATTATTTTATTATGGCTTAGATCTCATTGCTCATTATTGGTTTGTTGAGATTTTCTATTTCATCATGGTTCAATCGGCTGTACGTGTCTAGGAATTTATCTAATTTTTCCAGGACTTTCAATTTGTCAGCATATAGTTTTTTGTAATAGTCTCTAATTTTTATTTCTGTGGTCTCAATTGCTATGTCTCATTCCTCATTTCCGATTTTATTTATTTGAGTCTTCCGTCTTTTATTCTTAGTCTAACAAAGACTTTGTTAATTTTATCTTTTCAAAAACCAACTTTTAATTTCATTGATGTTCTGTAGTGTTTTCTGGTCTAAATTTCATTTGTTTCTACTCTCATCTTTATTACCTCTTTTCTTCCACTAATTTTGGGTTTGCTTTATTCTTGCTTTTTTAGTTCCTTGAGGTGAATTGTTAACTTGTTTATTTGAAGTCTTTCTACTTTTTTGATATGTTTCTATTGCTATAAACTTCCCTTGTAGTAGTGCTTTTGCTGTATCTTACAGATTTTGGTACTTTGTATTTCCATTTTCATTTGTTTCATGAAATTTTTAAGTTCCTTTTTAATTTCTTCAATGATTCATTGGTTATTTAGAAGCCTGTTGTTTAGTTTTCATGTGTTTTATATTTTCTGAGGTTCCTCTAGCTATTGATTTCTAGTTTTATATTATTGTGGTCAGAAAAGCTACTTGATATGATTTCTTCTGTTTTGAATTTGTTGAGATTTGTTTTGTAGCCTAAGATATGGTCTATTCTGAAAATGTTGCATGTGTTGATGAAAAAAATGTGTATTCTGCAGCAGTTGGGTGACATGTTCTCCAAGTATCAGTTAGGCCTGTTTATAGTTTAATTCCAATGTTTCATTGTTGATTTTCTCTCTAAGTGATCTTTCCATTACTGAGAGTAGGGTGTTGAAGTCCCCTACTATTATTGTATTGCAGTCTATCTTCCCCTTTAGATCTATTAATGTTTCCTCTACACACTTGGGAGTTCTGGTGTTGAGTACATATATACTTATAATAGTTATATCCTCTTGCTAAATTCACCACTTTGTCATTACATAGTGACCTCCTTTGTCTCTTCATTACATGTCTGATTTGCAGTCTACTTTATCTGATGTAAATATAGCTACTCCTGCCCTTTTTTTGGTTTCTTCTTCTATGGAATATCTCTTTTAACCCCATCACTTTCAGTCTATGTGTCTTTACAGGTGAAGTGGGTTTCTTGTAGATAGCATATAGTTGGGTCTTATTTTTTATTTATTCAACCACTCTATGCCTTTTTACTGGAGAATTGAGTCTGTTTCCATTCAGTGTTATTATTGATAAGGAAGGACTTACTGTTGCCTTTTTGTTGCTTGTTTTCTGGTTGTTTTGTGACTCTTATCTCCCTTTCTTGTTGTCTTTTCTGTGCTTAAGTGATTTACTCTAGTAGAATGCTTTAACTTGTTGCTTTTTATTTTTACTAAATTTATTATAGGTTTTTGCATCACGCTTATCATAAAGCTCACAAAAATATCCTATAGATATAACAAGTTATTTTAAAGAGATGACAACTTATCTCAGACCATAAATAAAAGAATAGAAACAAAGAAAAGTAAAAAAGACCCCTCTACACTTTAACTCCCTCTCTCAACATTTTGACTTTATGCTGCCTCAATTTGTATATTTTATACTGCCTATTTCTTAACACATTGCTGTAGCTATTTTTTGACAGACTTGCCTTTGGGGCTTCATAATATAGTTATGAGTGGATTGCATGCTACAATTACAGTATTAGAGTATTCTGAGTTTTTCCATGTACTTAATTTTACCAGTGGGTTTTATACTTTCAAATGTTTTCTTGTTGCACATTAGTGGGGTTTTTTCATATTGAGGAACTCCTTTTAGCATTTCTTGTAAGGTGAGTCTGATTCTCTGAGCTACTATTTGTCTAGGAAAGACTTTCTCCTTCATATTTGAAGGATATCTTTGCTATATACAATATTCCTGGATGACAGTTTTTTCTTTTCACATTTTAAAAATGTCATCCCACTCCCTCCTGGCCTGTATAATTTCCATTGAGAAGTCTGTCACCAGATGAACTGGAGCTTCTTTATATGTGATTCTTTTTTCTTGTTGCTTTTAGGATCTTTTCTTTGTCCCTAAGCTTTGAGAACTGGGTTACTATATGCCTTGGGGTAGTCTTATTTATGTTGAATCTGTTTGGTGTTCTCTGACCTTCCTGTACCTAGATATTTCTCTTTCTCAAGTTTTGGAAATTTTTTGTTCTTATATTTTTTAATAAGCTTTGTAATTCTTTCTTTTACTCATCCCGTCTCAAACACCAACAATTCTTAGATTTGGTCTTTTGAGGTCATTTTATGTATCTTTTAGGCAATTCTCATTCTTTTTTATTCTTTTTCTTTTTTCCTCTAATGTCTATTTCAAGTAATCTGTCTTTGAACTCACTAATTCTTTCCTCTGCTTGATCCATTCTACTATTGAGTGTATCGAAAGCCTCTAATGAATTTTTCAATTTAGTAAAATGTATTTATCAGTTCTAAGATTTCTGTTTTTATTATTTCAACCTCTTCATTAAACTTCTCTGATAAAATGTTTAATTGATTTTCTGTATTGTCTTGGAAATTACTGAGTTTCCTTAAAACTGCTATTTTGAACCCTTGATCAGAGAGTTCACATATTGCTATCTCATTAGGGTCAGTCACTGGTTCCTTGCTTTGTCCCTTTGGGGAGGTCATGGTTCCCTGTGTGCTGTTATGTCTTCTGAATGTATGTCTATATCTTTGCATTGAATGATTGGCTATTTATTCCAATTTTCTCTATCTGGACCATTTTGGGTTTAATCTGATGTGTTTGCTTAGGGATTCTTTGTAATTTACCTGTTGATTTTCCCTTTTGTTGGTTTTCCCCCCACTAGATTGTTGCCTCCTTTTCAGCACTAGATGCCACCTTAAGCTCAAGTTTGCCTTGGTTCTAGTAAACAGAGTGCTGCCTGCTCTGAATGGGGAGGTCTCAAAGAGGATATCCTGGTAATGTGGAAAGGCTGGCTAGAGTTTTGTGCCTAGGGGACATGTGAGACAAACCTCCTCCAGCATGGTTCCCATGCTTGGGGAGGTTTGTCCCACAAGTCCCCTGGCATCTGATTTGGCACCTCTGTTGGCCACTTTACAGGGCTGAGGATAGCAGTACCATCCCCTGCTTTTTTCTCTGACTGTCCTCAGGGATATTTCTACCTTCAGTCACTCCTGATGCTTCCCATGGTTTGAAGCAGGGATAGATCTACTGCAAGGGAACCCAAGTTGGTGGAGAAGCTTGTTGTCCACCTTGATCTCACTTTTTCCAGTGTAGGAACAATGTGTAATTGGAAAACGTTTCATGTGCTTTGTGCCAGGCATAGTAGGGGAGGGGTATTTTGTCTATGAACATCCAATTTTCTTACTGTCTGCTCAGAATTTCTTCACTTCTCTGTGGCCCTGGGGACAGTTCTCTCTTCATATTTCAGTTCTGAGATGTTGCTAGTGATAATCTCAGTGCATATATTTGTTTTAGGTTTTCTGTGGTGGGGACTACAGCTAATATGCTTCTATGCTACCATTTTAAAACAGGAAGTCTACACTGTTTTGACCACAAATTTAGAGTAGGTCTTGAAGTCAGGTAGTGACAGTCCCTCAACTTTGTTCTTCTATTTTAGTATTGAGTTGGCTATTCTGGGCCTTTTGCTCTCCATATAAGAATTAGTTTGTCATCAGAATTAGTTCGTCAATATCTGTAAAATATCTTACTGGGATTTTGATTGAGATTGTCTTGAATCTATATATCAAGTTGGGAAGAACTGACATCTTGATAGTATTGAGTCTTCCTACCCTTGAACATGTAATATCTCCTCCGTTAATTTAGTTCTTCTTTGTTTTTTGTTTTTTTTTTAATCAGAGTTTTGTAGTTTTCCTCATTTAGATCATGTACACATTTTGTTAAATATATATGTGTTTCCTTTTCTGGGGTGGTAATGTAAATGGTATTGTGTTTTAAATTTCGAATTCCATTTTTTTTTTTTACCGGTATATAGGAAGGTGATTGACTTTTATATATTAGCCTTGTATGACTTTCTTATAATCACCTATTAGTTCCAGGAGAGTTTTTGTGAAATATTTTGGATTTTTTTTCCACAGATGATTATGTTATCTGTGAACAAAGACAGTTTGATTTCTCCTTCCCAATTTGTACGCCTTTTATTTCCTTTTACTGTCTTATTGCATTAGCTAGAACTTACATTTGAAAATGAATCATGATGCGGGACATTCTTGCCCTGTTCCTGATTTTCTTTGGAAAACATTTCGTTTCTTACCAAAACAAATAAATAAGGTTCTAAAAAAATTCCTTTGCCCAGAAACCTCCATGGCTACCTCGCTGGCAACAGAGGGTAATTTTCGATGGGCAGCTCTATGAATTATTTCTATGTGTTGTGAGTTGAATTGTGTCTTCCAAAAATATATTTTCTAGTTATAACCTCTAGAAGCTTGGGATCTGATATTATTTGGAAATAGGGTTATTGTTAACTATATTGTTAATATAGTTAAGATGAGGTCACACTACAGTAGGGTGGGCCCGTAATCCAATATCACTGCTGTCCTTATAAGAAATGAGAAGCACAGAGACAGACACAGGAAAAAAGGTCATGTGAAGATGGAGGCATAGATTAGAGTGATGCAACCGTAAGCCAAGGAACACCAAAGATTGCCAGCAGCCACCAGAAGTTGCAAAGAGGTGAGGAAAGAGTCTACCCAAGTGCCTTCGGAGAGACTGTGGCCCTACCAACACCTTGATTCCGACTTCTAGCCTCCAGAACAATGAGAGAATAAGTTGCTATTGTTTCAAGTCACCCAGTTTGTAGCACCTTAAGTTGTGGCAGCCCTAGGAAACTAATATACTAGGTATACAAATCCATAGAATATTTGAAAATTTCCTTGAAGTTGCATAAAACTTAGTTCCTGCCGCTGCAACGTCCCTTCTCTCATAAGCACAAACATAGTAGCAATTCTTTCTGTTCTCCAAAGGGTTGCCTGTGCCTCAACAACATCACCTTATGTTCTCTTTTTTAGTCAACACAAGCCTAGATCCTTGGCTTTTCCATATCACCAAGTTTCCTGAGTCCCTGAATCATTTTCATTGCTTTCACTTTACTTTCCCCATTGCTACAATATCCTTTTTATACCAAAAAGATAAGAATTGAAAATGATATTCTAAATGAGACTCTGCTAGTTCTTTTATATAATGGTAGAATAATTCTCTTTGACTCAAATTCAATACACTCTATTCACACCTCTCAAAGCTGTTGGTACATTTTTGTATAGCTTTATCATTATGGATTCAAGTGCTAGCTATTGTCACACAGGATCCACAGACTGCTGGAGGTTTAGAGGTTACAACCCATTTGCTTTTTGCCTCTCACTTCATCATGTCACTGTTGTCTGAAATTGCACACTAATAACATGTATTTAATATGCACTTCATTCAATATTACAAATTTCCATATTAATTAGGTCCAGTACATGAAGTAGAAGCTCTCCCACTCCCAAGTTAGGGCAGGAACAAAAACTGACATTTATTGAACACCAACTATGCCAGACACATTACATACACGATCGCCATAACTCTATGAGGTAGTTATTACTGTTATTACTATTAATATTTTTATTATTTCCATTTCATAGACATAGATTCAAAAAAGGAAAATAATTTCACCCAAAGCCACTGTTATAGGTATCAGACCAAGAACTGAAATCCAGGTCAGTCTGACACCAACATCCACACTCTTCCTCTGGACCATAATGCCAGCAAGCAGAGGACAGGCAGCATTTTTCTCTCCTGCCGGAAAGAAACTGAGACTTCAAAGAACATGAATAATAAGCCAAAGAGGTGGTGCATTCTGGGAGAAAGAGCACTGCATTAAGAATAAGAAACCCTGAGCTCTAGAATCATGTCTTCTCTTAAGCTTCCATAAGCCATACACACCTAGAGATCATAAACTGAGTTTTATTTACTCATGGCAGTGGGATCTTGAGCAAGTCACTAAAACTTTCTGGGTTTCAGACTTGTTATCTGTAAAATAAGATGCTTGGAGGAGGCGATCTCTTAGCTCCCTGTGAGCTTTCATCTTGATTAGTTCCAAACCAAGAACTGGAGAATGTTCTTCCCTTTGTGCCTTTAGTTTTATGCACAATATGTGCTCCAAGTTCATCAAACTCAGCACAGAACACTTTCAATTTCATATTAATTTCTTTTCATTTTTCTTAGATTTCTTGGTTTTCCCCAGAGTGAAGGGCATACAGCAATACAAGAAGCAACAAGCTCACTTCTACCTCTCACTCAAATTCTCATGAGGATGGGGCCAAGCCACACTTGTACTGCTGCGTCAGCGACAGGAGGGCACTGGGGAGAGACCATTGGTCCAGTTCCTGCAGCTCAGCCAGTCACCTCTGACCAAGCATAGCAGTTACCATGGCAACCATTGCACTGTGCTCCGTGGAGGCCACGGGTTGCAATCGCAGATGCCACCACCAGCAGACACACGCTCTTCTCCACTCCCAGCCCACTCTGACTCAGCAGCATCGTTCACACACCCCAGGAACAGGCTACCAAAAGCAATCAGTTAGAGTGAGATCAAAAGTAGATCCCACTGGGGAGCTTCTATCCCCATATGTCTATCATATCCATGACGAGCATTGCACACACAGCACAGACTTCTTTCAGATGATGGAAGAGAACCCACTGATGCTTCTCAGCCCACCCTATGGCAAACATATCAGCCCAAAAGAGAAAATTATTAAAATATCAGTATTTCCTCCTTGAGCTGTGAATTAAAAAGTATCCCCTTTGCAGTTTGAGGATGTGGGTCTAAGCTTTGAAGATTCTGCCTGCGTCTTTATGGTGTATACAAATTACCTGGAGATCTTGTTAAAATGCAGATTCTGGTTCAGAAATCTGGGGTAGGGCCCAAGAGTCTGATTTCTTACATCAGGGGATGCTGATGACCTGGTCCAGGCTACTGAAGGCTTTGAGTAGCAAAGCCTTAGATCACACTAGCTCCTACTGCACATAAAACTGACCTTGCCCAATCTCTGCCATTTATCATTTCAAAAAGGAATCAGAGTAAATATTAGCTGGTTCAAAGCACACATTTCTACAGGGCAGAGACTACATCTGCTTGGAAAAAACATAATAGCTACAATTTATTGAGGGCTTGCTCTTTGTCAGCACGTGTGTGCACATGCGTATATGCCTCATGCAAGAGCCTTTGAAACACAGCTGCTACTTAATCAAAATTTAAAGATGAGGGAACTGAGGCTCAGATCTATGCCACGACTTACCCAAAGTCACACTCTCAGTGAGTGCTCAAGTCGGGATTCAAACCTGCCTTTCTCCAAACCCATATGCCCTTCTCTCCCCACGAGCTTCTCTGTGTATCGACATAGCACACAGCAGCAGACACAAGGGGTCTCACTGCACACTGCCTCCCAAGAGCAGTGGTCTCGTAGTGAGTTTCTGTGTCCCCCATTGCCACAGATTCAGGGAAGGACACTGAAAAAAAAAACTAATAGGAAAATCCCCATGTTCACCTTTGGTCAGCCCCACAGCTATTACCTCAACAATTAGGGTTTTCATTAATTGGAGAAGCATTTGTTGTTTCCCATGCACAAATCATGTGGGGATTAGAAGCAAAGGACATAGGCTCTTCCTTCCTCATTCTAGCTCCTGTCGCTGATTTTTGATCTCTTCTTATCTCAGTCTCAAGGAGGCTCACAATTTCTTCCCTGTGGAGGCCAGACTCTGCCATCACCAGGCTGCTGTCACCTCTTGTTGCAGGCTGAGAAGGCTGGCTACTGGGGCTGAACTTCAAAGGTGTCCCCAGTGGAAATAGGCACCCTGGGGCTAAAGTGATGGAATAATGAGGGTTTGTGGCAAACCAATCTGACCTGGGAGAGAAAGTCCAGGCTCGGGAGTCAGACATGTGGCTCAAAGGTTAATTCCAGTACTTACTAGAAGTGTGGCCATAGAAAAATTATTTAACCTCTCTCAGCATGAAAGGTTTTTTGTTCTATTTTTTATCTTAATGTTGGGGTTACTAACACCCACTTCAAAGGTTTTATTGTACTACTCTGCCAGTTTTGTAATCCCAAGCACATGATGGGCACTCGGTGAGGACTAGTTTCCTTCCTTCTGCTAGTGCACCAGGCATGATGTGAAAGTGAGAAGTTCACGGTGGATCAAGGAGTAATAGAAAAGACAGAGCTGAAGCAGAAGGGATATCTGGTGCTTTTCTTTCTTTTTTTTTTTTTTTTTTTTTTTTTTTTTTTTTTTTCGAGACTCAGTGTCACTCTGTCGCCCAGGCTGGAGTGCAGTGGCGCAATCTCGGCTCACTGCAAACTCTGCTCCCGGGTTCAAGTGATTCACCTGCCTCAGCTTCCTGAGTAGCTGGGACAACAGGCATGCACTACCACACCCTGCTAATTTTTGTATTTTTAGTAGGCATGGGGTTTCACCTTGTTGTCCAGGCTGGTCTTGAAAACTCCTGACCTCAGGTGATCCATCCTCCACGGCCTCCCAAAGTGCTGTGATTACAGGCGTGAGCCACTACGCCCTGCCCCAGCTGGTGCTTCTTATGAGAGCAAGCAGACTAGACTGGGAAGGATCAGAGGAAGGGATGGACAGACAAGTAGACAGCAATCACATGACCAAAACCACACTTGACAACCAGGAAGCAAAACAAAGCAGCAAGACTGAGCCAGCCAGATCCAACAATGGGATTCTTCCTGGAAGTGAGTTGTTCCAACAAGGTTATTGGAACTGTCTTTTCCCTCCTCCTTCCTCCCTCCCTTCCTAGCTCCCTCCATCCTTTCCTTCTTTCCTTCCTTCCTTCCTCTTACCATTTACATACTCAATCTCCTTGAAAAGTCCCAACCTGGTATGGTGTCTGTTATGGCCACTGTTATGACTTACTCTTACTGAAACAGCAACCTAAGCTCTTGACTAGTGTTCACCATAGACTGGTGCCATTTCCTGCCGTCTGTAGTCCTGTTCAGCTGCAAACACTGGGGTTCCTGAGTCTTCATGAAAGTTCAGCACGGCAGCCCCATGCCAGCTATTTCAAACTAATAAAGGGCCTTTCTACCCAGGTTTATTGTTCAAACACCGAGAAGTGACTCACAGCCAGGGTTATTCCTTGTCTCCCTCTCCCAACCAGTCCCATATTTCTCTGCATCCTCATCCGTCTGCCGCTTGTATCCTAACACAGATTTCCATATGACAACAACCAAGTGGGGCATCCCAACAAGTATCTGCCTATTAATTGGGACTATGGAAAATGGGAAGCTTTACAATGCATTTTCACCTGGTTTTTGAACAATCTAGTATTCAAGACAAATCTACCACTCTTGCTCTGTCACAGCCTTCTGATCCCACATCAGTGTTTTCCAGTATTACTCAAATGCAGGAAATCTCAGACTTTAATGTGTACACAAATTTCATGTAAGGCTTTTTAATATGAACATTTTGACTCCATAGACCTAGTGTACACCCAAGATTCTCCACATCTAACAAGCTCCCTGGAAATGTTCATCTAAAGGCTGTATTGTAAGTGTCAGGACTCGAAAGGGGGAAAAGTATGAATAAAATGGGACGTATTCTATTGCTGAATCGCCTGTGTCCTCAGCTAAAGGGAATTCCATCAGATTCTGTATTATTGTCTTGTTGCGAGTGCATTTCCACACAGGAAACATCTCCTTCTGTCATCTTCTACCGACGTATCAGAGTGGTGCCAAATCCTGCCACACCCAAGCGGAAGGACCCGGGAAGTTTCCTCTCCTGTCTGTTATGACGGTCATAAAAGCTTAGCGATGAGAAAGAGGAAGGTCACCTTCCAGAATCATGGAGACAGCATCTGCATTTCTTTATCAGGAGCCTCAGAGCCAATTCTGACATTTATAACCTTCAAATCATGGTGGTGGGAAGAACCTTGGAGACCATCTTAGAAATCTAGTCTTATAGTTTTTGAATATTATTTTAGTTGTAGAATCCTTTCTTCCAATGCAAGCATGTGTGAAGTTAAAAATAAAAGGAAATAAGGAGGAGGAGGTCTCACGCTGAAGAAAGACGAACCTTTCAGACGCAGAGCCCTCTTAACAGAAGTTGAAGGACTAGCGCGTATCTCGTATCTTGATAGTGGCATCAGCAGGATAAGAACACAAATACTTCTGCTACTTTCACCTTGATTTCCACAATTCCCATTCACTTAGGGGCATGGAGTGGTGTAATGGAAGAGAACATGAGCTTTATGGCCAGACAGATATGGATTTAAATCATATCTTTACTGCTTATGGTCTATATGACCCTGGAAAAGTTACTTATTCTCTTTGTACTTCTGTTTTCTCACAAGTTAACTAGAAATAATTCCTAGATTATTGGGTTGTTGAGATGAGATGTGAACTTAAAATTCTTGTGTTATAAAGTCAAGCAAGCATCAAGGAACCCAAAATTGGTGGTTCCGATTGATGGTCCACATATAAATAAACCCAACCATAAAAATTATTTCCATTTTGGAGAAGTTTCAGTCACCTCAACCCCACACATGCTAAGGAAAACCCAACCCTCAGATACAGTATAGGGTGTTGTACATTATCTCACCACTTTCTGACTTTACTCATTTTCTCAAGCCCATGGATCAGGATCATGAAGAAAGCCACATTCTGCCCCCATAAGACATGTTTGACATCCATAGTGGACCCTTTAAGCATGGATGGAAGGATGCTAAGAGCACACACCAAAGATGACCCCAGGCCACACTCTCACCTGAAACACCTTTGAGTGCTACAGATAAGGGGTCAGTGATATCCCTAATAAAAGTCAGGTCCAGGAACAGCTGGAGGGGGGTTTCTGAAACAGAAAAGGGGGTGGCTTCTGCAAGGCATCTGCCAACTATGGCCAGGAGCATCATATTGAAGAGAAATTACTTATTGCTGTACTCTTTGTGTTTTATAAAAATTTTATTGAAATTTTTGTACAGTTTGTCCAAGCACAGTTTTGAGGAGAGGCTCCAATATAGAGGAATTAGGGAGTTGATGTCAACTACCAACTACACCCTTATGTCATGCATGCATGGCTTACATGTATGGCAACTGCAAGTGTCATAGAAATACAAAATAGAGAAGGGTGAAACCCTGATTCCTGATATAGCTAGATATTGAAGATGGGAGGTGAATGCGGTGTCAGGGAAGAACAGACCATCTGCTGGGTAATCAGTCATTTTCCACTAATGGCTAACAACCCACAGGTGATGTGACTCTGTTTCCCCACATGCCTGAGGTCAGAACCAAGACCTCAGGGGCTGCTGGGGGTGTCTGCTGGAAGATGTAGATTCCAGCATGCATGCCCCTGCAGAACTACTGAGTCAGGACCTGAGACAGGTAGCCAGGAAACCGCAATTCAAACAAACTTGCAAGAAATTACTATGTCAACACAGAGGCATCTGAAATCTACTTTGCTGAGGGGGTAATGACCACTTACTCTTTAATGAATATTAATTTGCCATTAATTAATGGCTTTTATTTTAATTTGGGTTTTATTGTCTTGTTGCGAGTCCATTTCCACACAAGAAACATCTCCTTCTGTCATCTTGTACCGACGTATCAGAGTGGTGCCAAATCCTGCCAAAACCAAGCGGTGCTTTAATTTGGGTACCTGGGTGTTTCTGGGGAAAACTGGCCGGGGCAAGTTGTGACAAGGATCACCCTGGACTTTGGGTAGCCAGAGAACCTCTGGAGGTTGGGAGAAAGTGAAGAGGTGAGAGTGGAAGGGAGGCCAAGGCCCACCACGGGAAACCTCCAGATTCAGAGCCTCCATCATTTCTCCCTCGGTCTGATGTTGTCCTGCCAAGGAAATCATGCCTTCTGCTTCCCTCTCCTGATGCTCCCCACCCCATCCCTCCCTCTTTCTCCCCGTGGATATCAGGTGCCCACTTAACTTTGTAAAACTCCCAACTCCTTAACCTGCAGACTAGGGGAGTCAATTCAATTCTTCTTTAGGTGCTGGGATTTTTCCTCTGTGACAGTGCCCCTCCTCCTGAAGCCCACACAGAGAGCACATCTCTTCTTCACTAGGTATTTCACACGCCTGGACTGTCCTCCTGCCTGGACCCCCACATCATTCTACATCAGTGGAGTTTAACGTTGACTGCACATCTGAATCCTCTACAGAGTTTTTAAAACTAATGATTCCTGGATCCGAACTCCAGAGGTTCTGATTTAATTGGCCATTGGTGTGCCCTGGATACTGGCATTTTTCAAAACTCCACAGGTGATTCTAATATGCAGCCAAAGCGTCACTCCTCTAGACCCAATAACTGCTACACTGCAAAGAAATTTATAGGACCAATGCTTCTCAACACTGACTACACATTAGAATCACCAGGGAAGCTTTAAAAATTACAAGCCCTGGGCTCCACCCCAGACCAAATAAATTGGAATCAGCAGAGGTACCGACCATGTGTCAGTAGCTTTCAAAGCCTCGCAGGTGATTCTAACATGCAGCCAGGATTGAAAACCACTGCTACAGACCAGAGGTGTGGCCAGAAGCCATCACAGACGGAAGAATTACTGAGTGTCGCCCTGCAGGTGAAAGCAAAGGAATAAGGAAAATATTCTCCACTTACACGGCGGCAACAATGAGAGTGTTTTGTTTTGTTTCTTTTCAGGCTCTGATTCAACTTCGTCTATTTGCCTACCTTTTCCAACTGTTAGTTGGTCACCTGGCTGCCAATATTTGTGCGTAGGCTCTGGGAGTTTACAGTCAGTAAAGTATCCCACCTGCAGACTTAAACAGGGCTATTATCTGGCACGAAGTTGGCGTGATTGCTTCTGTATTGCAAAATGATTTTATCTGCTGATCTTTCCCTTTATCAGTCTGAGAGAGAAAGAAGAACCCAGAAAACAAGCAACTTAACAAGCCTGGCTGCGGGAATTTGAGGTTTCCGAACATCCACTGCCTATTGTTAGACTTTCCCTAACATTTGAGATTATTACTAACAATGTTTCTCCAGATACATATTTTTTAATAGTATTTAGGATTGTATTTTTGAAATATCTTATACTACTTTATTACCTATTTATCATATGAACCAAGAGGAGATGTTTAGTAATGTGTTCTATTTTTAAAGGGGAAACATTTGGCACTAAAACCCAATTGAGTAATGTTATCACTCAAGATTATATAATGAGGCTAAAGAAAAGTCAGAGTCATTCAAATGGTCTATAATTTTTCAATTTCTAAATTCACTGGTTATCTCTATTGTTCTCATATTTATTTTTGTGCACATTTCCTGGTGAAAACACAAGACAGCTCAGTGTTCATTCATTAAAACACTAGGATTTAGTTTACAGATTTTGTAATCTCCCTTAATTTCCCTTTATCTGCACTCTTTATATTGCCTGATGTTCACTTTACCACATAATCAGTCCTTTTCCATAGGTTAGGAGATAAGGGAGGGAAAAGGGAGTTTCTGGAACTGTCAGTCCCTTTTCTATGGAGTGACCATTCTGATGAAGTCTCAGTGTTGGAAGAGTAGAAAATATTGATTAAGGCCAGGTGTGGTGGCTCACACCTGCAATCCCAGCACTTTGGGAGGCCAAGGCGGGTGGATCACGTGAGCTCAGGAGTTTGAGACCACCCTGGGCAACATGGTGAAACCCCGTCTCTACTAAAACATAAAAAATTAGCTGTGCATGGTGGCGTGCGCCTGTAGTCCCAGCTACTTGGAAGGCTGAGGCACAAGAATTGCTTGAGCCCCGGAGGCAGGGGTTGCAGTGAGCCTAGATCACATCATTGCACTCCAGCCTGGGCTACAGAGTGAGACCCTGTGTAAAAAAAAAAAAACAAAAAAACAAAAACAAAAACAAAACAAAAAAAAGAAGAAGAAAAGAAAAAAAAAAGGAAATATTGATTAAGTTAGTTTGGAGGATTACCTTAGAATTTAATATGGTTAGTTCCAAGTTACGTTAGTATAATATTATAGACATTTGTTAGTGTCCTTCTCAAATCCATCCCTCTTGTTCACTAGCAGCCATTAATTTCCCATTGGGCAATATACCCTTCCAGTTTTCTTCAGTCAGGTGCAGAATAGCTGAGTCTAAACGAAGAGTGACACAAACAAGCCATACTTGCAGGAAGCAACTTGCAGGAAGCAGTCTGCCATTGAGATATGGTGAAGGAGAAAGACAGATTGTAAACATACCTGCGCTTGCCAAAGTATGTTAAGTAAGAAGTAAGGAGTAAAAGAACTGTCTTTTACACAATACCCTATGGAATAAGAATAATTTCTGACAGCCATTATTCTGGCCTCTCCACGTTAGCAACGTCTTACAAATGGCTGTGAACAATAGTAAAAATGAATCAACATAGAAACTATACAAAACTATTACAATAGCAAAGGAGAAAATCAGAAAAATAGAAAATATAAGGGAAAAATTGCTCGAGACCAAAGTTTTTTAAATTTTCAAAGTTTTTGATTTAATTTTTCTAAGTATGAAATTTCATAAAACTATTTTTTAATATTTCAAAACTGACTGACAGTAAATGCAAAGTTTTTAAGACATCTATTCTAAGAAACTCTTCCACCCAGTAGAACAGTTTTATCTGCTCCAGCAGTACACTAAATTCTTCTTGGTGCAACCTCAGAGGAAGAAGAAAGTCATCATATATACATTTCAGAATACCATCAATGGAAATATCTGATTAAAAATGCTTCTTTCTTCCTGTAGAGGGATTGGTAGCTTATATTTTCCATAATAGAAAAAAAATGTTGTAAATTTTCATACTGATTGCTCTTCCTTTTTCTCAAAGAAGAAAGGGAGTTATAAGAGAATTGAAAACAAGTAGAGAATGTCATCTGTTAGTAATCTGTGTACAATGCAGTTCAACACACAATTCCTTAAATTGTTCACGTCCATCTGATCTGCAATGCTGCAAATATGACCAGACCTCAAATGCAGCTAACTCCAAAGTGGGCATGAGGTTGGCATAAGAGGAACCAGACTAGGGTAACACTACTCCTAGATTAAGCAGTGACTACTCACATTTACAAATCAAGGAGAAATAAGGGAATTGATCCCTAAATGCTGTTTTCATTAAAATCTTGCTTTTATGTATTATTATTAAACCCAATCCTTAGAAATATCGCTGCCTCATAGAACTTTATTTCTGCAAATAAGGTCTGGAAAATTCATGGGTATGAGAATGGTGAGCTTGAATAGATAGCTGAGACAGGAATCTCAGCATCCCTAATTACAGGTTCTATTATTTAGCCAGTGAATAAACCAATTCAAATCATTTCAACAAACATTTATTGAGATTATGCAATATGAAGAGATCTGATTTTACAAAGCTAAATATACTAATAATGGTGAATATTATTCTCTATTAAGAATAATAGACATATATTTCTCTTAATTTCTCTATTATTAATAGAGAATAAAACAATATTAGAGAACATAAAAATATTCTCTATTCATAAATTATTATAATACAAATAATTTTTCTCTATTAATAATTCTCTAATAATATTATTCTGTATTATAAGTAGAGAATATATTAACAAACATAACAGTATCATTATTCTTTATTAATAGAGAAATTATTATAACATTTTCTCTATTAATAATTTTCTATTATAATATTATTCTCTATTAATAATAACAGATATATAATTTCTCCTTCCCTTCCTCTCTCTCCCTCTCCTTTAAAAATGTTTTCTGGGTTCATTAGAGTATCTTTACCCCTTCTATATGGACTCATATCCCAATGACTCATTAGAGTCTCTTGAATCCAGAAAACATTTTTAAAGGAGAGGGAGAGAGAGGAAGGGAGAGATAAATATTTCAGTTTTTGCTAAATAATATAACTGTACTTAGCTTAGTCAGCTCTGCTATAATGCAACATATGGATTCCTAAATATCACTGCACTATGCAAAATCATGCAACAAAAACCACAGGGCTTATAGAGAAAATGAAGCTAGGGATATAACACTCAAAAACTTTGTCAGTGACATGTTTCACAAAGTTAAGAAATATGAATCTAAAACAAAACAGTAGGGCATATGTTAAATAGTTAAGAAATCATATATACTACAGTAAACATGGCATTTTACCTTGAGAAGATATGAAGTTTGCTTGCGGAAGTGGGCATCACGGGGTTGCTGCTTGAGAGTTGCGATGTGACAGAAGAAAGGTTATTTGCATAGAAGGAAAGTCAGGACATCACTCACCACGTGCATGAGTGTGCATGGCTGTGGCCTCACACGCTTGGTGAACTTGGGGAGATGGCAGATACTTAAAGTGTGTGTACTCTGTGTTGCCTACAAGGCTTGGTTGAGCTGGGTGCAGTTTTCTGGATTCACCTAGTGTTTCTCACTGACAAAACTGCGCAGAAGCCAACACAAAATTCACATTGTGTTCAAATCGTTCCCTAACATATCAGTCGTGCTGGAACAAATTCAGTTTCCAAATAAGCATTATAGCAGAACTGACTTAAAATATATATATTCATATTCTAGTCTTTTGCAAAACAATATTCTTCCTCATCCACAAAGTATATTTGATTATTATTTTTGCCTAGGCAATTCAAAAAAATATAATACTCCAAAAATTTGTATTTTAAAATAAGAACAGTAATCACAACTGCTTGCTAAAATTGGTGATAGTCCCAACCCCAGCTGCAGGTTCAGCATTCCACCTGCCTCGCCAAGCTCCACGGCAATGTGACTGAAGCTGACCTGTGGATCTAGGAGCTTGGGCCCTCAGCCTCCACCCAAGAGAGGTTTCTTTTTGTCTCTGGCAAAGAGTGCTGCTGATACCCAGCTACCCTGTAGACCACTTCCGGCTTCAATAGCATCACATATTGGGGGTGGGTGCTGAACAAAGACAGCATCCTGCAATTCATCTTTCATTCATCCTCTTGTCACGTTCCTTGCACAGCCTTAGGACGAAAATCATCCTTTGCCTTTATGTATCAGTTTAATATGGGCCATCTCATATCTGATATGTGGTGGGCATTTTGGCACAACACGCAGTTAAAGCAGTTCCTTTAATATTTATGTAAAAACCTAAGTTTCCTCTACTCCCTTAATTATTTACCCGAGTAAGTGCACATTAAGGCTCAGACTAATGGGCGGTATGTTTTTTTATATGGACTCATATCCCAGTGAAGCATTATGACTGTCTGGTTGTGGTGATTCCTCAGGGCACTGTGGATAAATCTATTCTCTATAGAAGCGAAGCTTTTCTGGGTTATACCAGAAAGAAAAACAAATGGGAGTACCCAGAGCACCGTGGGTATAGAATTTTCTGCACACATTTCTTTCCCAAAGGACACATGCCACCCAATGGATGGTATACAGAACAAACACCATGTTGACATTGAAACCAATGGCGTCTGCCTTGAGAAAACTCCACCAATTTCTCTTTAAATATTTTGACTTAATTTCGCTTGGGTGTACATAAATTATTCTATGGAGTTTAATTCCTACAAAAGAGAATATAATCCAACCTTCTGCTATAAATGCAGCTAGAATTGCATTCTGGTGCCAAGTAGCAGGGAGAGAAATCAAACAGTTGGCCCCTAGTGAATTAATCTATATGCCCCAGTTTCCTAACACTGAGCATGCCTCAGACAATAGGCTGGGTTTTAACTCTTTCTCATCAAGCCTTCATCATAAGCAGCCAGATTGCATATTCTTCTTCTCACTTCTCACCCCATTACTCACAAAGAATATCTTTTCCCATGAAACCTGAGCTAACACACTCGGCAACCAATGCTACAGTTTGTAGTAAGAAGTCAAGTCTCACCGTCAGAAGCACATTAGCATACAAAATATTTCTATAGGAAGAAAAAAATCTGTGGATTGCAGAAGCTGCACACTCCATTGTCTTGAATGTTGCTGTTCTCGGTCAGAACGTTCACCCACCTCTACTTTGAGATAATGCATGTTCAGATCGTGGTAACCTTTTATAGCAATTGTAGGCCCTGTGTAGGAAGGAAATGTTAAAACTACATCCAATTAGATTCAACAGAAGTTGGGGGAGGTCTTTCAGACAGAAATAAAGACACAGAGGTCAAAATAATTACTGTACACTTTGCAAGGACTGTTCGTTTCTGTGAACCTCACTTAGTAAAGCATAAAGGCCAACACTAGCCCATACTATGATGTTATGAAGAAAACTAGGTAAAGGAATCCAAATGAAAGGAAGCAGGAGTCATTTCACAATATCCTGAATTTATCGCATCCCGCCCAGCGGTCAGTTAGGCAGGCAAATGAACAGTTAAAAGGCTCCACTGAGCCATAATCCCCAATCGTTATACTTAAATGGTTCCTCTCAATATAAAGGAGACTCTTCAATAACCATAGATCTAATTTCTGTTAATTTCATGTAACTCTAACAGAGTCATTAACATTCGTGGAGCCCACTCCACACGCAGCCCCTCCCTCCCCTCCTCCCCTCATTTCTCCTATGAGCATATCTCTTGAAAATTTAATTATTACCAGTAGAATTCCTGCACTAACTAAAGGCTTTTGCAATCAAATCAATAGTTGATGAAAGAGTGGTCCGAAAAAGCCATGTTAAATGCATTATCTTCCTTCCATTTCCACATCATCCGTGTGGCTCCTTTCATGATGTTACAATTGGAGACCCTCAAAATAACATCACTTTCAGGGAGTTAAAATGTCTAAGTGTTATCCAGAGATCGCTATTATATATTTATAAGGACTCCCCTAACTATGCCTCTTCTGGATTTATTAAGTGCTCTAAGGATCTGTTTGGCTTATACCAACTGCCACGCACTGATCTGAGAAATCAAGGAGGAAATACTCAAGTGCATAACTGGACAGAAAGGGAAATGTGTGTGGGTCTCATGACTGCTACAAGGAGCAAGGCCAATTTTATGTGTTACTTAGAAATGAAAATAAGTCATCTCCCTGCCCTCACCCTACTCTTACACCCCCCAGTGTCTGCTCTAATGGAAGAGCCCAAATGCTGTGCTGTCTCTCTTTGTGCTTTTCCACCTATGAAGAGTCTCCAGCACAAAATAACATGCCTTTGGGGAGAAACAGATGCTTCGGTGTTGTGTCCTTTGCTGCTATCAGTGGAATGGACTTTGGTACTTTAATTAGGCAACTGTTGTTGCATCAGAGATGGTTCTGTGAAGCAAACATCTTATCTAAGCCATGTGCAGTGTACCTCATGGCATTTTGCAATACTCCCGGTATATGAGCATTTTTTTAAGCATCTGACACACACATATTTATAAATGGTTACCTGGTCTCCAGCAGGGTGAGCAGGGATATTTGCAGACTGTGCAACGCATGATCGTACTGTGTACATTACTAGACTACTACAGACTAGGTTGGAGAGGTGCATTTAGATAAATTCTCTGGATAAACAACCAGAGTCCTCTCTTAAAGGGCTGACAGGCTGAATAAATAAGTGGGAATCCTAATATATAGGACCAGGTGTGCAAACACAGTTCAGATCCTCTCATCTAACCAACATGGGATGCAGCATCACATTATCTGGAAAATTCAGCCTGCCACTATTTTCCTGCTAAATTGTGCAGATAATTACTTCACTCTTCCATTTCACTTTGACTTAGAAATCTAGTCACAGGATAATAACAGGTCATACAGGGCAGAAGCTTATTTGCTTATTTAAAATGCTTGTCTATGAACAACCAATTCCCATGTGCCTTGTACTGCCCTCAGGACGTTTTATTCTAAAGGAAGTAATAACTCGGACTCTTTAAAAAAAAATCAGTTGACACGAACAATGATCCTTTAAGAACAGGATTCAATGAGAAAGAATACATTTCTTTCTGCGCTGTGGGGACAGAGAAGCCAGAGCCCCCAGGAAGGCTTAATGGCACACAGAAGCTTGCCATGGCCTCTGGCAGGCCCCTGACTTTCATATCATCCATGGAGAATGAAACGGACATACAGAATGAAATGGATATACATTGCAGAGTAAATGCTTGAGGCTGCTGCCAGCCAGTGGTAACCAGAGCCACCAGACTCCCATAACAGACCTGGTGACCCCAAGGGTGAAGGGAATCTGTATCTCATGACCCCTGGGAACCCACTCAAAGTCCTCCAGGTGAGACACTCTGCTTTCAAACAGGCGTAGTTGAGATTTAATTAAGCAGAGAGAAGGATATGAGAAAACAGAAGAAACTGTGGTATAAACTAATGCGTCATTCTTTGAAAAGCAGCTATAGCTTTTGCTAAGATAAATGTAACCAAGAAGCAAAGCCTCAAAAAGTAGTGTGGTTCAATGATTAGGTGCCCAGGTTTTAGAATTAGAAAGTTCTGGGTTTTAGACTCTGCCCTGCTACCAAATAGATGCATGCCCTTAGGCAAATTAACTTCTCCAACAAAAGGAGGGGTTTCCTAGTCCCTACCTATTACTGTAATTATTCCCACAGACCTATGTTGTGATGAATTAATGAGATCATGTGAATAAAGCACTTTGCACAGAGCCTGGCACATGGAATGTTCCACAAATGCCCGCAATGATTTTAGTAATATAAGTATTGCTAGTAAGGTTTCTAAGTGTTGTCTGAAGCTAAAAGCCAGCAGCTTGGGAGAGAGGATACCATGACTTTTAAAAACTAGGAATATGCAAAGATTTTATGTATTTGCTGGTGCAGAAAAAAAAAGAAAAGGAAAAAAGAAACAATTATTTCAGAGGCAGAAGTTCTGATCAAATCGGAGAAACAAGGAATGTTTTTGACAGCTGTCTAGGACCAATTAGGACTTCTGTTTCAGATGACACATTCAAATGCTTATCTGTGCAGTAGCTCTATTTTCTATTCTACCCCACTCCCCGCTTCTGTACGTTCATTTTTGCAGATGCATGGATAAACAGATACAACATTTAGTGCAACTGCCAAAGGGGCTGCCCATCACTGTCGCGCCAGCTGCACGGTCTTCACTGAGGGAGCTTCCAAGTGCCATTTTATTAATGTGGAGAGAAGAATAACAGACCATAAATATTTGAGGTCTATCCAGCCGGAGTACAGGGGATTATCTATTATCCTGTGTGAGTTAAACCTAAGTAAAAGTTAGTTATGGAATTTGAGATAAAGTTGAATTTCCCTGAAACCTAAGAGAACATAATTTGTAGCCTCGTCAGTTGTGACATATAAATACACATGATCTCCAAAGGAGAACATAAATGATAAATTATCAGTACCTACAGGGCACCATGTACTAAATAAGCGATCAATTTAGACTGGCAATATAGAGTACCTTCCTGTTTGCAGTATATATTCATAAAAAATTTCTCAGAAAGAGAAAAAGGTTTGCAATTGCAAGATGTCATCAGTTGTACATTTTGTCTTATTATTTAGAAATAGACATTTCGATGCCTACAGTGAAATGTCCACATAAAACACCTTTATAAAGTACTTCATTTACCAGTTATTTCACATCTATTCATCGCTCTCAACTTCCCCATCACCCAGTGAAAACTGCAAGAGCAACTTTAACTCCATTCTATAGATGAAGAAATTAAACCTAAAGAAATTAAGTAATTAACCGTAGACCCTGTGATTTGAAAAGCTGAGAGCCAGCACTCAAAGATCCTAGCCCTAGACCTAGGATAAAGATCTTTCAACTATTGTCCACTCCTCATTATCCATTCACCTCATCATATATTGTCCTATTATGGAAGCATTGTTTCAGGGACAGGAGCCATCAAGGCTGAGGGTGAATGAGACAACTGTCCCCACACGGCAGCCAGAAATGTCAATACAAGTCAAGAAAACACACAAGGCAGAAGCTTCAGGAGTGCACAGACACAACAACAGCCTGTCGGGTGGACTGGCTGTAACTATTGGTTTTGAAGAGGAGGGTGGAATATGAGCCCTGAGGAGCCAAAAATGACAGGCACAGGAGTCTGGGATTTATCCCAGAAGCAATTGAGAGCCATCAAAGAGTTTTCAGCTGAGGAATGATATAATTCAATATGTGTTCCAAAAAGATAACGTTGGCAAGGGTTGGAGCCTGGACTTCAGGCACTGGAAGCCCTGCAGAGGAGCTGGGGGCTGAAAGAGGAATGGAACAGCTCCTTGGGAATGGTGTCTGTTACAACTCAAGGTTAGCTCTTTGACTTGGGTGGTTCTAGAACATGGACAACTAACTCCTACTAAACTGTGAATTCTTTGCAGGAGCTCGTGTTTTATTCATCTTCTTGTTCCTGTGAATTATATAGTGCTAAAACTGCTTAGAAGGCTTCCCCTTCTAGACAGCCCCACAGCCCCTAAACCTCAGCCGGAATGAAGCTGAATGCGTTACTGTGCACCCAAATACAGCTTCTCTTCCTGCTTTCTCTCTCCCGGTAAATGTGGCACTGCCATTCCAAATCTGGCATGCATCCTAAGACCCTTTCTCTCCCTTATCCCCATCTCCCATTCAACTGGTTTCTATATAATACTCCCTCTCCTAATATCCCTCACACCTGTCTCCTGTTCACTTTCTGTGGGGTTTGACCAGAAAGAAGCTCCTAATCAAAGTCTTCTCTGCAAACCTACCCCTTTTTAGTCTACCTTCAACACTCCTATCAGAGGCATCATTATAAAACAAAAACATTGTCATGTCACTGACCTGCTTAAAACCTTTCTTTGGACCACTATTGCCTAGAGTTTGCTTGAGTTCAAGCTCTGCATCATCCTAAACCTGCAAAGCCCCACCATGAACTGGCCTCTCATCTCCAGCCAATCATCTCCAAGCACGGAAGTTGTAGTCAAATGACCTGCCAAGCATGCTGCACTGAGTCTAGGAGACTTCCCCTTTACCCTGCACTTTGGTCCCGCCCACACTCATTACCTTCCTGGAGATCTCCAAATCATCCCACCTCTACCATCCCCTCCCTGAGAAAGCTTCTCTCACACAGTCACCATCCTTTGCCAGGGCCCCAGAGCAGAAATCATCTGTCCCTCTTTTTATGGAACTATTCTATCTTTGTTTACCACCATAAGAGTTCCTGACCGGGTGCACTGGCTCACGCCTGTAATCCCAGCACTTTGAGAGGCCAAGGCAGGCAGATCACTTGAGGTCAGAAGTTCAAGACCAGCCTGGCCAACATGGCGAAACCCTATCTCTACTAAAGGTACAAAAATTAGCTGGGTGTGGTGGTGGGGACCTGTAATTCCAGCTACTCAGCAGGAGTATCGCGTGAACCCAGAAGGCAGAGGTTGCAGTGAGCCAAGGTCACGCCACTGCACTCCAGCCTGGGCGACAAGATCGAGACTCCATCTCAAAAAAGAAAAGAAAAGAAAAAGAGTTCGTATCCCCTTGTATTAAGGGCAATTATTTGTATACTACTTAAGGGCAGGGCTGTTGCCTAATTCAATTCTCTCTTCAGCACCCAAGACTTTATACATAATAGGCACTCTTTAAACATTTACATAAATTATACATATTTTAAACACAAAATGATTGAATTTTAAAATGTGTTTCCAACTTAAGGGCAGGGATGTTGCCTAATTCAATTCTCTCTTCAGCACCCAAGACTTTATACATAATAGGCACTCTTTAAACATTTACATAAATTAGAGTATACATATTTTAAACACAAAATGATTGAATTTTAAAATGCATGTCCAGCCTGGACAACAAAGTGAGACTCCATCTCTACAAGAAAAAAAAAATTTTTAATTAGCCAGGTGCAGTGGCATGTGTCTGTAGTTCCTACTTGAGAGTCTGAGGCAGGAGGATCACCTGAGCCCAACCTGGGTGACAGAGTGAGATTCCATCTTAAAATACATATATACTTTTTAAATGTGTCAATGTTGGAAGATTTTTGCTTCTCTATTCTCAACTGCATGAGTACAGTAACTCTACTTATAAAATCTGACAACTGGCATTTGAAAGATATATAAATAAATATATACCAATACATAGGGGCACGTGTATGTGTCCTGGAAACGTACAATCAATTTCGTTATGGCATGGTTACACTTTACACACAAAAAGTAGGTTGGCACTTGACAGGTGTATGTGGATATACGTGATTTAAAGAGCCCAAGATGAAGATATAAATCTCCACATTCCCTTAAATGAGATTAAAATAACTTTTCCTTACTTTAGTTTTATTTCTCTTTTCTATATCAAAACTTTAGCCTATAGAAATTTCTTGAAATCACAAGTTTAAAGATTTCTTTGGTCAATGATTGGTGAATGGGTTAAAGTACTATACTGCGTTTGGTTAACCAACCCGGATGCCCAGCTTACCAACATTGATTCTATTTGTTGAAGCTGTTGGACAACTAATGGCTATTAAGTCTATCACAAAGACCTTCAAAGTCTTTTAGTTTTTTCCCCTTAAAGCTTCAAACTGGGAAATTTTTGTGAGCTGCTTTAAGATGTTCTAAATAAAATACAATTACAATTGTATAGCTTGACTTGAAAAATACAATGCCTGGCACGGCAGAGATACTTGACAAATATTTGTTATTGTTGAATACCTCCTCCTTGCTTGATTCAACAATCCCTGAGTGCAGTAAGCAAGTCTTATTAATAGCACAGCCCCCATAGAGTCAACCACTTTTCTCAATGTTTGTTTAAGAAGTGGGTGCTCATGGGTATTCGAACTTGGGCAAGACAGACACATTCTTCAAATGCTATTTGTGTTGGTTTCATTACCTTAAAAATTGAGTTCATTGGTCTCCACAGGTACCAGTCATTATTAAATTGAGCACCCTATTTGACTATTACAGGTACAAATCAAGTACACAGGCATGAATGCTAGTTTCCATCTGGCGCTACAGACCCAAATGTGAAATCTGAGGAATTGTCTAAGGAGAAGTCAGTCTCAAAATCAGGGAACAGAAACAGTGATCCATAAATGTTGTTTCTCCATCTGCAACAGTGATAAGTCACAAACAAGTAAAGTGAGGCATATTATCATTGTTAACTGTTTCAGATCACCATCTGCAAAAAGAACACAACAGAATGGAAATTGCTTTTATAAAGTATTCGATACGATTTAAACATCTCATGATATGCAGTGGGGCTCTCCAAGATGCGCCAGATGCTATTAAATACAGCTTGCTCTATGAGAAAATCATGCAAAATACATTTGCCAATTGAATTATATTGCAGGGCATAAAGGGCCGAGTACATAAACAAATCCCCATTACCTTGGTCTGTGGGCATTTTTCCTTGTAACTTTTGGAGATAGAACAAGAGAAATACGAATCACTATAATGCTTTTATCTTTTAGCTAACAATATGCTTTCAAAGCATCCACCGTTATAGCGCAAAACACATCATAGCATGTACCCATTTCTCACTTAATAAGAACAAGATTTACTAGTCACATTTCTATCATTTTGCTCAACACTGTAGCTAGGGAATTGTTTACCGAAGGAGCCACCATGGGAAAGATGCATAGTCACAAAAATAATTACAGGTACCCATTCATTTGTTTAAACTTTTTTTAAAATAACAAATGTTGCATAAATGAAGGAAATTATTCTTTTTTTTTTTTTTTTTTTTTTTTTTTTTTTTTTTTTTTTTTTGAGACAGAGTCTCGCTCTGTGGCCCAGGCTGAAGTACAGTGGCGCAATCTCAGCTCACTACAAGCTCCGCCTCCCGGGTTCACGCCATTCTCCTGCTTCAGCCTCCCGAGAAGCTGGGACTACAGTCGCCCGCCACCATGCCCGGCTAATTTTTTGTATTTTTAGTAGAGACGGGGTTTCACCATGTTAGCTAGGATGGTCTCGATCTCCTGACCTTGTGATCCGTCCGCCTCCGCCTCCCAAAGTGCTGGGATTACAGGCGTGAGCCACCGCACCCGGCCAGAAATTTTTCTGAATCTTAATGTAGCAACGAACATTTGTAAACCTTTTTATATTTTGCAGAGAATTTTCACTTTTCCATATTATTTTCCGAATTAGGATTTTGCCCATGATAAGTAAGGCAAGTATTACTTAGTAGATAAATTATAAACATGAGAAACTAAGGTTTCCAGGGATAGCGTGGATTTACCCAAGGATGCCAAGGAACAAGACTTCACACAGAAAAGCTCCAGGTCAAACGTCCCCTCCACATCCTGTGTCCATTCACTCCCCTAGGACCGCCTCAGGGGCTGCCTGGAAGAGGAAGCTTGGGCTAGACAGGACCCCGTAGGTCCCCAAGCTCTGAGGATACAACTCTTTTATGTATCACTTACGCCCTGAAGCATGTTTAGGGTTAAGAATACAGAGTGAGAAATCCACGTGCTGAAGTGGTAAGTACTGCGGGGAAGGTAAAGTCCAGGGTGGAGCATCCTGAGCTACGACCAAGTGTAGGAACAAGAGCATGAACCAGTTCACCAACATCAGGGTTCACCTATCCTCAGGGCTCAGTTCCATGCTTCCCTCTCAGTGGTGGTCTAGTCTTCCAGCTGCTATACAACTGACCATCAGCACCACCTCAGGCAAAAAGGTCTTGCTCAATCCCCTGTGGATCAAATAAAAATGGTTTGCTTCGAGTAGAGTTGGAAACTAACTCACAAGGCTACTGGCATTTTTTTTTTTTGTAATGGTAGATGGATGGAAGGTTATTGTTCAAAGTTGTAGACATTTATGCATAAGAACTAGCCTGGCTAAGACTCTTGATCACAGACAGAGAGTGGAACAGAAAGAGTCTTCCAAAGGGAGCAGGCCTTTGGTGACATACCAAACACTGAGGAACTGACCAGAGCCCAGCCCTGGAGAAAGATTTATTGTATTCATACATCGTAAGTCGTCTTTTTCTTGTGGATGGGAAACTGGCACAGAAGCCAGTTAGAAGGAGAAGAAATACTGAGTGTGCAGCAGAGTGACAGCAGCAAAGATGCCATGTTGAGGAGATGGGATATCCAGGGCAATGAGATGTAGAAACATCAATGATAAGATCACGTGTAGAACCAGGGGGCGCCATTAGCAAAGGTGGGGGTGTCAGATTGGTGAGATTGGGGGTTCAGGGGTGGGGAAGGGAGTGGACTACTCCCTTCCTGAGGGGACCCATCATGGGCATGTTAATGGGCATCAAGGCTGCACTGCTGAGATGGTAGTGTGAGATGACCAGGAAGAAAGTGTGCTGGTGCTAGTGATACTCAGAGTGAGTTTCAAAGCCTGGGGATAGCGGAGACAGGCTGGAAAACCCTGAGAGGAGTAGAAAAGATGATCGAGGCCAGGCACGGTGGCTCACGCCTGTAATCTCAGTACTTTGGGAAGCCAAGGTGTGTGGATCAGCTGAGGTCAGGAGTTTGAGACTAGCCTGACCAAACATGGTGAAATTCTGTCTCTACTAAAAATACAAAATTAGCCGGGCGTGATGGCACATGCTTATAATCCCAGCTACTTAGGAGGTTGAGGCAGGGGTGTCACTTGAACCCGAGAGGCCGAGGGTGCAGTGAGCCGAGATCGCACCATTGCACTCCAGCCTGGGTGACAGAGCGAGATTCCATCTCAAAAAAAAAAAAAAAAAAAAAAAAAAAAAAAAAGAAAAAAAAGAAAAGAAAAGAAAAGATGATCAAGATGGGTAAGCATCTGACTCCAAGGTCAGAATGCCTAGGTTTGAATCCTAGCTCTGACATTTGGTAGCCCTATAAACTTAGTGAATCATTTAACCTCTCTTTCCTTCAATAGCCTCATTGGCAACATGGAACTGATAGCAGCCTCTGCTACACAGAGTGTGGCCATCACTGACTATGTTCATATATGGAAAGCATGGAGAACAGTGTCTGGTGGATATTGAGCGCTACAGAAAGAAGTATTAGTGAAAATAACAGTGGCAATGACAATAATATAAATGGATGTTTACATTTGGGGAAGAAGAAGAAAGGAAAAGGGTAAAAGAAGCAGCAAAAGGAAACCGAAACAGAGAGAACTTATCAAATAAGTTCTCATGGAAATAAAGAGTTAAGAGAGTTTTAGGCTGGAGAGGTTAATTAACAATATTAAATGCTGGAGAAAGGGCCAAGGAAATCATACCTGAGAAAATGTCCCTAGCTTTGGGAGGTTTGAGGCCATTGATGACCTTAAGGAAAGCAGTTACAATAGACAATGGCAAGCAGCAGCCAGTGTTTAAGTGAGGGGAACAGGGTAAGAAACAAGAAGTACAGGCTATTCATTCAAGAATTTTAAAGGGGAAAAAGGAGGGGGAATAAGAGAGTTACCAATAGGATTGCAGTACATAAAGTAGATTTGTTTTAAGGTTGGTAAATCTTAATATATCAAAAGACAGAGGCCCACAGAAAGAAAGAGAATGAGGCAACAAGTTAAAAGTAGAAAAAACTGATGAGGTTGGATGTGTGAGGAGGCAGTGGGAATTCAACCATGGCACAGGGAGGGGAGCGCGGAAGAGGGAAGGGCCATGCCTGTCCTCAGAAAAGAGAAGGAAGGGACAGGAGAACATGCAGATAAATATTGAGGTGGAGAGAGGGGACAGTGAGGGAGCTGAATTTAAAGGGAAACGTTCTTCCCATTAAAGTGAGGTCCATTTTCCAGGGATGCTTGAGAGTTATTGAGTTGAGAGTTTGAGAAAAAAAAAATAATTTAAAGAAAAAAAAATCACTCCTGGTTTCTGTATGATGTATTACATGACTGCCTAGGAGACTCAATTATTGCATTTTTGTGACCAACTTCAGCAACTCTTGGTCACATGGAAGCTAGATGCAAAGTCCAAGATTGGCAGGTCCAGAGCACAGGTGTTCCAGGACACTAAGAAGAGCGCAGCTGAGACACCTGACCAGGCTAGGTAGGAGAACTGTGAAGCCAGGAGAGACTGTAAGGACTAGAAGAGCAGAGACAGTACCATACTTAAGGTTTTGTTAAGAATAAAAAAAATACAAAAACGGTATGTAGGAAGTAAAGTACTAGGAGGGCAGTTATGGCTGGGAAGAAAGGCAGAGGTGGGACCACAGAACTAGAGACACTAAAAGTCGAGAGCCTCCTGTTAGGGATGATCCCTTGACTTTGGGGATGAGCTAGAGAGTCGTTTCAGAAGGACGGGTCCCCAGATGTCCTCGGCCAACCCAAATCTCCCCTGCTCCTGCTTACAATTCTCAACTGTAGGATGTGCTGGGAATGCAACCTCTCGAGATAAGAAGGAATAGTCTAGAACAGCCCAGGCTCTGTTCCCATTCCTCTTATAATAGTGATATAGGAGTTAAGAAGAAATTACTTAGGCAGATAGTGAGGGTACAGGAGTAAGGCTTTTCCTTTTTAATGAAAAGCCGCCCAAATCATTTTCTAACAAAGATCAGCCTGTAAAATTGAGCTGCATAGACAAGCAAGCTGGAAGCTTGCACAGGTGAATGCCGTCAGGAAAAATGCTACCTGGGACTAGACATGTTCAAAATGGCGGCTCCATCGTCCCTCCTCTTTGCCAGCCACGTGTACAGTAAGGAGCAGACAAGATTGCGCCAGTCAGGTGGAAAGTCTATTTGCATAATAAGATTAGGGTGGGGTGGGCAGCCATACATGCGCGCTATGTAAACATCACCTGATCAAACCAATCTGTGAGCCCTACCTAAATTAAACATTGCCCCCTCAAGCCTGCCTATAAAATGCAGCGAACTCCACCAACCCCTCTTTCCTTTTGGAAGCCCCTCACTCTCATGAGAGAGAGGGCGGTTCTCCTTTGTCTTTCTTTTGCCTATTAAACGTCCGCTCCTAAATTCCTCGTGTGTGTCCGTGTCCTAAATTTTCTTGGCGCTAGACTGCGAACCCCGGGTATTTACCTCAGACAACGACACCACTTCAATAGAATGTCCTGCAATGCGTTAGCCCCGCAATCCCAATCTTCCCCCGGGAAACCCAGAGCAGAGTGCTTTGGGGGTCCCCTGGCGGTGGTACGATGTGGGGCATGCACAGACAAATTCCATGTGCCACACGCAGCTTCCCTTTCCCTTGGGAGACGAACTTGTCAGGAATCCTAGGCTTCTTTTGTTTCTTGTCTGTCTGTGAGTATTACAGTTGCTTCACTTAATTTGTCGTGCATGTGTTCCGTCTTACCAGACTGGTGCAAGTGTTGGAAACTTCAGATTGGTAACTGGTGCACACCAAGCCTGCTTCACAGTAGTAGGTGCCAAGGAGCTGCTAGGCCTATCCTGTTTCATCCAAGAGGAAAGCCCCACTAATCCTTTTCCTATGTCTAACTTTTTTCTTGCTTCAGTCCAGAGACCAAAATTAAAATGTAAAGGGTAGGATTCTACAAGACAAACGCTATGTTTTCTATTCATTTCTTTGTTATCATTGTTATTATTATTGTCATTATTGTTATCCTTTAACTTGTCATTTTAAAGACAACCTTTGGAGAGAAGGGGGAAAAATCACATGTGCTCAGATCCCATCTCAAACCGGAACCACGCTTTTTGATTCTCAGTGTAGAGCTCATTAGTGCTGCCTGGGTTACTTCTACCAAAAAAAAAACAGCTCTGGTCTAGGATTTCCTAAAATAACAGAGACCAGAAACTCTTTTCCTGAGCTTGCCAAACTTGTGTGCTTCTATGACTTTGAAAATACCTGTGCTTTAGCTTGGAACACTCTTCCTACTCTTGCCTACTTAGAAAATTCTAACTTATCCCTCAAGTCTCAGTAGAAGTAGTACTTGTTCTATGCAGCTCCCACGGATTCACTCAAAGAGCAAGTACCACAGGGACAGTATTTTTTAAATAATGCCTGAGAGTTCCTTAGATCGGCAGGTTGTGTTCCTTCCCTGCACACCAGCTACCACCAAAGCCAAGCCAATAAAACTTAACTCTCCATCTGAGTCCATTTTGTTTTTGTATTTTGCTATAACAGCATATTACAGACCAGGTATTCTGTGTAAATACAAATGGTAGCAATTCTAGCAAAATACAAATGGACTAAGCATTTGTATTTTGCTATAACAACATACCACAGACTGAATCATTTATAAACCAAAGAAGTTCATTTGGCTCATGGTTCTGGAAGCTAGGACGTTTAAGATTGAGGTGTCACGGCCGGGCGTGATGGCGCACTCCTGTAATCCCAGCACTTTGGGAGGCCGAGGCGGGTGGATCACCTGAGGTCAGGAGTTCGAGACCAGCGTGGCCAACATGGTGAAACCCTGTCTCTACTAAACTATATATATAATATATATATTTATAAATATATATATAAACTATATATAAATATATTTGTATATAATTATATATATATAAATTAACCTGGTGTGGTGGCAGGTGCCTGTAATCCCAGCTACTTGGGAGGCTGAGGCAGGAGAATCGCTTGAACCCAGGAGGTGGAGGTTACAGTGAGCTGAGATGGTGCCACTGCACTCCAGTCTGGGGGACAAGTATGAGACTTCATCTCAAAAAAAAAAAGAAAAAGAAAAGATTGAGGGGTCATATCTGGTGAGGGTCTCTTCCTGTGTCATAACATGGTAGAAGGCATTACATGGCAAGAGCACAGGAGAGAGAGAGGGACAGAAGGGGGCCAAATTCATCCTTTTCTCAGGAAACCATTCCCACAATAACAGCATGAATCCACTTACGAGGGCAGAGCCCTCCTGACTTCATCACCTCTTAAAGGTCTCACCTCTCAACACTGTTGCATTGGGGATTCAGTTTCAACACGCGAACCTTGGGGGATACATTCAAACCACAGCACTCCTCTAGCAAAAAAGAACATATGACAAAGAAAATGTCTTTTCCAGGGAGAATGGGAAATGGAAATCTGGACTTTTCTAGCCCAGAAGAGGGTAGAAAGACAAAGAGAAGCTGAAGGCAGTCAGGCCACAATTGATTCGTAACATCCATGTGTCATGGTTTCCCACTTACCAGGTAGGTTGGAGGATTAGGATAAAAGAAATGAAAGGACATGTGTTTTGTGTGTGCCCCAGTTTCTATTTGGAATTCAGATGAGACTGCTGGGCTTGGTGGCCCATTAGCAGCATGGTGTGCTGCACTGAGTAAAAATGGCGGCACGCTGTGGTGGGGAAGAAAGCTTTGGTTATCATTCTCAGGCATCCCTTGACTTCTGTGGCAGAAGTAGCCCCACTTGCCCTGTGGAGAAAGGGAAAGTACCTGATGGTGCTGGCCAGGGAGTGAGTAGAGAGAGGAATGGTAATGTGGAAAGGGGTGGGAAGGTCACCAAATAGCCAAGGGCCTCTGGGCAGCCTTGGCCTCCAAGCCCCATGGGGTTCCTGCAGTGCCAGGAAGTACTGACGAGAGCCCAGTCAGCAGAGAAAGACCCTGAGGCCAAGATAACATGGGGCACAAGTCCCTCTGTCCGTCACCATCCTTAGTGATAGGCAGGCAGAGGTCACTGCATGCAGAGCCTGGGGAACATAAAGGGCAACAAAGTGTCCAGCAAATGTGCCAATAAGACATTTTTCTTCCCCACCTCCACAAGAGCACGAGTGAGTCAACCCCCACTGCCAGACACTCATGTCATTTTGGAATAGGTCACAGTGAAAGGGAAGAAAACTAAAACACTAAATGTATATTAGAAAGGAATTAAATTACTTATAAAAGTTGATTTATGCCAGAAGAAATGGAGCTAAATTAACGAATCTTAATTGACTATTTAACTCAGTAACTAATTTCACTAGCTAGGTTGAGATAACTAACTAGTTAAAGCCAACACACACATAGATGCAGACACACGACACAGATCAAGTTGGACGGGGACCTGCAGTAAAGACCATTACCTAACATAGAGAGGCTACATTTTCTCTTTAAATATTTGTAAGTTTATGATCCTGTTATGCAAAGCCCATACTATATTGTAATTGTTTACTGATACTTATATTCTCACATTAAACTGAGGTTTTGAGAGTCAAGACCCTGTATGTTCAACTTCTAATTCTTCAATAATTCCTGGCATACAAGAAGTCCCTAAAAATATTTGCAGAATAAAGGAAGAGAAGAATCAGAGTTGACAAGGTAGTGTGAGAATAACCACTGGGCAATCTTAATTGACATGCATAACAGCAAAATAGACTCAAGAATCCAACCAAGACAATCTACCTCTGTCTTGGCTTTTGACGAGCTTTAGTTCTGAGTTTTCTTAGTGTCTGTTCTCCTTTATTTATTTTTTCCTTTCTTGCTCCACCGAAGCATTAAGAAGAAAAGAAAACAGAAGATTTTACCTAATGAGCTCTTCCAAATGTTTCTGAGCATCCCCTCCCCTCCTCTGAATGTGTTTGAATGCCACTGTAGAGGTACAGGAATGATAAGGGAAGCAGGCAAGCGACATGTGCTGTGAGAAACCAGGAAGTCAAAGCACACATGCACGCACACACACAGTTAACCAACAAGTGACCCAGTCATAATGGTATTTTAATAAATACATAGATGTAAATATACATACATATATATGCTGAAAAAATATATAAGGCAAATACAAACTAGTCTACCTGAAACCCTAGACATTATTTTACCCTATGTTCTATCCAGTCTTGCTCCATAATAGGAAACAATACGAAACACTGCTAAGTAGCCTTTAAAAATAATCTTTGCATATTAGTCTGTTTTCACACTACTATAAAGATACTACCTAAGACTGGGTAATTTATAAACAAAAGAGGTTTAATTGACTCACAGCTCAGCATGGCTGGGGAAGCCTCAGGAAACTTACAATTGTGGCGGAAGGGGAAGCAGCCACCTTTTTCACAAATCAGAAGGAGACAGAAGAGTGAGCAAAGTGGGAAGGATCCCTTATAAAACTATCAGCTCACTATAAAACTGTCAGAACTCACTCACTACCACGAGAGCAGCATGGGGTGGGGGAAACCACCCCACGATCCAGTAACCTCCCACTAGGCCCCTCCCTTGACACGTGGGGACTATGGAGATTACAATTCCAGATGAGATTTGGGTGGTGACATAGAGCCAAACCATATCACTTTGCAATTGCTTATAGGAGTGCCATGATGAGTTTGACCAAATTCTGCTAAAAGGAATCTTGTAAAATAGGACCAGTGTCTCTAAAGGCATTAGAATTAGGGTGAAGGGAGGAAGGGAAGACCTAGCTGAGTCACAGTGCGGTTGACTCCTGGACACCATTTTCTCCTCCTATCATCCCCCTGCTATTCTGCAGAGCAGGACATCAAAAATGTACATTTTCCAAGATCCTGGTCAGATTCTACTCTGAAGGAGCACTCACATGTGATTTGGAAGGCAGAGAGAAGCAGTCATCACAGTGGTGCTCCTCTGGCAGTGAGGGACACATGGGGGCTTTGAAAGATGTGGGATTTTGGATGAGCTGCGAGAGTTCTGGAGGCAGCTGCATCTGCTGGAGACCTTACAACCTGCTGCCTCGCTCAAAGCTAAGTCATCTCCTGTATTAAATTCCTTCCTTCTTGAAACACCTGGAGTTGTTTCCATTTCTTTGAACATCCCTGATGCCATGGAACTTAACAGTTTGTCTTATTCTATAGTGAAACAGAGAACACATTTTTAGGGAATGCTAGCAAGAGATGAGCTTTTATAAATCCCACCCCTCCTTAATCCACCAGCAAATCCTTTTTTCCTGTCTTACAAGTCAACTTGCATAGTCACTTCCTAATCCTATGATGATCACTCCAGGGCGAACACCCCTAGGTCCCATCCAGTCCTCCTCATCTAACACAAGACATAGATAGAGGCTCAGCACTGCTGCTTTTTCTGTGTCTTCTGCATTGCTCTCATGGTCAAAGGTCTTCTGTGGCTATATCTTCCCACCTCAGAGCTGAAACGCTCTTACCATCCAGTCCCTCCAGAGCCTGGCTCTCCCCAGCCACCTTTACAACACTTCCCTAGCCCATCACATCTCTAGCCAGGCTGCTCTCCCTCCTTTCACCAGCACACCACATGCATCATACCTTGCTTCCTTTGTTCAGGCTTTCGCTCCCTGAGAATGCCCTCGCTCATCTGCCTGGTCCCGCCACATTTGCAGAGACAACTCATGTCTTAGCTCCTCCATGAAGACTTCCCTAACCACACAAAATTCCATCAATACCTTGCTTCTCAGAACTGAAATATTTAAGCATAGGAGACTGCCTCCCAAGTCCAGCTCAAATTGTTGACCCAGAGACTTAGAAGTTAAATGCATGGCTATTGCTTTAAACTACCGTCAGCCCTCTGTATCCATAGGTTCCACACCTGTGGATTCAACCAAGTGCAGATAGGAAATATTTTTTATAAAAATTTCATCAGTACTGAACATGCACACTTCTTTCTTTGTCATTATTCCCTAAACAACACAGTATAATAACTTATTTATATAACATTTACATTGTATTAGATATAAGTAATATAAAGATGATTTAAAGTATATGGGAGGATGTGTGTAGGTGGTAAGCAAATACTACTCCATTTTATAGCAGGGAGTTGCATCATCTGTGGATTGTTGGTATCCAAGGAAGGGGGTCCTGATAACCACAGATATCAAGGGATGACCACTCTACCTTTTGGGGTGGTTTTTCGGCAGACACTAATGGCTAAAGATTGCTCCAGCTCCTACGGTATCTTTTCCACATGGCAACCAGCAATCTTTTTACACTGGATATCAAAGCACACTCCTTCCCTGTCTGGCTTCTCCTGCACCATGTCCCCAACATGAGCAGCCAGTCACTCCATTTTCATTACACTGGTCCTTTTGCTCTTCCCTAAAGAAACCATGCTTGTTCCCACCTCAAGACACTGGCAGGTGCTGTTCCAACCATCTGGAAAGCTGTTTTCTTAGAACTTCACATAACTCCCTCCCCTTCACTGCGTCTCACTTCTCTACTCAAATATCAGCACCTCAGAGAAGCCTTCTCAGATAATTCTTTCTACCATGCCTTCTCTTCAGGCTCTGTCCTCTTACTCTACTTCATTTTTCTGTTTTTATGCAATACTTCTATGACGTATGTATTTGTTCACTGGTTTATTTTCCATCACTCTAAAAAGGAAGCTTTCCGAGGATGAAGAGGCAAGTGCCTCATGGACCATTATCCCCCTAATAGCAAAAACTGTGCCCACCACATAGCAGCAGCTCAGGAAAGATTTGCAGATTGAAAACATGAATGATTCTATTTCAACCCATTGAGCAATGTTTGGGATAGAGTGAGTCTTACACTCTAGAACTCAAGTTAGACCAGATGACTAGAAATCTTTCTGTATCTAAAAGTATGTTTCCAATAATGAACAAAATCAAATGTAAAAGTTGTTTTTCTTTTTATATGGCATTATAGTCATTTTGATGTGACACTGACATAGTTCTTGTTATGTTGTTTCCCTTTTATAACACAATTTGAATAATTTAAGGACAACCCTGTAAGATCTGCAACAATTGACGGCAAAGCCAGAAAATGTTATTTCAAGAGTCTTATGATTTGCAATCCTCACCAGCTCTGTGTAATTTTGTTGTGTCTTGTGGTAAAGGCATGAGGTGGAACATGTAGTCCACCCTAGGAAGAGGAATAGGAGCAAACATTTAAACATGCAGACACGTTAACATTGAACTGGCTATTTCTTTTATTGATATCAACAAGCTTTGGCTGCCCCAACATTCAGCGATACTCAGGATAGTCACAGAATTAAAGGTAGCCCAGCCTTTTCTAGCTATACCCTACTTAAGCTAGTCACTTAAAATCTAAAATCCTTTTATTGCAGCATTTCTTAGAACCAAAATACACAAATTTTCATCTTTCTGAAGCTAAGAGTGCCATATAAAATAAAGTTGAAATGCTTTTAGCTCAAGTAAAATAAGCAAATATAATCTCAAATAACAAACAAATGCCAACAAGAGTGGGTTTGGGGGAACAAATCTGCTCAGAAATTTGTATCCGTTTTCTCTAACTATGAAACAGGCCCAGTCTAACAGCACATTCTGCAGACAAATAATGCCATTATTTATGACCTTTTCAACATTCTATGAATAAGAAACAGGCATAGAAAATTTTTATAAAATTAAAAAATATATTGTCAACAATAGCCAAATGCCACCTAGTTAGGACTAGAACTCACTTATGTTATAATAAAATATCAATAATTTATTTGAACATTAATAAAACATAGGAGTTTGTAGAATTAAGAAGATATTGTTTAATTGTTCCATGAGTGCAATAGCAACCCATGCTACAAATAAATAACCAATTTCTCCATTCATACCAAAATGGTCAGAACATACAGGAAAGATACTACTGCCACAGATTCACTCAAATGGCTTGAGCCTGCAGGGACACGAAGGCCTCAGAGCACTTCTCCCTACACAATAGCACCATAATTTACCTGTGAGTCAACAATATATTCAAATAATATTCATTTTATCACTTGATATTAAAATGGCTTGAATATGATAAAAATAATTAATTGGATGCCACAAAGAGCAACCAGATCTTAAGATAAAGAAGCCAAGGGGCATCAAAGGATCTAGCTTTAGTGGGCTGGAAGATGTTACGATCTTAGGGCCCCTCCTGAAGAAAAAGAGTACAAAATTATAAACATAGAATTGTTGTGGAAGTATATTTTATACATAATTGAGAAAAGAAATCTCAACAAATTACATACACAATTTAAGCTGACAAATTCAACACAGATCATAAAAATCCAACAGAACCATAATATTTTTATTAACTAAATAACTAGCATACTTCTATAATACTTTTCTTCATAACTTTGCTGGATGTTCTTTTAACCCCTCTTCATAAGACAAGAATGATTTAATATATTCCATACAGAGAAGAGAAAGATGGCTTAGTCTTTCCTCTAGCATGGTTGATAGAAAGAGACATTAACAAATACATTCTTGGCAAGAGAGAACCTCCATTTTCACTGGTTGTTGGTAAGAACCAAATCTTCTCTTAAGAATGTAATATATTTGGTGAAATTTTCACAAACTGACCTCTGGCTCCATACTAACCTTGTTTCTAACTTGTCTCTCCCCTACCACCAACACACACTTCCAGCTGGGGAGGGAGAGAGTGTTGGATTCAAGACGGTGTCCACCAGATGCTCCTCAAGTTGGCATTCCCAGAAGTTGTTTCTTCACTTGCACAGCCAGCAATACTCCATCATACATGGAAGGGACTGCAAATCACAGAAGTGTATTCCACTCCACTCGCAGTAAACATACGCCCATCTCATCTTCTCCTTGGGTCATCTCAGAATTGTCCATGGCGGCTCCAGTATGGCCCAAGAGGAGGAGAAAGAAGAGAAGTTGGAGTGGAAAGACATCATGGTCTTAATTGACTGAAATTTAAAATTTCTTCTTTGTGAAAGTTTTAAAAATCAAATATCAACGTGTGAATACATGTCTGGGGCCTCTCCCAGAGCCTTGGGAAGGGTTCCTCACAAATGACAGGCCTGACAATTACACTTGGGCAGTTTCACAGTAAAGCTACATCATTCAGAAGATGAAGATTAAAGAAAGAATCCCAGAGTTGAAATAGAAGATTGGTCAGAACTGGAGAGGCAGAGTGAGTCAGCACAGCCACCCTTCTCCTGCCTGTACCACAATCAGTCTCACATGGGCTGCCCAGAAAATGTCGAGTTGTGTCAGGTACAATGAGCACCCAGACAGAGATGGTTGAAAAAAAAGCAAAGAAAAAATACAGTAAATCATGTTATATTACCATTTTGTAGGTAAAATGATCGAATATCTGCAATTTTATGTGTCTGACCTAATACTTATTATCCATATTTAGTTAATGCACCATGTGCCATATTTTTGGCACTCCTAGGCAGTGTCATGGGTTGAATTGTATCCCCACAAAAAAAGATGCAATGAACTAACCCCAAATATCTCAGAATGTGATCTTATTTGGAGATGGCATCTACAGAAGTAATCCAGTTGAGATGAGGCCATTAAGGTAGACTCTAATCCAAAATGACTGGTGTCCTTTTAAAATGGGGGGATTTGGACACAGAGACAGATGTGCACAGAAGGAAGATGATGTGAAGAGACAGAGAGAATGCCATCTACAACTCAAGGCTGCCAAAAGCTAAGAGAGAGGAATGGAACTGATCCTTCCCTCACAACCCTCAGAAGTCAACCGTGCTACACCTAGACCTCAGACCTCTAGCCTCCAGAACTGCAAAAGAACACACTTCTGTTTTTTACACCATGTTGTTAACAGCACGTTGTTACGACAACCCTAGGAAACTAACCTAGGCATTGACTTCTTAAAGCTTCACTATGCTCCTGTAAGGTGAGTGCTGTTACTATTACATAAATTTCAGAACACTGCAGCTCAGAGAAGCTAAGAACAGTGTCCAAGTTCACAGACATAGCAGGGGATGAAACTGGGCTTTGAACCCCAGTTCCCTGGCTCCAGGCTTACTCTTATCATCTCCATGAAGCACTAGCTCAGTGGACCTAAGTTTGCATTCAGTAATTTTTTTTTTTTTTTTTTTTTTTTTTTTTTGAGATGGAGTCTTGCTCTGTCACCCAGGCTGGAGTGTAGTGGTGCGATCTAAGCTAATTGCAACCTCTGCCTCCCAGGTTCAAGCAATTCTCCTGTCTCAGCCTTTCGAGTACCTGGGATTACAGGTGCATGCCATCCTGCCCAGCTAATTTTTGTATTTTTAGTAGAAATGGGGTGTCGCCATGTTGACCAGGCTGGTCTCGAACTCCTGACGTCAGATGATCTGCCAGCCTCAGCCTCCTGAAGTGCTAGGATTACAGGAGTGAGCCACTGTACCCGGCCCAGTAATTATTTTTAATTAGCAATATCCATGGATAATATGAAGAACATTTTTAAGGCCCTGAAAACCCCTTATTCTCTGAAATACTATTTATAAAATATCCACTAAAATCCTGTTTGCAAGACAGGAAGCTTGCCTCGACTAAGGATAATTGGCAGCAAAATGGGAATGGTGCCCATTCATTTACAGTGAAGACAGAGAGAGACCAAAACTAGTGATAGAAAATGATAGGAAGAGATAGCTTCTAAAACTTCATTTTGGGTGAAAACTAAGAAATAATGTGTTAATTCTCAGGATGAACAAAAACAAACATTTGAGAAGCGGGTAAGTTGTATTAAATTTCTAATAAAGTTATCTAATGCCCTTTATTTCATATTTGATTTTCATAGCTTGACAATAAAGAAGGTCATTCTACCAAAAAAAAATTAATGAGTCATTGATTTTTCCAGGGGTATCTCTTATTTTTTGGAGATTCACAATTTTCATTTTGGAGAATCCATCTAGTCTTCCTCCTTATTGAGTTTCTCTTCTTTAGTTCTCACGTAGGTTAACTCTCCGGGAATCTCATTTGTAAATGACTTTGGGTAGTAATGCTTTGAGCTGTTCTCCAACCTCACTTCCATGGACTTTATGAAATCCCACCTCTTTCACAAGAACTGCAGCTTCCCTTTGTAGTTGAAATACACTGTGCTGTCAGGTGTTTACAACTTGGTGAGTTCAGAGGGACTATGGACCAGAAAGACACTGAGCTCTCAAAGCACACAGATGAGATGGATATAAATAAGTGTTATATGATGTGTACCAGATGCTGTAATGGGGACTGACATTATGCATTATGGCAAAATATAGTTTCCTGGGGAACTTCAAATGTCAGGGACTCTGATAATCAAAACAAAAAATGAGAGCCACCCCCCGCCCCATGTCTTTGCTTACAACCTCATTTCCCAAAGTACATTCCAGTGAACTATAATTCCTGGAGACGTGATTAGTAGGGATAAGTAGGAAGTACAGGGAAGCTATGGTTAAGCACTTCTGGGAAACACAGAGTTAAACATAGACCAATGAATTTGAATGCTTTGAGAATTCCCTGAGACTATAATGTACTAATCATGTACATTTTGAATCTCTAAGAGCTACATAGAATAGGTAATGTTTTCCAAAAGCATAAATTTGTTTAAAACTGTCTTCTCTAGCATTGGATAGGATAAGTGTTCAGGAGAGCATACTTTAGAAAACGGTGACTTAGAAAACCCCTTTCTGTATATCTGACACAAGATTATACTTTAGTAAACTTAAGGTGATTGATCATAAACTCTACTCTAGGATGTCCAAATTAGTATGACTTCATTCTTTTAAACAATGATGCCCAGAGCTCAGCTTCAAATAGTTTTGAGATTAGGACCATGGAATATCACAGGAAAAGCATTAGACCGAAAGGAGAATTTACAGAGTCCTCATGACTTGGGGGCCTTGGCTTCTCATTAGCCAATGGGGTAGGGTGGTGAATCCCTAAGGTTCCCTGCAGTACATAGAACCAGAACTAATAGAAAGAGAAGACTCAGAGTGGCAGAGAATGCTAAGGACAGGTAGGGGAGTACACCATCAATGCTGGTGCCTTTCAAACCAATCATTGCAGAAGTCATAGAATTGAAAGCACAAGATTTCTTCCCTTTTGTAATGCCTATACCAGTTTGTAATAGGATAGAGGCCACCAATAGGCTGATTTCTTTGCAAAAGAATTCACCTATTTTAAGGGATTTTTTTTTAAGTTGATTAAGCCTTAGGCAAGGGTAAACAGAATTGAAGAAGGGAGAAGAGGTGCTACCAAGAAGGATGGTGGAGGATGTCAGGCCCATGACTGAGGAGTAAAGCATCTGAGAAACAAAGTAATGCTGGTGAAACTGCTCATGTCTATGGGAACCACCAGCAAATTAAACAACATAGCAAAACGATCTAGTCATTTACTCACTCATGCCACAGTGAGCAGAGAGGTTCCATGTTAGCGTCATGTTAGTAAAAAGTCATTAACTTCACATCTCTCTTTTTTTCACCTGTTATTTATCATTTCTACCCTGCTCACATCCTCAAGGTGAAGTGAGTTGTCTTAAATTATTAAGTCATATAGAAAAATTCAGGGTGAAAGATCAAAACCAATTAAGAGGCAGGTATCTGGGTTTAATTAGTCACTGCAACTGAGCACATCAGCAGGCTTACTATTAGCTAGCACTGGCTTTCACTAAAAGGAAGTATCTAAGTTCATCGAAATGAGATTAATTTATTTTCCAGGTACTATATTCGAAGAAGGCTATACTGCTGGTGTGTTTATATAAAAAGTGATAGACAAAGAAAGTCTTCATCTCTAATGTTGATCCCACTCCCACACCTTTCATTTCTCCTTCAGCCTGAACTCTGCATCAAGGCCCCTCACAAAAGTTGCTGTCGCCTGGTATTTACCTATCCCATTCTGCAGAATCTCCAGAAAAGAGTTACAGGTTAAAGAAGCCTCCAGCTTCTTCTGCCATCTGTCTGGAGGGTGAAACATGGGACTTAGGGTACCTTCCCCTTAGGAGGAGCAATGGATCTGGATTCTGAAACAGGTCATTACCTGGGGTGGAGAGGTGAAGGGCTGAAGCTTCAAGCTGGCTCTGGTCTAGGCTCTGACAATCGAGGTGTCTGGATCACCCAGAGAGATTCAATATGAGAGGAAACAGTCTTGGATTTAGACCTGTTTTCTTTCTTGTGTTGTGTCTCTCAGGAACTTAATGCTGCTAGGTTGCAGGAGCTGTACACCTTTGCTAAAGAGTCACATGAATATGAATGCTAAGTCACACCACACCAAAAAAAAGTTACAAGAAAAACCTTAAGTGATCATCATCGCAACACTTCTAAGGCATTCTACAAGTGTCTTTTCATTAATTCAACCCATCTCAGAGGCTTACTATCACATCAATCCAATTTGGAAATATTTGGAAAACTAAGATAATACAATGTGTATTTGTTAACTTGTGTAATTTTTCTTCTCAACATCTACTCGAGGCAGGGAAAGATTTTAGAGACACTAGAAGAATAAATGAGCAAGATGTTCTTTGGACTGTCCCCTTCAAATTAAAACTAAATTAAAATGAAAACACATTAAAATTAAAACTCTGTTGACCTTTTGGCAAATTCTTAGTTGTTTTTAGAGTTGACAGCCCTAACAAGGGCCTCTGTATCAAGAAGTCACAGTGTCAATTAAAGAGGAATCTCTTCAGATGATTTGAACTGATAAGCTGAGGCTCTATGAGGAATGACAGTTAAGAGCATATTAAAGTTGTTATGAAAAAAAGAGAAAACTCTCTGAGTCTTTGTTTGATGTCGGATGCAGAACTGAAGACCTTCTGAGAAAACGAAGGAGCCTGGTTCACACCTTGATGAAATGCAAGCCCAGAAGCACACCCAGTGTGATCCCCTGATGGCCAGGAGCAATTCTCAACTCCAACACTCTTGAAATTTGGGGCCAGATAATTCTTAGACTGGAGGAGGGGGCGCGGGCTGTCTTGTGCATAGTAGGATGTGGGATGTTTGGCACCTTACTACATGCCCACTATGTGTCAGTAGTACTCTACCCAGCTGTGAAAAGCAAAAATGTCAATGTCCCCTGGGGTAGGGAGAGCAACAACCCCAGCTGAGACCCACTGGCCCAAAGCTAGGGCCAAAGCCTTTTATAAAAACTGGATTTAAAATCTGCTCAAGTACTCTGACAGATCTTGGACTGCAACCTCCAGATTTCTGAGCCAAAGAAGGAAAGAAAATATTTTGGTCTGAAATTTTTAAGGTTAAGTCTTACTGCCTGGGTACCTCAATAATTTTGAAATCCCAATATGGCCCCAGGATAATTTTCAGATTGTCAATAGCGCTGAATTCTCATGAGTCCATCAGGCTGTTAGCTGCCATAGGTACCCGCAAGAACCACAAAAATAGTCTCTAACATGAATAGAGCTTCACATTCTACCCAGAATTTTTACATTTGTTATCTTATTTAAGTCTGCATGAGTTATTTATTTAGAATTTCCCAGTTTGGACAAAGTCTAGCTTATCTCTGAGGAATCTTGGTCAGCCACAATAATTTTAGTTTTCGTATAGTAGATACTTTCTGATGATAATCAGGAAAAGAGCTCATCAGTGTTTTATGGCCATTCCAATAGGTGGTACTAAGATTATGTCGTCAACATGGAAGTGGATGAATATTTTCCTAATTGCTATGAAAGACAGAGAAACATCCAAATTATCTAATTGTCGCACGGTTACTCAAATACACGTTTAACAGAAGAATGGCATTGCTTCACACCACTTAGATTGGATTTTGATCTGACAAAAGACATTTCTTTCCCCCTTAGATTTTGATAATAGTATTGCGAGTTGGACTTTGAGAAACGCTAATAGCCTGAGTTACATGATGAAGTTTGAGAGACTGGCCCACCAAAAAAAACAAAACAAAACAAAACAAAAATTCTGCCTACATGTTGAAGACCAGCAAAACAAAAATAAGCATTGAGAAGAGTTCCATGTTGTTCTCAATCGTTTTATTAGCAGCCTGAGAATACAGCAATGAACAGTGTTAAACTAGTTTTGCATAAAATCTAAACCGTTTTAGGATTAGGTTAAACTCAAGGCTACAATTTACATCAATGTCCCAGAGAGTGCTGACTCTGTAATTTATAGGCAATTGAGATTCTCCCTATCCAATCCTGATAGAAAAATACCTGAAGAGTTAATTTAGCAAAGATTGAGGCCCATGCCTCAGGGGAGACTCTAAACTCTGTAGGACAGAAAGAAAGAACCCCCTGGGATACTTTTAAGGTGACTGAAGGGCTTTTAACATGCAGCTGGTTTACTGCATTCCAGATAATAAGAGGCCAGAAATATGTAACACACAGCAGGACTCTTGTAGAGAAGTCCAGTATAATTAGTCATCTGATCATCAACAAAGATTTAGGCTCCTGCCATTACAGAATCTATTGCTTGGGGGGCAATGTCCCCAGATCTGCATTTGGTATTTTTTCTGACAAGCAAACTCAAAGACTCCCTCCCAAATCTACTATAACCTGATTTTTGAAAAGGATAAGTTGCTTATAAAAACATTTGAACTTAATAAGTTTACATATGACTCATCTGGGTTCCGATTGCAGTATTATCTTGATAGCACCGCCAGGCTGCATGGTTTACGGGCAGGCTTCATCCAGCAGGGAGACAGACAGGCCCATTCACTGCCCAGAAATGGAGCCTTCCAGGCCAGTGGTTCTGAAGGTGGCTCTGAGCATACCCTAACTCTATCAGAAGCATCTGAGTACCTGCTGAAAATGCAGATTCCAGGCTCCCACCCCAGACCTACTGAACTTGAATTTTGGGAAGAGAAGTCCCTGGAATCTGGATTTTAACAACCATCTAAAAGTGATCCTAATTTTTTTTTTTTTTTTTTTTTGAGATGGAGTCTTGCTTTGTCGCCCAGATTGGAGTGCAGTGGTGCAACCTCAGCTCACTGCAAGCTCCATCTCCCAGGTTCAGGCCATTCTCCTGCCTCAGCCTCCTGAGTAGCTGGGACTACAGGCGCCCACCACCACGCCCGGCTAGTTTTTTGTATTTTTAGTAGAGATGGGGTTTCACCGTGTTGGCCAGGATGGTCTTGATCTCCTGACCTCGTGATCCACCCGCCTCGGCCTCCCAAAGTGCTAGGATTACAGGCATGAGCCACCGCTCCTGGCCCTAAAGGTGATTCTTGAAAGCACTAGAGTCTGACTCTCCAAAGAGTGACATGAAATTCGAAGAAAACAGGTCCCATCTTAATGTGCTTGTGTGCATAGCGTCAGCTCTTTGGTTGCATGTTTGGTCAATCATGGTGACTTCATGACAGATTTGGTTTAAGAGGTGAGTGCTTAATTTAAAACCCAGATGTCTACAGCCCCTTCCTGGTTCCCACACTCTACCACAACTCACCTTACCTTGCACCTTATTTGAGGCATACCCAGTGTGATCCCCTTCAAATTCACACACACGTACACACACACACACACTTATAAAAGGCAATAAAAATGCATACCTGGCACTCTTCTCTGATGGACCTGTGCTGTGCCTCCTCTAGAGATGTTGGTCTGACCCTCTGAATAGCTGTTGCATTTGCTAGATTTTAGCATTTGCTAAAACCTGGCTCCTTGCCTCTTCTTCCCCCCACTTTCCAGTTGTAATAATTATTTCATTGTTGAAAGAGGCTCTCCATTCCCCCATGAAAGGCTTACAGAAAATACTTACCATAGGTATTTGAGTTACTCCTGCCCTTATGCATGAACTTATACATTCTGATAAATAAATAGCAGCTTCTCTTTTATCCTTCTTATTGACCATCCTACAATCTACAGTTACTGTCATCAAATAGCAAGAACTATAACAAAAAGTAGGAAAAACCTTTGTGAAAAGAAAACGTGCGCAAGGAATGAAAAGAGCTTAACACCTGCTTATTACTCAACCTTTACATCATATCAATGTAACATAATGTCATTTGATTAAAGGACAACACATTTTTTCAAGGAAAAGAGTAAGACTTCAGAAATGTCTATTTCCAGCAGTGATTTTTAAATCAGATCTTTTTTGAGAAAGAAATGCAGCGTATCAAAATCTCACTAATTTCAGCCAGTTGGCAAACTATTAAGTGTCCATTTTCTATCATACAAATTAAACACTATATCTGGCTTCCAGGGGACTCCTGAACTAAGATTGTGTTGTTGTAGATTATCAGAGTCTTCCATGAGCTTTACAAGGTAGAAAAATAGAACACCATCATATTCTGCAGCTTCTTAGTACATGAACACGGCTATGAGATAGAGCACGGCAGAGTTCCCTATGCCTCTATGGATGTGTGCAAGGGCAGAACCCACAGTGCAAGGCAGTCTGTCCCTGGGAGGCCTCTGCCACACCCAGCACAGCTGACAACTGCCAAGGAATGATACAAGACCCTCACCTAACAAAATTCTATTTGTAAAAGGAGGACTGTCAAATTCATTTGGAAAACACAATCATCTACAGATTCATGAAAACATTGCTCTGTCGAGACTCTGAAAATTCGTATAGTAAAGACAATGCTAACCTTGTTTGAGGTGGCATTCCTCCAACTTGTTTGATCCTGGAACTTTTTTCTAATCACACCTATTCCTCTCCCATAGACCCACAGTTCTGCAGGGAACAATTTTAGGCAATTCCATCAGCCCTAGGAGTGTCTGAGGTCCATGGCGGCTACACAGAATGCTACCGTCACTGCATACTGCCAGGAGTCTGGGCTCCCTCAGTCAACAAGAGCTGTGATTGAGTCTCGAGACCACGGAGAGCTTTTCTGGGTGGTGAGCAGAGACTTGGCGAAGTATGAGGTTGGCTTCCAAGGTGATAGAGTTTGGATGTGTGTCCCTGCCCAAATCTCACATTCAATTGTAATCCCCAATGTTGGAGGTGGGGCCTGGCAGGAGGTGTTTGGGTCATGGAGGTGGATCCCTCATGGCTTGGTCTTGTCTTCAAGACAGTGAGTGAGTGAGTGAGTTTGTGTGAGATCTGGTCCTTTAAAAGTGTATGGTACCTCCCCCCACCACTCCCTCTTGCTTCTGCTCTGGCCATGTGATGTGTCTGCTCCCACTTCACCTTCTGCCATGGGTAAAAGCTTCCTGACACCTCCCCAGAAACAAATGCTGGCACTATGCTTCATGTACAACCTGCAGAACTGTGAGCCAATTAAACCTCTTTCATAAATTACCCAGTCTCAGGTATTTCTTTATAGCAATGCAAGAATGACCTAATACACAAGGTATTCCAAATCCAGCTAGGTAGCATAGGTAGGAGAGGAAGAAAGGTAGACATAAGTAACAATATAAAACAGAATATAATAAGAATGCATGGATGCTGTGGGCATACTTCTCAGAGGAAGAGAGGCAATGAATTTACAGTGGACCCCAGTGTCCACAGAAAGCCACAGAGATTGGGTGGGGCTGGTAATACACTGAACCAATGAGTAGGGCAGAGAAAGATATTGTGCAACAAGCATATCCTAGGATTTACTAAATGGAATGCTTGTGGGGATAGAGAAAAAGGGAAGAGCAAATTTGAATGCTGAGCTTTTGAACACAGAAAGTGGGGGAATGGTGACTCTCCCAAAGCCAGAGCAGAAGCATCAAGTACAGTTGGACCCTCAGTACCCATGGGGGATTAGTCACAGGGCCCCTTTCTGATACCAAAGTCATTGGATGCTCCAATCCCTTATAAAAAGTGGCATAGCATTTGCATATAACCTATGCACATCCTCCTGTACACTTGAAGTCACCTCTAGATTACTTGTGACACCTAACACAGTGTCTACACATCACTTTATTCATGTAGATTCAAACACAGTACTCAGCACATGGCAAAGTCAAGTTTTGCTTTTTGGAATTTTGTGGGGGTTTTTTTTCTGAATATTTTTAACCCACGGTTAGTTGAATCCATGGGTGCAGAACTCATGCCAGCTCTGCTGTCTTGGTGGTGCTTTGATGAATTGGAGAAAAGGCAATACAACTGTAGTGAATATCTGCTGGTTTTGTCCATCAGGATCCATTCACCCATCTTGTCATAAAACAATGTCCAGATTCTAAAGCTATGCTGTGTAGGGTAATTAATTCACCTCTAAAGCTGCTGGCAGAAGCTCTCTCTACTCATGGCAGGGCAGAAAAAGCAGCAGCATGAGTACTTTTAGCTGCTGGCCATCAGTCCAATGCCAACAAACATAGGAGAAACAGATGAGAAAACTCAGGGCCCTGGATATATCATGGGAGCCCCTGGGTCAACCATACCTAAAGCCATTTATTCTGGATATTTCAGCTAATTAACTCCTTTACCATTTCAAGCAGTTTAATCTATGGTGTTATGATTGCAAACACACAAACAAAATTCACAGAATACCCAAATGTTATAAACTGATAGGCTGGCCTGAGAATATGAGTTTGGGAAATCAGCTCAAAAAGGTGACAGATGAAGCCACAGAAGCAAAGAGGTCCAGGGAGAAAGAACAGAGAGAAAAGGAGAGAGCCAAGGCTGGGATCATAGGAATCATCACAGGTAAGCAAAATTTGAGGAGTAGGTGAGCCACAAAGAAAACAGACAGGCAAGTGACATGATTTGGATGTTTGTCCCCTCCAAATCTCACGCTGAAATATGATTCCCAAGGTTGAAGGTGGGGCCTGATGGGAGGTGACTGAATTATGTGGGGGGGGACTCCTCAGGAATGGTTTAGCACCCTCCCCTTGATGATAAGTGAGTTCTCATTCAGTTCACAGGAGATCTGGCTATTGAAGAGAGTTAGAGACATCCTCCTTCTCTCTCTCTTGCTCCAGCTCTCACCATGTGATACACTAGCTCCCTTTCACTTTCCGCCATAATTGTAAGTTTCTGCGGCCTCACCAGAAGCAGATGCCAGCACCATGCTTCGTACAGCCAGCAGAACCATGAGCCAATTAAACTTCTTTTCTTTGTAAATTACCCAGTTTTAGGTATTCCTTTATAGCAATGCAAGATGTACTAACATGGAAAATAAGAGGAAGCCCAGAAAGTAAAGTATCAAAATCCCCAGGACATAGGTAAAGAGAAGAGTCAAGCTTTCTAATTTTCAGCCACTATTATCTGTTGTTCACTTGTTCCATGCTAGACAGTGTTCTGGCCACCATATATTTAAGAAATCCTTCAATCCCCTCACTCTTACTATCAGGTGGATATTATCATTATCACTGTGTAGATGAGGAAGCTGAAGCACAGCAGTTAATGAACTTGCCTATAGTCACACAGCTAGTAAATGGCAGAACTAGAATTTGGCCCTGGTATCCTGCCTCTAGAATTCACTTTGTTAACCAGTATACTCTACACTTCTCAACTTTCTGCATCTTTCTGGAACTGCTGCTAAGCATGCAAGTAAAGATTCATTTAACCAAAAATTTATCTTCTACATTCAGTCTGACGTGGATATCAGACTGAACATCCAATGACATACACACATTGTATATTATTCCCTTTTTATGGTACTCTGTTAAAATAAACATAGACTAGAGGCAGATAGCTTACTTAGTCATTCACATCTTAGCATGAATTGGTTTGATTTAAAATTTTTGTCTTATACCAATGGAGGAACCTGGGCCCATATAGATGTGCTAAGTGTATGAGATGCTATACATAGAATAGCTCAGAGAAGAGAGGATTAAGAATAAACTTTTCCCCTTCACAAGTCTCTTGTGAATCCAGACTTTTTTTTCTCCTATCCAGTTTCTATTACCTGAAGTATAAGACTGCATGCTTCACTGGGCACAGGTTAAGAGGTCAGCATGAAGGTCAGCCTTTCTCTCCATGAGCCCAACCCCACAAGGCACTTATAGAAGGACAATCTTTGGTGTTTATTTTAAATGCGCATCTGTCGCACCTGGGATGAAGGGTTCTAGTAACATCAAAAATTAGTATGGCTATTATGGAAAATGGCATGGAATTTTCTTAGAAAACTAAAAATAGAATTACCGTGTGATCCAGCAATCCCACTTCTGGGTATATATCAAAGGGAATATATACCCTTTGGTATGTCAAAGAGCTATCTGCACTTCTGTGTTCACTGCAACACTATTGACAACAGCCTAGTTAGGAATCAACATAGGTGTCTATCAACAGATAAATGGAAAAAGAAAATATGGTATACATACATAATGGAATACTATTCAACCTTTAAAAAGAACAAAGCTCTATCGTTGGCAACAACATGGATAGAATTAGAGATCATTATGCTACATGAAATATGCCAGGTACAGAAAGACAAATACCTCATGTTCTCACTCAAATGTAGAATCTAAAACAATTGAATTCATAGAATCAGAGAGCAGAATGGTGATTACAGAGACTGGGGGCTGGGGAATGTGGAGATGAAGGTCAAAGAGTACAAAGTCTCAGTTATGGGGGATACAGATTTTTTCTTTTTTGAGTCTACTGCAATGCATGGTGCATATAGTTAATCAGAGAGTATTGTACAGGTTTTGAGGTGATGGATATGTTAACTAGCTTTATTTAACTATTCCACATTGTATGAATAAATTATAATATCACTTTGTACCTCACAAATTTATATAATTATAAATTGTCAATTTACAATAAATAAAGGTTATAAAATGAAGGCAAAAAATTAAAAATAAAAACTACATGGAGTAGACTTTCCAAGTAAAATACCAATGGTAGAAAATATGCAGGAAAATAAATACTAATTGATTTTACTAATTTAAAAACCCTAAGATAGACTATGAGCTAAGTTAGCTAAGTTTGTTTGTTTTTTGTTTGTTGTTTTTTTTCTTTTCTTTTCTTTTCTTTTCTTTTTTTTTTTTTTTGAAACGGAGTCTTACTCTGTCATCAGGCTGGAGCACAGTGGTGTGATCTTGGCTCATTGCAAACTCCACCTCTCGTATTCAAGCAATTCTTCTGCCTCAGCCTCCCAAGTGCCTGGGACTACAGGCATGCGCCATCACGCCTGGCTAATTTTTGTATTTTTAGTACAGATAGGGTTTCATCATATTGGCCAGGCTGGTCTTGAACTCCTGACCTCGTGATCTGCCCCCCTCAGCCTCCCAAAGTGCTGGGATTACAGGCGTGAGCCACTGCACCCAGCCTGTTTGGTTTTTTTCAAGCAAGAAACCGGTTAGGAAAAAAAAAATATTTTCAACCTACATTCCTGGAGCCCCTATCTACCCAGTCTATCCCTGGCTAAGTCCTGTCTTTGTAACATCTTCTCACTCATCACTGCCTGTGGGAAGCCTCCCAGGATAAGCCCAATAGTCTACATAGCCCTGTAATACTCTTGATTTCAGGTTTTCATCATTTATTTCATATCCATTTTCCTGCCTGAACTTCATATCCACCAAGGCAAGGATATTCACTGTCTCATTCACCACCAGGTGCTACCCCTGGGACTTGGGTAGCTCTCATGAATGAATTAATAACTAAAAGTAAAGGATTGCTACTGTATGAATGATCTTACAAGTCAACAATAAAGAGGGAAACGCTCCAATAGAAAAATGGGCAAAATTAGTATGTATATAAAAATAAATGTAAAATAAAATCATGACACCATTTTTCAGACATTTTCCCTCTCCTTTAAATTCAAAAACAAAATAAAATCTAAGGAAAACTAACACACACATCCCTTAGATGTGGGGAATGGCCACTCTCATAGGCTGCCACAACCTTTCAGTTGGGCACCTTGGCTCTATGTATTGGCTTCTTTAAAATGTGCCTGCCCTTTAGCTCAGCGATTTTGCTTTTAGGAATATGTCCTAAGAATATACACAAATATTTATCTGTGGAACAATCAGTGCATCATTGTGTATAACAGCAAAGAGAAATCCAAATAAGCAATAATAGAGGATTAGTTAAATTATGCACTCGAGTAAAATAGAATGATATGCAGCACTCTTAGTGAACATTTATTGATCCTTGTATGGGCCAGACACTGCACTAAGTACGTAGCATGCAGTGTCTGACTTAATCCTCAGAACACTTTATAAAGTAACTATTACTATTACAGCCATTTTCCATGGAGGGCAATTATGATTTAGAGAGATGAAGTAACTTGCTGAAGGTTACACAGCTAGGAAGTGGCTGAACAAGAAGCAGTTCCCAAGGCCAGGCCCTAGGTCACAAAGCTATCTACCCCCATGTTAAATATGTCCAGTGCACCTTTAGTGACATGGAAAGGCGTTCCTTATAGGTTCCTTACAGGTTCCTGTGTTCCTTATAGGTTCACTTAAAAGATAGAGTACAAGATCATATACAGTATACAATCACCTTTTAGTAAAATACATATTATACTAAAATGCATATCTGTGTCTGTATCTTTGCACAAGGACTAAAAGGAAAAATTCACCTCTAAAGGTTCTCTGGGAGGCAGGGTCATGGGATAATGGGGTTTTTCTTTTATTTTTGCTTACTCCAGTGTTTCTTGGTTTTCTAGAATGAGAATAGGTCACTTATATTATACTTTTTAAATGTTTTAAGTTGACCTCAAAGTAGCCTAGAACTTCAGAGGTCCTTACATATTACCCAATCTAACCTTCTTCCTAGCAAGAAGATACAAGCCTGGAGAAATCAAGCAAGGGCCTCACAGTGTCTTGCCTAATTAATACCCCAAGAGCCAGGATTGTGACGGGGCTGCCTATCCCTGGCCACAGGGTCTTAGCATCACCTTCACCCCAGGAAGGCACCTGACCGTGCTCACCTGCACAGTGAAGAGAAACACAACTCGGACACTCACTCATTCTTCTGAGCATTCAGCCATCTACCTTCACTCGCTATAACTAGCATCTTGAGTGACACCCTGCTGCCCTACAAAACAACAGTGCCCTGGGAGATGAAACGCCTGAAGAGCATGACACTGCAGCCTCCAACCAGCTCCGGATCATTCTTCCTAGACCAATGGCTCTGAACAGAGATATCTGGCAGCATCCCCCGGCAACATTTTCTGAAGATGAGGCCCGCATGGAGATTCTGACTCAGTGGGTATAGAAAGGGGCCTACGTCAGAATGTACTGAAAAACATTTCCATGCAATACTAATGTACATCCCCAATTAAGGAACCCTGGTCTATATAAATCTTCAAGTGTCAGTGTCTTAACTGGGAACTAGACACAGTTGTTTTCATCCTAATTTAAAACTCTGTCTGCTGTTAGGAAGAACAGATGCATCCCTTTCTGCCAGAAGCCTTGACGTGGATCAGGCTTTCTTTTTAGTTGTTTCTTATCCTCGGGAGAAGAACGTTGTGAAGGGCAAAGGGGGTGTTGGCTCACTCCCGCCACATTGCTCCAACACATCTGGCCGAACCCCGAGTCAGGCAATTGAGAACCCAAAGCTGGTCAGCAGTGTGTGGGCACAGGGCAGATGTGACAGCAGCTTGAGAGCCAGAACTGGGGACCAAGGCATGGTCCACGAGGGAGGCCGGGCCGGCTGTGGGTGCTCCAAGCATCCGCAAGGTTACAGCACACAGCAGAGCTCCAGAAGGAGCTTAGAACGCCATTTTGCTCTTAGCGTTCATAACCAGCAGCAGTGGAAGCAGTTCAGAAGCAAACCTTCTCCAGAAACAAGATGAGGCTGGTCTTCTCTGCTTCCTCTTTAAAAAATTAAACTTGGAGGAAGCCCTGAAGGGTCAAAAGGAATACAAAAGCAAAGGCTATTTTCTTTTTTTTTTTTTTCTTCTTTCATTCGTTCCTTCCTGTTTCTTTCTTTCTTCCTCTCATTTTTGTTTTTCTTTTTTAAGAGCGAGCGGCTCTGCGGTGGCGGTTTGGGGTAGGCGCCGCCGAGGTGAGGGCGTCTCGCCTCCCGCGCGCCGGTAGATTGGTTGTTTCATTATGGATGGAGGGGATGATGGTAACCTTGTTATCAAAAAGAGGTTTGTGTCTGAGGCAGAACTAGATGAACGGCGCAAAAGGAGGCAAGAAGAATGGGAGAAAGTTCGAAAACCTGAAGATCCAGAAGAATGTCCAGAGGAGGTTTATGACCCTCGCTCTCTGTATGAAAGACTACAGGAACAGAAGGACAGGAAGCAGCAGGAGTATGAGGAACAGTTCAAATTCAAAAACATGGTAAGAGGCTTAGATGAAGATGAGACCAACTTCCTTGATGAGGTTTCTCGACAGCAGGAACTAATAGAAAAGCAACGAAGAGAAGAAGAACTGAAAGAACTGAAGGAATACAGAAATAACCTCAAGAAGGTTGGAATTTCTCAAGAGAACAAGAAGGAAGTGGAAAAGAAACTGACTGTGAAGCCCATAGAAACCAAGAACAAGTTCTCCCAGGCAAAGCTGTTGGCAGGAGCTGTGAAGCATAAGAGCTCAGAGAGTGGCCACAGTGTGAAAAGACTGAAACCAGACCCTGAGCCAGATGACAAGAATCAAGAGCCCTCATCCTGCAAGTCTCTCGGAAACACTTCCCTGAGTGGCCCCTCCATCCACTGCCCCTCTGCTGCAGTCTGTATCGGCATCCTCCCGGGCCTGGGCGCCTACTCTGAGAGCAGCGACTCCGAGTCCAGCTCAGACAGCGAAGGCACCATCAATGCCACCGGAAAGATTGTCTCCTCCATCTTCCGAACCAACACTTTCCTCGAGGCCCCCTAGTTTCTCTGTCCTTACACAGGGAGCTCCTCCCCAAGGGTAGATTGGACCGTTCATGCTGCCTTCGGGCATTACGTCTCAAAAAAAAAACTCCTTTGCCTGCATCCTGTGCACAACATGACACTTTTAACCAAACCAATCTAAAAATGTGCCAGAATCCACCTGTGGCCCGAATTGTGTTTGGTTTCTCTTTCTACTGCAGTGCACATGAGCAAACCTATCCCGCTGCCACTTTCCTCACTGATATTGGGAGGAGGGCAAGGCCCAGCTGAAGTTCCACTAAAAATGCCCTAGGAGAATAGGCACCGGCTGGCTTGCCAAAGGGTTTGGGTTTTATTGCTTTCTGTTTTTTTCTTTTCCTGACAGCACAAAGAAGTAAGGGCAGTTATAAGTAAGAAGTAAGGTGTTATTTAAACATTCTATTGTAGGTGAACGTGTTGTTTGGTTCTACTGCATTGTGGAGCATGCGGGGGAAGAGAACTGACCCAGGTGATGAAATGGAGCCCTTCCCTGGAACTAACCAGTCCTTGATGTTGTGTGACTAAGTAAAGATGATAAACCCCATCTGCTGGGGGTGTCACTTCACACTCGGCATGCATTGTGAAAGCTTTCCACACCCTTGGCCATTCTCTCTCCCCTCTTTATCCAACCCCGTTTATGCAGGAAGGGACTGCTAACAAGAAAGCTTCCATCTCAGACCTTTTCTCTGCCTGGGAAATTATTTTATGTTTGTTTTTGAAATAAAGGATTTAGTTTAAGATTCTAAAAAAAAAAAAAAAAAAAAAAAAAAAAATTTAACTTGAAGGGGGCAAGAGCTGTTACATCCTCAAGGCTTTTGCTTTCTACCTACCTCTTCCCGTTATGAAGGATTGGTGATTCAGGAATACTTCCACATTCTGTTAACATGGAGGAGAGAGAAGGGACTCTGGTTCCACCAGCCATTACTGCTAAAACAGGGCTCAAGGGGTCGCCGACACCAGCATTCTTCTCACTGAGGAAGCAAGGTTGAAAGAAAACAGAAAGATGGCCCCATTGGAAAAAGAACAGAAAATGTTTACAATGAAGTGGGATGTAAAGGTAGAAAGTAGAAGGAAAGAAACACAAGAAAATTAAAATGCGCTTGTAAAACTGTGAACTACATTATGCTATATTACCAGTAACTTTAGTGACTGCTCACTTAGGAACGCTTTTCTTTTGCAAGAAAAACAGAGCCAGCTCTTTCTTAGTTGAATAATAACAGACAGAATGTTAAAGCCTGGATTGTGTTTCTTGGTTTTTAACATTGTTTATATTTGTTATTTGTATATGTTAATACATAAGTAGATTTTAAATAAATCCTACCTGGGAACCATTTTTAGAAATTTGGGGTTTTTGGTTTTTTTTTTTTTTTTGACAGTTCTATATTTAGCTAGACTGTTGAACTCGGTAAAATGTAGGGCTACGTTATGATTGTAAAGAACATTACAGCTAAAAACTCAATAAGTGTTTTGTTTAAAATCATAGCCAATTCTTCTGACATACAAAGTGACAGTCATTCCTCAGCTAAAAGAACGTGCTGGCCTTGCTTATGAATATATAGAATTTGGATGATATTTTTATATGCTTAGTAACTTCACAGTACCCGGGACAGCTAGAGCTAGGGCTACCTTAACCTCTAGTGGAGCACAAAGAATGCAACCTCAAGCCAGGGGCAGGTTTCAACTCCCCTTGCATATCCAGACTGAATATTCCCTGGTCTACACAACTTCCACAAAATAGCTTGAGCCACTCCCTTGGGCAGAGACCTAAGCTCTCCTCCTCTTCTCCTTCTGATAAAATCTCCATCGACATCCAAGGAAGTTCAAACCCATCTCAGCCTTTCTCTGACTCAAGGCTTCTGTTTCCCAGCTAGAAAGCATTTGCCTCAGGGATTATATTAAGACAGCAAATGTTGTGGGAAGAACACCAGCCATTAAGGCAGAAGGCAAAGGTTCAAGTCACAATGAAGTCACTTCCTTCCACATATGACACAAAGCCTCTCTGAGCCATGATCTGTCCCTCGTAGGCAGGGAGAACCCACTCTGTGTTGGGTACAAAGCCAATCGATGCCAAAGCACTCGCCACACTGCACGGTGCCTCCAAATACAAGTGAGGAGTGGAGAAACGAAGACGGACATCAACTCTGTGCTATGCCAGCATCCCCTCCGGTCTACAGCCTTGTCCCCCAGGCAGTGAACCTCTCTCCCTGTGCAAGCAGGCTCAGTCACACGAACAGCAGGCCCTGAGATCCTTCACAGGAAACGCTAAGCAGGCTAGTTTCCTGGCTGCCCACCTGGAGGCCCTGCGAGCTAGCCTTGTTCTGCCAATGACTATGTGCTGATCCTCAGACAGCATCCACTGAGGTTTTCTCTGTCTAACATCTGCCAGTTAGTGGTGCTCCTGTTTTATGGATTTTCATTCATTGTAATCTTTGCTTGCTGCAGCAGGGGCTGGGTTAGCCCAAAGAGAGGGCTCTGCAACAACAGTGTTAAACAAATAGCACCAGGCCTGGTATTTTTAGATATGTTAAAATTCTCTCTAAGCGCAGTGTGAGGGCCTGAAAAACTCAGGCTGTTTCCTATGGCTGGGCGAATACTGATAAGAGCTTTATCCAATTTATAAGGCAAGAGAAGGAAATAATCATGTGTGATGGAATTGGACAAATAATCCCGTTCCAAACAATTATGAAATATAACGTAATTACAGAAGACTGTGCCAGGGTCTGGAAGTACCAGATTTCTCTCTCTCAAGAATCAACAATAATCTAAAATTTTGATTCTTCCAGGCCTCATGAGTCACCAAAAACCGTAGGCAACTAAAAATCAAGACAAAATCAATATACACACACGTGTGTATGGCACAAACATCCTTTCTTTTACATTTTTGGGGACTGATTTCACAGTGCTCCACAGACACACCCCTGCAAACCCCACCAAGTAGGAGAAAGCACTTCAATTAATGCCAACACCCCCCTCCAAATCCAACTCTGCATACCAAGGAGAAACTCATATTCTAGTTACGATTTCTTAGAGAGATGGGGAAGAAGTTTCATTATCGAAACCACACTGCAGAAATGGATGAAATCCCTCAACAGGATTTCCAGTACTCCACCCAGGAGTCTCCTCTCCGGCCACCAGCTCCGCCTTCCCCCACTCTCCATCCACTGCTATTCAGAGCAGGCTGACGCCCCTCAACTTCTGAGTTTTGTAACTGAAATCAAGACTTCTTCCTACCTGTAATGTCTGTTTACAAGATGAGACCCTGACTGCAGAGATCAAAGGTGAGGTGAGGTGGATGTTTGAGGCGGAATTCTTCGTGCTGCTGGGCTGTAGTCTGGCCTGCGGTTTGGGAAAACAAGGGAAGGATTAGAGGAGGCTGAGGATTATAGAAAGGAAAGGAAGGAAGGGGTTCAGAGAAGGTCTGCTCCTTTTAAGGCATAGACCTACCTCCTCACCTAACCCTGGATCCTCACTGACATCTTAAGAAAGCCACTAAGCCACATGGAAAGAGACTAGAAGTTATGGGTATGAGCTGCTGTTCAGTTTGGTCTTCATCCATTTGGCATCTCCCCATTTTCCAGCAATAACTCAGGAAGACTCAGGTACGTACCTACCATCTTCTCAGGTGTCTCCTCCAAATTGAGCTGCTCTTCCCTCCCCCTGGCGTCTAGTGTCTCTAGTGTCAGGTGACTTTCCAGGCCTCCGGAGGAGAGAGCAAGACATTGGGGGGAACTGACCAGTGGCTCCAAATCTGAGGTGCTTACTCCTTGCTGAGACAGTTCTTTATTCTCGCCCTGAGCTTCTTCCCCACAAGCCCCACCCTCCAGGTGGGCACACCACGAACTCTGTGCAGTGCTCTCACTTCACCCACAACAGAACAAAAGTTCTGACCAGACAGCTGTGCTCACCACCACCTCCTCCACAGCAGGTTCCCGCCACGCAGCCTCCACATGGCTGGTCACATAAACTACCCTTCACACTGCTGCCAGGGCAACAAACCTTAGAAAAACAGAGGTTTTCTAAGATTAAAACCTCTCCATGCTCACTCTCTCTCTCCCTCCCTTTCTCTCTCTCTCTCTCTCTCTCTCTCTCTCTCTCTCTCACACACACACACACACACACACACACACACACACACACACACACCCCTGCATTTCTGCTTAAATGCCTTTAGTTCAAAAATTCCTTTTGCTTTTAGAGGAAAGCTCAAACTTTAAGTGGCTTGCAAAGCCCTTCATGATTTGGCCTCTCCCTTTAACACCCTCTCCGCACTCCAGCACCTTAGAGGTTTCTTAGGTTCCTTGAGCAGCTAAACTCTATCTTGCCTCAGATCCTTGCATATGCTGTCTTCCTCCTCCTCCTCTTCCTCCTCCTCCTCCTCCTTCACGCTGCAAAGAACTAGTTCTTACCATCCTTCAGTCATCACTTCAACACCGTCTCCCCAGAAAGGTCTTCTCTGACAAGCCCATCTGAATCAAGTTTCCCAAACACAAACCTACATGCAATACTGATTCTGTGGCACAGCAACCTGTGGCTCCTAGCTTCATGGCTCTTACTGAAATTTGCACTCACTCACTTCTTTGTCCACTGTTTTATTATCCAATTAAGAAGCTTACTATTATTTCCAAGATGGCAGAGGGGATGATTCAGTCACCTGGCGTCAGCACCATGCATATGGTAGGTTCTCCAAATCATGACATTATCATATCCTCATAACTTGTATTCCTCTTGGATCTTGCAGACAGACCAAATAGGAAATTATGCTGTATTTAGAGAACAGTGAAAAAAAAAAAAAAAAAAAAAAAAAAAAAAAGATGACAGCCTGAGTCAGGAGATTTGTAGTGCAAAGTCCTGTCCTGGAAATAAATGTGCATAGATGTGGTAGACAGGCTTACAGGGTAGCTCTTAAAAGCCCAGATGATAAGTCTGGGCTTGATCTGGCTCAGTGCCTGAGAGGAACAATGATATAAACTAGAGGGTATCAAGAGACTAATACTGAGTCAAGGCAGGCCACATGGAGGAGTGAAGCTCTCCGAGCCTGAACTGGAGAAGAATAAGGTAACACAGGGTAATGTCTTCTCTATCATAGGAGGAACCACCAGATCTAAAAGGCAGATGTTTGTTCCTGTGGGCAAAACTGGGTTCAATTGGTACAAGCTTTGCCCCAGTACAAGAATAAACATGTCCTATAATGAAACTGATTACCGCATGAGGTAGTGAAGTGCTGGTGGCTAGAGGTGATGGGCAGGGGACAGAACAAGGTGGTTGGGGAGATCATTTCTATATCCAGCAGGAGACTGGATTTTGATGATCCTTTTCCATTGCAACACTCAAATCTCAATGGAAAGTCATCACAAGTTTTGAGCCAAGAGTAATGTGATTTTTAAAAAATGATGTGTTGTATCAGAAAGATCTGTGAAAGGTTTTGTAAACTAAGAAGTTTTCAGTACCAAATGAAAGAATTAGAGGCACCCTGAGATATCAGAAGACCAGGATGGAGAATTATTACTCCAAATGAAATTTGATTTGACCAAAACAGTGTAAGAAAATAGTGTCTGCAAGATTTGTAACAGCTATCAAAGTCTCCAAGATAAAAACTTTCCTTCAGACTAACATCTTTAATGATAAGTAGATGAAGGTTTCTAGCTACCTCAGATATTTTAGAACATATTTCAATAAGGATGACCCCTCACCTAAACATTGTGTGTGGATACTCAATTACAGCCCTGTTCAAGATCAAAAACTTAAGGGATGTCTGATGTTTACATAGATTCCAACTAGCAGTTGAAGAGATTTCTGTGCTATAAGTAATTAAAATAAGGTTCTCTTATGCCATATTTAAGTTCCTAAAGGAGACTTAAGTAACCTCTGCTATATGTAGTGTGGTTGGTTTAAAAACAAAAACACCTTATTTAAAAATGTCTAAGATGCCAGCTTCCTTTTTGACTCACCATCACCTGAGAGTTTTTTACCTGTTAAATCATGGAGGAAAAGACAAAGTTTCACAAAGTCTGTAATAGTCCAGTTTTTTTGTTGTTGTTGTTTTGTTTTGTTTTTTGGGATGGAGTTTCGCTCTTGTTGCCCCGGCTGGAGTGCAATGGCGTGATCTCGGCTCACCACAACCTCCATCTCCCAGTTTCAAGCGATCCTCCTGCCTCAGCCTCCCAAGTAGCTGGGATTACAGGCATGCATCACCATGCCCAGCTAATTTTGTAGTTTTAGTAGACACAAGGTTTATCCATGGTCAGACTGGTCTCAAACTCCCAACCTCAGGTGATCCACCTGCCTCAGCCTCCCAGAGTGCTGGGATTACAGGCATGAGCCACCACACCCGGTTAATTTTGTATTTTTAGTAGACGGGGTTTCTCCATGTTGGTCAAGCTGGTCTTGAACTCCCGATCTCAGGTGATTCGCCCACCTTGGCCTCCCAAAGTACAAAGTGCTGGGATTACCGGCGTGAGCCGCTGCGCCCTGCCAGGAATAGCCAGTTCATAAAGTGCCCAGCCCTGGGCAGTGATCACTGCATCTGCTCCATACTCTCCCTTTCTTTTTCCTTTCCTTTTCTTCACCTATGTGACTGGAAAAAAAGGGTCTCTGGAGTAAAGATGTCACCTGTGAAACTCTGGGTGGTGATTCAAACATTTGCAAACATTCTGTTTTTGCTCAAGGGCGGTGGTGGTTATAGTTTCAGCTTGCCCTACATACACATGCACACGCCCATGTCAGCTGGTGCCTTCTCCATACACACAGGGTGGAACTTGCACCTGTTGCCAGCTGACTTAATTCTCTTTTATCATTTAAAGAAAAAACAACAAACATGTTTTCCACCATTTTCAGTTGAAGAGAATGTTTTGCCTTCTATAGGAGAAAGGGGTTGTGAGGGAGGGGAAAATGTTTAAGAGCAAATCTTCTACACAGCTTCCTTCCTTCTGGCCATGACCAGGTCAGTCAAGCCAACAGTAAATGGTAAATTCACATTTATGATGCGAACCAAGGCCATCACTAATAAAACTGTAACCTCACTGGTGGAATACTGAAATATGTCTTGACATCTTTGCAAGAGTTGTAAAGAGAGTCTGGAAAAGAAAAGGAAAGCCCAAGTGTTCTTTTTGCATTTTCTTTTTGCATTTCATTCAGCAAAGACTTTTTGAAAACTTAGTAGAGGGTGATACTTGATTTATTTAGTCTGCAGTGTGGCCAGCCTTTAAAGTACATGAAGTAATCCCATCCGAACAATACCACAAGTACCTCAGGTATCTCAGGTAACCAGTTTGGAAACAGCTAGAGGGCTTTGTGTTAAATATCAGAAAATATTCATAAGACACCATAACAACAGAAACAGAGTCGAACTAAAACTTTGTGGCAAAGCCAGTATGTAAATCACAGCTGGTGATTTCTGTTAGGAACTTTGGTTTGGGAGGTTTCGCAGCTTCATCTCCAAAGTCCGGATTCAAAACCACAGTGTTCAGCAAGTCAGTGAGATTTCATGCTTTCATCTGAAACCCACACCGACAAATGCATCTCTTGATGCAATTCAGGATCTCAGAATCTTCACTAAAGAACCGAGCTAACCCATGGAACGCAATCTCAAAGCCTTGCTCTTACCCAGAGAAGCACGGTTGCCACTTAAAGATTCAATAAAAGGAGAGGTAGGGAAATGCCTGCTGCAACAGCCCATTAGTTGCTACATTTAAACCCCTACCACAGTAACCAAATGTGATTGAGGCTTCAGAAGGAAACCTACATGGTATGAAATGTAGCAATTATTGGTCTATAAATATAGGATGTTATTCACTGTCAAGTACTTTCTCTAAAGGAGGGGTGGGGGAATTCTTACTGCAAAGGTAGGTTACAAAATTTTTTCACCTAGAAATAATTTAGAAACTGGCTGGGGCACAATCTCATAATGTCTCAGGTGCAAAAAGTTTCTGATGCACCAGAAACAAAAGCTGGCAAAACAAAAGCGACGTCAGTGTCTCCCTGTCCTACCATTTCAAGGGTGAATGTAAAGGGAGAATTTTTTTTTTTTAATCCCGGGATTAGTGAGGGACGCTAACCCCTGAACCAGAATTACTGAGGGGCATAGAAAGAAAATGTAAGGCAGGAAAAAGGAACATTTTACAAAAGATTTCCGTTGTAACGACCTTCAGACCCTGGGGCTGCAGAAAGGAGTAGGCGGCTGCTGTGCCCCGGCCCCTGCGCGTCCACGCGTGGGAGGCGAGGCCAAGGCTGCCAGGAGGCGCTCCCGCACCCCAGGTGCGCTCCTCCAAGGAGGCCATGTCCTCACCCGCCTCCGCTGGCCCAGTTTTTGGCTGTTTTCTCGGCGCACCACGGCGCCTGCAGTTAGTAGGCAATCCATCCCCCCGAGCGGCAGCGAGTTAAGTTTCAGGCCTTTTGTAATGGCCTCAGGTGTGAGCTGCCGCAAGCCGCCCCCCGGAGAATCACTGGCCCGGCCGAGAGGACTAGGAGCCAGGTGTGCGAGGCCGCGGGATCCCCGCCGTTCCCGCGCGCCCATCCAGCGCCCCTTGGGTTAATAGGCCCCGCTCCCCCACACCACCAGGCTTGTAGCGAGGCCGGAATCAGGGCCCTACCTCGGAGCTCCCCCTTTAAGAGAAGGCGTCCAGAGGGCGGAGCCAGCTTAAAAGCGGGTCGAGACAGTCACCTGTGGTTAGGCAAAGACACGAGAGAAATGGTTAATTCCTCAGGTGCCCCAAATCACAACAGAGCTCGGGAAGGAGGAACAACTTGACAGAGAAAAGGGGACAGGACGTTGATCAGGGAGGACGTCTGCAGAGCCTGGGGTTGGGGGATTGGGTTCCAACCAGGGAAGGTAATTCTGCAAAATTGGAACACACAGGCCCTCTGTCTGTAGGCAAGTCTGACAAAAGGGCACAATCCAGGAAATGGAATTGAGATGCGTCCCCTGCCTCTCAGCCTACTGACCCACTTTCCTCCGGCTCCGTCTCCCCCAGATCCATGCCCCTCCTTAAATCTTCCTGCTAGCCCAGAGGGAGGAAGGATGAGGCCTGGGGATCACAATGTAGGTGGAACGAGCAACCTGGGTCTGTTTGACAGTTTCAGAAGCACAGAAGCCTCTCTCTCTTTCCCAAAAAAATCCTTTCTGAGCCCCCCTCACTCAGTCCCACCGTACATACACAATGCACCTAAAGAGACCCCCAACTCCCTGTCAAGGAGCCTGAAATTCTACACGTAGTCGCTCATTTTGTTTCAAGCACAGAAAACATCTGCACCTAATAAAAGATGTTAGTGTGCCATTCTAGAAAAGAGAAGCCTTTGATCCATTCTTTGGTGTTAAAGCTGCGGCATGAAGTATTTTCCCAGATTGCAGTCTGTTATCTGAATGGGGCAAAGGTTCCGTAAGTGAAGGAAATATTGAAAGAAAGTTCTGGAGCGTGCAATCCTGTCCAGTTGAAGTACCGCAGGAAGAGGAAGCACGCGCACACGTATGTACACACATACACACCCATACATGCAAATCTTCCATGACTGTGCCTCAGAATCACCTTAATCAATTGACAGAAGCAAAATGTGACTACCATACTTTTGTTACATCCATCAAGTGTCTGTAAAGAAACACAAGTCATGCGATCCTTGACTGGCATGGCTGCCTCTGCCCTGCAAGTGCCCATGGCAGCAGGGAGTTGCAATGGTACCAGCATGGGCTTTGCATTAAGTATATTTAGATTTGAATCCTAATTCTCGCACCTTCTGACCCAACCGCCTGAATTCAAGTTCTGGCTCTTGCTCTCAGAAGCTGCCTGGTCTTGGACAGATGCCCTGACTTTCCTGCCCCTCTGTTTCCTCGTCTGCCGTGAGTGTAGTAACCTCAGACAATCCATGCAAAGCACTTAGCGTGGTGCCCACCACGTGCTCCATAAAAATGAACTATCATCATTTCAATTATTAACCATTAGATTTTGGGTAATTTTCCTGCTTTCAGCCTCAGATTCCTCATCTGTAACGCGGAGATTATCGTATCTACTTTGACAGGAATGTTGTGCAGGTTGAAGGAGATATTACGTAGGAGAGTTAGGGAGCACTCAACAGATGACAGCAGTGATGGTGATTAGGAGAATGAGGATGAGGATGATTTTGATGTTAAATATGTTCTAGCCAAGCCAGAATATTCACAAGTACCAGCCCAAGCCCACCCATTAACAGGAAAGGTAAGCACCCATTCCCCCCTCCCTCTCCCTGGATGGTGACAATATTTGTCTCATCAGGTGGATTCTCTTTGGCCAAATTAGTTTTATGCGATTAGGTCTGAAACTACATATGACATAACCCAAATTCAGGGAATCTCAGCTATTTGTTTCTTTCCTTTTTCCCTTTTCTCTAAGCTCTGATGTAAGATAGTGTCTCAGAGAATTGACTCATCTGCCCGTATTTGTTCATTACAGCTGTTGCTAGGAAGTTATTATGTAAATGGCCCTGCTCCTCAATCTCCATTATGCTTTCTTCTTGTTATTGTGAGATGGAATTAAGTGCTAGCCCTGTACTGAGTTTTTATTAGTCTTTTTATACTTTCTTATTTTTCTCTCCTTCTTTATCAGTCCCTTTAGAAGTTAATCCTTTTAAGGACTTTAAAGAAGATGCAGAAATTCTTGAGCATCTTGGTGGGGAAGGGGGTGGATTTCAAAGTGGCTTGAGCCTCTCCTTCTTCATTGTGTTGATATTTAGTACCTGGCTTCTTTAGTTTTCAAAAAATCAAATTTAAAACATCATCATGCTCCTATAAGCTTCACTACTTCTGATAATCAAAGAGCAGGTTTCAACATGGATAGGGTAGTGTGGTGTGCCACGTTCATTACCATCCCTTCTACTGGATTAGGTAACCGAGTCTAATAAAGATAAAAAGCTTCCAAGATAAAAGTATAAAACAAACACTAGTACTAAAAGTAAACAATAAATTAAATAACTAGCACAAAACCAATTTGGAAATATAGGACCAGGATGTTGCTTTATTTTTTGCCACATTGCAAAAGATATTTGTTATATGTTCCAAAGTGCAGAGTCAATATAATTTTCACCGCCTAAAGGTATACCACACATGTATGAAGATTTCAAAACCGGCCCAGCAGGCTTTCCAACAAATGGAAAGTGAAGTTGCACATTTCATTTCAGATACCTGTTTCTAAATCATTGATTTTTGTAGAAATGTCACACTGTACTGAAGAGAAGTCTCTCTTTCTCAATAAGCATACAGCCAACTTCCCAGAAAATGCCAACATGTTTAGTTAAGACGGAAAGCTTCAGAAAAGCCCATGAAATTCAACTCACTCTCCCACCTTATGCACACAATATCCAGTGACTTCAGTTATGCACCAGTCTTCACCCCTGCACTTCAGGGGGAGTTTTAAGCCTAAAACAAGCAGTGAATTGGCCCTACCCCTGCTGAAAATTTGTGGGAAGAACAGTGGGAATCAACTACTTCTCTTTAGTTTCAATACACAGAGGAAAAAGGGTTAGACTTATTGCTCAGGGTAATAAGGCCAAAGCTGTAAGGGGTAAAAAGACTGCAGGTTTACACCTGTAGTTTTATTTTTCATGATGCTTTAACCTTCAAGCCAAATCTTCAAAGACTAGAACCAGCACTCTAAGAATAGAACACATGTTCAAATTCAGTGTTCCCACCAAAACTATGTACATTTAACTTAAAAGAAGAGATGATGGCTGGAAAAAAAAAATAGAGGAAACAAGAGTGAAAAAATCTAGATAAATGCTGAACTGAGTGTCTATGAGGGTTCATTATTACTATTTTCACTATTAATACTTTTGTGTGTCCTTGAGAATTTTCACAATGAAGTATTTCATGGAGTCCCTCTTACTCAAAAAAGATTGGGAATCACTAGACCGGAGGGTAGAATGGTGACTCAGGCATTTAGCTGGTGGAGGGAGGCAAGAATAGTTTCACTGAATAGTGCTTACATTTCTCTGAGGCTCTCGGGCATCAGCATAAAGATGTTTGGTTAAGAGGGCCATCCTTCTCCAGAATCATGATGGCGGATTATGACTTCTCCCCACTGAAGGCTGAGCTCAATGTGCTTATTGGCCTAATGTCACTCTTAGAAAAAACTGGGGAGAAGACCCTTGACTATGGCTAACTGTATACAGCACAAAGCTTGATGTGGGGTGAATAAAACAAGCAGCAGGGGTGGAGACAGGCAGTAAATGCACTAAAGTGCTAGAGGTGCTATATTAGAAGGAATAGTGGGGTATAGACAAGAGAGAGAATCAGAAAAAGTTTCCTAAAGGAGGTGAATCTCTGCAACTTCCTGCACAGCCTGCTGTACCTGTCCACAATACCCAGTCCATTGTAGGTGGTCAGTAAGTACTTACTGAATGTTACTGAACACTCTCACCACTCCTTCTTCAAAAATTGTCCATGGCTCAACTCTAGATACAAAATGAAATCCAAATTCTTCAGCCAGTCACTCAGGGTCCTTCATAGCCAGGCAATATCCTCCTCTCCAATCTATCCAGACTTATCTCCTGCAATCCCATCTGATATAGCCTAGCTCTGTATCACCACCCAAATCTCATCTTGAATTGTAATCAAAATTGTAATCCCCGTGGGAGGCCGAGGTGGGAGGATCACGAGGTCAGGAGATCAAGACCATCCTGGTTAACACCGTGAAACCCCATCTCTACTAAAAGTACAAAAAAATTAGCTGGGCATGGTAGTGGGCGCCTGTAGTCCCAGCTACTCGGGAGTCTGAGGCAGAAGAATGGCGTGAACCCGAGAGGCAGAGCTTGTAGTGAGCCAAGATTGCACCACTGCACTCCAACCTGGGAGACAGTGAGACTCCATCTCAAAAAAAAAAAAAAAAAAAAAAATTGTAATCACCAAGTGTTTGGGGATGGACCTTATAGGAGGTAATTAGATCATGGGGCAGTTTCCCCCATGCTATTCTCATGATAGTGACAGTGAGTTCTTATGAGATCTGATGGTTTTATAAGGGGCTTTTCCCCACTTCACGCTGTACTTCTCTCTCCTGCTGCCATGTGAAGAAGGAAGTGTTTGCTTCCCCTTCCACCATTATTGTAAGTTTCCTGAGCCGCCTGACTGCCCTCCCCACACCCTGCCCAAGCCATGCAGAACTGTGAGTCAATTAAACCTCTTTCCTTTATAAATTACCCAGTCTTGGACAGTTCTTTATAGCAGTGTGAGAACAGACTAATACACTATCTCGGCCTCCAGTCAATCCCAGGGAGCCCATTTCACCAAACTTCCCTGAACCCTGATAACTCAGCATGTCTAAGTTGCACCTGTGCCCAGCCTAGCACCTCCAAAAGCGAGAGGAAAAGAGAAAGATGCAGGTCCTGAGGTGAGGCCAGGTGGATGCCATTTGCAGCAACAGGGAGAGTCAGGGGGACCAGTGGCTTCAGCTATAGAACCTCACCAAAAAGTAGGCAAGTCTGTCAATAGTTAAGAAAAATGTTTTTCATTATGTGGCCTCTGCACCCAAATAAAAATTCTCCACAATCAGTTCCACAGAGGGAATGCTGCCCTACTTAGAGAAAGGTTTTCTGAAGCCTCTCTGAATCAGGAGTTCCTAAGTATTCACATGCAGAGTTTATGTTATGTCCTCCAGACCCAAAATACTGTCTCGGTTTTCATTCCTCCAGAAGCAAATGCTAATACAAGGATTTGGGTACAACTAGGTGGTTTGGGAGGTGCCCATGGACTTGCAGGGGAACGGGTACATCAGACAAAGAAGGAAAGAAGCCAATAAGGAGTGTGTTGTGGAGCAGGTGACAACTGCAGGAAATGGGACCTTAATCCCACTGAGGAGCTCGAGACAGTCCATTTTGTCTCAGCTCAAGCTGAGAGTGATCCCTCCCATGGGGTAAAGTAGCTGTGATAATTATCTACAAAGTACTGTCAATCATTGGTTAATAGCTTAAGGAGGGGAGAGTCATCTTGGTTCTTCAGCAGGCCTGTCCTCCTCCCCATGCAGGGCCTCACAGCTCTGGTAGCCAGAGAAAACCTTCAGGTAATGAGGTGTAAGTATGGGAAATGGAAGCCAGGCCAGCATGCCTGGAAATTGTAAGTGCTGTAGGGATCTGAACAGTTTATTTTGATGCACACCCTCAGGTTTATACATACACGTATATAAATCTGTGAACTCATGTTTATTAAACTCTGAAGTTGAAAAAAGTATTGCAATTAATCATCTTAATACTGGATGAAGTTCATCTTTTTATATTGTCTTTCTACAGAAGGAGTCAACAAATGAAAAACCATAGGCCAAATCTGCCCCCTGCCTGTTTTTTAAATAAAGTTTTATTGAAACACAGCCATGCCCAGTCATTTACTATTGCTGCTTGCATGCTACAGTGTAAGGGTATAGCAGTTGCAACAGAGATTATATGGCGTGCAAAGCCAAAATTATTTACTATCTGACCATTTATACAGAACACCTGTTTCCCTGTTGGTCTTTTTTTTTTCCCGAACCCATCATTCAAGACTAAGTTCAAAAGGAATCTCCTTTAACTTCCTCCGGCTGGTCCTTCTACCCTTAAATAAAATGGCTTCCTAACCTGTGTGTCCCTCATGCTATATCCACTCCTCAATATGTCTCTTACTACATTCACTGTCTTGTATATTTCCTTTCATAACCACACCACCACAAGAACTGAGCCTGTTTAGATCCCTAATGTCTAGAGGGTCATTACTGCATATTTAAATAAAATGAAATCATCTGAGGAATTTCATCTCAATGGTCACTGATCCACTGCATGGTGATACAGTTTGGCTCTGTGTCCCCATCCAAATCTCATGTCAAATTATAATTCCCAATGTTGGGGGAGGGACCTGGTGGGAAGGGATTAGATCATGAGGGCAGATATCCCCCTTGCCGTTCTCATGATAGTGAGTGAGTTCTCACAAGATCTGGTTGTTTAAAAGTATGTAGCACTTCCCCCTTCACTCTCTGTCTCCTGCCACCATGTGAAGGCGTGCTTGCTTCTGCCATGATTGTAAGTTTCCTGAGGCCTCCCCAGCCATGCCTCCTGTACACAGCCTGTGGAACTGTGAGTCAATTAAACCTCTTTTCTTTATAAATTACTCAGTCTCAGATAACTCTTTATAACAGTGTGAGAACAGACTAATACAGATGGGTTCCAGAAAGTGCAGAGAACTTGCTCAAGATCACATAAGTACCTAGGTAGATTCCACTGTTGCTAGTGCAGGGTTTTCAGTTCTATATAGGTATAATCAAGCCACTTACTGCCGCTGCAGTGCATGTACCACATTTAACACACAGGCATTTTTGTAAGAGCAACTCAAGGTTATGACCTTAATCCACACTTCCTCTTCTTGGCCAGGACCTCAATACCTGGTGGCCATGTCTCTGTATGTGCCTCCAGAGTAGCTATGGTCTACATCTCTGAAAATTCTCCTCCTTATACTAACCCAGTGCTCCCAGATCAAACCTCAAAAGTCTCTCACGCTTATGGCTCCATGACCTGTTATCTTTCAAAACCACCTTAGGTGTCAGTAATAAATCTTTTGCTTTCTGAAGAGGTAAATCAAAGCTTTGGACATTACTAGCAAAAAATGGCTTTTCATTATTTCTGCCTTATAACCACAGGGTTCAGATGGCACCTTTCAGAGCTGCCGAAATAGTAAACAATAACAGAACATCTTTACTGCCTGATAACTAGAAGCAACTTACCTTCATGAAAATAAATCTCGGCAGATTTCAACACTCTTGGAAAGAGCTGGAGAGGATAAAAGGGAAAAACAAACCTTAGTGGAATGATATTTTATTTATCTCCTTTATGTCCTGCTTTGTAAAAATAGGCATCTTACACCCTAGAGTGTAGGCAAAATCTGCATCCAAACAGTTCAGGAAATTTGTTACCTGCTTAGCAATATTTTTTATGAAATCCAGAAAAAGTTAAGCCATACTACAGACTAAAACCTTTGCCATAAACTCCCTATCAGCCAAATCCCTTTGGGGACCCATTTAAAAAAACAAACATTGAAGAATGTTTTTAAATACCCAGGTCCTAATTGATTTTAATGAGTATTTTCCCCTCTTCAAAAAAGGTAGAGCTTAATTTTCAAGAGTTATAAAAATAGCTGCTTCTCCACCCTTCATGTCAGAATCCTACCTTGAAAAAATTTGGCAACAATCTATGTCAAATATATTCAAAGTAATGCTTTGCATTCTATAGACAGTTTAAAGATACTTTTACACTTGTCACTTCATATCTTTAAAATAATCCTGTATGGTAGAACACAGTGGAGGAAAAATAAGTTGAGAAGGTGATCTACTTCAATTTACAGGGGAAAAAACCAAGTTCATAATGGGTAAAGTAAGCAGTATCATCTTCATTTTTCCAATAAGAATGGCATAGCCCTGAAAATGTTAAGTAACTTCCCCAAATTCACGATGAGCCCAGAAAAATGATTAAAGTCCAGGCCTTGTAAGTTTCATCAGTGTCCAACAATGCGAACCGCTCTTAATTATACTTTGTAAGCATTAAATAAATTTTAATTAAAATAGAAACAGTCATAATAGAGCATCTTAAGGTTGTAACAAAAGCTATAAAATTAAATGACTGAGTGGTGTTTACATGGGAAGTACTCTGCCTTTTCAACAGATTTTCCCCAAAATGTATTAGATATCTTGGCCCAGACCTTAGGGATGGTGTGAGAGAGAGTAATTTGAAGAGGACTGTATTAAGTTGAAGAGGTTAACATGAAGGCCAGGCCTCCCCTCCAGTATTGTTTCTTAGATGATATTTTCACCACCCCTTACTGAGGACAAGATCTATGATCATTTAAAGACCTACCAATAACACTGTTAAGCCCGACACAAAAAGTTTACAGAAAAAATTATTACCTCAAAATGAGTTTAAAATCATTCCATCAAGAGCCACTATATGGACAATGCACATGCTAATATTTTAAGACAATGTATGGAGAAATGTATCCATCTCCTGAGAAAAGTACAATACTCCAGTGGAAATTTTTCTCCCTATCTGTCTCTCTCTTTGGAAAAAGATTTTTATTTATGGGTCTGAAAACAAGAAAAGCTACCCATGCATTAATAAGGACTGGCAAAACCCACTGTTGCTCACTTAGCTACAAATAGTAGCCCCTGAGAAAATGATCCATTCAAATAATAATCTCTTAAAATGATATTTGACTATTATATACCCAATGTGGTTTATGTTGAATTTAATTTCCATCTAAATTTAAAATACAGGAGACATCTAAAGCCCTTATTTCATTTCGAGTTGAATGAAGTAAGTCATTTGGAAGTACAGTTTAATTTTTAAAAGTCACAGCATAACTAAAGGAGGTTTAGTCAGTCTATTTCTACTTTGGAAATACACAAGAGCAGACTGGAATGCTTAAATGTAAAGTGCTATATTATAAAAAGGAGCAAAATTAAGTAGTCAAATATATTTGCTACATTAAGACAAAATGAAAACTACTGTGATCAGAGCAGTTTGAGAAAAATGGATGTAAAATACTTTCCATTTAAATTACAGCAACAGCTACAATTAAAAGAGCACTTTGTTATTTGCACTAGATAGAGGAAGATGGTTTTCATTTGCAGTTTGGTGGTTTTTGTTTTTTTAATATGCACAGGTTGCTTCAAAGCAGGCCAGCCCTGCAGCCCTACTTGGGCAGGCCCCCAGCCCTCCTGAATGGCTCTCCTGAGGAGCAAGGGCTCCGCCCAGCTTCTGGAAAAGACACAGGAAAGCAGAGTCCCAGGAAATCTAACCATGCCTGCGTGGTCCAAAAGAACCAAACACACAGGCAAATTCAGCTTGCTCAGGGATGCTCATAGCTGTGCTCTGTTATCAATTGCAAATGGCTATGTTGCCTTCTTCAAAATGGAGAAATTTCAACCCACTAATACTGAGAAAGGCAAATGTAAGTCTTTTTTTAAAATTTGTATTAGTGATTAAAATAAAGATAATGCCTTTTTTTTTTTTTTTTTTTTTTTTTTTTTTTTTTTTTTTTTTTTTTTGCAAAATACCAATACAGATTAATCAAGACTGAACTGCGAAGACTGAAAATCAAATCTATTCTTCACCACTGGTTAGAGTTGGTTATTTATTTGTTTGTTTGTTTGTTTGTTTGTTTAGAGACAGGGTCTTGCTCTATTGCCCACGCTGGAGTGCAGGGGCATGATCATAGTTCACTGCAGCCTCAAACTCCTGGACAATTACTCAGGAGGCTAAAGCAGGAGGATCACTTAAGCCCAGGGGTTACATTTAGAGTTATATTCCCACAGAGGTTCCTGTGGATTTTCACATACAAGACTGAGATCACACCAGGTATGCTCTTTTGTGAGACACACAACCTCATGCCTTTTTGCTGACCAAGAGCCTCAGGGATACACATTTATGGCTTCCAGAACTTTTGAGGAAGATTGCAAGCTGTGAGCAGAAATAATGAGTCTAGCATTTCCTCCTAACTAGAAAGAAACCTCATTTGCATTCTGGTGCAACCTCACCATTATCCCACTTACCATAGGGCCCACCAGTAAATAGAAAATTGGATTTTTTTTGAAAAAGAAAAAAATCTACATATGGATGTGTGCTGATGTTGAACAATACGTTACAGGATTTTTTAATATTCTTGCTACTAGTCTATAATCCAATTTGACATTTGGCTATCTTTGCAAAAAAAATTAGAGAGGGACTTTTCTGGATCCTATAGATAGGTCTACACAGTATAATCCAAAGTTTGTCTGATAATATAAATTACCTGAAAATTACTTCAAACCAAAAATCAGGGTCTCTCCTCTGGAGACTTTGACTTTTTACATCGTGGATGGGGCCATTTGATCCATATTTTTACCACATGCTTCAAGTGGTTCCTACACTCATGTGACTTGATAAACTCTGTTGTATGCAATAGGGAAAACTAAGGACTCACTAGACCTGAAGAACAAAAGGGAAGGGGTACTCCTCTGGGTCCAGAAATGACTCAGAAGAGAAGAAACGCATCATAAAAAAGCAGACAAAAGCTAAGAAATAGCCTGCCCCACTTTCTCTTCATTTCTGTGTAGACTAGGACAAGGAGACCCATTACTCCCCCTTTTTAAGATTTCTTACAAGTTCTCTGTTTGTTATCTTATATTGTAGCTATCTGTTTCTCTATAGTTATTAGCAAAACAACTTTTTAATTAATAAAGGGGAGCCTGAATAATTCAGATTAGGAGACAGGATATCCTCTTTTGTGGCAAACCTAGAATGAGGAGGTGGCCTGGGTTGTGAGGCCAACAGGAGAAAAGAAATGTAGGCGAGGGGTCCACAAGGGATTCTGGAAATCTGTGCACTGACAGAAGTTCCGGAAAGTTCTTGTGACAGGGAGTACAGTAGAGAGGAATACACCACGGAAGCAGCTTCTGCTGTTTGTGACGTAAGTGACTTGAAGCCCCAGGAATCGCCCAGCCTTCCTGATTGTCCTGGGCCTCACCGGGGGAGGAGCCTAGATTGGCAAGCTGCAGGCACTTGCCTGAACACACTTGGTGAGCCAACCACAGCAGAATGGTGTTTCCGAGGACTGGACACATCTCCATCCCAGAAGACACCAAGCATCTGTGGTCCATACAATCACACCAACAGTTGCTGGGTGTTTCACGCAAACTTCAACAAATGACGGGTACAAAAAAAAAATAGAACAGCATAAATGAGACATACTATTTTATCAGACAGTAAGGTGACTATAATCAACAATGATTTAATTGTACATTTTAAAATAACTAAAAGTGTAATTGGTTCGTAATAGAAAGGACAAATGCTGGAGGGGATGGCTGCCCCATTCTCCATGATGTGATTATTTCACACTGCTCACCTACATCAAAACATCTCACGTACTCCACAAATATATACACCTAGTATACACCCACAAAAATTTGAAAAATTAAAACAAACTTCAACAAATGAAGATCCCCCTTTCCCTTGTTATTTATGTCAGTGACTCCACCTACCCCCTTTCAAGCCTACAGATCTAGGCTATAATTCATTTTATGATAAAAAGGAGTATCAGTTCATTTTAGCAGTTGCCACTGCAAGGAAATATTTCAAACACATTCTTAGTGAATGATCACACTGCATGGCACAGTCAAATTGATATGTGAAGTTCCCAAAATAGTCAGCAATTAATACTGAATGTCCTAGAAATCACTGGGCCCTGGCTGAAGATGGAAGCCTTCTTCCTCACATCAAGAAATGAATTTGTGCACCAGATGTGTCAAATAAACACACTAATGGGCCCGGGGGGGGGGTGTAGCTGTGTCTCTTAGTGAAGTACTATAGAACATCAGTGCCCAGAGACAGGACAGTGAGGCACAGGAGAGGTGAGACCCAGGGCACAGCCACCTTTTCCTCTACTTAGGGTGATGATTGGGGCACATGAGCTGGCCCTGGCGTACTACAAGCTGCCCCAGAACCCAAGTGGTAATAGGGTTGAACTTTAGAGAAATGATTTTGTGCTTTTATTGGAATCCTGCTACTGAAGGGATCATTTTACATTCACCTGTCATTGGTTTTTGCATTTTTAAATAGGTCAGTTTTTAAATAGAGCTCACTGTCTATCTAGAATTCTGCCTCCTTCAGTATCTATCTTATCTGCACCCAGCCCAGGATCAGCAGAATTTAAAACAAAGCTAAAGCAAAGTGGGATTATTTTATTTTAAATAATAGTGGCTCATTTGACAATGTGTAACTTGGAAGTTAATTGTTACTGGCTTATGACCTTAGTTCACATAATGGTGATTTAATAAATGTCCTGAAGGAAAAAATACTCACCAAGATCTTAATCTACTACTATGAAGTAACTCCTACTTTTAAATAATATGGTTAGACACTTAGAGTTAATTGTAATGAATAGTCAAAAATCTCCTTTCAATGACAAGACATAATTATTGCAGATCTCAACCCTGCAAAATAAAATGCATTAGACTAATAAGGCAAAGAGACACATCATAAGGTATTTACAGTTACACTATTCATACACATTTTCATTTTGAAAAACCAGTGATTTTTAGTATATTAGATTCATTGATAGAATATCAAACATGTTAAAATTGAGAAAACAGTTATAATAAATACTGATATGATACTTAATCATATTGATTTTTTCTAGTATTCCACCATTAAGAAAAATTACCATCAGTTTAACATGTCTTTTAATCATTTTACTTTAACTGGAATATAATGAATAAAAAATCATGCAACATGTTTTTAATATTTATATAATATTGTTCAGAAGAATATTATGTTTTATTTACATATTACATAGATGTTGATATATTTTAAGTTATATTTAGTCTTGGCAATTACAAAGTAATACGTGCTCATTGAAGAAATATTAGAAAAACAGAAGGGAATAAGAATCTCTCATAGTCATCACCCAGATGTAACCACTATTAACATTTTATATCCTGGTGACCCATGAATTTGGAAAGGAAAAATACATCTTTATATTCTTACTGAAATTTTGATTTCCCTTAAATATCAATGCAGGCAACAAACCGCAATAGCATTGGTAGAGAAGGAAACTTAACAGAAATGGAGACTTAAAGAAAAGAACCAAATGGAACTTCTAAAACTAAGAAAATGCAATATATTAAATGAAAAAAAATCACTGGATAGGCTTAATAACAAATTTAACACTGAAGAAGAAAGCATCAATGGTGGGCCGGGTGCAGTGGCTCATGCCTGTAATCCCAGCACTTTGGGAGCCCAAGGCGGGTTGATCACCTGAGGTCGGGAGTTCGAGACCAGCCTGACCAAAATGGAGAAACCCCGTCTCTACTAAAAATACAAAATTAGCCAGGCGTGGCGGCGCGTGCCTGTAATCCCAGCTACTTAGGAGGCTGGGGCAGGAGAATCACTTGAACCTGGGAGGCGGAGGTTGTGGTGAGCTGAGATTGCACCATTGCACTCCAGCCTGGGCAACAAGAGCGAAACTCTGTCTCAAAAGAAAAAACAAAGAAAGAAAGAAAGCATCAATGAACTTGAAGCCAGCTCGAATAGAAATTATATAGAAATTACGAACCACAGAAATAATAACAAAGACTGTTACCTTAAAATCAATAAAAATCATATATTTTCATACCACATCACAGTTGCTACAAATATCTTAGTTCATCACTGATACTCACCAATACTTTGAAATTATATTATTAGACCTCTAATGAAATCACATGTAATAATTGTGTCTGTCTATAGATATATGATATATTACATATGACATAGTGGCCTATTTTATTCAAATCTGTACCTGGTGGTGGTTTAGTGTATTAGTCAGGGTTCTCCAGAGAAACAGAATTGATAGGAAATACATATACAGTTATAGTTATAGTTATATAAGCATATACAGAGTTATAAATAGTTACATATACATCATATATGGGTGTATATATTATAACTATATGTTACATATATACAATATACATGTGAAATGTATTATAAGGAATTGACTCATGCAATTATGGAGACTGCAGAGTCCCACAATCTGCCGTCTGCCACCTGGAGACCCAGGAAGGCCAGTGGGATAGTTCTGAGAACTGGGGGATGATGGTGTAAGTCCCATTCGAGGACAGAAGAAGACCAATGTCTCAGGTCGTGAAGTTAGGCAGAGAGAGCGAATTTCCCCTTCCTCTGCCCTTTTGTTGTTTTCAGGCTCTCAATGGATTAGATGATGCCTCCCAACATTGAAGGGGGGCCGTTTGCTTTACTCAGTCCACTGATTCACAAGTTAATCTCATCTAAAAACACTGTCAAAGACACACCCAGAAATAATGTTTAATCTGGGTACCCCATGTCCCAGGCAATTTGACACACAAAATTAACCATCACATTTAGCCACCAAGCAGTGAAGTAGAATGTTCTCATCGCTGGAACTTTACTCAAAAGCTCTGATGAAAGACTTCCAGTTTGGGCCACGATAGAGTAATGGGGATCAGGTGTACTCTGCATGATAAACAACCATTAAGCTTCACAAAGTGTATGAGGCAATTATTTCCAGCCATTGGCCACGCGTATCACAAGGCTGTGATCCATGAGATAAGGGAAACACATGAGGTAAGCTCCACATCCACCCTGGTTTTCTGCCTGGAAGCACTTTCCAAAGTGCAGCACATTAAAGTGAAGCCAAAACAGAAATCAGTGGTCTCACTGGGCAACAGACACAATCTCAATGTTTGGAGATACTGAGGCAACTGGAATTTGTAGGTCAGGAGAAGATGGACCATGAAGGATCCCTAGAAATTTGCATGGGGTCAATTGCAATAAGTCTTAGATAAGAACTAAGTTGTGCATGCTCAGGGAAAGATTCCGAGAAGCCTAGTATAAAAGACCCACTTGGGTACTGACCCTAATTCTGGAGGTTTCACCATGATAGGAAATGGACTATTGACCAGGCAAAGAGAAATTCCATGATAAACACTCTGGACGTTCACTTAAGACCTAAGAAAATTCACACTTTTAGAATAGTGTTTTTCTAAATTAAACTGCACACCTGAAATTAACTGCTTGGCAGGGAAAAAAATAATATTTTTTAGAAGCAAAGAACATAATTTGAACTATCAGCAGCTTGGCATCTATGATGTCCAGCATGCCATTAAAAATACTAGACATATGAAAAAGCAACAAAATGTGACTCATAATCCAGAGTGAAAAAAAATCACTATAAATAGCCCCAGAGATGACATTGCTATTAGATTTAACAAAAACTTTTTTTTTAATTTTGTAAATATGTTCAAGGATGTAAAAGAAAATGCAGACAAATGACCAAACAGATCAGATATCTCAGCTGAGAAATTGAAACTACTTAAAACAACCAAATGGAATTTCTAGAATTGAAAAATAAATTATCTGAAATAAAATATTTACTGCATGGACTTAAAAGAAGATTGTACACCAAAGTAGAGATTAGTGAACTTGAAGACAAAAAAAAAAGAAACTAAGGAAACTGACAGTCAGAGAGAAAACAGACTAAATAAAATTAACAGAGCAGCCAGGCACGGTGGCTCACACATGTAATCCCAGCACTTTGGGAGGCCAAGGAGGGTGGATCAGCTGAGGTTGGGAGTTCATGACCAGCCTGACCAACATGGAGAAACCCCGTCTCTACTAAAAATACAAAATCAGCTGGGTGTGGTGGTGCATGCCTGTAATCCCAGCTACTCAGGAGGCTGATGCAGGAGAATTGCTTGAACCCAGGAGGTGGAGGTTGTGGTGAGCCAAGATCACGCCATTGCACTCTAGCCTGGGCAACAAGAGCAAAACTCCGTCTAAAAAAAAAAAAAAAAAAAAAAAATGAACAAAGCCTCAGTGACCTGTGGGACAATATTGAGTACTCTAACATATGTGAAATTGGAATTTAAGAAAGTTAACAGAAAGAACTTGTAACAGAGAAAAATTTAAACAAACAATGACATTTTTTCCAGATTTTTTCTAAATTTCCAAATGCATAGAACCAAAGAAATTCAATATAACCCAAAAATATACACACAAAAAAATCCTCACATTGATACATCACATTCAAATTTCTGAAAACCAAAGATAAGGAAAATACAAACCACGCCCCCCCCGAAAGAAAAAGACAAATTACAATAGTCCTCCCTTATCCATGGTTTCATTTTCTGTGATTTCAGTCACCCATAGTCAACTGAGGTTCAAAAATAGTAAATAGAATATTCCAAATTACAAGTTTTAAATTGCACACCATTCTGAGTACCATGATGAAATCCCACATTATCCCATTTTGTCCCACCCAGGATGTGAATCATCCCTTTGTCCAGTATATCAACTGTAAATGCTAGCCACCCATTATTTACTTAGTAGCTGTCTTGGTTATCAGATCAACTGTTGCAATATCACAGTACTTGTATTTAAGTAAGCCTTGTTTTACTTAATAATGGCCCAAAAACACAAGAGTAGTGAAGTTGACATATTGTTATAATTGTTCTATTTTATTATTAGTTATTGTTGCTAATCTCTTATTGTGCCTAATTTATAAATTAAACTTTATCATAGGTGTGCACGTATAGGGGGAAACATACTGACATGTATATAGGATTTGGGGGTCTTGGAATGTATCCCCTGTCGATAAGGGGGAATACCGTAACGTATTCTGGTTTTGAAGATGGAAGATGGTATGAGCCAAAAAATATGGGCAGCCTCAAGAAACTGGAAAAGGAATGAAAGAGATTCTCCCTTACAGGCTGCAAATGAAATGCAGCCATCCTTCTGACACCTTTGTTTTAGCCCTGTAAGACTCATTTTAAACTACTGATCTCCATAATTATAAGGTAATAAATTTGTGTTGTTTTAAGCCATTTCTGTTTTAACAGTAATAGGAAATAAATACAGTGATATAGCTAAAATGTTAGTGGAAAAGATAAAATGGTATAAAAAAAAACTAGGTTAACTCTAAAAGAACACGTAAGAACAAAAAGAGAACAAATGAGAAAGGGAACAAACGAGAAAAACAAATAATAAATTTCTAAGGAATGAAATCAAAGTATGTTCTGTGACCACAATGCACTTAATTGGAAATCAATTTTAAAAATCTAGGAATTCCCCCAAATACTTACAAATAGCACATGATACTTCTAAATTATCCATGAATCAAGGACAAAATCATAAGGGAAATTAGAAGATAATTCAAATTGAACAATAACGTAAATCTAACATATTAAAATGTATGGGATGCCCCAAAGCAGTGCTTAGAGGAAAAATTATGCCTTTAACGCATATATATATATATATATATACACACACACACACATTTTAAAGCACTTATTTAATTATTGATTGATTGATTGATTGATTTTTATTCTTCCATAGGTTATTGGGGTACAGGTGGTATTTGGTTACATGAGTAAGTTCTTTAGTGGTGATTTGTGAGATTTTGGTGCACCTATCACCTGAGCAGGGTACGCTGCACCCTATTTGTAGTCTTTTATTCCTCAGTCCCCTTCCGTCCTTCCCCCAAAGTCCCCAAAGTCCATTTCATCATTCTTATGCCTTTGTGTCCTCATAGCTTAGCTCCCACATATCAGTGAGAACATACGATGCTTGGTTTTCCATTCCTGAGTTACTTCACTTAGAATAATAGTCTCCAGTCTCATCCAGGTTGCTGCAAATGCCATTAACTCGTTTCTTTTTATGGCTGAGCAGTATTCCATCATATGTATATATCACAGTTTCTTTATTCACTCGTTGATTGATAGGCATCTGGGTAAGTTCCACGATTTTGCAATTGTGAATTGTGCTGCTATAAACATGCGTGTGCAAGTATCTTTTTCATATAATGACTTCTTTTCCTCTGAGTAGATACCCAGTAGTGGTATTGCAGGATCAAATGGTAGTTCTACTTTTAGTTCTTTAAGGAATCTCCACACTGTTTTCCATAGTGGCTGTACTAGTTTACATTCCCACCAGGAGTGTAGAAGTGTTCCCTGATCACTGCATCCACGCCAACATCTAATTTTTTTTGACTTTTTGATTATGGTCATTCTTGCAGGGGTAAGGTGGTATCACATTGTGGTTTTGATTTGCGTTTTCCTGATCATTAGTGACGTTGAGCATTTTTTCATATGTTTGTGGCCATTTGTATATCTTCTTTTGAGAATTGTCTATTCACGGCCTTACCCATTTTTGATAAGATTGTTTGTTTGTTTGTTTTCTTACTGATTTGTTTGAATTCTTTGTAGAGTCTGGATATTAGTCCTTTGTCAAAAGTATAGATTGTGAAGATTTTCTCCCACTCTGTAGGTTACCTGTTTACTCTGCTGATTGTTCCTTTTGCTGTGCAAAAGCACTTTAGTTTAATTAAATCCCAAATATTTAACTTGGTTTTCATTGCATTTGCTTTTGGGTTCTCGGTCACGAAATTCTTGCCTAAGCCAGTGTCTAGAAGGGTTTTTACAATGTTATCTTCTAGAATTTTTATAGTTTCAGGTCTTAGGTTTAAGTCCTTAATCCATCTTGAGCTGATTTTTGTATAAGGTGAGAGATGAGGATCCAGTTTCATTCTCCTACATGTGGCTAGCCAATTATCCCAGCGTCATTTGTTGAAAAGGGTGTCCTTTCCCCACTTTATGCTTTTTGCTTTGTCAAAGATCAGTTGGGTGTAAGTATTTGGGTTTATTTCAGGGTTCTTTATTCTGTTCCGTTGGTCTATGTGCCTATTTTTATACAACTACCATGCTGTTTTAGTGACCATAGCCTTTTAGTATAGTTTGAAATCAGGTAGTGTGATGCCTCCAGATTTGTTCTTTTTGCTTAGTCTTGCTTTGGCTATGCAGATTCTTTTTGGATTCTATATGAATTTTAGAATTGTTTTTTCTAATTCTGTGAAGAATGATGGTGGTATTTTGATGATGATTGCATTGAATTTGTAGATTGCTTTTGGCAGTATGGTCATTTTCACAATATTGATTCTACCCATCCATGAGCATGGGATGTATTTCCATTTGTTTTTGTCATCCATGATTTCTTTCAGCAGTGTTTTGTAGTTTTCCTTATAGAGGTCTTTTGCCTCCTTGGTTAGGTATATTCCTAAGTATTTTATTTTATTTTTGCAGCTATTGTAAAAGGGGTTGAGGTCTTGATTTGATTCTCCACTTGGTCGCTGTTGATGTATAGAAGAGCTACTGATTTGTGTACATTAATCTTGTATCTGGAAACTTTGCTAAGTTCTTTTATCAGTTCTAGGAGCTTTTGGGAGGAGTGCTTAGGGTTTTCTTTTCTTTTTTTTTTTTTTTTTTTTTTTTTTGAGATGGAGTCTTGCTCTGTCATCCAGGCTGGAGTGCAGTGGCATGATCTTGGCTCACTGCAACCTCCGCCTCCCGGGTTCAAGCAATTCTCTCCTTCCTCAGCCTCCCGAGTAGCTGGAGCTACAGGTGCGCACCACCATGCCCGGCTAATTTTTGTATTTTTAGTAGAGACCGAGTTGCTTTTTTTATACACTTTAAGCTCTAGGGTACATGTGCACAATGTGCAGGTTTGTTACATATGTATACATGTGCCATGTGATGTGCTGCACCCATTAACTCATCATTTACATTAGGTATATCTCCTAATGCTATCCTTCCCCCCTCCCCCCACCCCATGACAGGCCCCAGTCTGTGATGTTCCCCTTCCCGTGTCCAAGTGTTCTCATTGCTCAGTTTCACCTATGAGTGAGAATATGCGGTGTTTGGTTTTCTCTCCTTGTGATAGTTTGCTCAGAATGATGGTTTCCAGCTTCATCCATGTCCCTACAAAGGACATGAACTCATCCTTTTTTATGGCTGCATAGTATTCCATGGTGTATATGTGCCACATTTTCTTAATCCAGTCTGTCACTGATGGACATTTGGGTTGGTTCCAAGTCTTTGCTATTGTGAATAGTGCCACAATAAACATATGTGTGCAAGTGTCTTTATAGCAGCATGCTTTATAATCCTTTGGGTATATACCCAGTAATGGGATGGCTGGGTCAAATGGTATTTCTAGTCCTAGATCCTTGAGGAATCACCACACTGTCTTCCACAATGGTTGAACTAGTTTACAGTCCCACCAACAGTGTAAAAGTGTTCCTATTTCTCCACATCCTCTCCAGCACCTGTTGTTTTCTGACTTTTTAATGATCACCATTCTAACTGGTGTGAGATGGTATCTCATTGTGGTTTTGATTTGCATTTCTCTGATGGCCAGTGATGATGAGCATTTTTTCATATGTCTGTTGGCTGCATAAATGTCTTCTTTTGAAAAGCGTCTGTTCATATCCTTCACCCACTTTTTGATTGGGTTGTTTGATTTTTTTCTTGTAAATTTGTTTGAGTTCTTTGTAGATTCTGGATATTAGCCCTTTGTCAGATGGGTAGATTGTAAAAATTTTCTCCTATTCTGTCAGTTGGCTATTCACTCTGATGGTAGTTTCTTTTGCTGTGCAGAAGCTCTCTAGTTGAATTAGATCCCATTTGTCAATTTTGGCTTTTGTTGCCATTGCTTTTGGTGTTTTAGTCATGAAGTCCTTGCCCATGCCTATGTCCTGAATGGTATTGCCTAGGTTTTCTTCTAGGGTTTTTATGGTTTTAGGTATAACATTTAAGTCTTGAATTGATTTTTGTATAAGGTGTAAGGAAGGGATCCAGTTTCAGCTTTCTACATATGGCTAGCCAGTTTTCCCAGCACAAGCCAGGCACAGGATATAATCTCCTGTTGTGCTGATGCTAAGACCACTGGTAAAGCACCATATTAGGGTGGGAGTGTCCCGATTTTCCAGGTACCATCTGCCACAGCTTCCCTTGGTAGGTAAGGGAATTCCCCGACCCCTTGCACTTCCTGGATAAGGTGATGCCCCGCCCAGCTTTGGCTCATGCTCTGTGGGCTGCACCCACTGTCCGACAAGCCCCAGTGAGATGAATCTAGTACCTCAGTTGGAAATGCAGAAATCACCCATCTTCTGCATCGTTCACGCTGGGAGCTGTAGACTGGAGCTGTTCCTATTTGGCCATCTTGGAACCATCTTTTAATGCTTATATATTTTTTAAAAGATTTAAAATTAATCATCTAGAATTCCACCTTAAAGTGAAAGAAAGTAGAAAGCAATGAGCACTTAAAACCTAAAGTAAATAGAAGGGAAATATTATAAAGATCATAGCAGAAATAAATAAAATTAGAAATAGGCAAGTCATAGGAAAAATGAACAAAGCCAAAATATTTTTTCTTAAAGATAATAGTTAAATCGATTAACCATAGTACATAGCAAGACTGATCAATAAAAGTGAAAGAGAAAAAAAATATTTTAAAATGTTTTTTTTTAAACTGGCAGTTTGTATTAAAATTAAATATAAATGTGCCCTGTAACCCAGCAATGTTACTCCCAAATATTTATCCAATTTGCTCAAAATTGAAATGTATTTCTACAAAAAAGACTTAAACAAGGATGATAATGGCAGCTTATTGTATAGTAACCATGCACTAGAAATAGCCCAAAAGTCCATCAACAGGAGAATAAATAATTTGTTTATAATAAAATACTTCTTGGCAATTAAACAAATGAACAATTGATACATACAATAACATAAAGGGAGCCTAAAAGTAACAAGCTTAAGGAAAGCCAGATACTGAAGAGTGCATACTATATGACTCCATTTGTGTAAAGCTCAAAACAAGCAAAAGTCATATACAGGAACAGAAATCAGAAAATGATCAAGGGGATGGAATTAGGATTAGGCATTAACCACAACTCATGGAACTATACCTTAAGATTGTGCTTTTCGTAGTCTATAAATAATATCATAGTTTTAAAAAAACTAAATAACATATAAGGAAAAAAATCAAAGATCTGGAAAGAAAAAAGATTTGAAGAATCCTAATTTTTTTTTTTTTTTTTTTTTTTTGCGACAGAGTCTCTCTCTGTCGCCCAGGCTGGAGTGCAGTGGTGCAATCTCGGCTCACTGCAAGCTCTGCCTCCCGGGTTCACGCCATTCTCCTGCCCCAGCCTCCTGAGTAGCTGGGATTACAGGTGCCCGCCACCACGCCTGGGTAATTTTTTGTATTTTTAGTAGAGATGGGGTTTCACTGTGTTAGCCAGGATGTTCTTGATCTCCTGACCTCGTGATCCGCCTGCCTTGACTTCCCAAAGTGCTGGGATTACAGGCGTGAGCCACTGTGCCTGGCCTCTAATGTTTCTTAAGACAGCCTATTGTCATCTTGTAAAGGAATTTATTGGAAGCAATTTATTCTACCTACAAAAGTAGGTTTTAGCAAACTTATATTCTTGCCACTTTTAACAATCAAAAAGAAATCAAAACTGACTGGATGTTCAACATGAACAAGTGTTTCCTTGGTAAAGACCACTCTACAGTGTAACATTCTTATTCAAGCTAAGTCATAATAGCCTTCACACTGATTTGTCCTTAAAAATGAAATTTAACTTTAGTATACCTGTACTTAAGTGTATTATCATTTAGCGTGATAATTAAGAAGCATGTATATAATTATATCAAAAGTTTTTCTTTTAACATTTTATAAGTGCATTTGTCTTAGTTCATTTGTACTGATATAACTGAATACCACCTATGGGGTAATTAGTAAACAACAGAAATTGCTAACAGTTCTGGCGTCTGGGAAGTCCAATATCAAAGCATCAGCACATTCAGTTGTCTAGTGAGGGCTGCATCCTCAAAAGGGGAAGGTCACTATGTCCTCATATGGCTGAAGGCAGAAAGGAAAGAGAACCAAACGTTGCATTAAGCCTCTTTGATAAAGGCCTTAATCCCATTTGTGAAGGAGGAGCTCTCATGGCCTAATCACCTCATAGAGGCCCCACCTCTTAATATTATCATATTGGCAACACTTGAATTTTGTAGGAAACACATTCAAACCATAGCAGCATTTAAATATAATTAGCTTCTTTGTTATCCTATTTTTTATGCATTTTAAAACATTAATTTTAGAAGTACATAAGCTTCATAAGACTTCATGGCATAAAACAGGTTAAGAATTCATGGAAATAATTTTAAACTTTACTTGAAATACATATACAAAAATGGATTATTTTATACTATTTTATAACTTGCTTTTTTGATTTTTGCTTAATAATATAAAATGACATAATTCTATACCATTAGTCTTCTGCGAGACTATTCTTTTTATTTAACTGCATCATTTTTCATTCATCAGATAGTCCATAATTTTACCAGTTTCTTGTATTTGGATAACCACGTTGTACCCAATCCTACGAATATTTTGAAGAATATTCCTTTGTGTTAATTCCAGCATAACATCTTCTATCTTTACATGGCCAAGTCAACCTTTTTATGACTGATGAGAAATTTGATCCTCACCAAACAGAGGAATTATGAATCCCGCATGGTTAAGGAGACAGTATTCCTATGGCACTTCAGTTAAGTATCTTTGTAGCAGCACAAATTGCATTCCACTACATAATACATTTTCTTTATTCAATATTTAACAAATATTTGAGTACCTGCTATGTGTTAGGCATGAAGTGTGGGAGGGGTTGCAATTTTAAAGGTGGACAGCATGATACAAGATCATGTCAGAGCAGCAATGGTTGCCAGACTGCAGAGGGCTTTATAAGCCATCAAGAGGAGTCCGGCTTCCATTGGAAGACTTAGAGCAGAGAAGAGACTTGGTCTTCTTAGTCATCAACAGAATCACTCAGGTGTTGTGCAGAGACAAGGCTTTAAGGAAAAGAGGACCAAGGCAAGGATTATGGCTAAAAAGCCATGGCAGTCATCCAAGTGGCATGTGTCTGCTTCTCCTCTGGATTGTAAACTTCTAGAGGGCAGGAATCATGCTTTGCTTCTCTTAATATCCTACAGTGGATATGAATCAAAATTAATCGAACATCCTAGAAGGATTGAGGGGCACCTATCAGTCATTAGAGACAGGATCCTATAATCTTACGGGAAAAAACAAAGACTTTGGAGTAAGATAGAACCTGGATCAAGTCTGCACTGCTTCTGAGCAAGTTATTTAACTTTTCTGAGATTCACCTGCCTAATTTTTTAAATTATGGGTGATGTATCTAATTCATAGAGCTATTAAAGGATTAATGAAATAGTGTCAGGACAGTGCTTGGTAATAGTATCCAATACATGGGAGTATCTGGTAAGCTTCTGTAGTTATATTTCCTCATCTATAAAACAGAAAGCTTTGAGAAAATGGCCTGTGAGGTCCCTTTTATGAGTCCTTTAGTCTATGAGCATTCAATCTGTCCATCTCTCAATAGACATAATGACTTCTGTGCTTAAAGACTGAAGCTACAAAGTGAATAAAACATGTTTTTTGACTCTCAAGGAAATTATGGTCCAGTGCAAAGAGAAAAATAGTAAATTCTAGAATAGCAGTAGATAAAAGGTGGTAACTGTGTAAAGATAGTAGTCCACCTGTGTGTCAATTACCCATTTTATGGATGAGCAAGAAGCAAGCCCATGACAAGCTAGACAGTGGAAGGGCAAGAGTAGGGTCCAGTTCTTCTCATTTCTGGCTTTAAGGGGCCCTGAGACCTAATCAAACTCAATGACTCACACATGCCCTTGAAATTCACTGCACTATGCCATACCTGGTCACACCTGCAGGAGTAACCAGATTTGTAGAAGCCAATTGTTGACCAAAAAGATTTGTACCACTTCATACAGATGGACGTGCCAGGAACAGCACTATCTGTCGAAATACATTTACATGAAAGGAGAAAAGGTCATTGTGGGAAAGATTAATGTTGATTTTCCTGGCTTTACTTGGGTTTAAAATCAGAAGCTTAACTCCTCATTAACACAAGTGATTAAGCTGATCACACCATTATAACTAGTAATCGTTCAGATTGTTTGATTAGACTAATTCATTGTCGTTATTCAGACACGCTTTTCTTGGCAAAGTTCTTCCATCTACACAGCACAAAAGAAAAAGGAGAGTTTGTGTTTATATATTCACAATCCCTTATAAGAAATTCTGTGTCAGATGGTTTCAAAATTCAGAAGTTTTGCTATTTCAGAAGGGTGATTTGGTACAAACCCCTTTCAGTATTGTAACACTCTTAGCAGGGTCTGGACAGCACCCTATAGTCAAACAGCACAACATATCAATTGTCACATTAAGCAGGATAAGTAAAGACTATAAAAGGGTCTTATGTGTACTCAGGTCCATTTTGCTGCCAAAGAAGTTCAAGACAGCTCAGGTTTTGCCGCTACATTAGAAACAAAAAACTTTAGACTTTTTGGATTCCAAAATTGTAGATAAGGGATTGTGGGCTGTGTTAATTTGTGTAAAGAACAACTAGCTGATTCTTACCTAAAACCTCTATTGACATACCTAGGTGATACACACTGACCAATAATCAGAATTATGATCAGAACTCTTTTACTGAATGCTGTGTCCCCTTGCAGAGAAGGAAAGAAGGGCAGGTATCTATGGCGCTACTTCCTTTATTTGTAAAGTTTTATTGAAACACAGCCATAACGTTTGGTTTACCTATTGTCTTTATGCTACAACAGCAAAGCTAAGTAGTTGCAACAGTAACCACATGGCCTAGAAAGCCTAAAATATTTACTATATGGCCCTTTACTGAAAAAGTTTCCTAACTTGTGACCTGGAAGTAGCATCCTAATCCTGATCTATGGTCAGTAACTACTAATGGATCAGAGTTGACAATCAAGACGAAACCTATTTCCATGCCTGGAATAGTGGGTCAAAAGTAGCCTCCATTAGGATGTAACATGCAATTGCCCTGCTTAAAAGAAATACAATGATTCAACTATTTTACAATTCATTGATAAATTCATTGAAAAAGTATCTACCGGGGGGCGGAGCAAGATGGCCGAATAGGAACAGCTCCAGTCTCCAACTCCCAGCGCGAGCGACACAGAAGACCGGTGATTTCTGCATTTTCAACTGAGGTACTGGGTTCATCTCACTGGGGAGTGCCGGACGATCGGTGCTGGTCAGCTGCTGCAGCCCGACCAGCGAGAGCTGAAGCAGGGCGAGGCATTGCCTCACCTGGGAAGCGCAAGGGGGAAGGGAATCCCTTTTCCTAGCCAGGGGAACTGAGACACACAACACCTGGAAAATCGGGTAACTCCCACCCCAATACTGCGCTTTAAGCAAACAGGCACACCAGGAGATCATATCCCACACCTGGCCGGGAGGGTCCCACACCCAGGGAGCCTCCCTCATTGCTAGCACAGCAGTCTGTGATCTACCGGCAAGGCAGCAGCGAGGCTGGGGGAGGGGCGCCCACCATTGCTGAGGCTTAAGTAGGTAAACAAAGCTGCTGGGAAGCTCGAACTGGGTGGAGCTCACAGCAGCTCAAGGAAACCTGCCTATATCTGTAGACTCCACCTCTGGGGACAGGGCAATAACAAACACAGCCGAAACCTCTGCAGAGGCAAAGGACTCTGTCTGACAGCTTTGAAGAGAGCAGTGGATCCCCCAACACGGAGGTTGAGATCTGAGAAGGGACAGACTCCCTGCTCAAGTGGGTCCCTGACCCCTGAGTAGCCTAACTGGGAGACATCCCCCACTAGGGGCAGTCTGACACCCCACACCTCACAGGGTGGAGTACACCCCTGAGAGGAAGCTTCCAAAGCAAGAATCAGACAGGTACACTCGCTGTTCAGAAATATTCTATCTTCTGCAGCCTCTGCTGCTGATACCCAGGCAAACAGGGTCTGGAGTGGACCTCAAGCAATCTCCAACAGACCTACAGCTGAGGGTCCTGACTGTTAGAAGGAAAACTATCAAACAGGAAGGACACCTACACCAAAACCCCATCAGTACATCACCATCATCAAGACCAGAGGCAGATAAAACCACAAAGATGGGGAAAAAGCAGGGCAGAAAAGCTGGAAATTCAAAAAATAAGAGCGCATCTCCCCCAGCAAAGGAGCGCAGCTCATCGCCAGCAACGGATCAAAGCTGGACGGAGAATGACTTTGACGAGATGAGAGAAGAAGGCTTCAGTCCATCAAATTTCTCAGAGCTAAAGGAGGAATTACGTACCCAGCGCAAAGAAACTAAAAATCTTGAAAAAAAAGTGGAAGAATTGATGGCTAGAGTAATTAATGCAGAGAAGGTCATAAACGAAATGAAAGAGATGAAAACCATGACATGAGAAATACGTGACAAATGCACAAGCTTCAGTAACCGACTCGATCAACTGGAAGAAAGAGTATCTGCGATTGAGGATCAAATGAATGAAATGAAGCGAGAAGAGAAACCAAAAGAAAAAAGAAGAAAAAGAAATGAACAAAGCCTGCAAGAAGTATGGGATTATGTAAAAAGACCAAATCTACGTCTGATTGGGGTGCCTGAAAGAGAGGGGGAAAATGGAACCAAGTTGGAAAACACTCATCAGGATATCATCCAGGAGAACTTCCCCAACCTAGTAGGGCAGGCCAACATTCAAATCCAAGAAATACAGAGAATGCCACAAAGATACTCCTCGAGAAGAGCAACTCCAAGACACATAATTGCCAGATTCACCAAAGTTGAAATGAAGGAAAAAATCTTAAGGGCAGCCAGAGAGAAAGGTCGGGTTACCCACAAAGGGAAGCCCATCAGACTAACAGCAGATCTCTCAGCAGAAACTCTACAAGCCAGAAGAGAGTGGGGGCCAATATTCAACATTCTTAAAGAAAAGAATTTTAAACCCAGAATTTCATATCCAGCCAAACTAAGTTTCATAAGTGAAGGAGAAATAAAATCCTTTACAGATAAGCAAATACTTAGAGATTTTGTCACCACTAGGCCTGCCTTACAAGAGACCCTGAAGGAAGCACTAAACATGGAAAGGAACAACCGGTACCAGCCATGGCAAAAACATGCCAAAATGTAAAGACCATCGAGGCTAGGAAGAAACTGCATCAACTAACGAGCAAAATAACCAGTTAATATCATAATGGCAGGCTCAAGTTCACACATAACAATCTTAACCTTAAATGTAAATGGACTAAATGCTCCAATTAAAAGACACAGACTGGCAAACTGGATAAAGAGTCAAGACGCATCAGTCTGCTGTATTCAGGAGACCCATCTCACACGCAGAGACATACATAGGCTCAAAATAAAGGGATGGAGGAAGATTTACCAAGCAAATGGAGAACAAAAAAAAGCGGGGGTTGCAATACTAGTCTCTGATAAAACAGACTTTAAACCATCAAAGATCAAAAGAGACAAAGAAGGCCATTACATAATGGTAAAGGGATCAATTCAACAGGAAGAGCTAACTATCCTAAATATATATGCACCCAATACAGGAGCACCCAGATTCATAAAGCAAGTCCTTAGAGACTTACAAAGAGACTTAGACTCCCATACAATAATAATGGGAGACTTCAACACTCCACTGTCAACATTAGACAGATCAACGAGACAGAAAGTTAACAAGGATATCCAGGAATTGAACTCATCTCTGCAGCAAGCAGACCTAATAGACATCTATAGAACTCTCCACCCCAAATCAACAGAATATACATTCTTCTCAGCACCACATCGTACTTACTCCAAAATCGACCACGTAATTGGAAGTAAAGCACTCCTCAGCAAATGTACAAGAACAGAAATTATAACAAACTGTCTCTCAGACCACAGTGCAATCAAACTAGAACTCAGGACTAAGAAACTCAATCAAAACCGCTCAACTACATGGAAACTGAACAACCTGCTCCTGAATGACTACTGGGTACATAACGAAATGAAGGCAGAAATAAAGCTGTTCTTTGAAACCAATGAGAACAAAGATACAACATACCAGAATCTCTGGGACACATTTAAAGCAGTGTGTAGAGGGAAATTTATAGCACTAAATGCCCACAAGAGAAAGCAGGAAAGATCTAAAATTGACACTCTAGCATCGCAATTAAAAGAACTAGAGAAGCAAGAGCAAACACATTCGAAAGCTAGCAGAAGGCAAGAAATAACTAAGATCAGAGCAGAACTGAAGGAGATAGAGACACAAAAAAACTCTCCAAAAAATCAATGAATCCAGGAGTTGGTTTTTTGAAAAGATCAACAAAATTGACAGACCACTAGCAAGACTAATAAAGAAGAAAAGAGAGAAGAATCAAATCGACGCAATTAAAAATGATAAAGGGGATATCACCACCGACCCCACAGAAATACAAACTACCATCAGAGAATACTATAAACACCTCTACGCAAATAAACTGGAAAATCTAGAAGAAATGGATAATTTCCTGGACACTTACACTCTTCCAAGACTAAACCAGGAAGAAGTTGAATCCCTGAATAGACCAATAGTAGGCTCTGAAATTGAGGCAATAATTAATAGCCTACCAACCAAAAAAAAGTCCAGGACCAGATGGATTCACAGCTGAATTCTACCAGAGGTACAAGGAGGAGTTGGTACCATTCCTTCTGAAACTATTCCAATCAATAGAAAAAGAGGGAATCCTCCCTATCTCATTTTATGAGGCCAACATCATCCTGATACCAAAGCCTGGCAGAGACACAACAAAAAAAGAGAATTTTAGACCAATATCCCTGATGAACATCGATGCAAAAATCCTCAATAAAATACTGGCAAACCGGATTCAGCAACACATCAAAAAGCTTATCCACCATGATCAAGTGGGCTTCATCCCTGGGATGCAAGGCTGGTTCAACATTCGCAAATCAATAAACATAATCCAGCATATAAACAGAACCAAAGACAAGAACCACATGATTATCTCAATAGATGCAGAAAAGGCTTTTGACAAAATTCAACAGCCCTTCATGCTAAAAACGCTCAATAAATTCGGTATTGATGGAACGTATCTCAAAATAATAAGAGCTATTTATGACAAACCCACAGCCAATATCATACTGAATGGGCAAAAACTGGAAAAATTCCCTTTGAAAACTGGCACAAGACAGGGATGCCCTCTCTCACCACTCCTATTCAACATAGTGCTGGAAGTTCTGGCTAGGGCAATTAGGCAAGAGAAAGAAATCAAGGGTATTCAGTTAGGAAAAGAAGAAGTCAAACTGTCCCTGTTTGCAGATGACATGATTGTATATTTAGAAAACCCCATTGTCTCAGCCCAAAATCTCCTTAAGCTGATAAGCAACTTCAGCAAAGTCTCAGGATACAAAATTAATGTGCAAAAATCACAAGCATTCTTATACATCAGTAACAGACAAACAGAGAGCCAAATCAGGAATGAACTTCCATTCACAATTGCTTCAAAGAGAATAAAATACCTAGGAATCCAACTTACAAGGGATGTAAAGGACCTCTTCAAGGAGAACTACAAACCACTGCTCAGTGAAATAAAAGAGGACACAAACAAATGGAAGAACATACCATGCTCATGGATAGGAAGAATCAATATCGTGAAAATGGCCATACTGCCCAAGGTAATTTATAGATTCAATGCCATCCCCATCAAGCTACCAATGAGTTTCTTCACAGAATTGGAAAAAACTGCTTTAAAGTTCATATGGAACCAAAAAAGAGCCCGCATCTCCAAGACAATCCTAAGTCAAAAGAACAAAGCTGGAGGCATCACGCTACCTGACTTCAAACTATACTACAAGGCTACAGTAACCAAAACAGCATGGTACTGGTACCAAAACAGAGATATAGACCAATGGAACAGAACAGAGTCCTCAGAAATAATACCACACATCTACAGCCATCTGATCTTTGACAAACCTGAGAGAAACAAGAAATGGGGAAAGGATTCCCTATTTAATAAATGGTGCTGGGAAAATTGGCTAGCCATAAGTAGAAAGCTGAAACTGGATCCTTTCCTTACTCCTTATACGAAAATTAATTCAAGATGGATTAGAGACTTAAATGTTAGACCTAATACCATAAAAATCCTAGAGGAAAACCTAGGTAGTACCATTCAGGACATAGGCATGGGCAAAGACTTCATGTCTAAAACACCAAAAGCAACGGCAGCAAAAGCCAAAATTGACAAATGGGATCTCATTAAACTAAAGAGCTTCTGCACAGCAAAAGAAACTACCATCAGAGTGAACAGGCAACCTACAGAATGGGAGAAAATTTTTGCAATCTACTCATCTGACAAAGGGCTAATATCCAGAACCTACAAAGAACGCAAACAAATTTACAAGAAAAAACAAACAACCCCATCAAAAAGTGGGCAAAGGATATGAACAGACATTTCTCAAAAGAAGACATTCATACAGCCAACAGACACATGAAAAAATGCTCATCATCACTGGCCATCAGAGAAATGCAAATCAAAACCACAATGAGATACCATCTCACACCAGTTAGAATGGCGATCATTAAAAAGTCAGGAAACAACAGGTGCTGGAGAGGATGTGGAGAAATAGGAACACTTTTACACTGTTGGTGGGATTGTAAACTAGTTCAACCATTATGGAAAACAGTATGGCGATTCCTCAAGGATCTAGAACTAGATGTACCATATGACCCTGCCATCCCATTACTGGGTATATACCCAAAGGATTATAAATTATGCTGCTATAAAGACACATGCACACGTATGTTTATTGCAGCACTACTCACAATAGCAAAGACTTGGAATCAACCCAAATGTCCATCAGTGACAGATTGGATTAAGAAAATGTGGCACATATACACCATGATATACTATGCAGCCATCAAAAAGGATGAGTTTGTGTCCTTTGTAGGGACATGGATGCAGCTGGAAACCATCATTCTCAGCAAACTATCACAAGAACAGAAAACCAAACACCGCATGTTCTCACTCATAGGTGGGAACTGAACAATGAGATCACTTGGACTCAGGAAGGGGAACATCACACACAGGGGCCTATCATGGGGAGGGGGGAGGGGGGAGGGATTGCACTGGGAGTTATACCTGATGTAAATGACGAGTTGATGGGTGCAGCACACCAACATGGCACAAGTATACATATGTAACAAACCTGCACGTTATGCACATGTACCCTACAACTTAAAGTATAATAATAATAAATTAATTTAAAAAAAAAAAGAAAAAGTATCTACCTTGTGTATACTTCTACAGCATCATATGAACAAATATCTCAAGTCTCCATAGTCATAAGTATAATTCTTTTTCATTTTTTAAAAAAAGATGAGAAATACAGGATAAGAAAGGTTGGAAGTTTTTCAGAACCACCAAAAAAGGTTTGGTTGTTTATTTCAGAAGCAACTGGCACAAGATCTATTTCATTTTGTGTTTAAAAATAAGTAAAGTGATGACTCTGATTTTTCTCCAATGGCATATAATAGTGTAGTACCTTATTACCCTGAGGTGGGTGCCCAAGCTGAGCAGTAGAGTAAATATTCCCAGCATTAGAGTCATCCCAAAGTGAGGTATGAATTAGCTTGACAAAATACAGCTCCACATCTGTGGTTAATAGCTGGCCTATTCAAGTTTGTGTCAACATGAAAGAGCTTTTTATCTTCTCTCTGTTTTTAATTCAATGTAACACCATAGTGGGAACCTGTAGGGTTGATTACAACCTAATGAATGAATGGATGTTCTTCACATAACCCAGAGCTGTTTCTACACATAATTCTTTCCCCAAGGCCACTCTGCTGACTGGCCATGCACCAACCAACACAAATGCCAATTCTTGGAGAAGGACAATGCCCTTGCTCAATGACTATGCAGGTAGCGTTTCCACTCTGTGTCCAGAGCACTGTGCTAGGCACTGTAGAGAACTTTTGGAAGCATAACGCTTTCTTACCAAACTAAATAATCATATAATTTAATTGGGAAAGCAAGGCACACACTCATGAAATTAAACAATGAAAATAACTAAATAATTTTAGGCAGTTTGTGATCATTTGCCAAACATCAGCCCAACTTTCCAAATACTTCAGCATAAATCACATTGTAGCAAGAGTTCAAAACTGTCTGGAAAATCCTTCTCATCTAATATCATTAATGCATGTTTCAAACAGTGAGATTTCTATTTATTTTGACAACTATTCCCAGTGTTGGGATGTGGCATGCAAGTATGAAAAGATGAGTAGACAGCCACTTGACAACCTAATTTTATAATATGGATTGTGAAAATATTTATAAGAGTTTTTTTTATCCTATTTAGTATTTCTTACAGAGAACATTGGAATCCCCAAATATTATAGGTTGAGGCAGTTTAAAAGTAGGAAATGCTACACTTTTGTCTACGCAGGTGGATGTGAAGGATGAAAGAGTAAAGTGACTTCCCCATAAATCACATTGACAGTGGGAAACTATTCTGAATGGAGTTCTAACTTGAAGCTGGTGGAAGGGAAGGATGGGCTACAATGACATGGACCATATAAAATTGCAATTATCTTCCTAGTAGGGAAAGACCTTAGGTGTGTCCAGGAAATCTGTAGGAAAAAATAAATTAAAAAAAAAAAAAAAAAAAGGAAGGAATCAGCTGAGCAGCTGAAGAATCCAGTCCAAGATTCAAGGTAACCACTAAAAGACTAACTGGTTTTTCAGGTGGTAGGACATTTAACACTGCTTTTGGAAGCAGAGTAGATGCAACCAATTCCAGTGCAAAGGACGATAGAATAATATTACACAAGCTAGAAAGCACAGTCTGGATTTATGGATGCCTTTTCTATGGGCAGAACTAAAGAAAGGATTTTCTTATCATGGTGAGAAAAGAGCCATTTCCCAACAAGTAGCAGTGTTTAGGGGGACCAGCCATCCCAGCTTTCCCAGCACTCTCAGTTTGGCACTGAAATTCCCACATCCTGGGAAACACATCGGCCCCAAGATATTGGTAGCCCTAGCAGAAGTGCCATGGTGCAAACTCTGTGAGGACATTCACCAGGTTCAGAATTGGACAGACAGACCAGCTACTTCATAAGAGTTCTGACATTTGGCACACACAGAAAAGTCACCCCTATTCTATTAAAACTGCTCACACCTCCAATTAAGTTGTTCAAACTTCCAACTAAAAAGCTATCACTGCACAGCAAGTCCACATCTGGGGACTGTCAGAGCAGTCAGCCAAATCACACAGGAAAAACACTCTCTTTTGAAATAATCTTTGCATGAGTCAATCTGGGATTTTTTTTTTTAACCAATTTAACATGGAAGAAGAAGATATCTTTGTTTCTTGTTCTCCTCTTTCTTGCTTAAATGGTACCTTTGTCAAAATGTCTGTGATTATACAGTGACAAGCACAATGCAAGTCCTTATAGGTACTTTTTCCTTAAAGTTACTCAGTATCTTAGAAACTTTATTTTTAGCAAAATGCTTTTAATAAGAGGATTTTGAAAGGAAAGTATCAAATACACAGGTGAGAACAATTCAGTTCTGTGCTCTGCATGGCTGGCCTTTTTCCACAGCAACTCCTTACTGGGGCCATCCCTGTCTCTGTCAGTTCATTGTTGGGGTGATCGGACCCAAAACCAGGTCGTGGGGGTGACAAAGTCTGGCAGAGTCAAAGGAATGAGAAAAAGACAGTTTGAGAGAGAAAGTGGGTCCAGGGGGCCATCGCTAGTGTATGGAGGCTGCAAAGGCCCCAAGCTCTGGAAGCCCAGACTATTTATTGGTGATCAAACGAAGAAACAGGTGTTGAGAATGTGGGGATCGAAAGGGCAAGCACATGATCTACAGCTGTGACAGTCTAGCATCTGCTCTGCTCCTGGAGATAATGGAGAGCAGGTTCTTTTAACTCAAGATACAATCGATCCTGGGAGAGCAAGGAGCATGGAGCCAGCAAGTCTAGACACATTCCAGAGCCACGAGCCCTGGATTCTATCCAAGTCACGAGGGGTTTTATGCCCTGGGCTTAGATTATGTTGCATCAGGGTAGCCCTCCACCCTTTAGCACAGAGCTTGGCATTCCAAAGGCCACAAGGGGTTCTAGACCCTGGACCCTGGACATGTTCCAAGACTCTTTTACATGATGTCAGACATGCAAGCCCTGCTTCAACTTCTCCCAACACTCAGCTTTTCTCCCAACATTCATGATGAAGAAGCCCAAGCCAATATGGATGCCAGCCTAAACCCAACATCACCACAGAGGAAACTCTAATGTCCTAAAAACAAGACCCTGCACCAAAACCAAATAGAAACGGGCAAATGGCATTGGACTGACATGTTCCTTGCAGTTGGCCAATACGGGTTGGTCTAGCGAAGAGTGCTGGCCCATTTTCGTGGTCAGGAGAGTCATTGATGTGCTTCAGTTTGGGCCTTTGTAAAGCAAGATTGTGGAACTAGAATGACCTCTAACTTCTTTGTAGCCATGAAAACAGTGGATAACATAATTTACAACTTCTCATTGACTCATGATCAAGATTTGGCTTATGTAATCCTGCAGGAAATGTTGGAGGGCCTTCTCTCTGCTAGATGGTATCTAGGCCCTGTGCTAAGCTTATTTACTTTGGTAAATAAACATGACCCTCTGCCCATAGAGTTCATAGTCTTATGGGAAAGGGACAAGAAGAAAACAAATGAGGTATAGGTAAGAATTGGGACAAGTATGAATTGAAATAATTACATGAAGCACATGGAAGGGGAATAACAGGGCAGATAAGAGAGCCATCTGATGGTTCCTACTTTTTCAGTGAGGTATGGGGTAAAGTCACCAGCTAGGTGTACCCTGGGGAAAAGAGGACAGAGAGATTTGAGAAGAAAGAGTAAGTATAAAGTAGCCATGTTGAGACAGGAGAGTTTCCTGGAACCCTTCGAGGGACTTGCAACAGGGGTATGGCTTGCTTACTTGGCCACTGTAGTCAAACCCCTTGCGGGAGGGGGAGCATTCAGGCAAGTGGGTGCTGGGGCCAGGACAAGTGCCTTTGGGCTCCAGCCCCATGGCAGCATCTAGGGGTGTGTTACAATTAATGCTCTTTGAGCAGTTGTCATCCACAGACAACTAAGTGTTAACCAGCTCAGTGGAGAGTCAGGGTGACAGCCTTTTACACCCTGCCCTCTTGGTACCAAGTCCTTGTCTGGCATCCAGAAAGAATCAGGTCACACAAATGTGAAGGATGGTGAATGCGGAGGTTTTATGGAGAGATGGAGGTGGCTCTCAGTGGGATGGGGAGCTGGAAAGGGGATGGAGTGGGAAGATAATCCCAGGAGTGGGAAGATAATTACCCAGATTGTCCAGGGATGGTCCTGAACTCCTTTTGATGTTCATATGCTTCTTCTCTTCTCTTTCCTCCACTGTGCCACTCTGCTCCTCTGCCAGTGGAATTTGAGGGTTTTATGGGTACAGGATGAGGAGCGTGGTGGACCAGAGTGGTTTTGGAAAAAGCAACATCCAGGAGGGAAAACAGGGATATCAAGTTCTCATTTAGGGCTGGGGGCCCAGGCTTGCATGTGGGGCTTTTGCCGAGGAACTGCCCTCTTTTACTCAGTATTTCCCTGCCTCCTGTCTGTAGCAATCTCATGGCGGGGATGGGAGTTTACAGAGAAGTGTGGTAAGAAGGCCAGGAAGGACTGGGAACACTTCTGAGGTCTGACAGCAAGAATTTAAAAGGAACCCAGTCTGCTGAGTTGTGGTTTCCTCCAACAGCTCAGCAGTTCAGATGAAGGCAAGACAATGTGGGCAGCTGAACTCATCGCACAGTGGGTCTCGGACTGACTGGACATTAGAAAAATGTGAGCACTTTTTAAAAAAATCCTGATGCCTGGCTCCTCCCCCCGAGACTCTACTCAGTTGATCTTTGGTGGGACACAGTCATGGGTAATTTTTAAAGGCTCTCTGGTGTTGTTAATGTGCTTTGGGTTATACGTTTTGGAAAAAGGGTAGGATAGCCAAAAAGAAGCAAGTGTCAGCGATCATCCTGATTGAGCAAAGAACCTAAGCTGGACGGAAAATGCAGGGATGCTGGGAGGTCATTAATGAGCCATGAGAAATTACGGGGCTCAATGGATCACAATGAGGTCAATGAATTGTTATAATGGGGGTTCCTGGAGCAGTTAATCCGGAAAGATAAAAACATTAGATCGGAGAATGGGCATTCACATTTGAGATACTTATGGGATTTCTAAAAGTTGTTATGATACAGAAATCTAAGATATGGTCCTGGGAATGGGTGGCTGACCAACCAAGGAAAGAGACTAACCCTTGAAATGAGAAGGCCAAGGAGCTGTGCAGCCAGGATGTGGCAAACACCACCCACCTGGGTCTCGCATTGCCAAGCACTGAGGTGGAGCAGAAGACTTTGAACTAGAAATTAGTTCTCCAATGAATGACAGGGTGTGGTGAGGACACAACCATGTCCTGGAGTCAGCAGAGTTAGTGGGGGTTCTAAGAAATCAGGCAGGAAATGAGGGCCTCCAGGGGGCCAGGGGCCTGAACCAGGTAGATAAGAGACCTCAGACGAATAGGCTGAGGTTGGAAATCTAATCTGAGAAAGCAGGTAAGATTTACACCTCCAATCAGGTGTCTTTGTTGCATTCCAGACTCACCAATCCAGAGACATACTCAATATCTGTACCAGATGTCTAAAGCCATCTCAGCTGAACATGTGAAAAACTGAGCTTCAGATATCATGCACCTCCCTATCCCCCTGAGCCTGCCCCTGCAAGAGCCTTCCCGGCTCACTTGGTGGCACTTTTATCCTTCCTGCCACTCAGGCCAACTCCCCTGGAGTCACCTTTACTCTTCTCTGTCTCTCATTTCCTACATCTACTTTTCCACCTCTACTGCAAGCCAGCATTGTCTTTCTCTGACAGCATTCAATTGACTCTGAGCCAGTCTCCCCACTTCCACCCTTAACCCCCTACAGTCTATTATCAATCCAGCAGTGAGAGTAGTGCTTTAAAAGCTAAATCAGCTTGCCCCTCTCCACAAACCCTCCAGTGACTTTCCATCTCATTCAGAGGAAAATCCAGAGCCTATTCTGTTCTTCCGGGCCCTACACAATACGGCATCTGCAATTTTTTTTACTCACCTCCACTCCTGTCACTCTGCTCCCCCAGCTCCAGCCAGCCAGTCTCCATTCCTATGCTAACACACCAGGCCTGCTTCCTTCCTAGGACATTTGCACTTGCTGTTTTCTCTTCCTGAAACACTCTTTCCCTAGAGAGGCACCTGGCTGGCTGTAAGTCACCTTTTCAATGAGGCCTTCCCAGACCACCCAGCTAAAATTGCAACCCTTGTTCCCAACACCCCTTATCCCATTTCCTGTTGTACTTTTCTCATAACTGTTATCATCAACTCATTGATATTAATATCACATAGTGTATGTAATATACTTATTATGTTTATAGTCTATATTCCCATTCTGGAAGTAAACTGCATGAGGACAGGGATTTTGTCTTTGTTCACTGCAATATCTCCTGTGCAGAGCCAGATATGTGGGAGATAGTTAACACCTATTTGTTAAACAGGTGAACAAATAAATCAACAACAGTGAGCAGAGATTATTCAGTGTCTAGGGTTCACCCAAACATGGGGATTTGAATTTCTATTGGGGATAACAAGACAGGTCAAAGAGCAAGAGACAGAACCAAAGTCATGATAAAAATTTTAAGTCCCTGACTTTAAAAAGTATGACTTTATTTTCATCCCCAGAAGTTAAGGGAGTGAGGAATCTTAAAGTGCACTCTCTGCCTCCATCTGTGAGGCTCATGAGTGACTGAAAATGCAAGTAGGAGGTAAAAGAAATAAGGCAGGAGCTAACCAAATTCCACTCTAAGAAAAATACTTAAAATTTGCAAGCATAATGGTGTGCCGGATGCTTCTGTTGAGAGAGAGGTAGTCACGTGCATAGTGCAGTTTGCTGGATAAAATGTGGTCTCAAAACATGAGTCAGAGGCCCCTAGAAAGTCTGGAATTTCTAATAATTAAGTTTCCTCAGTGCAATAGAAAAACATGATCTCATCTTGCCCTATACACAGCTATGTTTTCCAGGGTAACAAAGCTCAAAATTTCTTTTAAAAGGATTTTACTGGATAAAATAAAAGAAAACTAATGTTCGTCCACATTTCCCTGCCTAATGCCATCATTATTGCTTGGTTATAATCCTTGAACCGTTTCCTCCATTTATGATTTGTTGCCATTACTTGAGCTTCCAAAAACACTTAAAAAGTCAAAGACAATCCAAAAATCAACCACCCTATATGATTAAGATTTTTATTACAACTAAAACGATATGGATGATACCAGTTCATCCCTTGGGATTTCATGTCCTGATGAGAAAATCCATACTTCGAATTGGTTCTTGATCTATGGTCTATAGGAAACCAGCCAAAGTTTAAACACAGCAAAGATGTCTCAATATAGCCAAGGCTCAAATGCAGAAATGAAGTATCGGGCTGGCCCTTCTGGAGAGGGCAGTTCCGGGAAAGGAGAGAGTAGGAGTTCTGGGCTTAGGGGTGGGTGTGTGTGTGTTTAATGCAAAGTTCAATTGGGTTAGTTTTCACCAAGAATACAGTGGTTTTCTGACAAATAGTATCAATTCTAAAAGATCTAAAAACTTAAATAAGCTATAGAGTATATATGTGTGTGTGATTTATATGTTATTATATATAAAAATATTTATATCACACACATGATTCAGGAAGCATATATATATATGTGATTTAAGAAGCTAATCCCCCTGGAAGCAGTGAATTATAACTATAGAGAGACAGGGGATGGGGTGGGTAGTGATTAAGTAGGTTGTGACTAAACCATTGTAAGAACTTTTGGGGGTCCTGAAATTTGAGAAAAATCTAAAGGAAGTAAAAAAGAGCTAGCTTATTTCCTTCAAGGAATGAGTAAATCTTCAGGGGCTCTGAATCAAGGGAGGACCCCTAGGTCTCCACAGGGAAGTCCTAAGATAATGAGGCAAGTCGGATAGCCCAGGACTGTGAGGTGGGTGATACAGATGGAAATTAGCACGAAGCTGGGCCCCCTCCAGGGAAAGATATCATTTTTCCAAAATTGGGTTTGGAAGTAAATGAACTGGTAATAGTGCATTCATTCGTTTATTCACTCATCATACATTTACTGTGCATCCACAGGAGACTATTAATTTGGGTAGTCCCTAATGAACCATTCCTCCCATTTTTGTGGAGTCCTCCCATATTGATTCTGGCCTTGCCCATGGAACTAGCTTTGGCCAATAGGACATGGGAAATTATGACATAGGCATAGGGTTGATTAAGCTTGTCGTCTTGGAGTGTTCTCTCTTGGGAGTCCTGAGCTGCCAGGTAAGAAGTCTGCCTACACTGGTGGAGAGATTGCATGGAGAAGGAGAGCTGCTGAGAGTACATGGACAGAACTGAGGAACCAATTCTCAAATTGACAAAGAAAATCAAGACTCCAGACCTATGGCCACAATCAACCTTACTAGCCGAGGCTTCACCATGGGAGTGAAGAAGACATCTTGGACATTCCAGCCTCTGCAGACAAAAAGAGCAAAGACAACATTTGAGGAATCTTGGGAGGGTGAAAGTGACGTAAGTGGTAACCAGAGGACAGACTATAGTAGGTGGTCTCCAAAGATGGCCCCCAAATTCCTCCCCTCTCTGTACATATATGCCATTCCTCCCATCAGGAGATAGAGTTTATTTTTCCTCTCCTTGAATGTAGCATAGCTCTGAGATCGCTTTAACTAATAGAAAGAGGAAGGCGTGATATTCTGGATCTTCCAAGCCCATGTCTAAAGGAACTTGCAGCTCCTCCTTCCTTCTTCTAAGAAAGATTACTCTTGGGGCACTACCTCTCAGAACCCAGTTTCCACACCCCCAGCAGCTCAAGCTACATAAAGAAGGCACATAGAAGAAAATTGTAGGAATAGAGCCAAAAGCCACAGCTCAGTTCCCAGCTGACAGTCATCATCAACTACCAGCCAAATACATGAGTCATCTCAGAACTTCCAGCCCAAACAGGCCCCAGATGACTGCAGCTGCAGCCAATATCAGGCGATGTAGAAGCATTGCCCAGCTGAGCTCAGTCAACCCAGGGAATTGTGGTGGATAATGAATTGGTGTTTCTTTAAGCAACTAGATTTGGGGGTGGTTTGTTACACAGCTTTGTGTTTCCAGATTCCTGACAGATATTAATCTTTGGGACTCAGTCATGAAAATTTGAGATCCCCGAGAATTCTTGCAAATTCCTGAAATTTGTTATTTTTTAAAACACTTCCAATGTTCTTTATAATCTTTACTCATGATTATGGATAGCTTACCAATGTTTTAATAAGTAAGATATATTAAATTTAGTAGTATTTTCAAGATACCTATAGAGAATATTCTAACACTAGAAAATGCCAGCAAACATTACTGGGTACTATTCAAATAATGTAACATTCAAATCTCCTAGCAAGCACTAACAGAATCATGTGTCTAAAACGCCAACTTAAGGGCTTGTTTTGCTTCCAAAACATGTTATTTCTTAGAGCACCACTCACAGGATTTGCATAAACTATACATAAAACCATACTCATATTTATTTCATTTTCAATAAGGATTCACCGCTAGAGACAGGGCCACACTCTTATAACATGGAAACGACTCCTGCAGGGATGAATAAGATTGTGAGCAATTCTTTCCAATCTGTCCCTTCCCAGCTTCCAGGAAGGTTGACCTTAACGTTCAGTTCTGTGTATCAGTGGTTTCTGCTCTTGCTTTCTACTGGATATCAGCAGATTTCCTATAATCAGTAATAGTATTAAATGTTAATTTCCCCAAAACTATTGTTTTTCTCAATTTTGTGACTGATTTTCCCTGGGGTTCGTGATTTGGAAAAACACAGACATTTCCCGAGAAATGCCAAGGAGGAGTTCCCACACAAAAACGCTAGCAGTAATGAATAACAGCATCTACCATCAGCCTGAGTTTTTAGGTACTCTGCTAACAAAAGGTAACAAAACAAACACGGTTCCTACAGTCACAGACCTTACAGCCCAGCAAGTGAAACAGATACTAAACAAATGAGCAGAGATGTAACTACAATCACATGTCACTTAACAGCAGGGATACATCCTAAGAAATGCACTCGGGTGGTTTCATCATTGTGCAAACATCATAGAGTATACTTGCATAAATCCAAATGGGGCAGCCTATTGCTCCTGGGCTGCAAACCTGTACAGCATGTTACTGTATGAAATACTATAAGCATCTGTAACACGATGGCATTTGTGTATCTAAGCATAGAAAAGGTACAGTAAAAATTCAGTATTATAACCTCATGAGGACCACCATAGGCAGTTTGTCATTGACTGTATAACATCATACGAAGCACACTACTGTATATGATTACAAACCACTGTAGGTCCCACTGAAGCTGGGAAGCTGCCAAATGAGAGAAAAAAGAATAAGGTAGATTCCAAGAATAGAATTTTAAAGAGAAGACCACATATTTTTGTACCATGAAAGTAGTGACTACTAAGTTTTCTAGAAGAATAACAACTCCCATCCAGATGGGGTAGCCATCTGGATGAGAACTCAATTGAGAAGAGATTCGGATTTGGAAACCATTCTTAGAAGGGCCATTTTGCCATGAAGAACTTGAATACAACCACCATCCTAGGTCAACTAGAACTAGTATTTCCAGACCACTTCTATCTTCCTACAAGACAAAGGGGCTACTCAGCAAAGAACTGCAGTGACCTCCTGATTTACATGATTGCTATTTACATTCCCTCACAATTTTCATCTTTTTCTTCAGGCCCATTATTTTTTCTTTATGGATATAATGCACTGTCACAATTAATGCTACATTTCCTGTAATTTGTGGAATTCTCAAATCTCATAAATCCTCAACAAGTGTCTCTGTGGTTGCTAATAATTAGTCTAGAAGGAAAGGCAAAGTTTCTTGTTTAAGCTTCTAACAAGTATATAGCACCTTCCTTAGAGATGTCTGGCTCATCAAGTTAGTCTCAAAGAGATGATTCATTCTCTCGCTTAGATGCCTTCTTAGTTAATGACCCATCCGACAGTAAAGTTGGCCTTCTATAACCCAAGCCCTGAGGACTTGAGAAGGGTCTATCATGTGAACTCTTCTAGACATTTGCTGTGGGCTTAATTATGGCTGACTATAAAGTGTGATAAGAAAACGACCTGGTTAATTTAAGAGTTCCACTGGTTTATGCTTTCTTGCTACTTACAGAAATTCACTTACACCATCAGGTAATTTCCCATAGGCAGAGGACAAATTTAATAGTGACCAGAAAAGAACTTAATGCCATGGAACAAGTTAGTCCAGCCAACTCCAATCACTCCTGTAGCTAAGCCTTGCTCTTCTATTGTAAAATGCTCCCTGACACCCATGAGCAGCCACCACTAAGGACTAATGTTGAGATCCCCAAGATGTAAGTTGAACTGACGTGAGAAGAATGAACAAAAGGAAGAGAAGGAAATGGGCAAAGAGAATTCAGGTGATGGATTTTTTTTTTCAACAATGGCTAGGAAATCTGTGTCAATTAACATTTGCATGTTTTGAGAAGCTAGCATGGCTCTATGAAATCCTTTCAAAGATTTGGCATAGCTAATGAAGATACCTTGGGTTTACAGGATGAATGGCTTTCCGAAAACACCATGCAATTCACAGCTGATCCTCTAACATCTAAGCATGCTAGCGGAAGGGGAAAGAGACAGGGGTTAGCAACACAGGAGCTGGCCCAAGGACCTGAGGGTGGCATCAGAGTCTTGGTCTCCAGCTCCCATTTCAGGATCTTCATTGTCAAATGTGATCCTCCCAGCACACAACTCCAAAAAAATGGTTCAGAGTCATGAATTCATTCTCCCCTTCACTTAATTCCAGATAATCACATGCACTTGAGGCTTGGGAAGCCCCTTTACCTGCCTCTCTTGACCCTGCCTTGGAACATTAACCATGATCATAGGCTAATCTGAGAGTGAACATGGGGGATACTGTAGGGGAGTCAGTTTATATGGAATTTAACCAGGTGAATTTCAATCTCAATTAGACATCTTGAAACAACGTAAAATTTTATGTGGGTTATTTGATCCTCACACCTCATAAATGGAATGAATTTTGATCTACCCAGCTCCTCCTGGTACAAGATTGGTGAGTGTGGGCAAAGGAGTTGCCAGTATATTTGGCATAAATGTCCCTCAGGGAAAGCCTGGTGGAGCCTAGTTGCAAACACAGGTGGGCAAGCAGGGGTGGAGGGGTGGAGTGGATGGGTCCACACATCTCCTATTGGTCAGAAGGGAGAAGGCACACCCAAGCCTCTTCTCACCTCATCTGTCCCTTGGGACATCATAGGCTAACAGAAGTTATGTGCAAATGCATAAACAGGAAGTGTTAGCCATGCTTTGTGATTCCTTCTTGCAATCCCACATTACCATTAAATGGCCCGTCTTCCCTCAACTTACCCTTCTCTTTCCCACACTTCTTACAGGTAGACTCTTCAGCTCAACAAAGACTTTCTACGGCTGTTCCTCCACTCCGATGCCCCAGGGCAAGCAATGTCACAACCATTTCTCCTCCCAGGACAACTACATAATTCATGGACCCATTGCAAAATAAAAACGTGAGGACCCGTATTCAAAAGTTATAAGTATTCAAGATGGTAACAGCAGAGCAGTAAACCAAGCGTGGGTCCTTCTGAGTATAGGGCCTGCATGAGTGCCTAAGTTCCATGCCCATGATGCCCACCCTGCTGCCTCCTACTTGGCTGTTAGACAAAAGAGTGTTCCTCTCTAGCAAGCTTTGGCAATCCCCAGTCAACCCGAGTCCATGGGTTGAGTTGATCTTTGTATTTAAATATTTTCTTGTCAATAAAACTGTAAAATCATCTTTAAAAATAACTGTGCCCTTTTATTTTTATCCCTCAATAGGACCTAGAGCCATGCTTTGTACAGAGTAGGTATTGATGAAATGATTGTTCTCAGTAAAACTTCAGAACAATCATGAATCACACTCTGGTCAACTCAAGGGGCAACACCACTCCTATTTAGCAAATGATATCAGACAACATAGGGTCTTCAGGGAAGCACTAGGAAAGGCTAAGGCCATGGGAGGAGGGCATGGTGCAAGATTCCTTTGCGCCTGGACTCCACTTATTAGTGACTGCAGAAAGGACAGTCCCGGCCAGGAAGTCAGACATTGAACCTTGTTTGAACCTGGATTCCCAGGCTGTGGCAGTAAGAAACAAGGATGGGGTTAGTTAAATGGACAGTGTGGCTCCTCAGGGGCCGGCTGCAATGCTGAGGGGTGGGGGGTCATGTCCACAAAGCATTTCACTTTTAAAGTCCATGCTCTTTCTTGTTGTCACTTTCCCATTGAACTCCATGGCCGGGTCTCGTCAGGGTGTATGTTTGCATGCTGATGTCAGTCATCTCTGTTTCGGGTCCTTCACCCACTGCAGCTCACAGAGTGGAGGTGGTTCTTGCTCCCTGCTCTTTTGATGTCGGTTATTTTTTGATATTTTTCTCTGATGCTTTGATACCTATCAAGGTCTTAAATCTGTAGTGAGCAGGGGGTTATCCAAGAATCAAAGTACAGAGTTGGTGCAGCTGGAAGAATATGGATGGGAGGGGATGTGATTTATTTCAGAGATTTGCTACCATCCATAGTTGCAGAAAAACAATGATGTTCTTGCATTGGACAGCAACTCTTCATAGTAAGATCACCAAATGCTTTGCAAATATTGATTCATTCATCCTCCATCATGAGTGTGAGTTCTGTTTTAACTGTGGATGTCTCTGTTAGGTCTTCAGGGAAACAATTACAGGGACACCTCATTCTTCTGAAGGTCACCTCTCTGCCATCCTCCACCGTCCAATATATAAATTAGAACCAGGAGGTCTCTGAATGGCCAACAGAGATGCACCAAAGCCCTTATACTTTGTTCCTAGAGGAAGCCCTCCCTTAGAACCTGATAATTCTTATTTTAAATGCTATTCTGACAAGTTTGGTTATCTAGTTACACAGCCAACAAAAGATGAAGGGCCATAAAGGCAGGAAGAAAGGGAAGGGTGCAGGCAGGCAGAGTGACAGCAGAGATGCATAACAAATTAGAGTCTTGGGGGCAGAGGACAGTTTCTGACCTCATGTCCCAGAATCCCATGCATGGCCACCCCTCCAGATGCCATAATGCCTTCTGCATTCACATCCACCTACCTTTGCAAATGCTGAGCTCAGGACCTGGGATGTCCTTTCCTGGATCTCTAGTCATCAACCACCTATTCATCCTTTAAGACCCAACCCATATGGCCCTTCCATAGAAGACTCTCCCATTACATATTTGTCCCACCTGCAACACTGAATTAAATGTAGATTTTTTTATATATATACTTTAAGTTCTAGGGTACATGCACACAATGTGCAGGTTTGTTACATATGTATACATATGCCATGTTGGTGTGCTGCACTACAAGTTAATGACAATAACTTGTCATTAACATTAGGTATTTCTCCCAATGCTATCTGTGTCTATCCCCTCTGACCAAACCAGCAGCACCTAAGGGTAGAAATCATTTTGAGTACAGATTTGTAACCACACTGCCTCAAACACAGAAAGTGCTAAGAAATATTTGCTCAAATAAAGAAGGAAATACCTACAGCAAGTGGACAGAGTAGCTTAAGAGGTGTGGCAACCAGAGTCCCTGAAGTTATCACTCTGAAATACAGCCCCTGGATTGAATGACAACCACAATGATTGCCACAGATTATTTTTAAAAGGTTAAGATATGTTCCTATCCTTTGAAAAGGCAAGTGCAAGTGTAATACATTTTTAGAAAGATTTTGATATTAGCTATAGAAAAATCATTTATTTGAAACACATTATCTGAATATTTAATAGATGAGAAGCTACAATCAACGTTATTTTGTGTGTGTGTGCACATCAACATCATTTTTACTAAAAAGATCAAATTTAATCCTAAGTAGTTATAATTACATCTAAATCATTCATTCAGCCATTTAAGCAAGTAGAAAAAAATTCAACTAAAATAATTTTGAATATAAAAATTATGTCAATACCCTTTAAAAAGGGTATATGAAATGCAAAGTTGACGTAGCTATTCTTTTCTTTTTATTTAACTGTTATTTTAAGTTCAGGGGTACAGGTACAAGCTCGTTATATAGGTAAACCCATGTCATGGGAGTTTGTTTTACAGATTATTTCATCACCCGGGTATTAAGCCTAGTATTCATTAGTTATTCTTCCTGAGCATTTCCCTCCTCCCACTCTCCATGCTCTGATAGGCCATAGTGTGTGTTGTTCCCCTCTATGTGTCCATCTGTTCTCATCATTTAGCTCCCACTTATAAATAAGAACATGCGGTATCTTGTTTTCTGTTCTTGCATTAGTTTGCTAAGGATAATGGCCTCCAGCTCCATCCAAGTTCCTGCAAAGGACATGATCTCATTCTTTATATGGCTGCATAGTATTCCATGCTGTATATGGACCACATTTTCTTTATCCCATCTGCCACTGATGGGCATTTAGGTTGATTTCCGGTCTTTGCTATTATGAGTAGTGCTGCAGTGAACATACACGTACATATATCTTTATAATAGAGCAATTGCTATTCCTTTGGATATACATCCAGTAATGAGATTGCTGGGTTGAGTGGTATTTCCATTTTCGGGTCTTTGAGGAATCACTACATTGTCTTCCGTAATGTATCAACATTATTTAGTCAATGCATGAACTAGAAGGAATTGGTATTTCTAAGACACAAACTCTGAACCATAACTTCAAGCTTTGCTCCTCTTGTTGACCTAGCAAGCGTCTTGTCACCTTCCCAGAGGTAGGCTAAAGAAACAGCTCTAGTTTAAAGTAATAGCAATGGGATGGGCTTCAGTAAAAATGTGCACATCGAAACAAGAGGCACCTGCAAACAAAAGGAAGGTTTCTACTCTTAGGGTGAAGAGATTTCGTTTCTTTCTTTCTTTTAGCACAATTTTGCTTACCATTCAGCCCTATGAAAGTATCTGGTGTTGTTGAAATATTAATAACTATACTACTTGTCCAAACAAATAAACTCTTTATGTTCTGCTTTTGGAAAGGTGATCGAGGTGAGGTGGGGATGGGGCAGGGAGCACACGGATGCATCTGCCACTTCATTGCCTGACATTTAAACACAGGTTGACACATATAAATCCAACCCTAACCACACCAGGAAATGACAGCACGTTGTAAAATAATAAATGTGATATCATTAGGGGAGGTGACAAAACCCATTGTTTTCTGGGCCTCTTCCATGTATTTGGCGGCACTGTCCCAGATGTTTGAGATCATTTTAATTCAGCTGTAAGCCTATCTGTTAAAAAGAAACACAAATATCACACCTGATACCCATTCAAGTTAAATAGCCTATGATTATAACAGTAGAACAGGATCACCTTTGTGTTGACCACACTATTTAAACTCAGTTACCTCCAGTTGCCTCCACCTCCACCTCTCGACTGATTGCTGTGGTCCCGACGCAGGTGGGACAAATGGAGCGGCCAAGAGACGACCCAACAAAGCCACACAGGGCCAAGGAACCTGCGCATCTCATGGCCTCCCCAGCACCCGCTTCCCATCCTTAATGACTTTCAAGGTAAAACACCCTTCTTTTCAAAGTCAAAGCAGTGGGCAGCTTCATGGCAGCTCTGCAAAGCACACTCCAGTTCTGAAAACCTGCCCACTGCCACTGCGTTAAAAGGAAGAGCTGCTTTAATCTCCAGCTGATTGTCAGGCCTAAAGAAAGTCATGCCAGGCAGTAGCCAAGCCAATCCGGGCTGGCTGCATTAACAAAGAGAAGAGCACCTGGACACCCATGGTACAGCAAACAGCCGAGATGGTGAGAGGAGGAAGAGGGACCAGAGCATCTTAACAGGGTCAGAATGACCCTCCATAGACACCCTGCGGAGACCCCCAAGTATCACCCCAAAGCAATCCAAGAAGGGCTTCATGCTTAGGCGCCAGGGACAACTGTTACTGGCGGTGCTGGGCAAGTAACTACTTTTCAGTGTACTACTGAGAATGCCATTCCCAAGCCCTCTAAACATTAGCAAAATGACATTTTTGTTAAGAATAAAAAGATACAATTATCCAAACCTTTCCATTCTCATTCTATCACCAGGAAATGAGGAAGATAAGAGGAATGGAGAAAAGTCATTCACAATTCCCGCCTTTATATCATAGCCTCTGAGACAAAACCCAAAGAGAATATTCTATCAGGTAGTCTATCAAGTGGCTCCAGGTGGTGAGCGATGTACAACTGTCCCTGAGACAATGGGGTGGAATAGGTAGGCTTGATTTCTAGATGTGTGGCAGTCTCTTTTTCTAGGAAGGAACTGATGCTTTAGAATTTAGGGGTTTTGTTTTTGTTTGTCAGACTTGATAGGAAACTGAGAGTTCATCTGGTCCAAATGTACACTGTGCAGATCAGCTGGCAGGCTGCTCTGAGGCCAACCCTCCAGCCTTCACCTCTTCCCCAGGTTGCCTTGCCAACAGCCTCATGGCTGGTAGAGCCCATGATAAGCACCAGCTGGACCCTGAAAAACAGGGGAAAGGAAAGGCCAGGACATTGCTCCTCACGTTTCAATGTCAGTAGGAGGTCCCCGCCAAAGGCTGCATCTCCTCTGAGGCTCCAGGCCCAGAAAAGGCACCTCTCCATGGCCCTTGGTCCCTCTGGGTATCCCCCGTGGGGTTTTAGCATTAGCCAAAACACCACCTTCTGGCTAGGCTCAACGACCACCTTTCCCTTTGTTCCTCCAGCCCTACGGATGTAGATACATCTTGTTCATTCTCATCTCCAGATGGCCTCCTTGCCCAGTGTCACCAATCCCCAAATCTCCTTAGTCTAGCCTACATAAAGTGGATTCCGGCACCCTGGACCAATGCTGACTGATGTACTTAACGGATGAATCTTCTCTACAATGTCTCTCAGGAAGTTTTCTAAGCTTTGCTTAAATGCTTCCAAAGACTTGGAACTTATTACCTCAAAGCATCCTTGTCCAAATAGATTAGCTGGAAAATCTTCCTTCTGTTCCGCCTGCTTCCCACTTACCTTTAACGCTGAGCTTCACAGAATTGGTCCAAGCTCCCTCTCAGCACCAGAACCCACAGCTGCCGCCTCATGCAAAGGTAAAGTTGGGGTTGAGTTTGTGGTCTGATCTGAAGGGCAGTTAGAAGGTCCTTCCTGAAATCTCCCCATTTATGATTCATCTCGTAAGGCTAAAACACTGACACCTCAAAGCATGCACGTTATAAAAATACCGCATTAGTGGGAAATGCACAAAGCTGCTGTCATGGACTGAAAGCTTTGTAGGAATTTATTCTATGTCTTTCCTTACAGTGATTGGCTGACAATGGGGCTCTTTGGAAAGCGATCTTGATGAAATGAGGGCTGGGGAGGAATGCCTTTGGAGCATCCAGGAGTCCTGGGGTAGAGATAGCCTGCTAAAGTGGCCCACAGCTGGGGCTGTGAGCTGCCAAAGAGGAGAAAAGTCTCTAAGCAGTGAGACATACATCACAGAACACAGAGGGGAGAGTTCCTGCAAACAGCAACCATGGGGCAGCTTTGCTGGGACGATCCTGCACACCTTTTCTCAGCCTATCTTCCAGGGTCCCCTCCTGCCCCTTCTTGCACTCCAGTGGACAGAAGCTGCAGCCAGGCTTACCTTCACTCCAACAAATAAATTCATATGTGCCATTCCTGCAAGTTTAGCATATTTCACTGGTAAGGACTGCAGGAAGTAAAAAACACAGCTCAAGAGGAGATTTTATCCAGCTGCCCTCTTCCCAGAAAGTAAACAGATAATAAAATAAATCTAATCAGCATTCCTTTTCACTTAGCTGAAATTAAATTTCACTCATCATGGGTAAGTAGCTAATTACATGTTTAGTGTAAAGAAAATTCCGAGGACATTACCTTATTTACTTTCTTCTTGTGTCAATAGATGAGGGACATTGGCATTCAGATGGAGGTGGCAACAGCTGGCGGCTGATGTCAATGTACCTTTTATGGCCTGAATTCAGAGCTACACAAAGCAAACAGGGGAGAAGCTGGAATTAAATTGTCTTCGACCCCAAATCTAGGCAATCGCCCATTGATTTATAGCAACTGCAAGTTCTGATGAAATTGCTTCTAAAATGGATTGATCCCTGGAGTCTAAGTGCTTTTTTTAAGCCAAAATTTCTTGAGTGCTTATCATGAACTAGGTATTTCTTATAGATTTTTATCACAACCCAGGAGGTAAGTCATATTTTTGTACCCATTTCACAGTGGTAGAAACCTAAGCTTAAAGGCTAAACAACACCTCCAAGGTCAATCAGCTGGTAAGTGAGACACCCAAATCTGTCTGACATCAAAGACAATATTTTCATGGTGTGGTTACCTCTGCAGCAAAGGGGCTTCTTTCGGGGCCGTGCTACAGCTGCCACGTGTTCACACGATGTGAGCCCAAGAGTTCTGAGACTCTAGATCAGGAATGAAAGATACAAAAGAAAACTCAAAACGCTGTGCTTAATCACAGAACCAGTCATCTCTCACCTGCTCAAACATCATCTTTTGTCCTGTCTCAAGAAAACATCTGGCTCCAAAGCCACCTTTAGGGTGACAGACCTCATATACGGCCACTTGCTTCTTTGGCGCGATGTCACTCCCCTAGGCTTTGCACTCAGGAAGTCGCTCTTGTATGCTGCACACTGGCAGAGAACACACTCGCTCTCTGCAAAGTGTTTAGGGAATTCAGCAGACTGTACAATCTGTAGTGTTGTTAATGAGACTTGTGCGTTTAATTCCCCATGCTCTGAGCAGGACCCAGGGGTATTCTTTTTTAACTCGGGAAACACACAAATGCAAATAATTCCACACCAATAGAACTGCCCTGAATTAGTAAGGCTTAAATGAGTCTGTGCACAATTATTCCAGCTCCTGATCATTACTGATCGAAGCTTACGTGTATGTCATTACATTTTTCTTTTAACACACTCCAAACAAATGTCTCCAGTCTCTGGAAAAGAAATTTTGCAGTCTTTTTTTTCCCCCAGTTCCAGATATCCTAGGTCATTGTCAACATCCTACCAGCTTTTTCATTCAATCTATTTTTTTCTACAGCTATTTTGAATCTTATCTGGAGACATAGTTAAATAAAATATGTTTGAACCTAAAGACCTGAAATTTGTCACATGCAGCCTCTAGACAATAAATAAAAAGAAACAAGGCCAATCACCCTGTCTAGGTGATGGCTACAACTACCAGAGAAAAGCATTTTCCCTCCATGATGAAAAGTCCATTGCAGCAATGATTGCTCACCAATGAATGTTCCCCATCAAAACATGCCCCCAAAGAGTTTCTCCCAGGTTGAGCATAGAGAACAGAGGCTATAATACTTTTATTTATAGTGACCTGGGAGATAGATTGCTCATTTAAAGGATATTTAAGACCATAACAAAAGTCATCAACTTTTGATGGTGCCCAACCCTCCCTGGGGAACAAATTCTTCCAGGTTATGTTTCCAGAGTCCAACCAGAGACACAGGAATAAAAAGGTGTTCCCATACCACCCGAATGCAGATTGCCAGACCACAGCTAGATCCTATTGAAAATCATACACTTAGGAAGGACTTACCCCAAGGGGAGAAGTTGGGCAGTATGGGATAGTGTTTTGGGTACCTATCCAAACTAAAACTGCAATTTTAAAGAATCCACCAAAATATATTTTACATCATGTTACCTGAGACCTGGTGGAGAAATACTGTGGGAGGAGGGAGGCAATCCACAAATTTCAGCTTTACTGTGAATTTTTAGTCTCACACTGCAAGGACTCCTTCCTTGTCCCTACTGACACCTGTTCTTGCATGTAAATTAGGATGTAAAATTTACCACCCCTTCCCAAAAGACTGAAGGTAACCTTTGAGTCCCTTTCATTTGTGTCAGTCGGTTATGATTTAACACTGAGTGAAAACATAGGCCATCTATCTTCCACTTTCCCTGTCTGACTCAGTGGGCCCCCTTTTTATCCACTCCACTCTGCCCACTCTATTTTCATTTGTTCCTCACAACCAGTTTCTCCATTTTCTTCCTCACTTCTTCCTCACAACCAATTTCTCCATTTTCTCCCCTTCCCTCACCATCTTGGATTTTCCCTTTTGAATAAAGAAAGCAAGTTGGCTTATTGCTTATTATTTCTTAGTACTCTGTGCCTGTTTATAAACTTCCATTGTTTAGTATTTGGAAATGTTATAAGATAATTCTGTAAGAAAAGTTATAAGATGTGGGAGACCCAAGTTTTTATTTCTTATATTGCTCCTAATTTGAAATATGTGCCAGAGTGGTCTAGTATTGACCATAAACGAACACCTCAACATAAGAATTGTATGTTCCCAGACCCTAGGAACTGATTATGGGTTGACAAATCTAATTACAGTGATTTTTCCCATAACAATAAATGTGGTCCTAAAATTCTTCATGTTATGGAATTTCACATAATTAAAAAATATATATGGCAGATGCCATCAGTGCCTCAAACATTTCCCCTCACCTTCTTCACTTGATTGCAGGTGAGCCAGACTGACCACAACCTGTCCCTGTAGACAGGGTCTCTCTGGCCTCTGAAGCCCTTTGCCTGTCCATGTAGAGGATTAGAAGTGCTAGGAAATTCATGCCTCCCAGGACCAGCTCTATCCAAGGCCTCACAGGAGTTAGAGGAAAAATACCCCAGTTCCCTTGGCCCTCAAGCACTGGCTCCTTGACATTCCCTGGAGAGGTTACACTCTAGTCGCCCACACCTGTGACTGTCCTAACATACTCTCTGTTCATTGCCTTCTTCTCTGGGTGTCATTTCCCCACTCCCCTTCTAATATTTCCTTAATCTCTCAGTTAAACTATTTACACTCTAATTTTTGTCTCAGGGTCTTCTCCCGGAGATCCCAAATTAAGACGTAGGACCACTCAGAACCTTTCTGTTTTTTAAGTGGTGAGAGAGAGAGAGAAAGAAAGAAAGAAATAAAGAAAGAGAGAAAGAAAAAAAAGAGAAAAAGAAAGGAAAGAGAGAGAGAAAGAGAAAAGAAAGAGAGAGAGAGAGAAAGAAAGAAAGAAAGAAAGAAAGAAAGAAAGAAAGAAAGAAAGAAAGAAAGAAAGAAAGAAAGAAAGAAGGAGAAAGAAAGAGACAGGGAAGGAGGGAGGGAGGGAAGGGAGGAGGGGAGGGAGGCGAGGAGGGAGGAGGGGAGGGAGGAGGAGAGAGAGGCGAGGGGGGGAGGTGAGAAGGGAAGTGAGGAGGGAGGGAGGGAAAGAGAAGATGAAGCAACAATACCACTATTAAAATGCTACCAAATGTGCTTATTTAAATGGTTTAAACATGTTACATTCTTAATTTTTTTAAAAAAAATATATCTTTTGATGAACTACCTTGACAAATAGCATGAATATTCCTTAGTAAGTAGGTGTATGAAATGCTGTGGCTCTTGAATTATGAAGATGAGGTAGAAGAAAGGACATCCTAGTTTTCAGCACAGAACATTGCAATACCAGAGTCTGATAGCTATGGCTCACTGTCCTCTATTTCTGTCTTCTACACTGACTTAAAATAGGAATCCAGCTTTGTTTTTTGCCAGTTTCCTTTTCTCATGACACAAAGTGATAGCCTGTTATATTTGGCATGAAGTCATCATCTTCAATTCACTGCAGGTGCTTTTAAATCCCACTGAAATAGAAGACAACTGCTATACAAGTTAGTTCAAGAATGAGAATTTAATACAGGGGATTGGTTAAATAGGTAATGGGTGGCTCAGAAGGCAAGGGGAAATACTGAGGCAACTTCAGGAAGTATCTGCCACTCGTGGGCTAGGGGAGAAGAAAAGGAACACAGCAGGACCCAGAAGGAAGAGCGTCACATAGCTGGGCCAGACCTATGGGAAGAGGGTCACATAGCTGGGCCAGACCTACGGGAAGAGGGTCACATAGCTGGGCCAGACCTACGGGAAGAGGGTCACATAGCTGGGCCAGACCTACGGGAAGAGGGTCACATAGCTGGGCCAGACCTACAGGAGAGGTAGTGCGGTCAACCATTCTGGCCCTGGGATATGGGCCTTCAGTGTTCAAACCAGGAGGCTCCTAGGAAAACCTGGATGGTGGCCATCCTAGAGAAGGAGTAATGCTTGGCTGGTGGTGATGCCTCAGGCACTTGCAGGAGGGACCCCACAGAGCTGGAACACAGATCTCTGATCAAGGGGAACCCACCAGCTGCTACTGGTACCTCTGAGACACTCCAGGAATGCAGGAAAAGGCTGGAAACAAACCAACTGCTACTTCTTTGGGCTTCCAGTCTCCCTCTAGCGCCTCCATTGACTAAGCCCAAAAAGCAGCAGCTGACAGAGGGCCAAGCAGACATGTGACTTGCTTTGCAAAGCAGGGTATGATGGGTGGCCTGGAAATGGGAGCAATAAATTAGTAACCAACACAGTCACTGGGGCATCTTCAACTCTGCTTTCTCTCTCTCTCTCTCTCTCTCTCTCTCTCTCTCTCTGTGTGTGTGTGCGTGTGTGTGTACTGTTTCGGATGAGGACTCCTTTAGACCTACTACCTATTCTCTCATTCTTAGATGCTTTAAAACATTATGTTATTTTCAGTTTCCCTCAATGCTTAAGACCTTTCCTTTCAGCTCACTACTTGCCTTTTTTTTTTTTTTTTTTTTTTTTTTGAGATGGAGTCTCGCTCTGTCCCCCAGGCTGGAGTTCAGTGGCAAGATCTCGGCTCACTGCAAGTTCCACCTCCCAGGTTCACGCCATTCTCCTGCCTCAGCCTCCGGAGTAGCTGGGACTATAGGAGTCCACCACCATGCCTGGCTAATTTTTTGTATTTTTACTAGAGACGGGGTTTCACAGTGTTAGCCAGGATGGTCTCGATCTCCTGACCTCGTGATCCGCCCGTCTCGGCCTCCCAAAGTGCTGGGATTACAGGCGTGAGCCACCGCGCCCGGCCGCTACTTGCATTTTTATAAGCAGGACTCTTATTCACATTTCAAATGCTGTATTAAATTATTTTTGCAACAAAAGTATGCAAACTCGGAGGGACAGCATGATACACATTCACCGGAAAATGTACAAGGGTAAACTGGGGCACACAAGAGAAGACGAGGGATGTGTGGTGAGTACTAAGCGCCTCTGTGGGTTATTTAAACCACCTGGGTGGCATTTTCCACCTTCACCTGCTGTTTCTAGGTAGTGCAAAACTTAGTTACCTGGTGAAAAAAAATCTCATTTGAGCGAGCATGGTTTTGCATTTTGGTAATTTTATTCTCCTATGTATCTAACACCAAAGAACAAACTCATGCATAGAGACAGGTATTTTTAACAGAAGAGGTGGTATAAGAACTAGGGCTATCTCCCAGACATGAAGTTGAAAATGACAGGAATTCTGGCCTCATCCCACTTGGAAGTTTCTCCATGTGTCTCTGCTGGAAATAGCTTCATCTTTTCTCTTCTCTCTCCCATGTACCTAAAGGAGTGGTAAGTCAAAATGTTCCTCAGGATTTACTTGATAATGTAAGATGTTTATGCATCTTAATGTACTAACTCTGTATGGATACATAGGACTCACATATTGTGACCACTGTATTTTTATTTTCCAGGAATTCTCAGAATATTTCAATCACAAATACAGCCAAGCCAGGATAGCAGGAACAGCCATGGTACTCTTGACCCAAGCAATATTGCGAGGTCACCTGATCTCCACTCCTACCGGCCTATGTCTCCACAGCCTGGAGTAAAACACCTGTCATTCACCTACTTCCCAGGGCTTTTAGGAGGGGTCTAATAATCAGACTGAAAACCAGGATCCTTGATTTGTTTTTTCAGACTACTTTAAAAAGCACAATGCATTGCAATAAAAACCGTTGACGGCTTTCATCTTCAAAGAAACACCAAATTATGTTATGATTTATCTGAAACTTTAGATTAGTTCTGAATTGTTTCATGTTTTCAGCATCTTGCTTGACTCACATAATACTCAATTCCTGTGAGGGTCTGGGATGTAAGCTCGGCATTACAAAATAGGTCACTGGCACGCTCGAGCCTATTCCTGCAGCCTGAAAACATTTTTAGTTTAAATGTAAGCAAGCATAAACCTTGATTATGATAGTCAAATTTTCAGGGGTTTCTGCAGCTTGTTGGAGAAATCTTCAGGGTGCTGATGCCCAGGGCACTCCTGTATGTCACAGAGGGCTGGCCATACCAAGACCATCCTTAGGTGTAGGCATAAAATGTCATTATCACTATTTACATTTAACTTTTTAGTTAATGGTTTATTCACTGGATGGGCACACACTTAGCAATGGCAACAGATATATCCCTGACTTAGAAATGACAAAAAAATAAAAGCTGAAAGAACTTTAAATAAATTTCTTTCAGATCATCCTTCCGTCATATTTTAATCCTTCCATCATCATTTTCTGCTTCTTCACAAGAGGGTTTCCTCTGGCTTTATACTCCTCAACATTTACCCACGGCAGCCAAAGACCCACCTGGGCCTTAAGACTTTAAAGTCTAGGCCACAAGGAAGGTAAAACCCAAGTCTAAGACATGGAAACAATCCTCTCACCACAAGTCAAGCAGAGAATAGGGATCATCACACCCAGCAGAGCAACCACTTGCATCTGGCACTGGATCAAGGGCAAATTGTTGAAGCCAACCAACCCTTAGTCCTTTTAGGACTAGAAGTTCCTTCCTGGACCAAATATTTCAGATAGGCTCCACTTCTAGTTATTTGAAAGGTAGCAAGAAGTTGCAACCACCCTTAGCAATACCCAGTGGCCTAGAATCCTGGGAACAGGCTCAAACACCATTCGGGTAGAAAATTCACAGAAACAGCATCTAATTGGGATGCTGAGAATGAAGTCTATTGCTCCTCCTCACTCTACGCTCCTTGCCATTCTATTCTCCAAAGGTGGAGTGAGCAATCTGCAGGTGAAGGCAACCTGCCCTCCTTGCCTGTGGCCAAGGTGACATTCCCCCTTCTCCACAAGAACCCTTGGTTCTAGCCTACTGTCCACACTAACTGTCAATCATTCCTCATTCCCCATAAGAACCCTCGGTTTTAGCTCACCTTCCATACTATCATTCACTCCCCATTTCCCCATACAAACCCTTGGTTCTAGTTTACTCCCCATACTAACTGTCAATCATTTCTCCCAATGAGAACCCTTGGATCTAGCTCACCTTTCATACTATCAATCACACCCCATTCTCCCGTACAAACCCTTGGTTCTAGTTTACCCCCCATACTAACTGTCAATCATTTCTCTCCATGAGAATCCTTGAATCTAGCTCACCTTCCATACTATCAATCACACCCCATTCTCCCATACAAACCCTTGGTTCTAGTATACCCCCCATACTAACTGTCAATCATTTCTCACTCCCATGAGAACCCTTGGTTCTAGCTCAGCTTTCGTATTATCAATCACTCCCCATTCCCCACACAAACCCTTGGTTCTAGCCTACATTCCACACCACACCACATCAGTCATTCCCCACTCCCCATACCAACTGCTGGTAATATCCTATTTTTTATATCAACCACTGGTCATCCTATATTCTTCAAGCCAACCCCTGAGACTCCAACTGATTCATTTAAGAAGAATCAAGTTCTGAGTTTCTTTGTTGATTCAATTGTTTTAATTTATTTCAACTAAGTCCAATAAATATAACCTTCTTGAGGACAAGGACTCTGTTTATCTCAATGCCGTATTCCCATTGCTTGTCTAGCAAAATACATCTCACATAGCAGACTTGGTAGTATTTGTTGAATCAGTGTCAAATGCAAGAAGGAAAGCATGTGCTAAAAGACATAATTCCAAATGTGATGTGAACCACTGACATAAAATTCACCCAAGTTAAAATTCTTTTCAATATTAAAATGCATCTTGTTTTAAACATACATGAAAATTTGAGTCTTCTATTTTATTTGAATTTTTTCTGAAAATTACCAGTTCTACTGCTATCTCTCTTATATGTCAAATTGTAATCCTAGTTCCACTTTATATATATATCACCCATTATATCACAAAGTAATACCTGATGACACATAAAATCAAATAAGGCACGCTTCTGTTTTCCTTGGACGACCTTTGTTGAGGAAGGCACAAACATATCACTCAGAAAGGTTTTCTTTGTCTCAGTGTTAAGCTCCATGCAGGCAGAGACCTACTTTTTTTGGAGACAGAGTCTGGCTCTGTCACCCAGACTGGAGTGCAGTGGCTCCATGTCGGCTCACAGCAACCTCTGTCTCCCGGGTTCAAGTGACTCTCCTGCCTCAGCCTCCTTTAAATTTTCTACTTGTTATTTTTGCTTATGGCAGATTACTGCCCAGCTAATGTTTGTATTTTTAACAGAGACGGGGTTTCACCATCTTGGCCAGGAGTCTTGAACTCCTGACCTTGTGATCCACCTGCCTCGGCCTCTCAAAGTGCTGGGATTACAGGTGTGAGTCACCATGCCTGGCCTACCTTTTTTTTTTTAACTAGTAGCACCAGCACCTAACACATTGCCTAGCATATAGCAGTAGGTATTTAATAAACATAAAATAAATGTATGAGTTAAATGAAAATTGTCCAGTCATTTGCTTCTGCCCTTCCTCATTTGTGAAAGACCTGAATCTTTTATTATTCACATTAAATTCCATTCTCCCCAAGAAGCTGCCCACTCAAAAGCAATTTTTCTTTTCTCTATTTTCTTGCAACACATGGTTTGTACCTGTCAATTAGATTATAAACGCCTAGAAAACAAGGGCATCTCCATTTTAAAATTTTTATTTCCTTCACAGTAATAAGCACAGTGCTTTGAATGTAGAAGAGGCTTGATAATAGTAACAATAACTTTTACAAGGCCCATTTTAAGTGATGGGTCTTACAATACTTCAGTAGCTTTACCTAAGGTGAATTCATTTATTTAATCCTCACAACAACCATATGAGGTAGTTGCTATCAAGATCCTGTCTTACAGATGAGGAAACTGAACATCAGCCAATAAATGGCCAAGATTCAAACTCACACATTCTGACTGCAAGTTCAACCCCCTTAACCCAGAGAAAACAAAGGGTTACCTCGGCAAAGCCGGCTAGACAGTCATTGACCAGGCAGAGCTTGTAGGTTAAGAAATCCTCATGGCCACAGGCCATGATAAGAGCACACAAAGAGATGGAGCAGTAATGAGATACAATGCCTGTAACTTACTCATCTTTGCCTGTAACTTACATGTCTCTGATAATAAGCAAAGGAAGTAACAGATGACTTTTGAGGAAAATATTTTACAAGATTATTTCCATTAAACATTTCCTGTCCTCTTACCTTTCTGACTTGAGGTACACATTGACACACAATGGAATTGTTCTTACGTTCATAATTACACCGTACCTGTTAGACTTTTCAATATTCAGTTATGTTAACTCAATATAAAGTGTCTCTAAGAACTCAACAAATAAGTAAATAGGAAATGCTTTGGGATACATTCTTTTTACAGACTTTGGAATTAATTATGCATTTTGCTCTTGTCAAACACACTTTGCCATCTTCAAATACAGGAAAATTGAATAGGTCATAAATTTGTGCTGAAGCCTGAACCATAAGCTAATTGCTTCAACTGAAATACTCTCGTGTCTCTCACGTCCTCAAATTGCACTAAAATACAAGTGTACTTCTTCTAAATCCTTTCATTTCAAGTATTACAGAGACACACGATGATGGAATTTACTTACACTTCGCAGAGATCTTAGAATATTCTGTGTAAGCAATGTATACCATTTTCAATCACAAATAGAACCTTAGCAAGCACATGTTTAATGTTCACATTTTCATTTCTTTTTGACAGATTCAAATACTGATCTCATGTGGTGATTTATAATGGGATAATCATAACTGCTGCATAGGTTTGTTTTGAGGTTTTAAGAAGATTCTCTATAGGAAGTATTTCATGTGCAGTCAAATGCTCTACCACTGACCTACACCCCCAGGAAGTATTTCATGTGAATTTAAGGCATGCATGCTACAAAGCCAACAGGTGGGGCAGGGCCAGGGAACCAGCGAGTGAGTTTAGCCTGCCCACCTCTCCCATGCAGGTGTCATTCTGAGATTTCAAGATGCAAGAGTTTCTGTATGTGACCCTCTCAAAAGAAAAGAGTCTATTTTTGTTAGACTCTTATACTGTGCAATATTTTGAGGAGGCAATTTTTGATTATCTATGAAAATTAAGATGTAGATCACCTCTGACCAAACAAATCCACTTCTACTAATTTATACCATAGATCTATTCATGCCTGTGCCCAAAGATAAGGCTGCACATAAGTGCAGGTGTCCAGTAACAAGATGCTTTAAATAAACACGTTTGGCACATCCAAAGAGTAACCATAATATAAATACATACGATAATAAAGTAGGGTGCATACAAAGAGTAGATAACTACAAAGCCATTAAAAGAATATATGGTTGATTTGCAACCTCATCAAAATAAATTGATAAAGTGTAATGAGTAGTGCCAAACAGTGCAGATAGGATGCCCCGTGGGTGTTTTTAAAATAAGGAGAGGCATACATAAAGAACTTGTATATGCATAGACTATTTCATAAACGATTCTCAGCAATGTGGGAAGAGTAGTGGCTCATGGGAAGGAGATCTAGAAATTGAGATCTAGTGGAAAGGAGATTTTCATTTTACACCTTTTTGCACTATTTGAATTGCTTTCACCATACTAATAGATTTTCAGTTTTAAAACTAGACACCTTTTTCCTACATGATTAAGATCAACATCCTTCATAAATGCTTGAGGAGATGGATACCCCATTTTCCATGATGTGATTATTACACATTTCATGCCTGTATCAAAACATCTCATGTACCGCAGAAATATATACACCTACTCTATACCCACAAAAATGAAAATTAAAAAATGTTTTTAAAAAAGATCAACATTTTTCAGTTCAACAGTATGTCAGGTGGGCAATACTGGGCTTCCAGGTTTCTATTCTAGATGAGTGTAACATTAAGCCACAAGAGATGACCAGGGAGCATGGCTTCTGGTAGGGTAAGGCACACACACACTCCAACTGGTTTATGCAAAAATCTCTGGATCAGAAGCTGATCAGCCACACTTTGGGGTAAAGTTTGTCCATCTGGAGGGGAGTTCAAAGCAAGTAAGGTGAGAAGATTGCCCTGAAACAGACTGGTGAGGAATACATAGTTTTCTTTGCTTGGAGCTTTTTTTACCAATTGAAGTGCATCTCACCAACACTGCCTATGGGGTGGGCCCAGCCAAATAAACCTTGTGTGGCTAGAGCATTAAAATTTTCATAATATGCATTTGATGTTATGTTTTATGTCATAGAGAGTGGTATAAAACATTTAAAGAGAATGTCCATATTTTAAAACATAAGCATGTTGCATAACTTAAGTCTCTAATTATACAAGAATGAATTATTAAATGAAAATGTGATTAGATGTTTAAAATGTTACTAATGGCTCACACTAACAAACTCTGAATTATATTTTTGGGCATATAATTCAGGCACCAGTTTTATAGATTTAATGTCCTTGAGGAATATCAGATGTCCTCAAGATTTGGAATCTGATTTAACTGAAAGATACGGGGGAAAATTTTGTAGCCGGACGATTCCCCATTGGCTCCATATCTAAAGAGGATCAAAAGCATGCATTATTCTAGCTAAGGTTAGCAATAATTTATGCTGAATAAATTATCTGCAGTTTAGCTTCTTTCAGCCAGGGGCACAAGAAGTTATGCAATACGAAAGGCTATGCACATGCTCATCAGCAGGTACTAGCATGCTGGGATCCAACCAGGCTAAGACTGGAAAATTTGAGCTTCAGCCCAGTTTGCTATTAGCTTGGTACAAAGCCAAGTCACAGGCTCAGCTCTGAGCAGAAGCACCTTCCTGGTCTCTACCCAGTCACCTTGTTTGACCTACTACTCACCTTGCCTGACCTGCACTTGTGGAGTGTAGAAAGCATGCCTTCGAAATAAAATAGAATAATAATGCACCAGTTAGTAGTACAAATAAATACACATGCCCCACAAAATGATACTGATCCAGGTGACAAAATATAATTAATTCTCTAAGCCAGAACAAATCCCAAATCTAAGGGAGGCCACAAATGCTGAGCCAGCAGGCACAAAAATGGCAGGCAGCACAAGAACCGTTCCAGAAAGATCTGCCCGAAGAATCTCTTTCCAGGAGCTGGAGTCACATGGGGACTGAAGGAAGGTGGGTTGGGCTTATTGTCCTTGTCATTTCTGAGAGAGCCCAGCCCATACGCTCCTTTCTGTGATTGAGTCAAACAAAGGCGAGACCTTATTAGGAGCATGGGCTTAAACAGTCTAAGAGGCAAATACATTAGTATGTTCAGTCACCTTGCGAGCTAATGACTAGACACTTTAAAGTATAGGGGATCATTATTCCAGCATATCATCAGTGAACTTTCCAGAAAAGCTAATTAAAGGATCCATTAAAATGCTTACCAGAAAGTTAGGGTTTATCACAGAATCTTACTCGCATTTGAAGAATTTGCAAGATTTTTGCCTTGCCTGCTCCTACAACCTTTCATTTCCTTTCCTGTGATCTCTACACATGCACAAAATTAATTAGAGAAGTCCTTATTTTCTTTTTATCATAATTTAAGTACCTCATTATTTCCCCCCTTCTCTAATACTGTTTGCTACCAACCCGACATGGTGACCCAAAATAATTAGAGGCAGATGAATGCTCTTCAGACACTCCCCTAGAAGGAGTCTCCATCCAGGGTAGCAGCAGTCCACACTTTTCCAGAAAATGTCTTTGAGGGTAGAATCCTGTTTGCTTCTGTCACATCAGAAGTTTTCTTCAACCAGTTGTAGGTCTGTCAATATTCCTTATGTGGTGTCCTCCTAAGTGGGTACTCACAAACTGACACTACAAAGCTAAGTCATGACAGTGTGGGTAGGAAGAAAACATTCGCCTTTCTCTTTGTGCTTCTTTTTTTTTTTTTGCCTCATCTACATTTTAATATGTTTGACAATACATAAAACGCATTAGGATAGCAACACCTATATATCATTCGTAAAGTAAAAATAAAATACGCAGGGCGCGGTGGCTCACGCCTTTAATCCCAGCACTTTGGGAGGCCGAGGTGGGCGGATCGCCTGAGGTCAGGGGGTCGAGACCATCCTGGCCAACATAGTGAAACCCCGTCTCTACTAAAAACACAAAATTAGCTGGGTGTGGTGGTGTGTGCCTAGAATCCCAGCTACTCGGGAGGCTGAGGCAGGAAATTGCTTGAATCTGGGAGGCAGAGGTGGCAGTGAGCCGAGATCACACCACTGCACTCCAGCCTAGGCAAAAAGAGTGAAACTCCATCTCAAAAAAAAAAAAAGAGAGAGAAAGAAAATAATAAAGTAAACATGAATAACCATGAATCAGGAATGTGGTCTCAAAAAGGTTTTACTGATGAGGAGAGCCATCTAAAGGGACCACTATGCCAGCCTGGAAAATCTTACCATCAGTGTAGGTGGTCCAACATGGCCTGGCAGCTCATTCTAAGCCATCTTAGGGGACGTAGTGTGCACATACGGAACCTCTTTAAACCTCGCAGGAAGCAAACTTCACGTCCAAAACGAATGAAAAGCCACTAGCCTCCATCAAGACTTAGAGTCACCTGTGTGTTAACCCAGTTTGCCTTATACCTGGAAATCTTAAGGGATGAGCGAGTGAAATTACTAAAAAGCCCAGAGTGATCTTTTTCCCTGAACTAGGAAAAGAAAATATCAAACTAACCTGTAAGTTTGATTAACGAAACCCGCAGAGCAACAACCTAGGCTTCCTCATTCCTGCAAGAGTAAGGTCCAGATTAGCACCATCTCTTCTTTTTAACGGATTCATTTAGATTTTCTTTTAGTTATAAAAGAATGTGACTATCACAGAAAATCCAGAAAATAAAGATAAGAGTAAAGAAAAAGAAAAGGTTGTCTGTGATGACATTTTTATTTCCAAATCAAAACTCTAGAGTCAAGAATCTGTATTTTAAAACGTGCTGTAGACATCATCATAATTCTTACCTTGTCTGCCAGGCTTTCCCTAACGAGAGAAGAAGGGGCCTGTGCTGGGTGGGAAGGCAGGTGCCACAGAGCACAAGGTTCATTGCTCACCACAGGTCCCCAGTGCAAGCTCAGGGACAGACGCACAGGGGTCAGTTCAATACATTCTTGTGGGGTGAAGAATGTTGCTGCTTCATAGGATGAAGCCCATATCCTCTTTGTGAAAATATGGTAGTGAAAACATTAGAAATAATGAAATCAGACAAGTCAAATAACCTGCCTGAGATTCTGTTTCCTCACTTATTCTTTGAACAAACACATATTAGGACCAACTCTAGGTCAGACTCCATGCCAGGCACAAAGAACACAAGAATGAATTCACACATGGCCTCTCGGGAGACAGAAACAAGAACGGTGGTGGCTAAAATACAGGGTGTAATAGCCAACATGATCAGCTATGCTCTGCAGGCTGGCAGAGCCCAGAGACAAGCACCCCATAGCCAGGGAAGCATTCCCGAAGGGTGCGATTTCTGGGTTGGTTGAATAGACATATTAGGAATTTCTTCTGGGAAGAAGAGTGAGAAGGGAGTAAAAAGAGGCTTCAGCAGTATCTGTAATGTGCTATTTATTTTAAGACAGTAAATAAGTCAAGGTGTTCATGGCTGTTAATTCAAGATGGTGGGACAATGGATGTTTGATACGTTTTTGTATCTTCAACTTAATTTCCTGGGGTTGGGGGCAACGGGAGTAAGTGAGAGTTAGTCTGGCAAAGATCAGGTGGCCCTGGGGGAAGGCAGTGTCATCAGAGGTACAGGCAAGAGAACACAAGGGCAAAACGGTGAGAATCACGTCTGCCCTGCCTGCCTCAAGAGGTTATTATGTAGATCAACTGAAAGAGGACATAGGAAAATATTTTGCAAAGCATATAGCTCTGTTGTGAGTTTTTTAAAGTCTGTAACATAAGATTGTATTTTTACTTTATTTATATGTATATTTATTTTATTATTTTTTTTTTTAATGGAATTTCACTCTGTCACCCAGGCTGGAGTGCAGTATGTGATCATAGCTCACTGCAGCCTCCAACTTCTGGGCTCAAGCGATTCTCCCACCTCAGCCACTGGAGTAGCTGAGACTACAGGCTAAAGCTGGCACCATCATGCCTGGCTAATTTTTACAATTTTGTAGACATGGGTCTCACTATGTTGCCCAGGCTGGTCTCAAACTCCTGGTTTCAAGTAATTCTCCCTCCTCTGCTTCCCAAAGTGCTGGGACTACAGGTGTGAGTCACTGTCCCTGGCCTATTTTATGATATAGTTAGTGTAAGATAATAACTTTTATGCGGGTCAAACTACTTTTTACCATCAATTCTGGAGACCTATGAGACAGCAATGGCTACAGCTTACCCTAACAAGCCAGTGACTGAAAGGGAGAGCCACCATCTGTCACACAGTGGTAAACTTTTAGGGACCAATAAGGCATCAGACATCAAATTCCACACCAATGAATAACCCCTTACGTGTATATTTCTATGCTGGCTGTGTCACAAAAGACCCTGGTGACTTACAGCAATGACAAAATCTTTCTGAATACTAAAAGTATTTTCCTTCCCTTAATCTTTGCACTGACCACACTATCAGCTATTAATGGAAAATTGATTTTGTTATTTCTGATGCTTGGTCTATCTACAGAGAAGCCAAAGGGAAATCCCTATGGCTACAGATGGAGGGAACCATTCTTAACACATTTTTGTATATGATTTTGAAAGCCTAAGAAAACAGAAAAATCACAAGAAAAAGAAATTTGTGTCCTGCAGAGTAAAACTCAGTACCTGGAAATTTCACCGCAGGAAGTTGAAATTGACAGATAGAAACTAGACCAGTTTCATAATGTCACTTCACAAACTCACAGTGAAAAACTGTTCTGAAAGTCTAGCTTTTTCCCCCACAAATGCCATAAAAATGACAGAACTGAAGGGGCATTGAAAGGTCAACTTGTCCAGCCTCCCGGCTCAGTCAAAGAAGCATGTTACCAGGCAAGATAAATGACTGCATACACTGTTGTGTTTTGCTTTGTTGTTTTTTTTTCTTTTCTTCAGTATTCAGAATTTATATTTCTTTTAATTACTTGATCAGTGTCCAGTCTTTCAAGTCAGAGAAATTTTAATTGGACTCATTTTATTTGTCTAATTCTCTATAAAGGAGTGAATTGATTATTGGTATTGTAAGGATAACATTTTATTTACTTGAAATGAGTTTTTGCCTTTTATTTCCAATAGTTTGGTAAGCTAGATACTCTAACAAAACTGTTGGCTATAAACAATGACAAATGCTTAATAAAATTTAAAACCTGTTTTTACCTACATCGATGAGCTGATAAGAAAGTAAGAAGTACTCAGAAGCCAAAATTCAGGTAAAAGTCAGACTCTGAATGAGCAGGAAAGCCCCAAAGCTGCCAAACCAGATGACCTTGAGCTTGGTCTTCAAGGGCAAAGCCTAAGATAGAAGTGACATAAGAGATACACACTCCATCCCACGAGGGTAGAACCCCAAAGCATTGTACTCTTAGCAAGGGTTAACCAAAAAATAAACCCTCCATACTCCAAGAAACCACAAGAAAGGTCCTGTCTTAAACCTTAGGGCTGAAAAGAAAAATCTTTCCACCAAGCCCCCTCAGATGAGCCTGTATTTCAAAGTCACAGCATCTGGCATACTGGAAAACCAAGACGTGTAAAGAGATCCTGGGTTGCCCATGTCCCTTAAGCATCTAACTAAAGCAAATCTGAACCTTCTCTGAAGGAACCCCAAACTTGACATATATCTGATAAACTTCCCACAGATATGGACCCAGAAAATATGGACCACACGGAAGCTACCAAACTCTCAATGAAACAAAGCACCCTAATTTTGAATGGAGTTTCTAGCAGACAATAAGTTTGTAGTAGGTAATGTAGAAAATGGAAAAAATATCATGAGTTATTAAGCATTTGTTGTCTGATAATATAGCATGACCATTTCCCAGAAGAAACAAGCTTTACTACTATGAAATCACAGAGATAATTTCACATATAGATTGGTATATAAGAGAGCATATTTGCTCATCGGGGTGTTTGCAATGTCATCATCAAGTTTGCATGCTAGCTGTTCACATACGTGTATTACGTCCCCAACAAGAGGCGAGGCACTGGGTAGAAAGGTGTGGAGAACACAAGACTGTTTCCCTCCACAAGCTCATAATCAAGTAGGAGAAAGAGAAATGGGTGTTAATGTTTTCTTGTTTTTCATTTGCTTAGTTTTCCAATATCTATCTCAAATATTTTTTATATGTTATCAAATCTAACAAATACACATCAATATTATTCACCAACAGCTCAACACTATCATAGAATCTCTTTTTTTTTTTTTTTTTTTTTTTTTGAGACAGGATGCTGCTCTGTCACCCATGCTGGAGCGCAGTGGTACGATCTCAGCTCACCACAACCTCCACCTCCCAGGTTCAAGGGATTCTCATGCTTCAGCCTCCCCAGTAGCTGGGATTGATTACAGGTGTGTGCCACCATGCCAGGCTAATTGTTTTTGTTTTTGTTTTAGTAGAGACAGGGTTTCATTACGTTGGCCATGCTGGTCTTGAACTCCTGACCTCAAGTGATCCACCCGCCTCAGCCTCCCAAAAGTGCTGGGATTACAGGCATGAGCCACCGCACCTGGCCCATATAAGCTATTTTTTCCCTAACAACCTTTCACCCAAACCCTTCTGCCCTCCTGCATGACATAATGTTTGGAAATATATACCTGGCAAATTTATGAAGAACTAGCAAGGTAATGCTAAATGTAAAAGTCAGCATATTGATTATATTTGAAAGGCGAAGGTAGGACCAGGTAATGAACCAATGACCTGGGATTCCTCTGACATCCTCAGACTTTTTTTCCCCCACTTTCTTGTGTTTCAGCCCTTTTGCAGGGCCCTAGTCATTCTCTTTATGTTACTGGTCTCTGTTCTCACATTGCCAGAGAAGTCTCCTTTAAAAATGTTTAATATATTTTATATGTATGTGTATATATATACACATTATATATATAATATGCAATGATATATTCTAGATACATACATAAAGACATATATATGTATATAATGAGAAATTCATTTCTGAGTCCTTTCACATCAGGAAATTATTTTATTCTACCTTCACATATGGTAGATAGTTTCTCTGGGTACAAAATTCTAACTAATAATTATTTTCCCTTAGAATTCTAAAGACTTTCTCACATTCAGGCTTGCTGTTAACGAATCCAATGCCATTCTGGTTTCCAGTATGACTTTTTCGCTGCGGAAACTGTTAAGATCTTCTCTTTCTCATGTATGCTAGTACATCATAATAAAATGCCTTAATGTGAGGTGTTTATTCCTTCACTGTGCTGGATACACAATACGCCCTTTCAATTAAAAAATGTCATGTTCTGCAATAGAAATTTTTCTCGTATTAGATCATTAATATTTCTCTCTCTTCCACTTAATTCTTTCATTTTGGAGCTTTTATTGGCCACATAGGACCTCCTAGGATAATCCTTCAATTCCTATCTTTTCTCCTATTTCATCTCTTAGTTTTGTGTCTTGTGTGGAGCAGGAGGAGGGGTTAGATAGATACTTTGTTTTGTTCTGTTTTAGAAAAATTTCCTGAACTTCGTTTCGATCTCTGTATCGGAATTTTATTTCTATTACCTTGTTTTTAATTTCCAACAGCACTTCTGGTTGCTCCTTTTTCACTGTGTCCTTGCCTTCTTTCATACCTGCCATATCTTTCCCTCTCTCCTGAATTAATTAAAGGGAATTCTGAAGGGTGGGCTGGTCATGGCAACTCACACCTATAATCCCAGCACTTTGGGAGCCTGAGGTGGGAGGATAGCTTGAGCCCAGGAGTTTGAGACCAACCTGGGCAACATGGCAAAACCTCATCTCAATTTAAAAAACAAATTACAAAAATTAGCCAGGCATGGTGGTGCGTGCCTGTAGTCCCAGCTACTAGGGAGGTGGGCAGAAGGATTGTTTGGGCCCAGGAGGTCAAGACTGCAGTGAGCCATGATCATGCCACTGCACTGCAGCCTGGGTGACAGAGTGAGACCCTGTCTCAAGAACAAAACAAAACAGAATGGTCTCTTTTTTGACATTTTCTTCAGTTCGCTGCTATGCCTCTATTTCCTCTAAAATTTCTTTTCTCCTGTCTGCTTTAGCCTCTCTCATTTTGGAGACCCTCCACAAATGGGTGGTGATCTCAGCTGTCTACTTTTATTTCAGACTGGAGCCCTAAAACTCTAGATGGAAGCTCTAGTTGCCTCGATTGGCCTTGCTAAGTCACAGGCTTCACTATATTATGATGAGATGGTAAGTCGGTTTTTTCACTAGAATAACTTAAATGTCAATATGGAAAGATCTATTTCTCCAGAGAAGAATCTAAAAACCTTCTGTTCTGAATAAATATATATGGCAGTTGGGGGGCCAATGGGAGGGGTGTTAGGATACAATGCCTGCCTTCCAGTACTTGGGGAGCAAAGTAGAGGATAAGGACCAGGAAGTCAATTACAGATATTCACTTCAGACCCTGTGCTTAAGTATCCACTCCATCCCTGCCCTTCACTGTCCTTGTTGTTGCTAACTCCTAGTTCTGTTTGGTTTCATTTATTTAAAAAATAAATTTATTGCTGGGCATGGTGGCTCATGCCTGTAATCCCAGCACTTTGGGAGGCCAAGGTGGGCAGATCACTTAAGGTCAGGAGTTTGAGACCAGCCTGGCCAACATAGTGAAACCTGTCTCCACTAAAAAAAAATACAAAAATTAGATGGGTGTGGTGGTAAGGACCTGTAATTCCAACTACTCAGGAGGCTGAGTCAGCAGAACCGCTTGAACCCGGGAGGTAGAGGTTACAGTGAGTGAAGATAGTACCACTGCACTCCAGCCTGGGCGACAGAGTGAGACTCTGTCTCATAAATAAATACATAAATAACTTACCTCCTGCCTGTGGGGGTCATCAACTGGACACATGAACTGAGGCAGGAACCCAAGGGGCCCAAGCACTGCATCCCCAGACTTCCTGCCAATCTCCTGCTCCCAGTCTGGTGCCTCCCCACCCACTGCCTTCCACAGTAACTGAACCCTCAGAGCCCTTATTCTGTCCAGTTTCTACAGCTGTGGTGTGGACTGGCTCGCCGCTCACAGTCTCCCCTATGAAGCCCCTTGGATTGTAACTTCCTGTACTCTGCTCTTTCATTTGCCACTCCAGGCTTCTGGGAATATTCTCTTACTTGCTGGTGTCTCCGATCGCCTTTTCTTTGTGTTTGTGGGTTTATCCACTTCTATTCTTTTGCTGCCATTTCCACTGGATTAGGGGAGGGAAAGGAGATAAAGACATTTGGACATTCTGCGATATTTAACCAGAAAAGGTCAAGTTGAACTGTGAGTAGCCTGGCTGATCATGGGTGCCCATCATACAGCTCAGACTGTATCGCAGACTGCCCTTACCCTTGAATGTCCTATTTAAATATCTGACTTTTCCCTGAAAAGGTAGACACTGTGACACCTTTGTTCTATTTCCAGAGCCTGGAACAATAGGTATTTGTTGAATGAATTAAATTTAGGTAGTTTAATTCATGATCATCTATAACAAAATCATGACTACTGCTTATTTGTTCAACACATTGGTTCACGGTTCTGCAGGCTTTACAGGAAGTACAGTGTCGCCATCTGCTTGGCCTCTGGGGAGGCTTCAGCAATCACAATCATGGCAAAAGGTGAATGGGGAGCACACATGTCACATGGACAAAGCAGAAACAAGGAGGCGGGAGGGGCCACACATTTTTAAACAACCAGATCTAGCAAGAACTCACTCACTATCACAAGGACAGCCCCAAGAGGAATGGTGCTAAACCATTCATGAGAAATCCACCCCCATGATCCAGTCGCCTCCCACCAGGCCCCACCTCCAGCACTGGGGATTACAATCCAACATGAGACTTGTGCGGGGACACAGATCCAAACCATAGCAATACAGCACTTGGCCTTCTGCCAAAATCTTTAACATCAAGAGAGTGGGAGCAGCAACACTGGGACCTATGCCACAGAAAAGGTACTAAAGGGCTTAAATCCAGGAAGCACGCACTAGACAAAAATGGGACACAAAAGACGATCTGAACCGTGATGAACCGCTGCTGAGTGCTTACCTGCATTTGGCAGTTCAGAGTTGAGGACCACTTTTCAAACTTCATAATTAGTATGTATTGCACACGGCAGTTCTAAAAGTGCTTTCAAACACATTATCTTGCATAAATAGCTAAACAAAATGATCAAAAGTCAACTAGATGTGAATAAGGTGCTTTTAAAGTCCTGAATGAAGAGTTTTAGAGGCATATTTTTATTATGAAAGTATAACATGTTTCAGAAGAATATTTGAGTAACTAATTCCCATAAAAATAGACAAGTCAAATGCATACTGATTAACACAGTGAATTAAGTATCCCCAACTGTAAGTATGATTCAACATCATATTCCCTGGGAATGTATTTGGACTTGAAATTATCCATTGAACAACATATTTTCATTCAAAAACATATTGAAATATAAGCAGCTCTCACAACATTTGCTTTTAGAATCATCGAGTTTTGGCTTTTGGAAATTACTTCCCCCATAGCTTCAATTTCTTCTGCATACACAATTTGATACCCAAATTGTGAAACAACAACAAAATTTTCTCATGGCAAAGGATGCCATGCAATTCGATTCAACATATTTTGAAACCTGACTGTAGATGAAGGTCTGTGCTAGCATTCTAGCAAATGTAAAGCTGAACAAGATGTGTTTCCAGACATCGTGGCACCTTTGCTCTAAGAAAGGACATAAATACTTACAACTTAATGTAAGGCAGACATAAGCAGCACAATTCTGCACACTGACACAACATGCCACTGTGGTGTGACTGTACGTGTCCCTCCAAAGTTCTTACGTTGGAACTTTTTTTTTTTTTTTTTTTTTTGAGACAGAGTCTCACTCAGTCACCCAGGCTGGAGTGCAGTGGTATGATCTCAGCTCACTGCAAGCTCCGCCTCCCGGGTTCACACCATTCTCCTGCCTCAGTCTCCGGAGTAGCTGGGACTACCGGCGCCTGCCACCATGCCCGGCTAATTTTTTGTATTTTTAGTACAGACCAGGTTTCATCGTGTTAGCCAGGATGGTCTCGATCTCCTGACCTCATGATCCGCCCGCCTCGGCCTCCCAAAGTGCTCGGATTACAGGCGTGAGCCACCGCACCAGGCCCATATGTTGGAACTTAAACACAAGGTGGTGCTATTAAGAAGAAGGACTTTTAGAAGGTAATTAGGCTTTGGGGGCTCCACTCCAATGGATGGAATTAGTGCCTTTAGAGAAGAGCCGGAGGGAGCAGGAACGAGTGTGTCCCTTTTTGCCCTCCTACTGTCTATCCCTTCAGCCATGTGTGGACACACCAATAAAGCGCTGTCCTGGAAGCAGAGAGCAGCCCCCACTGGACACCAAATCTGCCTGTGCCTTGCTCTTGGACTTTCCAGCCTCCAGAAGTGTGAGAAATACAGTTCTGTTGTTTCTAAATTACCCAGTCTTAGGGATTTTGTTACAGCAGCATGGGCAGACTGAGACATGTGCTATGAACACCCAGGGAAAAGGAGGGTTAAGGAACCAAGCAGAGCGAGGGATCGAAAAACTGGCCTGGGCAGCATGGGGGAGCTCAGCAAGCAGAAGAGGGAGCAAAGGGCCTTCCGGGGAGAGCACACTCCTGAAAGAAAGAGACAGAATCTCAGTGAAGCAACATCGGTGGTCAGATGTAAGTGCACGGGGGATAGATGAGTGTCCTAGGGCTACCATAACAAATTACCCAAACTTGGTGGGTTGAAACAACAGAAATTCATTCTTTCACAGGTCTGGAGGCCAGAGGGTCAAAATCAAGGTGACCGCAGGCTTGTTCCCTCTGGAGGACCTGCAGGAGAGCCCGGTCCATGCCTCTGTCTTGGCTTCTGCGGGTTTCTGGCAATCCCTGGTGTTGCTGAACTTTTCCTGGCTCGGGGCTATACCACTCCCATCTCTGCCTCTGTCTTCATCTGGCTCCCCTCCTCCCACCTCCCCTCTCCTCCTCCCCTCATCCTGGCCCCCCACTCCTCCCCTACTCCCTTGCTCTCCTCTCCTCTCCTCTCTTCTCCTCTCCTCTCCTCTCCTCTCCCAAGGACTTACTATTGGATTAGGACCCTCCCTCATCCAGAATGATCTCAATATACTTACCTGAAAAGATCCGTATTCCCTAAGTCAGATTCTAAAGTTTAAGGTGGACATATCTTTTGGGGGACACAATTCAACCCTCTATAAAGCATCTCTCACACAAATGTATAACTTAAAAAATAATTGTTCCTTGAACTTATATTTGGTTACGAGTTTATTTTTTTAATCCAGGCAATAAATACTTAAAGAAAATTTGATTACCATTTTTTTCTTCTGAACTTAATTTTTAACTAGTGAGCAACTTTTTGAGATCATAGCCAGGTCCAGGTGACCGATTGCTGAGGGAGGGCTTTCCAAACCCACCTCTCACAACATGTGGGAGGAAATGAGGCACTTAATATTACTGGAACCACAGCTGCCCCAGAAATTGGCTATAAGTAATGCCGCCCTGTGCAACCCTTCACCTTTCATACCAGGAGAAGAAAAGATCTCCATATTTGAAAAACGCCCTGCAAAATCCTAAGTAGAAGAGATGAATCAAAAGCATTATAAAAATTAGGGAAAAAAGATAAAGTCTAAACTAATCCAAAATTTGCTTTATGCACAGGAAGTGTTTAGAAGCTGAACTTTACGAATGGATTTTGCAGGGCATTTCGTATTGCCTTAATTATGAAAAACACTTTTTATTAGATTAGAGGTGCAATTTGATACTCTTTGAATACTGGATAAAGAACTTGGTAATTGTATCAAATGATGGACAGGCTTTCAGGCTCCTGCACTTGTTTTTTGACTCTGTGATTCAAGTGTGAAATTGATCTGAAGTCTGCATGGGTCTTCTATCAAGTATGCTCAAATGTAAGCAATGTGGTTTCATTTGCACTAATTCAGTACAAAATATCCTTTTTGTGTGCAAAACTCAAATGCCTCTCTTAGACTAGAGAGTCCAATTTATGTCATGCTATAATCATAGCAGTTCTAAACTAATTTAACACCCTGAAGAAGTTAATTAACATCATTAAAAAAGTGCATCCAGTCAAGTATAACATGTGACCCAAATAAATAATTGAATGAACTTTCCTACTCCAGTGGTGACTTGTTCCAAAGCTGTCCTCTTTCATCAGACCTGGTCAACAATTGTTTGAAACATCTGACACCGACCACATTAGATGATTTTCATGAAGGTGTAAACCTACATGGCAGCCTAATAAACAACTTAAGTTTCATAGCTGACATTGATTTATACATCTTCTAAAGAGATGGTGCATGAAATGATCAGAACAGTCAATAATGCAAGCAAAATGTATGGGCTTGAGATAAGAGAGCAGAAAACAAAATCAATGCCTTCCAGCTATTAACAGCATGCAGCAGAGTTCATAATAGATAGCATTAAACTTGAACAAGTTGCATCTTTCAAATACCTCAGAGAAACTGTCACTCCAACAGTAATTGCAAGAATAGCGTTCACGTAAATGAGTATATATGGCTTTAGTTTGGCCACTGAAGGCATTTTACCAACTAAAAGCTACTTAGATGAGTTGTTTCAGGTGTGTTCTTATTGTAAAATTTTTAGAGAAGGTCACTAAGCATACTAATAACAATCATTAGGTGCATAAACTGAGATAGTGAAGAAAGTCAATACATAGCTATAAACCTTCACACACAAAACAGATATACAGAAGGCAAAGCAATCGGCTACACATGGATGAGTGTTTTTTTCCTTTAAAGGAATGGAATTGAATGGAATTAAATATTGCTATCTTGTGATCAACATAGTCATTTTTAAACCCTACAGGTCTGTCTCAGAAATATAAAGTGTTCTAGTAAAGCAGTCAGTGTAACAGAGTGGTTGGGCTTTGGGGATCATGATCACCTGTGTTTGATTTACACTTTAACCACTTATTATCTTTATCACTTAACCTCTCTGCGCCTCTATTTATTCATCTGTACCTTGAAATTAATTCAAAGTACCTTGCAGTGTTATTGTAGAAATGTAATAATACAGGCTGGAGGCCTAGGTACATAGTATTTCCTGAATAAACTCTTTATCTTCAATAGATGTATGAATTTGTTTGTCCTTATAGCAAACTTCTTAGGGACTAGTAAATTATGGACCAATAAATGAACATATGCATTCCAAAACAAAGTCAGTCCTTCATAATTATTTATTGACTGTGAAAATTATAATGTTCAAATTTATAGCAGTTAAGCGAATGGTCAACCTGCTCTCCAGCAATTTAAATCAATTCTGGAGAACAATACACTAACAGTGACACTCATATGCACAGATTAGTGCTCCACTTTACCTTACTTTATAATTATCCAGGTAAAGAAGTATTCGTATAATCCTAGCTTTGATTTTCCATTTAATCTTAAAACAACTCTAAGTATCGGAAGATCCTTCCAGGTATCATGTCTGCCACCCACAGCTTTGTATCTCAGTAGCACATCCCATTTTCCATTAGTATTGCTGAAACTTCAAACACAGCTTCATCATTTTGAATTTCTACTGACTATTTATTTTTTTTTTTTTTTTGGTAGGCAGCATGCATTAGAGGAGGGTCACATGGCATATCTCTAACAGCAATTGGTAATTTTTATCACACAACTGTAAAAATTATTGCCTTTCTTTCTTCATTGGTGTCTTGAACAACTATTGAACTATATAAATATTTTGTTGAAATGCCATGCGAGAACATTTTTCATGTTAGAAATGCAAATAGCTATGTTCCAGGGCATCGAGGCTGAAGTATCAGCTCTGGATAGAAAAGCATCCATGGCTCTAGCCCTGTGCCCGTTATTTAATAACAGAAATAGAAACGCAGACTTTCCATTAGCTGGGGAGGTGATTCTGCAGCAATCAAAGCCTTAAAAGCACAGCCGTTGCTGGGCCCGAGTCCCCGGTATGGGAAATTCCAGTTGAATTAAATGCCTTTCCATTGAACCCCACAAAGAGCCATTGGCGGCCTTCTCACCTGACCTCATGTTTCATTTGGTACAGCCCAGCACAAGAAGCCATAGGAGGACCAGCTCTTGAGAATAAATTATTATCTACTACCCCACTGGAAAAAGGCTAAAGATGCTGATTTATATTTCTACTTTCTGAGCAGCCATGGCCTGCAATGACAAACCAGCCCCAGAACACTTTCTGATTGGGAGGAACAGTAGTCAAGTTGGGAAACTGATGGTCAATGAAATGCCTGAAAACCATATCACTAAAAACAGAAAACAGAAGCACTGGTTTGATCATTGGGGTTGAATCTTTAAATCAGTAGTTTAAAAAAAAAAAAGTGGAAGTGGCTGGGTGCAGTGGCTCATACCTGTAATCCCAGCACTTTGGGAACCCGAGGAGGGTAGATCACAAGGTCAGGAGTTCGAGACCAGCCTGGCCAAGATGGTGAAACCCCATCTCCACTGAAAATACAAAAATTAGCTGGGCATGGCGGTGGGTGCCTGTAAACCCAGCTACTCGGGAGGCTGAGGCAGGAGAATCGCTTGAACCCAGGAGGTGGAGGTTGCAGGGAGCTGTGATCGCACCATTGCACTCTAGCCTGGGCAACAAAGCGAGACTCAGTCTCAAAAAAAAAAATGTGGAAGTGCAAGTGATGTTTAATAACCCCAGATCTCTCTCCTAAACAGAGTCATGGATAAAAGAAAAAAACCTCATGAGCAAAACTATCAGTGTTCAAAAACAGAGAGAGGAAGCTCAGCCCAAGAAGCAAGTTTTCCAACCTCTGCTAATCACACTGTCTCTTCCCTGACCACACTGGGTCCTCTGGGCACTTACCTATGGTGTTCCTTACCTCTGAAGAATCCATAATCCCATGGGGAAAGCAACACCAAATATTCAATGGCTGAACACTGTCAGAGAATAGTTTTGCTGTGTTAAAGTATATGATATAATGTAAATTCTGTAGATGTTCAAAGAAAAGAAAGATCACTGGGAAAGACAGCAGACCCCACCTGCCACACAGCCACCTTTGCCGGGCTACAGTCAGCCAGGCTGCTTATTTCTGTGCCTTTGTATCCATCCTTGTGCCTCAGACTGTGCAGTTCCCCAACCACAGGAAATGCCCCCTGCTCAGAATGCCCCCTCTTTCCTGCCGAAGCTGTCCCAGGTCGCCACCATCCACAGGTGCTCAACAACTCGCAACACCCACCCCGCATGCCTCCCTCAACCATCTCTCCATGGCTATAAATATCTAAAAAGCATTTGGACATAGTTGATGCCAAGGGAAGAAAGCACTTCCGAATCTTTCACATACTCCTTGTAACAGCAGAAATTGGTTTGCCCTCTTTTGTACAAACCCTTTAAACCATTAATCCTTCTAATAATTTTAAAGATAGTATCATGAATGCTGATAAGGTCTTAGCTGCAAGGATATTCGTCGCAGCTGTGTTTATATGGTAACAATGTGAAAGTACTCTAAATATCCACCAATAGGGAATGCAAGGAATGGAATATGATGCAGCCATCAAATGGTATAGTAAATGAATATTTATGAACATAGAAATATGTTTAACATATGTTAAGTGGGGAAAAGCAGGATACTTCACAACATGATCCTACAATTTATATGCATCATGTATAATTTATATATAAATATGTATAGATACATATATAATTTATATATTTATATAACTATATGATCTGTATATAATGCTCCTATGCATAAAAACTCTCTACCATCGGCTGAGGTGCCTTCCTGTTTTTATGTTATTGATTTTTGTATTTTTACGATTTTTCTTTGATAGAGAAAGCCACCAAAGACACATATCATAACTATTCCAATGAAACTAACATTCTTCTTTTTATTATGAAATATTTTATTCCTACAAATAAGTTTATGAGAGCTAGTAAATACCTAAGTACCGAACACCAAGCTTGCACAACTGTATTTTTGTACAACTTTGCTTGAAACACAGGGGCATGCGAGACAAACCAAAGTAGGTCAGAATGCTGAAATGCTCCGTGTGTTTACCCTCCAGTAATGAGAGGTTTATTTCTGACCCTCTTAAACTCAGTTTTTAACTGCCCAGAGTATCTCTAAAAACACCCTTTCACCCAGCCTCTGCACCAGTAATAGTAACATAGAATGCAGTACAAAGAACCATGATTTTCCCTATTCAGGGAGCTGTTATCATCTGCTGTGGTGTGCTGGTTATGGGGCCTGCGCCCAAGCCTGCACACTGCTCACCTCCTGATTTACTTAAATCTTTTTGCTTCTATCAACCACAGGGAATGGGGACACTTACAGGTAACAACTGACAATTTGAACAGAAAATACAGAGAAAAGCTGTGTAAAGCAAGTGGCTCAGATTATAGCTGTTGACTTCTAATATTATTTGATAGATGAGGCTCCTACAATTATCTACTGCTCATGGGTTCCATTACTGGAACAAGAAGCACACAAAATAAGGGCAATTTCCCAAACAATATATAGGACCACTTAACTTTGTCAAGAGCCATTTCTGCAAGTGAAGTCCTCCTTGTTAAAGACACGAAGATAATGTGCCAGCCACTTGACACAAGCATTTAGTTCATACCACATTAACTGCCTTTTGTTATTTCTGCCATGCTCTAGTTAAGGCCAAATTGGATATGATTTTTAACTACACGTTTGTTTTAAAACGCAGTCATGGAATCTACCATTCTTCTCTAAAATGAAGTAAAAGGGGGAAAAAAGTTCTAAGAAAAACTTGAAATCCCTTGAACAGTTGAGTGAATAAAGTTGCCATCTTAAGTTTTCATGAATCTTCCTTGCAACTAGCTAGCCCAAAATTACTAGAACACTTTTCATTCTTAAAAAAAAAAAACTCTGTGGTTTAACGTTATGTTATTTTGTAAAGATCAAACAGAAATTGTCTCTAGAAGAAGAAAAAAAGTAATATATTTTTGAAAGACAAAAAAAAAAGTGCCTGAGCAATGGCCTGAATTATTGCATCCATGTTCACTATTAATTCGTTTTGCATTTGGATTTTGGATTGAGCCATAGGGTGGAATGAGTTTGGGAAACATTACAACTGCATCAGGAATTACATCTGCTTCTCACTCCCACCTCCTTACCCGTCTCGGAGAGTGGAAAGAGAAAAGAAAAATCTGAAGGAGATAAGAAAATATTTAAGTCGGAAAAGCACAGCATAACTTCTACAGGAACCCTGCCTGATGATTTTATGATGAAAAAATCCCCATCAATGATACTGCAGAATGGGGGAGGGGTGTCCACCAGCAAGATCACCCTAAAGGCACTTATCTTTATCTCCCAGACAGAGTCCATACGTGTAAACTTAAATATGTTTTATTTTCTCGATTAAAATCCCCCTGAGTTTTTTCTCTCTTTATTAGTGTTGCTTTGATGTATTTCCAAGCCAAAATGTGGGAAAGTCTAAAAGGCATAAAGGATATTGGACTTTTTTCCTTCGCTTTCTTTTTCTTCTTTATCACCACTTTTCAACTAATAAGCAGTTGACCAGACCTGATTGCTGGTAAGGCTGTGTCTCCCCGCTTGACCAGGTGCTCCGAATTCTCATAGGCATTTATCTGAGAAATGCCCATGTACCCTAAAATCTGGGTCACCGTGAGCATCCGTTCATGGAGTTGGTCAAAAGCATGCTCCTCTTCAATAATATTCAAGAGAGATGGTTAAGTCCGTACAGTTTAATTATAACATTCAGGATTTTTTTTTATTCTTTCTCAGCTCCTGAAGTCTTTCAAGTCTCTCTTAAAAGGCCCTCTACACAAAAGGTAACTTCATCCTGGAGAGAAAGAAACTCAGACTTGGCCATACCACTTCCACTTGGGCATTGATTAGATGTCTTTTTTTTTTTTTTTTTTAACAAATTCAAAAAGAAAGGGGACACGATTTAAAACTAAAATAGAACCAGGCACATTGTACAAAGGATTATTTCAAGTAATTCTCCTTGAAACTATAACAAAGGAATGTTTCCTGGGGATTAAATGGACTGTCAGGTAATCAGAAAAGTTCTTTTAGGTTTTTCCTCAGGAAGAAAAAGAGCACTTTGGATGGATTTTGTTCCTGGCATTTTGTGACACTTTACAGCTTATTCCCTGGTGTCACACCGATTTATTTTATTATTCATGAGCTCCGTGAAGGAAGGAATGATCTTAGAGGTCCGCAGCTGGACCACACTAATAGATCCTTTTCCTATCCTCATCTACTGTTACTTTAATATGGATAAGATTGTTTTATTAATGAGAGCAAATGGGTTTCCTGAATATCAGCCTCTCCTTTGGTCACTCTGGAACCTGATATACTTGATTAATTTATTTTCAACTTTTTGAGCACCCACACTATTTTTGACACTGTACTTTTAAAAAATTTCAGACATAAATGAGCAAAAGCTGTACCTCCAGGAAGTTACATTCTAATGAAACAAGACTGACCTCCATTACTAATTGATGATGCCACAGTCAACTGTCAATTATTCATGTAAAGATTATCCATGACACACTGTGTAGAGCACCCATCGTGAATTTCTAAATCCCAGGCTTTTCCACCTCTCAACTACACAGACTTAGGGGTTGCCATGAGAATCACCTCACCACACTATACATTTAGTTACAGAGCAAAGGAAGCCGACTCCCTCAACCTCCTATCGATCGAAATTTTCATTTAGTAGGCAGGCGTGGAGTACTTCAAATAAGGTGCTATGCTAAGCACTACAGAAACAGATGGATTAAGTGTGTATAAGGTGTACCAGATACCCATAGATAAGAGTAGCTAATTCTATCAGTGAAAAGAAACAGGAAAGGTTTCAACGGGAAGATGACACTTGATTTGAGTATTGAAAACCGAGAGTGTGTTGAGAGGCAGACAGAAAGAGAAGACATTCTCAGTGCAGCATAAGCAAAGGCATAGAATTCTGAAATAGTGCAATGCACTATGAAATCTGCAACGTTGGTCAGGCGCAGTGGCTCACGCCTGTAATCCCAGCACTTTGGGAGGCTGAGGCAGGTGGATCACCCGAGGTCGGGAGTTCGAGACCAGCCTGTCCAACATGGAGAAACCCCGTCTCTACTAAAAATACAAAATTAGCTGGGCGTGGTGGCACATGCCTGTAATCCCAGCTACTCGGGAGGCTGAGGCAGAAGAATTGCTTGAACCCAAGAGGTGGAGGTTGTATTGGGCCAAGATTGCACCATTGCACTCCAGCCTGGGCAACAAGAGTGAAACTCCGTCTCAAATTAAAAAAAAAAAAAAGAAAGAAAGAAATCTGCAACGTTGTTTAGTGCGACCATGAGGCTGACAGGTGGGAGGAGGATAATGTGGTTTCTAACAAGACATGTAGCTGAAAAGATAAGCAGAGAAGTGGCCTCAACAGCACTTCAATACTTTTCTATTTGAAGGGAAAGGGAGGAATCTAATATGACCCCCTCTTCCCGTAGAATCTGACTTAGACAAAATACTAGTTAGGTGCCATCGCTAAGACTGGAAATATTGGACAAGAAACATTTTCAGGCAGAAGGTAATGAGTTCAGTTTTGGACATTTCTCTCACTTTCATGCTGAGAGTCATGAATGGGTTATAACCCTTAATACCAACACCTGGGTTCCACGGTTAATTGCTGCTGAGCTAACAGTCAACTAAGACCAACAGATTATTCTCTCTCACACCTCCATTACCTGAGACAGGTCTCTGTATTCTGTGTGGTTTCTTTAGCCTAATGCTAAAGGGTGTACCAATTCAGACAGAAAAATAAATCCCAAAACCAAGGATTGGTTATCTATATTGTCCAATCTCATTTTTTTTAATTTAATATACATATTCTTCAGTTTTGCCTTGACGCTGCATAGGCTATATTGTGAGACAACTTGTCAGGTCCAAAACACAGCCTCGCAATTCACCTTAAAATTGGCCTAGTTGACCACAGGGGGAAATAGTGCCAAAATGTCTAGCAAATGTCACCGGGAAGGTAATATATTCATTCATCGATTAGTTCGTTCGTTCATTCAACAAATATATATCGAGGGCTTGCCACAAGCCAGGCCAGGAAACGCCACAGTGAACAAGGGAGGCTACTATGGGGTTTAGATTCTAGTGGGTGAACAGACCCCAGACAAGCGTTTTGTGCTGTGAAGAAATGAAATGGGGCGAGATAACTGGAGTTGATGGTAGATTCAGACATGCTGGTCAGGGAAGGATCCACTGAGTAGATGACATTGGACTGAGAGCCAGAAAATGAGGGAAAAAAAAAACAGAAGCCATGATTGGAGGAAAAAACACTCCAGAAAGAAGGACAGCAGGGAAACGAAGGCCGGAACCAGCCTGGTAGGTTCAAGAAACAGACAAAAACAACACAGTGTGGTTGGAGCACAGTCAGTAGAGGGCTAGGTGAAAGAAGCTGAAGGGGAAAAGCAAACCCAGCAGGTCATGGAGGGACACGTGGAAAGGAAGGAGGAAGTGCCCCAGTCACGTGACTTGGCCTCTCAGGAACTTTTCTTTCCTTCTCAAAACTGCAGTCGTAATATTTTTATCACTTGAGAAGAGTAAAGGAGATCAGGTAGGCAACGTGACTGGCACATAGGAAGTGCCTAACAAATGTGGGGTTCTGCCTCTCCTCTTCTTTAATAGCAGTCAAGGAAGACAATGTGGGCTGTGCAAGATTTAGAAAAATAAGGAGCCTTTTCTGGTCTTAACGTGTCAGGTTTTCTTCCATGCAGCCCTCATTTCTGGGGCTGACCTTCAGTGAGCCTGACTTTCAGGAACCCCAAGGGCCAGAGTCAAGGTTGCTGAGATGGATCAGGCCATGTGATGGTGAAAAATGTCCCCCTTCCAGCCAGGAGACTTTCAAATTAATTTCCTATGTCATCCTGGTATACGTGAGCCGAGGTCTCAAAAGATGAAAATAAAACAATAGCTAACTCTGCAAGATAAATGCTTTTAAAAGTCAACAATTACTTTGAGGTCCTTAGAGAAGGGTACTTTCAAATGCAGGTTCTTCTGCTTGAGCACCACCTATACCCTGTCTCCTGGGGCTTGGGGAACAGAGATGGCAAGAAATATGAAATATTCCTGACTTGTCAACTTCCCTCACCGAGCTACCTGAGATGGCCATCTAAGTAGGATCTTAAGATCTTTAAGAACCTCTTTTCTTTCTAGCCACCTCCCCATCATCTCTCCATCTTTCTGACATCCCTAGAAGTCTAGCTCTGGCCCCACAGCTTCCAGCCCCTCTGCTTTTAACTTCTCCTGTCAAAAATAGAGACATTGCCTTTTCTCCATGGCCAATGCCTTACAATTTCATCTATTCCCATACACACAAGGAGCTCTCACCCAAGGGACAGATGTCAAAGTTTGCAGCCCTATGCTCTCTTGCTGCCTGCATTTTGGCCGGGCACCCCTGCTGAAGAAGAGGCTGGAAAAAAAAAATTAATAACTAACTCACTCACTGTCACAAGGGATTAGTGGATCAAAATGCTTGCTGGCTTTCTTTAAACATCGGCCAAAAAAAAAAAAAAAAAAAAAAAAGTCAATTTACATGTAACCTTTATCTCCATTCTCATGAACACCCAAGTCTTGGTTTTGCTTTAAAATTTGCTCGGACCAGGTGCAGTGGCTTGCACCTGTAATCCCAGTACTTTGGGAAGCCAAGGCGGGCAGATCACGAGGTCAGGAGTGTGAGACCAGCCTGGCCAACATGGTAAAATTCCATCTCTACTAAAAATACAAAAATTAGCTGGGCGTGGTGGCAGGCACCTGTAATTCCAGCTCCCTGGGAGGCTGAGGCAGGAGAATCGCTTGGACCCAGGAGGCAGAGGTTGTAGTAAGCCAAGATCGTGCCACTGCACTCCTGCTTGGGCGACAAGAGCAAGAGTCCATCCGAAAAAATAAATAAATAAATTGCTCAATAAAAGACTCTTGTGGGATTTCATTATACAAAGTTAATTGTTCTTCATAAAATCTCTTCAAAAATTGTGAGTAGTGCATGAAATGGTGTCCCCAAAAATATATATATACCCACATCCTAATATTTGGAAACTATGGATATGACCTTATTTGGAAAAAGAGTCTTTGCAGGTATAATTAAGTAACGGATCTTACGATATCATCCTGCGTAATCTGAGTGGACCCGAAATCCTGTAACAGACATCCTTAGGAGAGTGAGGCAAAGGGAGATTATGCAGAGACAGAAGACGCAGAGGCCGCGTGACCATGGAGCACTGGTGGGATGCTGCAGCCCCAAGCCAAGGCATGTCAGCAGCCACAGATGCTAGATGAGACCAAGAGTTGATTCTCCCTTCACACTCCTGAGGCAAGTGTGGCCCTGCCAACACCTCGATTTCAGACTTCTGGCCTCTAGAACTGTGAAAGAATAAACTTCTCTTCTTTTAGGCCATCCAGTTTGTGGTCTTCTTTTACAGCAGCCACAGAAACTAACACACTATGTTTAAAGGAAGCAGCTAAGATATCTATGATGATTTCTTATGGATGAGGTGCTTTATGGAATGGCACTTCCTGCCAGTGGACATCTAAACTTGGTCCTCAAAAGCACACACCCTAGCATCCAAACAATTATTCACCTTCGGACAAAGGAACGATGCTGCAGAAAGCCTAAGAAAGAAATCATTGTAATACACTTCAATCTCAGCCATCAGAAGACTGAGAAATTAGTCATTGAAAAGACCTGAGAACTAACTCATTAAATGCCAAAGCATTTCATTTTAACACTGTTGAAGAGATCCTTCCAAAATGAACCTTAAATTTGCCTGCTAATTAAAGATTAAATAAAATATAATTAAACTTTTCTTAATGAAAAAAAATTGAATAAATTTAAAGTAAATATTTGTTGCTGTGATATGCCATGGATTGGCTATAGAGGTAACAGGTATTTATATGGTAAATGGCCCTTCCTTTCCCCATTATCTCACTGTCCCAGGTTTCTAAACTCTAGTAATTCACACTGATACCTTTGAAGGTGGTTGAACCACAACACCTCTCTCTTTCCCTCTCGTTCTTTTTTCCCCACCCCACCATCTTATACACCACACACACACACACACACACACACGCATACACACACTCCATTCTTTCTATGAACCTATAATCAATTACTGGTATTCACAGAAAACCACTGAGTAGAAGGGAGTATACTGTGATACAATGTAGTCTGGTAGGTGATGTCTCAACTGTCAAATCCTATAGGTAAGGGCATATAACAAAAATACGGCTTGATTGTGCACACTGGCAATGACTGCTGTTATCTGCTAGGTTGTTTTGGTATACCTAAGAGCAGGAATAAAGTGGAGGAGAGCAATTGCCCTGTGTAGAGCAGAGGTGTCTAGGCAGAAGACTGCTGTCCATACACATCAGACAGAGACGTGCCCAGCCATCCCCTTGTTACAGTCCTGAAAGGAGGATTCAAATATTAAGTCTCATGAAAGCAGAGAAGAGATGAAGGACAACCCAGGCCTCATCTGTGGACAAAAACAGGGTCTGGACAGTCTGAGGATGAATAAAGAGGGAAAAACATCAACATGCAGAACAAAGGAGAAGGACCCACACCAGAGACACTCAGCAGAAGAGCAATACTTTGCAAATGATCTACTGCAGGCTCGTGAAAAATTTTAGAAAATTATTTTTGCACTAACGGAGTACAAATAAAACAGTCTTCTATGTACAGTAAAGAATAATACCAGCAAGAGGAATCTTAATGTTTAGAATAAAATAAAATAAATGGAACAAAAACTAATAGAGGTAAGAGAAAAGAGGGTATTTCAGCATTGACCATGATACTTACAGAAACCTGTTGGATAATGCTTCTGAAAAACTTGAATGAAAACAGCAAATACTAGTAGAATTATGAACCGAATGCATTTGTTTTTCCATGATGTTTGCTGCGTGCATAGCATGATGCCAGGCTGGAAAAACAGGAACACTCACAAACTTTGGAAGAAAGAAAACATAGCTTGTGTCCAAAATATAAAAATCAAAGAAGCATAAAATAAAAAGAAACCAAATGCATTACATATAATAATAGTTTAAATGGATTAAGCTCCCCAATGGATTAAGAACTGACAGTTTAAGAAAAATGAGGAGAAGAAAAAAGCAGAAGAGAAAGACAGAAAGGAGGAAGGGAAGGTAACACAAAGCAAAGTGTCCCCCAAAGAAGTTAAAGAATAGGACAAGAGGTAGCAGGAACAAAAAAACAACTAAGAACTTTCAGAGGAACAATTCCATTTCCAAGAATCCACCTTAAGTAAGTTATTATTTATGGAATCATTGAGGAATCATTGAGGTTCACAAGGATCTAGAACTAGAAATACCATTTGACCCAGCCATCCCATTACTGGGTACATACCCAAAGGATTATAAATCATGCTGTTATAAAGACACATGCACATGTATGTTCATTGCGGCACTATTCACAATAGCAAAGACTTGGAACCAACCCAAATGTCTATCAATGACAGACTGGATTAAGAAAATGTGGCACATATACACCATGGAATACTATGCAGCCATAAAAAAAGGATGAGTTCATGTCCTTTGTAGGGACATGGATGAGCTAGAAACCATCATTCTCAGAAAACTATCACAAGAACAGAAAACCAAATACCGCATGTTCTCACTCATAGGTGGGAATTGAACAATGAGAACACTTGGACACAGGAAGGGGAACATCACACACCAGGGCCTGTCATGGGGTGGGGGTACGGGGGAGGGAAAGCATTAGGGGATATACCTAATGTAAATGACAAGTTAATGGGTACAGCACACCAACATGGCACATGCATACATATGTAACAAACCTGCACGTTGTGCACATGTACCCTAGAACTTAAAGCGTAATAAAAAATTTTAAAAATAAATAAATGAATGAATGAATAGGATGGCGTGGGAAAGAACAAAGAAGAAAAACTGAAGGAAGCTGAAAGAGGAGCAAGAGAGAAGACAGTTATAAACATGGTGCAAGACTTGATCCATTGTCGGCAGAAAGTGCCACGGGACAGTGTTAAATATTCAGTTTCACATTTGCAGCAATATCGACCTAGACCGTCTGTCCAGAGCATCGGTAAAGTCAGCAATGCCAGCAAAGGCCTTCTGTGAATAGGGTGTGTGTGTGTGTGTGTGTGTGAATAAGGAAACCTCTGGAGTCGGAATTTGAGTAAACAATGTTTGGAACAGTGCTAATATATTCTTTGTATTAACTTAGTAGAAGCAAGAGTTTGAAAATAAAGATGGCTATGGCAATGACAAAAAAAGTTATTATTTATGAATTCAAAGAAAAAACTCTAAAAGAAGTCATTGGTTTCTATAACAGAGGGAAAATGAAAATAATCTAAATGACTAATAATTAATTAAATAAAATATTGCATATCCACAAACCAAGATACTATATAGCTATTAAAACTATGTTTTACACCAAAATAGAATAGTATCGGCATAAGAGTAGACATGTAGACCGATGAAATGGAATAGAGAACCCAGAAGTAAATCCACGTATTTTACAGCCAAGTGATCATCAACAAAGGTGCCAAGAACATACACTGGGGAAAGGGTGCCCTCTTTAATAAATGGTGCTGGGAAAACTGGCTATCCATATGCAGAAGAAAAAAACTAAGCCCCTAACTCTGACCATATATAAAAATCAATGCAAAATGGATTCAAAGACTTAAATGTAAGACCTAAAACTATAAAACTAGTAGAAGAGAACAGGGGAAAGGCTTCAGGACCTTGGCCTAGGCAAAGATTTTTTTTACTAAAACCTCAAAAACACAGACAACAAAAATAAAAATAGACAAATTGGACTATATTAAACTAAAAGTTTCTGCACAGCAAAGGAAGCAATCCACAGAGTGAAGAGACAACCTATAGAATGGGAGAAAATGTTTGCAAACTATTCATCCAACAAGGGCCTAATATCCAGAATATATAAGTAACTCAAACAACTCAACAGTAATCCCATTAAAAAATGAGCAAAGGACATGAATAGACATTTCTCAAAACAAGACATACAAATGGCCGACAGGTATATAGGAAAATGATCAACATCACTAATTATCAGGGAAATGCAAAGCAAAACCACAATGAAATATCATCTCATTCCAGTTAGAATGGCTAGTATCAAAAAGACAAAAAACTAATAAATGCTAGTGAGGACACAGAGAAAAGAGAACTCATACACTGTTGGTGGGAATATAAATTAGTACCGCCATTATGGAAAGTAGTATGGAGATTTCTCAACAAACTGAAAATAGAAATACCATACAATCCAACAATCCCACTACTGGGTGTTTATCCAAAGGAAAGAAAATCAGTATATCAAAATGGAACTTGCACCTCTATGTTTATTGCAGCATTATTCACCATAGCCAAGATATGGAATAAACCAAGCGTTCATAAACAGATGAATAGATAAAGAAAAGGGGTCTATATAGACAGTGAAATATTATTCAACCATAAAAAAATGAAATCCTGGCATTTCCTGAAGCATGGATGGAATTGGAGGTCATTATGTTAAGTGAAATAAGCCAGGCACAGAAAAACAAATGTCACACATTCTCATTCATATATGGGAGCTTAAAAAAGTGTATTTTATGGAGTAGAGAGTCCAAAGATAGATACCAGAGGCTAGAAAATGTTGTGAGGAAGGGATGAAGAGGGGTTGCTTAATGGGTACAAGCATATGATTAGATGGCAGGAGTAAGTTCTAGTGTTCAGTAGCACAATAGAGACTATAGGTGACAACGATGTATTGTATACTTCATCGTAGCTAGATTTGAAAAGTTTCCAACACAAATAAATAATAAATGTTTGACATTACGGATATTTTCAATACCTTTATTTGGTCACTACACATTGTATGCATGTATCAAAATATCACTTGTATCCCGTAAATATGTAAAAATATTATGTATCAATCACAAACACTTTAAATACATTTTAAGTATAATTAGTGATGTAAGAAAATGCCCTTGATATATTTTACAGGGATTTAAAAACAGGCTACCCATCAGACTACCTTATATGATCTGATTTTTTTTTCAAAAAATAGTCTATTCCATAAACACCAAAAAGTGCAATCCCAGCAAATTACATGCATTCTTTGATACCTCTTTCCTTGCTGCATTTTCTGTTTCCTGCTCTGTTTGTTACCTGTACTTTTGTCAGCAAATAATTTTAAGTTGGCCTACATCTAAATCCTTTTAAAACTAAATACTGTCTTTACTTGTTTATTGGAGAAAATATGGAATACAATAGAAAAATGAAAGGAAGAAAATGTGCCTCCTGACCCGCTGCTCTCCTCTCAGGCCCATGAATGGTGGGGCCTCCAGCTCCTCACCGACTCAAGAGAAAAGTGTGGACACCAGCCTGAGCCCTCTCCTCCCCCTGATACCACATCTCCAAGCCTCACTGCTTCTTCCTCCAAAATGTCTGGCATCTTTTCTCTTCCGGCATCACCACTGTCACCACCCTGAGCCATCTCACCTCCATTGCCTCTACCTCCCGCCCTTCCCAGCCCAGTGCCTCCTTCCAACTCCAATCCCTCACCCTCATCTCCAAGGCCACATGCACTACAGAACTGGCGTGATCCTCAAAAGGAAATCAGACCACAGCCCTCCCTTGCTGAGACCCCCCCAGAGGCTCCTCGTGGCCCTGGGATAAATGCCACCAGACACCTCCTCCCCTCCATCAGGCCTGTCCTACAGTTCCCCTTTCTCTGAGCCCTTGGCTCTCTGGACTCCAGCACCCTAGCCCTGCCCCACCTCCCCTGTACCCAGCTCTCAGCCTCCCAGGGCTTTCACAGATATGCCACTCCTCTCCACATCCAACGTAACTCATATTTCAAATCCTAGATTGAATGCCACTTCTGCCTAGAGGCATGCTTTGACTCTACGGTCTAACTAGGTTCTTCCCCCAATTATTCCGTCTAAAAACACCATATTGTTTTTCTTCACAGCATTGATCATGCTTTTTCATTACTGATCTATGTGATTATTTGGGGAATATTTGTTTCCCCCTCCAGACTATGAGTTTTCTACAGACAAGACCTGGCCTTTTCCATTATCAACGTATACCCAGCACTTAGCACTGTGCTGAACACATAAAAATAATAATAGTGATAAAATTTATGTAGCATTTCTTATGCACCAAGCAGGTTTAAAAGACTTTAAACATGGTAACTCATTTAACCCTCACAACAGCCTCGTAGTGTAAATGACATTAGTTCCCATTTTACAGGTGAGAAAACTGAGGCAAAGAGAATTACATAATTTGTTCAAGGTCTTATTCATAATGAATGGTTGAGCCACACAGTTTGGCTGCAAACTCCACGCTCTTTATCATTACACTGTACTGTTCCTCATGCTCAATAATTTTTTTCAATAAATCCTGCCACCCTAAGGAACTACTGTTATTCCAATCTTTTTCCCATGCATACGAAGACAGAGAGTGTTTTTTCCCATAGGGGTCGCATTCTGTACAACTTAGAGTTCCACTACTTTTAATTAATACTGTGTAAGTATCAGGATTTTAATGGTGACATATTATTCCATGGTACTAATCTAAATTTATTTCATCATTATCTTATTTTTTGAGCAGAGGGTACTTTTTCCATTTATTTCTATTTTATTGCTATGTTAAATGACTCTGTAATGACATCCTTAAACATAAATATTGTGCAATGCCTTTTAATAAATGCCATAAAGTCATTCAAAATATTTGAATTTCAAGGATTTTTGAGGTGTATTGACAAATTGCCTTCCCAAAACGATGTGGCAGGAGACCCATTTCCCCAGTTAGGCCCAATGAGGCCAGTAGAAGCATGAGTGTTCCCCAAAACACCTGTGGGCAGAAGGTATTTACAGCATATTTGGGGTTTCTCCAAATTTAGGTTCTGATTTGAATCCTATTAAAATTAACTTACATTCCTTGATTAACTGGTTTAAGGAAATGACAACATAAGAGTTTACACAGATAACTAAAGAACTGACTCTACACTAGTACTTGAATAGTACTTATGTTATTAATGATTATAGCTGCCATCTTTGGAGAGGGTTATCAATTTAGATTTAAACTAAAATTCAAGTTTAAAAGTATAATCCAAAATCTGATCTGTTATTCTTTCCTTTTTCATGTAAAAAACAAAATACACATTTTTACCACCTGCTGCTAGTTCTATACTCTCTCTAAAATTAAGCATTTTTTAGAAAGAATTTCCAAAATAGAGACCCAAACAGAAAAACAAGCTGTGTATGTAGGCTAGACCACAGCAATGACACTAATAGAAAGGTATAATTAGACTGCATTTAGAGGGTCTACTTGCTTTTCTTCTGTATTTCTTTGCTTCTGCAAACAACATGAGGAATGTTCCTTGATTGCATTTAAGAAACTGCACCTTTTTATTGCATTGCATTCCTGATGGACTACAGTGACATCTTGGATCTGACAAGACAGACAGCATATCCCAGCATCAGAAAGTTTTAAGAAAGTCACCTAAATTCAATATATCTCATAGTAAGAGACAATATAAAAACCACAAATGGGCCGGGTGCGGTGACTCCCGCCTGTGAACCCAGCACTTTGGGAGGCTGAGGTGGGCGGATCACTTGAGGTCAGGAGTTCGAGACCCGCTGGGCCAACATGGTAAAACCCCGTCTCTACTAAAAATACAAAAATTAGCCAGACATGGTGGCATGCACTTATAATCCTAGCTGCTGGGGAGCTGTAGCATGAGAATCACTTGAATCCACGAGGCAGAGGTTGCAGTGAGCCAAGATCATGCCACTACACTCCAGCCTGGGTGACAGAGCAAGATTCTGTCTCAAAACACACACACACACACACACACACACACACACACACAAATGGAGCAAATTGGAACATAATCAATTAGTGAGGAAGGAAAGAACCCAGAAAAGTTAAGAACTTGACTATTTAAAGGAAACATAAACCAGAAAAATGGAACACCATGAAAAATGGCATACCTGTTACATAACATGTTACTTATTTAAATAAAACTTAGTTGCACAAATGACGTTTTATTATTTGGAATGCTCAACAGCTAGGTTATAAATACCAATCCATTTATATGATGAAGAAATACATTACTTATAATACACATGGATTCTATCTATATAGACTTTGTAGGATTTCTAATCAATGAAATCTTGATAGTTTCTGAATTCTTAGAAAGATTTTATTTTAAATGTGCACACCAGCAAAAGAAGCTCCCTATCACCCCTTGACATATATTATGACTTCTCGTTCAACTACTCTGTCCAAATGGCAGCAACTTGCAAGTGAGTTGTACAAATAGAAGGTGCAGGTTAAATCATCCAGAATAGAATAAAGATCTGCTTTCTGGGTATGAAAAAGCACTATGTTTTTAAAAAAAAAAAAAAAAAAAAAAACTGTGTGTTAAGAATGATTAAAAAGTTGAATCCTTTTTTAAGAAAAAGTCTATATATGAAAGAGTTGTCAGCAGAAATTTGGAAAACCCTAGGAACTGAAGCCTAGAGAGATTTAACTGGATGCTTAAACTCTATGAGTCATAATGGATGTAGATAAATCCCTCGTGTCTATAACAGTCATTCAGGTAAAACCGTCTAAAAAAAAAAAAAAAAAGGCGAGGACAAGGAAGAGATGAAGGGAAAGGAAAAGCCGTGGTCTCCCTGAGATCATATTTTAGTGCCTCTATTTCTGACCACGTAATTTTAAAAAGGGGTAGAATGTCAAGGCCCTGGGGAAAACGTGCTTGAAAAAGAAAGACTTCTGAGATGAGTGGGTGCCGCTGAACTCTGTACGGAGGTGGGAGCCAGAAACTAAGGGCTGTGACTGTGGCTCTAATAACACCTGACCAAAGTATCTTGAAGCCTGCCACGCTGAGCCTGCTGCGAGTGTGAAATGCTAGAAATACTGACACAATAATTGCTTTACAGAGCTTGGAAACTCTGCAGGTGAATTAAAGTTACAAACAGGAGTTTTTCTTTGACTAAGACAAGCAATAATTGATAACATGGACAATTAGTGAGTGATCTTGCTTAGGCACCTGCCTAAAAACTGTCATGGTGCTCAAACTGGGCTTTCAGATTACATAGTTTAATGTTTTCATTATTTTAACTACAAACATACGTTTTTCAGAAGAAATCTTATTCAGAAAACCATGATAGGTTCACTAATGAAAAAGAAAAAGGCCCAGTCAAGAACGGAAGACCCAGGCTGGGTGTAGAGGCTCATGACTGCAATCCCAGCATTTTGGGAGCCCGGGGCGAGTGGATCACTTGAAGCTAGGAGTTCAAAACCAGACTGGGCAACATGGCGAAACCGTGCCTTTACTAAAAATACAAAAATTAGCCTGGCATGGTAGTGGGTGCCTGTAAGCCCAGCTACTAGGGAGGCTGAAGCAGGAGAATCACTTGAACCCAGGAGGCAAACGTTGCAGTGAGCCGAGATAACAAACCTGCACTCCAGCCTGGGCAACAGAGCGAGACCTTGTCTTAATTAATTAATTAATTAATTAATGGAAGACCCGGAGCTCATCCTCTTGGCCCCAACTAATTCAACAGTACCCAACTTTACTCCACAGAACACAGTTTGAAAACCACTAATCTGGTCCAGCACTTTCGTTTTGTGAATGAAGAAAAGTCAGAGAAAGACACGTTCAGTGCCGTGCCCAGGCCCACACAGGTAGAACCAGAGTTGGAAGTTAGTAACTCTAAGCCCTAGCTGAGTGTTTTTCCCTATAACACAATTCTGCTAACAAAGGTATTTCTTCATGTCTTGTTTCAGTTTCTATTTCTCTTCTTATTCATGTGTAGAGTATTCAATTCATATATGGGCAGTATTTTCAATATTTTAATATGGAAACTTCTTTTGAAAAATTTTAGGCAAATACCTGACAAATTCTTTGAGTCGCAAACATTTCTGTAACAACTCACCTTGATACTTCATGGAAAAATCCATTGACGAGGTGCCACAGACACAGTGGCAAGAAGAAACTGTGGACCTCAGCAGGGCTTACCTTGCAAACCCAACCTATTTCAGTGTCCAAAATGGTCAAACTTAGTTACTGGGGAGAGTCCTCACTTAGCTAAAGAAATAAACATTCTTTTTCTAAAAGTATACAGTAAAGATAGTGGATTAATATCTTCAATATGCTGAGGGAAGAATAACTGACAACCAAGAGAACTGATACTCATCTGTTATGGTAAATGTGTTGCCTCCAAAATCCAGATGTTGCCACTGTGATGGTATTAAGAGGTGGGGCCTTTAAGAGATAATTCGGCCATGAGAATTCTTTCCTCCTGAATGTTATTAAGGCCCTAATCAAAGAGGCTTCAGGCAATGTTCAGCTCTCTTGCCCTTTTGCCTTTAGCCACGTGAGACCCTATTTCTCCCCACCTAAGGATGCAGCCCTCACCAGGCAACTGAACTTGCTGGTACTTTGATCTTAGACTTCCCAGCTTCCAGAACTGTAAGAAACAAATTTCTGTCCTGTATAAATTACTCACCCTGTACTATTCTAATAGTACAAATGGACCAAGACATCATCCAAATTATCATTTAAAAGTTAAGACAGCTGGGTGTGGTGGCCCACACCTGTAATGCCAGCACTTTGAGAGGACAAAACAGGATGATTGCTTGAGGCCAGGAGTTCAAGACCAACCTGGGCAAAATAGTTAGACTTCCATCACTACAAACATAAGAAAATTAAAATTAATTACAAAAAAGAGTAAAAACAACATAAAGACGTTTTTAGACATATGAAGACTAGGGGAATGTACCACCCAAGAACCTTGTTTAAAAAAAAAGAATGAAAGAAAGAAGGAGGCTGGGCATAGTGGCTCATGCCTGTAATCCCAGCACTTTGGGAGGCTGAGGTGGGAGATTTGCTTGAGGCCCTGGGAAAGGAAAGGGAAAGGGAAAGGGAATTTAGCAAGAAAAAAAGCAAATGTTGAAAATGTAGTATAAAACTTTGCTTAAAAGTTAATAATTAAATTCAATAGTGGCCATATAAATAACAACTAATAACTCTACATGTGTGAAGCCTGTTATTGTAATTGACAGAAGGAAATAAAGAATAACTGCATCCTATGGTTAAGTAAGTACCTGTACGATTAAGAGTAATCACTAAACACCAGAAATGTACTTTGCAACCTTCAAATCATCTGAAGCAAAAGAAATATTAAAAACTGTATTAATACAAAAAAGGTAGGAAAAGGAGAAGGCAGGCAAAGAAAAAAGATAGTGAACAGGGAAACAGGAATAGGAAAGAGGAAAGAGGAGAGGAGAGGAGAGGAGAGGAGAGGAGAGGAGAACAAGGAATTCAGCAAGAAAAAAAGCAAACAGGAAAATAAGATGGTATAAATAAATTTGAATATACAAGTAATCATAAAGGTTGTACATGAATTAAGCTCATCAATCAAAGAGGATATTCTATAGATTTTTTTAAAACTGTGATCATATACTGCTTCTAAGAGATATACCTAGAGCAAAACCACACAGAAAAATAAAAATGAGGGACTATAAAAATATATCTCCCTCAAACACCACATGTTCTCACTCATAAGTGGGAGTTGAGAACACATGGACACAGGGAGGGGAACACCACACATCAGGGCCTGTCGGGGATGGGAGGCAAGGGGAGGGAGAGCATTAGGATAAATACCTAATGTATGCGGGACTTAAAACCTAGATGACTGGTTGATGGATGCAGCAAACCACCATGGCACCGTATACCTATGTAACAAACCTGCACGTTCTGCACATGTATCCCAGAACTTAAAGTATAATAATAAAAAAAATATATATATACACACACACCCCTCAAATACCAGACAAAATAAAGTTGACATAGCAATGTTAATATCACACAAATAGATCTAAAGTCCAAAAATCACAGGATAGTGTATAATAACAAATACATAGGGATAGTGTATAGTAACAAAAGACGTAATTCAACATGAATATAATAAACATGAAATTATTGTACTTATCATAGCTTTAAAATATATAAAGAAAAATTAGTGAAATTACATGGAAATACTGATGAATGTATAATCACAGAGGGGGAATCAGTACCAGTTAGAATGTAGAAGTTTGGCACAGCAGAATTAATGAGCTTGATCTCATAACTATAAAGAGATTTCTACACCCAAAGACTATATTTTCTTTTTATAAACATGTAGAACATTTACCAATATTAACATGATACTAGGATTAGAAAGAATTTAAGTCATATATATAATCCCTACTGATAGTGATATAATTAAATTAGAAGTCAGTGTTGCAAAGTAACAAAAACATAACTAAAATACATGTTTGTATACCTTAAAATGAACTCTTATATAAAGTCTGAATTAATAAAAAATTACTACATATTAAAACATGTACAAAGCTAATTTACTATTTAAAAATAAATTCAATAGCATTAAATTCATTTACTAGAAAACAGAAAGATTAAACCCAAGAAGCTAAAAAAAAAACTGAAAAGTAAATCGAAAGATATAAAAGCTAGAAAATAATAAGACTATAATAATTAAAGAAACAGAAACAAGATATACAAAGGATAACATAAATTCCAAAGCTGATTCTTTGAAAAGCTAACAAGCAGACAGATTGCTAGCAAGTCTGATCAAAAATAGAAGATGAATTCCAGCTGCATCCAAGTCCCTACAAAGGACTCAAACTCATCCTTTTTTATGGCTGCATAGTATTCCATGGTGTATATGTGCCACATTTTCTTAATCCAATCTGTCACTGATGGACATTTGGGTTGATTCCAAGTCTTTGCTATTGTGAATAGTGCTGCAATAAACATACGTGTGCATGTGTCTTTATAGCAGCATAATTTATAATCCTGCAGCTGGAATCCATCATTCTTAGCAAACTATCACAAGAACAGAAAACCAAACACCGCATGTTCTCACTTATAGGTGGGAACTGAACAATGAGATCACTCGGACTCAGGAAGGGGAACATCACACACCGGGGCCTATCATGGGGAGGGGGGGGGGGGAGGGGGGAGAGATTGCATTGGGAGTTATACCTGATGTAAATGACGAGTTGATGGGTGCAGCACAGCAACATGGCACAAGTATACATATGTAACAAACCTGCGCGTTATGCACATGTACCCTACAACTTAAAGTATAATAATAATAAATAAATTTAAAAAAAAAAATAGAAGATGAAGGTAATACAAAAAGGAGACAAAATATAGAGTAGATGTTAACTATTATAGGAGAGCACTATGAACATTATGAAATAAATTTGATACTTAAAAGAAATAGACACATTTCTAGAAAATTTTAAATTTCTAAAGTTGACCCCAGAAGGAACGGAAAAGGTGACAAAACAAATAATCATGGAAGAAATTGAATTGGTAATAAAAAGTTCCTCAAATCAAGACTCTGGAGCCAAAATACTTCATAAGAGAATTTCCCTAACCTTTAAGAAGCAAAGAAACAAACAAAACTTTTATCATTCAGTAGATTCTGAAAACAGAAAAAGAGGGAAATTATCCAATTGATTTTATGAAGTTAATAAAATCAGAATATCAAAACTGGGTAAGTCAGTATAAGAAAAAAAGTTATGCAGCAATCCCTTTGGTAAGCATAAATGGAAAAACTGCAATAAAATATCAGAAAAATTAATTCCAGCAGTGTATAAAATAATTATTAACTTTTAAATATACACCATATTAAGATCTTTTTAAAACTCATCGTTTCAATAGATGCAAACAAAGAAAGGTAACACAATTCAACCAATTGTCAACAATTGTTGACACACATGCTTAGCAAACTAAAAATAAGTAAGTTGTCTTTCTAGCAGATACACTTTACTGGGAAGTTACACAAGCATTATACCTAATGGTAAGACTTTAACACACATTTCTACCAAAATCAAAAATGATACAAAAGTGGTTATCACTACTTCCATCCACCATTATACTAAAGGTCGCAGAATTTTAGTAAAGCAATAAACTGTATCAAGTTTATTTACAGGTGATATGATTATCAGCCAGGCTCGGTGGCTCACACCAGTAATCCCAGCACTTTGGGACGCCAAGTTGTGTGGATCACCTGAGGTTGGGAGTTCAAGGCCAGCTTGGCCAACATGGTGAAACCCCATCTCTACTAAAAATACAAAAATTAGCCATGCGTGGTGGCGGGTGCCTGTAATCTCATCTAGTGTGGAGGCTGAAGCAGGAGAATTTCTTGAACCTGGAAGGCAGAGGTTGCAATGAGCCGAGATCTCACCACTGCACTCCAGCAAGGGCGACAGAGGGAAACTCTATCTCAAAAGAAAAAAAATAAAATAAATCTGAAGAATTTCAAGATTAAATACATCAGTTATTTCTATCTTCCTCCAAATAAATCTATAAATTCAAAATTAAAGTACCAAGCAAGGTTTATCATGGAACACTATAGAAGATGCTTACATTTGTTTCTGGAGAAAACTGAAAGGCCTTAAATAGGCAAGAGAGTGTTGAAGGCTAACAAAGTTGGGAGACTTCCTTACCATATATCAAGAATTATTACAAAACCATAATGATTAGGAAACTTGGATATTTGTGTAGGAACAGACAAGTGATATTATGGAAAAGAATAAAGAGCCTACATAGAGAAACATGCCTATGTGGAAACCGGATTATTGCAGAGGTGGCAGCACAACTCAATGAGGGAAGGATAAACTAGTTACTAAAAGGTACTGGGATAATTGATTACAACTGGAAGGATAACAAGTCAATCCACAGCTCATACTAAACACTAAGTTCAATTCAAGACGATTACAGATCTAAATGGGAAAAGCAAAACTCCAAAAAATTTTAGAAGAAAATATAGAAATACACATATGTGGACTTGGAGTAGAAAAGAATTTCTTAGACAAGATAAAAAACATAAAATTAAAAAGAAAAGATTCATATCAGATCATATTGAAATAAAAATGTCAGTTCAACAAAAAACATAATAAATTTAAAAATGAGCTGCCCTCTGAGAGAAAATATTTGCAACATACAATTGACAAATAATTATAAATGAAAAAATATAAAGAACTCCTAAGAAAGTCTTTTCCAGAAAGAAAAAAAAAAAGGCAACCTAATGGAATGTGAGGAACAGTGAATAAGCAAATAATATGAAGAGTTAATTCATAGAAGAAGACAACCAAAAGTTCAATAAATATGTGTAATGATGCTAAACTCACTAGCAATCAGGGAGACATACATTAAAACAAGGTATTATTTCACACACATATAATTGGCAAACATTTTATAGTCGGAGAAACAAAATTCTGGTGAGAAAATGGAAAAATAAAGCTCTCCTATTCTATAAGTGAGAATGTATATTATCAATATTCAAAGAGCAATTTGAGCATATCTACATCCATGGCCCAGCAATTCCACTCCTATGGCTATTCCCTAAAACACTAGTTCCAAATCTTTCTTATCTCAGGAATCTTTTACATTCTTAAAAATTATTGAGAGTCCCAAAGAGCTTTTATTTGTGTGGGTTATATCTGATACTGCAATATCAGAAAATAGGAATGAGAAATTTTAAAATATTAATGAATTTGAAAATACCAGTAATATACCTATTACATGTTAAGATAAGTAACATTTTTATGAAAAATAACTATATTTTTCAAAACCAAAAAATTTAGTGAGATTTTTGCCAACCTCTTTAAATCTGGCTTAATTAAATATACCTGACTAGAGACCTACAAAGAGACTTAGACTCCCACACAATAATAATGGGAGACTTTAACACCCCACTGTCAACATTAGACAGATCAACGAGACAAAAAGTTAACAAGGATATCCAGGAATTGAACTCAGCTCTGCACCGAGTGGACCTAATAGACATCTACAGAATTCTCCACCCCAAATCAACAGAATAGACACTCTTCTCAGCACAACATCGTACTTATTCTAAAATTGACCACATAGTTGGAAGTAAAGCACTCCTCAACAAATATAAAAGAACAGAAATTATAATAAACTGTCTCTCAGACCACAGTGCAATCAAACTAGAACTCAGGACTAAGAAACTCACCCAAAACCGCTCAACTACATGGAAAGTGAACAACCTGCTCCTGAATGACTACTGGGTACATAACGAAATGAAGGCAGAAACACAGATGTTCTTTGAAACCAATGAGAAAAAAGACACAACATATCAGAATCTCTGGGACACATTTAAAGTAGTGTGTAGAGGGAATTTTATAGCACTAAATGCCCACAAGAGAAAGCAGGAAAGATCTAAAATTGACACCCTAACATCACAATTAAAAGAACTAGAGAAGCAAGAGCAAACACATTCAAAAGCTAGCAGAAGGCAAGAAATGACGAAGATCAGAGCAGAACTGAAGGAGATAGAGACACAAAAAAACCCTTCAAGAAATCAATGAATCCAGGATCTGGTGTTTTGAAAAGATCAACAAAATTGATAGACCACTAGCAAGACTAATAAAGAAGAAAAGAGAGAAGAATCAAACAGATGCAATAAAAAATGATAAACGGGATATCACCACCAATCCCACAGACATACAAACTAACATCAGAGAATACTATAAACACCTCTACGCAAATAAACTAGAAAATCTAGAAGAAATGGATAAATTCCTGGACACATACACTCTCCCAAGACTAAACCAGGAAGAAGTTGAATCCCTGAATAGACCGATAACAGGCTCTGAAATTGAGGCAATAATTAATAGCTTACAACCAAAAACAGTTCAGGACCAGACGGATTCATAGCCGAATTCTACCAGAGGTACAAGGAGGAGCTGGTACCATTTCTTCTGAAACTATTCCAATCAATAGAAAAAGAGGGAATCCTCTCTAACTCATTTTATGAGGCCAGCATCATCCTGATACCAAAGCATGGCAGAGACACAACAAAAGAAGAGAATTTTAGACCAATATCCCTGATGAACACTGATGCAAAAATCCTCAATAAAATACTGGCAAACCGAATCCAGCAGCACATCAAAAAGCTTATCCACCACGATGAAGTGGGCTTCATCCCCTGGATGCAAGGCTGGTTCAACATATGCAAACTAATAAACGTAATCCAGCATATAAACAGAACCAAAAACAAAAACCACATGATTATCTCAATAGATGCAGAAAAGGCCTTCGATAAAATTCAACAGCCCTTCATGCTAAAAACTCTCAATAAATTAGGTATTGATGGGACGTATCTCAAAATAATAAGAGCTATTTATGACAACCCACAGCCAATATCATACCGAATGGGCAAAAGTTGGAAGCATTCCCTTTGAAAACTGGCAAAAGACAGGGATGCCCTCTCTCACCATTCCTATTCAACATAGTGTTAGAAGTTCTGGCCAGGGCAATCAGGCAAGAGAAAGAAATAAAGGGTATTCAATTAGGAAAAGAAGAAGTCAAATTATCCCAATGATATGATTGTATATTTAGAAAACCCCATCATCTCAGCCCAAAATCTCCTTAACCTGATAAGTAACTTCAGCAAAGTCTCAGGATACAAAATCAATGTACAAAAATCACAAGCATTCCTGTACACCAGTAACAGACTAACAGAGAGCCAAGTCATGAATGAACTCCCATTCACAATTGCTTCAAAGAGAATAAAATACCTAGGAATCCAACTTACAAGGGATGCGAAGGACCTCTTCAAGGAGAACTACAAACCACTGCTCATCGAAATAAAAGAGGACACAAACAAATGGAAGAACATTCCCACGCTCATGAATAGGAAGAATCAGTGTCATGAAAATGGCCATACTGCCCAAGATAATATACAGATTCAATGCCATCCCCATTAAGCTACCAATGACTTTCTTCACAGAATTGGAAAAAACTACTTTAAAGTTCATATGGAATCAAAAAAGAGCCCACATTGCCAAGACAATCCTAAACCAAAACAGCAAAGCTGGAGGTATCACGTTACCTGACTTCAAAGTATACTACAAGGCTACAGTAACCAAAACAGCATGGTACTGGTACCAAAACAGAGATACAGCCCAATGGAACAGAACAGAGCCCTCAGAAATAATACCACACCTCTACAACCATCTGATCTTTGACAAACCTGACAAAAACAAGAAATGGGGAAAGGATTCCCTATTTAATAAATGGTGCTGGGAAAACTGGCTAGCCATATGTAGAAAGCTGAAACTGGATCCCTTCCATACACCTTATACAAAAATTAATTCAAGATGGATTAAAGACTTAAATGTCAGACCAAAAACCATAAAAACCCTAGAAGAAAACCTGGGCAATACCATTCAGGACATAGGCATGGGCAAGTATTTCATGACTAAAACACCAAAAGCAATGGCAACAAAAGCCAAAATTGACAAATGGGATCTAATTAAACTAAGGAACTTCTGCACAGCAAAAGAAACTACCATCAGAGTGAACAGGCAACCTACAGAATGGGAGAAAATTTTTGCAATCTACTCATCTGACAAAGGGCTAATATCCAGAACCTACAAAGAACTCAAACAAATTTACAAGAAAAAATCAAACAACCTCATCAAAAAGTGGACAAAGGATATGAACAGACACTTCTTAAAAGAAGACATTTATGCAGCCAACAGACACATGAGAAAATGCTCATCATCACTGGCCATCAGAGAAATGCAAATCAAAACCACAATGAGATACCATCTCATACCAGTTAGAATGGCGATCATTAAAAAGTCAGGAAACAACAGGTGCAGGAGAGGATGTGGAGAAATAGGAACACTTTTACACTGTTGGTGGGACTGTAAACTAGTTCAACTATAAACTAGTTCAACCATTGTGGAAGACAGTGTGGCGATTCCTCAAGGATCTAGAACTAGAAATACCATTTGACCCAGCCATCCCATTACTGGGCATATATCCAAAGGATTATAAAGCATGCTGCTATAAAAACACATGCAAATATATGTTTATTGTGGCACTATTCACAATAACAGAGACTTGGAACCAACCCAAATGTCCATCAATGATAGACCAAATTAAGAAAATGTGGCACACATACACCATGGAATACTATGCAGCCATAAAAAAGGATGAGTTCATATCCTTTGTAGGGACATGGATGCAGCTGGAAACCATCATTCTGAGCAAACTATCACAAGGACAAAAAACCAAACACTGCATGTTCTCACTCATAGGTGGGAACTGAGCAATGAGAACACTTGGACACAGGAAGGGGAACATCACAGACCGGGGCCTGTCATGGGGTGGGGGGAGGGGGGAGGGATAGCATTAGGAGATGTACCTAATGTAAATGACGAGTTAAAGGGTACAGCACACCAACATGGCACATGTATACATATGTAACAAATCTGCACGTTGTGCACATGTACCCTAGAACTTAAAGTATAAATATATATATATATAAAAAATATATAGCTGAATTATCAGATCTTCTCCTGCATTTAGTCTATTAAATTATGTTGTTTTGGTTGAAGTAGATGAAGAAAATTTAGTCTTGTATTTGGAATCGATCTTTTACCCACATGGATTGGTCATTTAGGAAATATTGGTTTATCGAGTTACACAAATCCTCCAAGTGTGGACATACTTTATCATATGATATCAGAAAGTAATATTCTTTGTTAATATTATCACTGATCTCATCTGAAAAAGTCGTTAAGTACTAGGAAGCCATCAGTCTATGTTGGCAGGTTTTACCAAAACTCTAATGTTTTTCTTGAGAGCTCAAATTTTACCACTGGAAACAAACATTGCCAATTTTCCTTGAAGTGAAACTCTCACTTCACTCATTTTTGAGAAAATGTCTGTGATACAGTCTGAATGTGTTTCCCAAAATACATGTATTAAAACTTAATGCCAATGTGATAGTATTAAGGGGTAGGCCCTTTAGAAGGTGATTAAGTAATTAGAGTGCAGGAATGTAAATAAGAAAACTTACCTTGAGTAGGGAAATATATGACTCTTAGTAACATGGGAAGTTTCATGATTACAATTCAGTCACAGGAAGAAAAGCCAACAGTACAGAAGCAAGTTATATGAGAGGAAGACATTGTTTTTCTAGGCCTTCAATATAAACATTTCAGGGTTGGGCACAGTGGCTCATGCCTATAATCCCAATGTTTTGGGAGGCCAAGGCAGATAGATCACTTGAAGCCAGGAGTTTGAGACCAGGCTGGACAATGGAGTGAGACTCTATCTCTACTACATATTTTTAAAACACGAGTTGGGCGTGGTGGAAAGCACTCTAGTCCTAGCTGCTGAGGAGGGTGAGGTGGGAGGATTGCTTGAGCTCAGGAGTTTGGGGTTACAATGAGCCGCACTCTAGCCTGGCAACAGAGAGAGACTCTATCTCTATTTAAAAAAACAAAAAACAATGTAGCATCAGGCCATAACAGCAGAGTTAGAACCAGAGAAAAAGATACAGAAACTGACAAAAAAGTTAAAAGTGAGAATTATCACCCTAGCCAATCAAAAAGATATGCCTTTTAAGGGGAGAAAGCAGAGCTGAAGGCAATGATGCATGCCCTGCCCTGCAAGTCATGTGCAGCAAGGTACAGCAAGTGGTGAACCCCTGAGATATGAATGCTAGAAGTCTCTAAAAGAAAAATTTTACCTTGAAAAACTAAATTACCATTCTGAATGGAAAAGACAGCATTTCCAACCTGAAACTAGGGAAATCAAATAAGATCTCAGGAAATGTGGCAGAAATAGAAACTCTGCAGTTTAGAAGATGGCTGTTAAAGAAACACATTTCAGCGGCCAGGCACAGTGGCTCACACTTGTAATCCCAGCACTTTGGGAGGCCAAGGCAGGTGGATCATTTGAGGTCAGTTCAAGACCAGCTTGGCCAACATTGTGAAACCCACCTCTATTAAAAATAAAAATGAGCAGCGCATGGTGATGGGTGGCTGTAATCCCAGCTACTCAGGAAGCTGAGGCAGGAGAATCACTTGAACCCAGGAGGTAGAAGTTGCCAAGATTGTGCCACTGCACTCCAGCCTGGGTGGCAGTGAGTGAGACTCCATTTCAAAAAAAACACACATTTCAGAATTTAAAAACCTCTTGCAATCTTACTAATAGCACATCAATACTTTAAAAAAAAAAAAACTTATTCTAACATAAAGCACCAAATTTTTATTTTTGTATTAGTGTATTTTTAATATCAAAACTGCCTTTAGAAAGACATAAATAATTCCCTTATAATTATAGCTAACTTAATCACACACACAATTCCTTACACAAAGTTTCCTTCATGAACCTTTTTATGACACTCAGACCTCAACAACATGCTTGGACTTCCTGCTTTGTCCTATATTTCTTCTTTTTTAAATAACCAGTCATTTGACATTAGAACAAAAACTCATCATGCAAAATTTTCTCCTCCTATAAAATGATTTTCTTTTCTTTTTTACCTTCCATACCAAAAATACATCTTTATACCCATAACTTTCTTCACATCTTTCCTACTTACTGGTTCCTATTTTGTTTATTTTTTTAAAAAATTCATATTTTGAAGAAACTTTTAAATAACCTCCAGATTTGAAAAATATTTTTTTTTTCAATAAAGAACATATTTCATGCCCTTCTTATACTGTTTGTTATCAAAAACATCTTTTGGGATATATTTTATATAGAGTGTTATATATATATTAATTAGAACTTTAGCACTTAGGAGCCTTAATTTTTAGCAAGCAATTTAGAACTATTTGTCACATAGTAGTATTTTATAGATAAGAACCACTTCATAAATTTTAAAAACATGTTTTCACAGAGCATAATTTTTATGCATATTAATAGATGCAAATATAATCTTTTTATAAAATGTAAGAAGCCCAGAACAAACATATTTATGTTCAGTAATTCATTTTAGTTATTTTTATCTGATTTGGAAATGACCCAGGCAGTTAATGGTATCTATTATTTAATTTAACATAACTTTAATATTTTAAATTATATGAAAAGCTATAGGTATTCATGCCATTTACATTTATCCAATTTATTTAATTTTTAACAGCTTACCTAGATTACATATGAAAACTGAGATATTAGACAAGCTAATCATCATTTCAAGTTATTTCCCGTTAACCATTTTTATAGCTTATGAATATCAATTGTTCACCTAAGTAAGAACCTTAAAGTTAAATATATGAGTATTTTGTCAATAATTTAGAAGATACAGTTGTTTTCCTTATACCAACAATATTAAATTAGTCTTATGCATTAAAGAATTACACAAACAAAGATCATTCTCTTTTAGGCTAGGTTCATAGTTTTATTATCTTTGTGTCAAACCCTGACATCTTAAAACATCTAACAGAGACAAATACAAAATTGACTGACCAGTAAATCCAGGCAAAAATGTATGCTGACAATTCTGAAGACATTTATCTTTTTTTATTTTAAAAATAATTTTACTTTGAAACAATTTCAAACGAAAGTTTCAAGAAGAGTACAAAGAACTTCCTTATATCCTTTGCCCAGATTCAACTATTGTTAATGTTTTGCAACATTTGCTCTATTATCTTTCTCTCTGAATCATTTAAAAGTTTGCTTCAAACATCAAGCCCCTTCATTTTGTCAAAGATGAAAAAGGTTCCTCTATCCTCTTAGGTATTTTCCTTGGAGGCCTGCAAATTAAACTGATAAAGGACAGATTAGCAAGAAAAAGAAATATTCAATGATGTTGGTAGGCATGGGAATTCACAAGGAAATGTGAGTCAAGGAGGTGATTAGAATTTTGGACTAAATTAACACCTTTTATTTATTTATTTTTGAGACAGGGTCTCACTCTGTCAGCCAGGCTGGAGTGCAATGGTGCAATCTTGGGCTCAAGTGATTCATGCACCTCAGCCTCCCAAGTAGCTGAGACTACAAGTGTGGGCCACCACAGCCAGCTAATTTTTGTGTATTTTGCAGAGACAAAGTTTCACTATGTTTCCCAGGCTGGTCTCAAACTCCTTAGCTCAACCAACCCACCCATCTCAGCCTCCCAAAGTCCTGGGATTCAGATGTGAGCCACCATGCCCAGCCCTTATATACCATTTGATGGGGAGGGTCAGAGGACACTTCTGGGAGAACCAATAACTTCTTAGAAAGGGTTTGGGGAAAGGGCACTTATGGAAAAACAAATGATTTTTTTGAAATATAAATGGGCCCTTACGAGAGTAGATGGGTGATATGATAATTTGATGACAACGTCTACTTGGGTGTGGTGCCAATTTCTCATCTCCATCTAAGTCACTCTTGGGGAGGGGATTTATGGCAACTGAGTTTTTTGTTGGGGTTCTGCTTTTAGACAGATAAGAGATTTCAGGAACTCAAATGCCTTCAGGCCCAAATAATTAATGACACAATGGCTTATTCTGGACCCCTTCAACTTCCATACTTCAGCCTGCGTTGCCTGAGAACTTAGGTAAACACAGAATATTGTCAAAATCAGGATATTCAGTGCTATTAGCAAAGAGCTGAGCACCCTGTGCCTGTTGCTCAAATGCCTCTCTGCTGACATTTTTTGTTTAAAAATGAGGTTGGCTAAACTTCTTGCAGCTGTGTGAGAACTCCGTCTTAGTAAAGATTTCTAAGGTGTCTACTCTGTGCCAAATCAATTGCTCACTTAAGTAAGAACCTTAAAGTTATATGGGTACTTTGTCAGAACACTGTTCTAGACACATGACTCAAGTGATGTTTGATAGTCACATGAGGTTCTCCATCAAACCCACAGACCTAATATTTATTTTACCAATAACTTTTTAATCAGTTATTTATTGTAGATTTACTTAAGTCACATGAACCAAAAAGCATTTGGGTTAATTACTATATATATTATGTTCGATATGAGTGTTCATTTATTTAAGCCAATCTGCATAAAATTTCTTAAGGCCTTTTTGGCTGACTATGCCAGATTTTATCATGTAGAAACAACATACAATATAATACATGTACATATGCATAAACACACCTAAACATATATAAACACACGAAGATCTTATGGCTTTCCTTTCAGAATTTTGTCATAATATAGTAATATAAACTCACCAGTTTACAAAAAACAATTGGATCCAAATTATATTTCTCATAAAATTGAGACTTGTTCACATGTTTAACTATTTTATTTTATTTTATTTTATTTTTTTTATTTTTTTTTTTTTTGAGTCTGGCTCTGTCGCCCAGGCTGCAGTACAGTGGCCTGATCCTGGTTCACTGCAACCTCTACCTCCCAGGTTCAGTCAATTCTCCTGATAGCCTCCTGAGCAGCTGGGATTACAGGCACATGACACCACAATTTTTGTATTTTTAGTAGAGATAAGGTTTCTCCATGTTGGTCAGGCTGGTCTTGAACTCCTGACCCCAAGTGATCCACCCACCTCGGCCTCCCAAAGTGTGGGATTACAGGTGTTAGCCACTGTGCATCACATGGCTAAACTTTATTTGTCCTGATAGGTAATCTAATGAAGGCTATAGAGCAAAATTTTGGGCAAAGCAGTTTCTGAGGCAGGCGGGGAAAAATTTTGTAGCAGTTTTTGTTTGTTTTCTGGCTTTTTTCTTTTGCTTCCTGCATGGCATATATAGTGAAATTTTTACGCCATATAGACATACTTTATATTATTGCTCTGACTTCAATATTTTGACCAACTTGATCTGAGACCCTAACTTTTATAAACATTTATCTAGTTCTTTTTTATTAGCCATCATCCAAGGCAATCATTAGTCAAGCAAACCTGAATTTATATTTCTTAAAGGTGTCTTTAAGTTGTTGGTTACCATGGAACTTTTGTAATTTGTAAAGCCATTGATTTGGAAGCCCTTTAAGATTTTTATTTTATCTTGGCTGGAGTACCATAAGCAGTGAGTTTTCTCTCACCATTAGAAAAGTCAACATATTCAAAGTAGACAGGTAAAAAAATAGAGAGGTAGACAAAGAACTTAGAAGGCTCTACATATTAAGTCTATAGTTGCAGGGTTTTTTTGAGAGTTTGAATGATGATCACCGAACTCTGAATTTTTATTTATGTGATTTTGCCCATCAGTTTAAAAATATGTACAGGAACAGGCCATAATATGCAGCCAGCTGTAATCCTAAAAAATCTGGCATGCCTTAATGTTTGAAAATCCCATACCATTTCTTATTAGCTTCTTTATAGGTTAATAAGATAATGATAATCTCATCTTGAATTGTGGCTCCCATAATTCCCACATGTGGTGGGAGGACCTGGTGGTAGCTAATATAATCATGGGGTTGGTTTCCTCAATGCTCTTCTTGTGAGAGTAAGTTCTCATGAGATCCGATGGTTTTATAAGGAACTTCCCCCTTTGCTCGGTTCTCATTCTCCTTCCTGCCGTCATGTGAAGAATGACGTGTTTTCTTCCCCTTCCGCCATGATTGTAAGTTTCCCGAGGTCTCCCCAGCCATGTTGAACTGTAAATCAATTAAAACTCTTTCCTTTATAAATTACCCAGTCTTATGTATGTCTTTATTAGCAGCATGAGAACAGACTAATACTGCAGAGAGTAGGGTGCTGCTATAAAGATACCTGAAAATGTGGAAGACACTTTGGAACTGGGTAACAGGCAGAGGTTGGAACAGTTTGAAGGGATCAGAAGAAGACAGGAAAATGTGGGAAAGTTTGGAATTTCCTAAAGAATTGTTAAATGGCTTTGAACAAAATGCTGATAGTGATGTGGACAATGAAATCCAGGCTGAGGTGGTCTCAGATGGAGATGAGGAACTTGTTAGGAACTGGAGCAAAGGTGACTCATGTTATGCTTTAGCAAAGAGACTGGTGGCATTTTGCCCCTGCCCTAGAGATCTGTAGAACTCTGAACTTGAGAGAGATGATTTAGGGTATCTGACAGAAGAAATTTCTAAGCAGTAAAACATTCAGGAAAAAACAGAGCATAAAAGTTTGGAAATTTTGCAGCCTGACAATACAATAGAAAAGAAAAAAAAAAAAAAAAAAAAAAAACGTTTTCTGGAGAGAAATTCAAGCCAGCTTCAAAAATTTGTATAAATAATGAGGATCCCAATGTTAATCACCAAGACAATGGGGAAAATGTCTCCAGGACATGTCAGAGTCCTTGATGGCACCCCCTCCCATCACAGGCCTAGAGGACTGGAAGGAAAATAATGGTTTCATGGGCTGAGCCCCGGGCCTCCATGCTATGTGCAGCCTAGGAACTTGGTGCCCTGAGTCCTAGATGCTCCAGCCATGGCTAAAAGGGGCCAAGGTACAGCTCAGCCCATGGCTTCAGAGGATGCAAGCCCCAAACATTAGCAGCTTTCACATGGTGTTGAGCCTGTGGGTACACAGAAGTCAAGAATTAATATTTAGGAACCTCCACTTAAATTTAAGAGGAAGTATTGAAATGCCTGGATGTCCAGGCAGAAGTTTGCTGCAGGGGCAGAGCTCTCATGGAGAACCTCTGCTAGGGCACTGTAGAAGGGAAATGTGGGTTCAGTGCCCCCACACAGAGTCTCCACTGGGGCACTGCCTAGTGGAGCTGTGAGAAGAGGGCCACTGTCCTCCAGACCCCAGAATGGTAGATTCACCAACAGCTTGCACCGTGCACCTGGAAAAGTCACAGACACTCAACGTCAGCCATGAAAGCAGCTGTGAGGGGGGTATACCCTGCACAGCCACAGAGGCAGAGCTTCCCAAGGCCATGGTAGCCCACCTCTCACATTAGCATGACCTGGATATGAGACATGGAGTCAAAGGAGATCATTTTGGAACTCTAAGGTTTAATGACTGCCCTGTTGGATTTCGGACTTGCATGGGGCCTGTAGCCCCTTTGTTTTGGCCAATTTTTCCTATCTGGAATGGTTGTATTTACCCAATGCCTGTACCTTCATTGTATCTAGAAAGTAACTAACTTGCTTTTGATTTTACAGGCTCATAGGTGGAAGGGCCTTGCCTTTTCTCAGATGACTCTTTGGATTCGGACTTTTGGGTTAATGCTGGAATGAGTTAGACTTTGGGGGACTGTTGGGACAGCATGATTGTGTTTTGAAGTGTGAGGACATGAGATTTGGGAGGGGTAAGGGGTGGAATTATATGGTTTGGCTATGTCCCCACTCAAATCTCATCTTGAATTTTAGTTCCCGTAATCCCCACATGTGGTAGAAGGGACCCAGTGGCAGGTAATTGAATCGTGGAGGCGGTTTCCTCCGTGCTGATAGTGAGTGAATTCTCACGAGATCTGATCATTTTATAAGGGGCTTTTCCCCCTGTTGCTGTGCACTTCTCCTTCCTGCCACCATGTGAAGAACAACATGTTTGCTTCCCCTTCTGCCATGATTATAAGTTTCCTGAGGTCTCCCCAGCCCTGCAGAACTGTGAGTCAGTTAAACCTCTTATGCTTTTGTACAAGCAGATGTAATCAATTCAGTATTATTTCTATAAGAACAAATTGGAAACAATCCAAACGTCCATCAACAGGAGAATAAATAAAATAGTGTACATTTATTCAAGGGCACACTAAATGCATTTAAGGCTGAATGCACTAAAGTTGTATCCATCAACACGAATAATTTTCAACACCATAATGTTGAATCAAAAAACAGCTAAAGAATAAGTATAGTATCATGCCACTAATAGAAAGTTTTAAATTTAAAAAAAACTGTATCATACACTATCATATATTTTATAATTGTATTATAGTAAAAGTACAAAACCATACCTGGGAAGGATAAATATTGAATTCATCATAATAGTGGGAGAAAAATTGAGATCAAGGAGAAGTTTGTAAGGGCAATTAATTGCCTCAATGTTTTATACCACCAAAAAATATCTAAAGCAAATATGGAATCATGTTAAGACTTAATAAAGATGTGTGGTAGATATATATGTCTACTTTACATTAACAACTATTCATGTGGGGGTACTTGAAATCTTTCATAATTTAAAAAACATTTTCTAAAATAAAGTTTATGATTTTTTAAATGAAGAGTCTTCTCTACTTTTTAAAATCACATTAATAAACATAAAATATAATTAAATTGATATTTCTTAAATTTAGATGTGGAGAAGAATAAAACTTTTAAAAACAGAAAAATTGTATTGATAGAAGGATTCTCTTCAGAGATTGAGGCAGAGGAACAGGCATTTCTCCGACATCACCAGAAACATCCCAGAGAAATACTCTGGGATGATTACCAACATTGACACTGTTCCATTATTGATCCCAGCCCACATCTTATTTGTTTATTAGTGAAATTCACCATGGTTAACTCACATTGATGACTTTGGAAAAAAAGAGAAGCATCCTGGGGGAGGGAGATGGAACAGGGATGAGAAAAAGGTGCCTCATTGTGAATGAGGACCCAGTGGCATGGTAGGAAAACCACCATGCTATGTTTAAGCTCTGAAAACTTTCACAAAATATTAATAGGTATTAATCTTCTTTCCTACTATAATTTAAATTCAGTGAACTTTAATCTTTTTTTTATTATACTTTAAGTTCTAGGGTACATGTGCACAATGTACAGGTTTGTTACATGTGTATACATGTGCCATGTTGGTGTGCTGCACCCGTTAACTCGTCATTTACATTAGGTGTATTTCCTAATGCTATCCCTCCCCCCTACCCCCTCCCCACAATAGGACCTGGTGTGTGATGCAGTGAACTTTAATCTTAAGTGTAAAGTCTAAACTCTTTCCTATTTAAGAAGTTTTTGCATATATTGATTTGCCACACATATATCTAATTTTTTGTTATTAAAGAGATAGTATTATGTTCTTCAAATATAGCTAATGATTCCTTGATTAATCAAGAAAAGAAAAAGCAACCCTTTTGATTCTCTTGCTTATTTTTTTATCTAGCTCTCATTTCATTATTAATAGGACAGTTCCCAGAATGTGGGCAGAAAAAGGGAAAGGATATTAAACATAATTACAGGAATTTTGACATGAGTAGAAATTGAAGCTATTAAATATTTTAATTTTATGGTAACATACTGATTTTATGTATTCATTTTCTGTATTTTATTCTATCCCAGCAATGAACTTATAGTTAATTTTGGTATTAAGTATCCCATCATATTTATAAATGCCCTGCATATTATTTACAAACACCTTATGCCAAAAATGGAGCATTTAAGATGTGGATCAGTTGATGAGTTCTATAATCTGGCTCAAACTATATCATCCTGATACTGCAATCAGTGTTGTCCTCCTGTTAGTGAAGCTCAGTCCCATCAGGATGTTTATCACCTGCAGCAACTCAAGAAGAATCAGCGAGTAAATGAGATTAAGACAGAGTACTGCACTTGGTCTAGTGGGAATATGTATAATAAATAAGTAATTGTCAAAGTAACAGGATATTTAAAGTGACCTTTTTCCTGGGACTCAAATCTAAGGTCACACATACACACACACAGCTGAAAGTAGACCAGATAAGTCCTCAGGGCTTATTAAGAATCATCCAATCTAGTTTTACAAAAGAAAAGATTACTGAGAGTAAAGAAGGCTGAGAAAGACCCTGGGAATTTACGCAGGGAGGGTTGAGTACCATGACTTCTCCCTCCAGAAGTAAGCAGGGATTCCATGAGAATGTCTCCTAGATGTTGGGAAACAGGCATCTCCACACCTTGGCTGGGCATCTGCTTAGGCAAAGGGCTGCTGATCTGCCCTCTGTGGGCTGGAGGTAGGAGAGAAAAGAACTGGGAAGACAACAGCAAGGCAGGTTCCCCACTATTGTGTGCACCAAAGACGCATGACTCTTCCTTGCATGGCATCCAGGAAGGGGTCCCACCTGAGCCATGTTGCATATGTGCCATGCTGGGGGCTGGCCTGGCCACCCAGACCACTTTCACACACAGCAGGAGACTGTGGGGTGGTCCACAGAGGAGGGAGCTGAAAGAAGGTTCTAAGAGGTCACAAAGAGATGATCTCCCATAAAGAAAACTGCACAGTGGAGTCAGAGTCCGCTGAAGAATTCACAGCACTAGAGAGAGCCCACAGTTGTGTGTGTGTGTGTGTGTGTGTGTGTGTGTGTGTGTGTGTGTGTGTGTGTTAACGCTAGCATTAGCCAGTGGAACCAGCATTAGCCCAGAGACGAACTTCAGCTGGAGCCAGAAATTCCAAAACTTCAGGAGAGCCTCATTGCTCTCCTGGCCCTTTTTTCCCTCCCCAACCCAATGAAACTAGGGCCAGAGGACAGGGGAAGAGATGTGAAAGAGGAGGGGCCCCTGCTGAAAACCTCAGGCCCCAGCTGGGGATGAGGGTTGGGTGGAGAAGAGTAGAGAACACGTTTTAAATTGAACTGGTATGGATTTTTAATAACTGAAAAGGATTACAGACCTAAGAAATCTGCCTGAGATGTAATTAAGGGATGAAACTGATAGAGTTAAGAAAAAAATGATTAAGGTGATAACTAAAATAAATAAAACAAAACCATGTGCTGTTCATCCCTGTACCAAGTTCAGACTATACAATAAATGAATTGCATAGATTGGCTGGGTATTGGGCAGGAAGCGAGGGTGATGTAGGAGCATGTAGAAATGGCCAGTGCAAGGGAAAAATTGTAGGATGAGAAGGAATTAACCAGGCAAAGGTTGGGAACAGCCTGAAGCCAGGAGAGAGGAGTAAATCCAAGGAATCATGGTCATGGCTGATATGGCTGTATTGCTCCATTGATCCATTAATTCAACCACATTCAACAGATAAACCAACTGTTTGCTCAGTTATTTTTTGTTCCTATATTCCTCTGCACTCTACCTTCACCCTCAAAGAAGTCAACCACATTCAGTGCCAATTTTTAAAATGAGCCCAAGTTGGAGGAATTGTAGGTAATGATTAAAAGCACAAGCTGTAGAGGCAAAATGCCCAAGTTCAAACCCTGCCAATGCCACTTAGTAACTAAGTCCTCCAGTTTCCTCATCTGCAAAATGGGATAACAGTTGTATCTTCCTTTTGGCATAGTTGGAAAGATTAAATGAGGTAGCTAGTATAATGCCTGTCATTTGGCAAAAGTACAAATAAATGACATTACATGATGAACTGATTAATGTATGGCAAAGCCCTTTAAAATGTAAATTACAGATGTCTAAGTCATTATCATGCTTGAGTTTTGACTGTATTTAAAGCCATGAGACAATTCTCTCGTGGACATAAACTTTCTGAAGAAAAACATTAAGTATTTGTGTGCAGGTGCTGCACAAAACTCATAGAGCAGAGAGAACTCAAGAAAAATTCCTATTTGCTTGACAAGAAATTTATTCTTACATGGCTATTTGAAACATTTTCAATATATGAAGCATAATCAAACACATAAATACATATATAATGGCCAATAACCTATAAGCAGGTACAAATAATACACTTTGAAGTATACATAATGAATATATTTCACAAATGGAACTTCATTTTAACATTCTAACAAAATCATTCTATTGCTAAACTGGTGTCAGGGTTACTTGAATCATAACTATGCACATAGTAGGTGCTCAATAAATCTTTGAAGATAATGGCAATGTAATGACTCCTGTATATTCAAGGAGTTTTTGTTTTTTGGTTTTTGTTTTTTGCCTCAATAAATGACTTCTTTCAAACTGGTTTCCAAGTGTGTTTACATCTTACATGAATTCCATTAGTACAGGGCCACACTGAATCACTGTCATGAGTAACCTAAGGACAAAAATCAGAATCACCATTTATTTTTTCCTGACTCTTATTAAAAATAAAACTGCACCATGAATTTTGAACAAATCTAATGCATAAATACATATTTTGGGTGATTCAATGCCAGTATATCCAATTCAAATGTCATCGTATTATAAAACCAACTGATGGCCATCATTCGTGTACACTCTCAATACCTGTGAGTTACTTCACATCCCTTTCCATTTTTCCTTAAATGGAAGAAACTGAAACCCAATAATCAATACTTCCTTCTACCCACCCTAAAGGAAAACCACTCTGAGCCTACAAGCCAACAGTCACAAAGTTGCCATCATTTTATGAGCTCTGTTGCCTTGTTTAGGCATTCAGTCTTGGTGACCCGGAATTAGTACCTTGATGCCCTCCTCAAACAACTGGAAGTATTTCCTGCAGAAAGCCCGCGATCTGCCTAAGAAGGGATCGTCACCAGATAAGCTATGATGCATATTTCGTCAGTGAAAACAGTTGAATAAAAGCAAACTTCAACCTTCAAGAAAAAAACAAAATTGGAAGCAACATATGTTTTGTTTTGTTTTGAGACGGAGTCTCGCTCTGTGGCCCAGGCTAGAGTGCAGTGGCACGATCTCGGCTCACTGCAAGCTCCACCTCCCGGGTTCACGCCATTCTCCTGCCTCAGCCTCCTGAGTAGCTGGGACCACAGGCTCCCGCCACCACGCCCGGCTAATTTTTTTGTATTTTTAGTAGACACAGGGTTTCACTGTGTTAGCCAGGATGGTCTCAATCTCCTGACCTCATGATCCGCCCGCCTCAGCCTTCCAAAGTGCTGGGATTACAGGCCTGAGCCACCGCACCCGGCCGGAAGCAACCTACGTTAACCAGCAGAAGTGTACACTTGTCATCTATCTACTGCACACTTATAAGTTCTTGCCATTTTTGACACAGGGAAGTATGCTATTTTATAGAAATAGAATGGCCCCAGTCTAGAAAAGAAATGGAGGTGGGGAATTAGAATAACAGAACTTCACAGTGACATGCAGTTTGGTATGCACAATTGCAGATAATGAGAGAGAGAAAATATATAGAAACTTTTTTTTTTTTTTTTATGGATTTAGTGGTGCAAGTGTAGCTGTGTTACATGGATATATTGCATAGTGGTGAATTCTACGCTTCTGGTATACCCATCGCCTGAATAGTGTACATTGTACCCAGAAGGTAATATTTTATCCCTCACCCCCTTCCGACCCTCACACTTTTTGGAGTCTCCAGTGTCTATTTTTCCACTCTATATGTTCATACCCACTGTAGAAACATACTGAGATGGAATTAACAGATGGGCCACAAGGCTAAAAGATGGGTCGAAAAGCTCGATTATAGTACAAGTCAACTCAAAAGTACTGATCGAGTTCTTGGGTCATCAGAATGTGCCAGATAATGACACTGCTCATTTCCTAAGGGTTTACTCTGCTGCAGGCACTGAGTCAAGCACCACACCTCAGCTCTTGGTGTAAATTATCCCTCTGAATCTTCGGAACCTTTTCATCAGCACAGACGCTCAAAGCAGTTCAGAGGGAAGAGGGACGCTTAGAGGCATAAGCTGACACACCCTGGTAAATGGGGTCCAGGGGACAAGCTCCAGACTCTTTCCCCCAAGAAAGGTATCAGGGCTTCATGATTTGTGGGATTGGGATTGAGGCAGAATCAGTGTTGTGTACCCATGAAACATTGGGACAATTTTTCTCCACAATCTTTGATTGACAAGATGCCTTATTTCAAAACCACTACCATGAATTTAGAAAATACTTTAATGAAATCTTATTTTCTTAATGTATATTTGAGATTGGTAATAGACATACAGTGTCATACATGTAGTGACTCAGGGGACAGACAATGCCTGATACATGCAGAGTGCCCATCTAACCAAGTAATAGGGCCCAAGGGTGCTGGTGGATAACAGAGTGGAGACAGAAGTCCCAGACTCCACGTTCTGGCTGGGTATTCTTGATCACTCTGAGCCTCAGTTTTCTTCTTCTGGAAAATGAGGGTGGTAATACCTCATAAGTTACTTCAAAGATGAAGTAAGATGGCGTGTATTAGGTGAATCATGGAAAATTGCTTAGATACAACCATTTTTTACCTACAAGAATGGCAGTTGCTATGGTTCAACCTGTTACACATACAGTACTCCAGACAGTCTGACACATTGGAAGGATTTGTTAAATCCTAGTGGGATGGAATAATGAGGAGTTACAGGTTCATGGACCCTCAGCAATAACTCCTTCCCACTCCTTCTGCCCACCCAAGAGTCTATGGCCATCAGTAGAGAACAGGAAGCTGAAGAATCCATTAGAAAAGAATTTATGCAATTGGTTTTGCTACCACAGATGACATTGTTGGTTAGGTGGAAAGTTGAAGTGGTTAATAAGGGCTCAGGGTTGATTGTATGTATTGCCTGGATCCCCTCTGCCTTGTGGCTGTGCAGCTAGGGGTTGGCACCATCAACTAAGCACATTTCTATTGCACTTGAAACTCGGGTGGGTGAGAGGAGGACTGAAGCAGGGAAAGGGTGGTAATACCTCTATATGGCATCACATGGAAAAAGCCAGCCAAGGTTGGGCATAGAAGTTCAAGATTTCACAGCCTGCAGAGCTCATGCAGGACACATTCTTGGGATACTTTGGTTGTAATCAAATCTGTCCTCTCTTTCCTCCTTCATAGCAAAAACTGTCAATTGGTGGATCACTATTGGATTCTATTCCAGATGGTAACTTAGTGAAGGGAGAGAAAGAAGGAGGGCATCATGCAGGATGGCAGGTAGCCAGGTTCTAGGCTATTGATTGACATGGCTCCTGTTATTTTATTCTAAGGTTGGAAGGTTGTTTTGTCCCACTTTTTTAATATTATCACAAGTACAAATTCAGGATTTGTATCAGTCAGGCACCACCTGCCAGGACTCAGTACAGCTTATTCACTGACAAATACACAAATCCCTTGATTTCTTCCTTTCCCTGCTACATAGAAAATGCATTTGTCAACATAAAAAATGCTGGGAAGCAAATCTTCATGAATAGAAGACTTTTGCATTAGTCTAAGATTTATTTATGTTTAATAGTCATCAAGGTCTTACAGTATATTCTTAATAAGCTTCATAATTTTCTGATATTTTAAAAACCCACAAAGTGACATTTACATAATAATCCTAAAACTTGCAGAAAATTATAGTTGCTAGTATAAAATCATTTAAATATCATAACCTTATAATTTACCTTATTGTTCACTTGGTGCAGTAATAATTAAGAGATTCATTCTACATATACAGTACTTTTTTGAGAGCCTGATATAAAAACAAATATCTAATTCATGTCATTAAACAGCTTATAGTTTAATTGGTTATTATAGTTATTTTCAAAAAATGATACATGAGAAAATATAGAGTCCATGGCCCTACCCACCAAAAGTTCTGATTTAGCGTACCTGGGAGATGGGTGCAGTGCAGAAATCAGCATTGACAAGGAGGGTGCAGGGTTCATGACACTCTTGGAGAAGTGCTGATTTATAAGCTAGAGAAAGTTGACTGAAAAGCCTTGGGTTACACAGACACATCACTGTTAGTGCTTTGAGCTTTTCCCTGAGTTCTCTTACATCATGCAAAGTAACACTAAGTCATAGATACTAACAGCAAAAAACCCTCTCTAAGAGGCTCCTACTTGATTATGGAACAAATGCTGTATTAGGACTTACTCATAGCAAAGCTCCAGTTCAGCAATTCTATCTAACACAAATAGATATACTTTAAGTCCGTTTGATTTAAGCCCTTTTCATTTCACACTCTCCTTTGGTAGACACCAACAAGAGCCACAAACCAATGCCTACACAGACCTTCACATTCCGGAAGACCAATATGAATTCACTGTCTGACATTCTCTTTCCTAGCTCTCTAACCCTATTCCTTTAGCATCTTCTAAGGTTTTGACAAGGTTTGGTTCTGTGTCCCCAACAAAATCTCACCTTGAATTGTAATAATCCCCAAATGTTATGAGAAAAACCCAGTGGAAGGTGACTGAATCATGGAGGCAGATTTTTCCCATGTTGCCCTTGTGATAGTGAATAAGTCTCATGAGATCTGATGGTTTTATAAAGGGAATTCCCCTGTACATGTGCTCTTGCTTGCCGCCATGTAAGACATCCCTTTGCCCTTCCTTCATCTTCTGCCATGATTATGAGGCCTTCCCAGCCATGTGGAGCTATGACGCCATTAAACCTCTTTTTTTAATAAATTACCCAGTCTCAGATATGTCTTTATTGCAGTGTGAGAACGGACTAATACTGGTTTATTTCCCAAACCATTGATTTCCCATGTGATTTCCCAAATCATTTCCACTGCTCCTCTCTGGATCCAGACCACATTCTCTAAATCTTAAGGTAACTGACAACCAGCGCTACCATTAGCCCATATAGCAACTTTATGTGAATTAGAAAATGGTGCCCATTCCTAAGACACTTCACTTCTTGTCATAAATTCTGATTTTGTCAGGACAGGTAACTGCTCTCTGCTAGAAGTTTGTCCTAATAAGTATACAAATATTAAATGCCTCTAGTTTGCCATGCTCTGCCTGCACACCACATAGGGTGGCCCTGGAAATGCCTCCAGTTTGCCATGCTCTGCCTGTGCACCATAGGGTGGCCCTGGAACGTGAGCTTTGGGGTCATTTCTGTTGTTTGTTGAAAATTTTCCACTCTAGGTTCAAACACTGATTATTTCTCCCTATCAATGAAAGGGAGGTAGAATAGATCTTTGGGTGGTGATTATGACTTACATCTTCAAGCAGAATTCTATTTTTTACTTCACTTGCTGCCTTGTGGGTGGAGTGTTTGGAATAAGTTGGATTACTGGGAGATTAGTCTTTTTGTAGGCATCCTATTTATGGGAAAAAAAGGATAGTGTCAGTTCAAGTTCTCACTATTTAACTGGAGAAAAACGTAGGGTGGGTAAAATCTGCATATACACAATGGCAAAGAAATATTTTGTCAAGAAGTAAACTACGGTACACAGGGATGAGTAATAACGTCTATAGATGTGCCTTAATCTACAAAATGAAGTGGAGAATTAACGCAATCAAGCTTTCTTTCTTTTCTCCCTCTCGTTCTCTCCCACTCTCCTCACTTTCAAAGAAAAGTACCATATGAATAATTGAGGCAAGAGGAGTTTTTTTCCTTGAATAATTCAGGAAATTGCCTCAATTTTCCTCTTCACTTTTCACTACATTTACTTATGTAGACTCAGACCATATCTACATAATGAGACTCTATTGCTACAGTACAATGAACAAGGTATTTTTTCTTTTGCCTTAGTTTTTCAATTGTTGACGTGATACTTAACTGTATCAACCATACATTGATCTGATTTCTTAAGAGAAAAAAAAAAGGATTAGCCTGGCCATCGTGGCCTTGCCTGCCCCACCCACCTTAGCTCTAGGTGCCTGCACCAGGTGGTTGGTGATTTCAAAGCAATGAGCAGTATTCTGTCTAGTAGTGTATGTTATGATGTTATTCACAAGGTTGATTTGTTCATTTGTAAATAAGTAGGATCTCGATTTTAATTCTGGGAAACTGGAAAGGAGATGATGTAAGAATGTCTGCAAGTTTCTTTTGAAAGCCAACAGAAAGTTGATTGTCATAAGAACCATTGTGGATTCTGTAATAGAAATTTGGTTTTGAATTCAGAAATGGCTTCGGGTCACCACCAGACCCATGTCTCAATTTAGGGAGCCTGGCTTATATCAGTAATTTTTCTGAAGCCAGACCTAACAGACTTATAGATTTCTGTTTATTTAGATGTTTTTTCATTATTTCAAGTGTTTCGACATGTTTGATGCATTTACAAATATTTTAATGTTTTTTCACTCTTGTTGCTATACTCTTCGTGGGAACTTTCCCATTTTATTGTTTCTGAATAATCTTTTCTTGCTAACAAAGTGCTTACAAGACATAAACCCAACCTTGCTTGATCCAGAGGTTTCCTCTGGACAACACGTCCATAGCTGCTGGCTCCAAAGGCAGCATTTCCTGCAGAAAATCAAGTACGTTTCTCCCAGAGCCAGAGTGTGGCTTCATGTCCCATCCCTGGCTTTATTAAACGTGGCATGAGCCCTGGATGAAAATCAAGCCTGGCCCAGCAGGCAGCTGAGTCATTAAATATCACCACTGTTAACATCCACATGGCATTTGTGGGCTTACTCTGAAACAATCGATTCTCTGTCCTTGGGTTCGAATTGAGCCCTTTGCCTTCCTCTCATTATCTATTCCTCCCTCCAGCTCTGTTTTTCCCTTAATTCAATTTCTTTTTTTCTTTTTTTTGTCTTTCCTTTCTCCACCTTTCTTTTTTTTTTTTTGTTATAAACACATTTTTTCTCTTTCAGTCTTTACCTTTTTATATCTTCAATATATTCTTTTCCTTTAATTTTCTTGTAAAAATATTTTTTGCCCTTGGCCCAACCCCAGTACACATAGGAATGCTCTCCAGCCTCTTGCTTTCCTATTGGAAAAGTTTATCTAGCCAGGAAGGCTTCTCCTTCAACCCAAACTCATCTCTCTCCCTGCCAACTGAGGAAGCCCTTTCTCACCTTCTAGGCTCTCACCTCAGCTCTCAGAGGGCAGCAGTCTTCCTCTATGTCATGTGGATTGTTAAGGGCATGGACTTGAGGGGGAGATAGACCTGCACTGGAGCCCCAGCTTTTTGATCATCAGCAAGTTACATAAATCCCCAGGCCCTCAGTTTCCTCCTCTATAAAATGGGGTAATCCCAAGTATTGCTGCTGTGAAGATTAAATGAAGCAATGAATGAGAGCACTTAGCATGATCCTGACCTGCAAGCTAAGGCTGAGTGAACACTTCAACAGGCCAGGCAGTGGGCTAAGCTCAGCGCTGGAATTACGGCATCTCACAGCAATGCTATGGGTTATGTATTCCTTATCCACATCCTCTCAATAAGATTGACGAAAACCAAAGGAAGTGTTCTAGTGAAGATCTCCATGATAATTACAACCATAAGGGCTGGCCCCTGGTGAACAATGGCTGTGGACCAAGCCCACTTGTAATGGACAAGAAGTGAGCCTCATGGTTACTAATCTGCATCCCAGGGCAGTGTCTGTCTCAGCTACTTGGCAGACTCCTCTACCTGCTTCAACCCTTGGAAACTAGATTTGGGTGCAATGAGGAGGGGCACAGCAGCCTCACATGTGCTGACAGAAATGTGGCACCAGACTGAGTGCGATGGCTCATACCTGTAATGCCAACACTTTGGGAAGCTAAGGCGGGTGGATCACTTGAAGTCAGGAGTTTGAGACCAGCCTGGCCAACATGGTGAAAACCTGTGTCTGCTGAAAATACAAAAATTAGCCAAGAGTGGTGGCAGGCACCCGTAATCCCAGCTACTCAGAAGGCTGAGGCAGGAGCATTGCTTGAATCCAGGAGGTGGAGGTTGCAGTGAGCCAAGATCGTGCCACTGCCACTGTACTCCAGCCTGGGCGACAGAGTGAGACTCTCAAAAAAAAAAAAAAAAAAAAAAAAAAAAAAAAAAAGAAGGAGAAAGAGAGAGAGAAAGAGAAGGAAGGAAGGAAATAAATTATAATATCAAAAAAAAAAAAAAAGAAACATGGCAGCACACTAGGAGCAGCAGGGGAAGTCACCAAAAGTCTCAAAACTTGCAGAACAAAGAAAATGCAAGTGTAATTGAGACTTAACCAGGTGCTGCTGCTCTTCTGGACTGCCCTGTCACTGTACTCACCTTCTATGGGGGCCACCTCTGGTAGACCCCCAAGGACTTAGCAGGACATGGTTTGCAGACTTCAGCTACAGGCAAATGAAGACATTTTCGACATCATTCACAGTAAGATGTCTTTGAAAGTTTAAACTCTGGTCCACTATGGCCTATCCTAAATGGGTAATCAGACCTGCAGGTATTAATTAAACTTATGGTTCCATTTATTGTAGGACTCTGGGGATTGAGCAGACAGCAAATAGCAATAAGTACTTCTGAATGTTCTCTTTGGTTTAATTACTGTACCACAGTTAGTCCATCAAACTGATGTACAATCAACAAGGTTGTATTTACTCTATACTGCTCATTTAGTGTGAGAATACTCGGGAGCTGCCAACATCTTTCTCTGATTTCGTCTGAGTCCACTGGGGAATCAAAGCAGGACCAGCCTGTGGAGGCTTTAATCTAACCTATCACAGATCAGTTCAGCAGGGAGTGCCTCTTCTTCCAGCATCTTTCTTTTTAGACATAACCTTGATTGTTGCTGGATGTTCTTCTGTTCTAACCCTGTCATCAGATGCAGCCCCAGCAGAACAAAGAGAAGAGTAGGTTTTCCCAGCATCCTCTGGTTTCCAAGGCTTCATATACCACTAACAGGGAACATTAAAAGTATAGATTCCTAAAACCCAAAGGGACCTTAGAGGTTATCTAATTCAATGGCCTCACTTTATACAAGATGAAACTGAGACCAGAGAAACAAAATGGCTCAACTAAGGTCACACGATGTCGGAGTAAGGGAATTTGAAGTTGCAACAGAGACCCACTCAAGCTAGCTGAGTTTAGTAAAGGAAGATTCATTATAAGAGTACAGGGGACTCTCAAAGGATTCAGTGGGACCTTGCAAGAAGTGGAATGCCACCAACCTCTCCCCTCTGCTTCCTCCTGAGTGTCTCCCAAGCTCTTCATTCTTGCCCCTCGTGACTTCAGATTGCATGTGGCTCTGAGTTGCCATGGTACCAAAATCTGATCCCATCTTCCAGCTTCAGTGCCTAGCACACAGGTCTCATGTCTCTTTAAATTTTGCAAATTGTTTGATTGGTTTATCTTGGGACTAAATTTCAAGTATGATGATGCAATTAATTACAGCCGAGAGCATGTACCACCTAGGCTCCCTCTTCACCATGGACTGGGGGTGGGGGAGTTCCAACAAAGCAATAAGATATAAACGGACACCCAGAATAGTAGTAGAGCCCACACCAATATCCAGATTTTCCAACTCTGCATCCAGGACCCTTCCTACCACATTACGCCTACTCTAAATATCGGACCAAGGATTGCCCTTCACTAGAAGATAAACGGAGTTTGCAGCTAGGATTACTTTGGAAACAGTGGCTCTGTAACGGAGGCCTTCCAGTGGCTGCCTGTAAAACATCAAGAAACCATTGCAGCAGTTACCTTATATTTTGATTCCCTATCCATAATACAATTAGAGAGAGAGAAACAGAGAGACAGAGAGAGAGAGACAGAACATCAAGAACAAATAAGAATAATCAAAACACAAACGTTGGGCTTCCTTCTCAATAATCCCATGAAAACCACATCTCAGGGGCCTTAGCAGAGCCCTTACCTGGGTAAGTAATTGAACAGATGAGAAAAATGCCTTCACATCACCTTTCTCTCCTAGAATAATCCAAACATAATTTTCACATTTGATCCTCTAGTATCTAAACTACTTCAATTTGCTATTATTGTTAAGGAAGGAACAAACCGTGCCATTTTAAATTGAGATTTCAATTCTCTTTCTATTTCCTCCTTCCCATCAGACTAGATTTCCTTCTTAGTGCATGAAGCCAGGTACAACACATTCATTCATATTTCTCTCTTGACCTAACTCTTCCTGGACTTCCTGTTTCCAGAAGGCAGTCTTATCTTACAGGTAAAATAAGAGACAACTTAAATGAACCCATGCAGATAGTAAAAGCAAAATATGTATTGGGTGAGATCTTGTGTTGCTATCTTCAAAAGGAAAATCATGTCACTGGGAAAGGTACTGAGCTGGTGGTTGGGAGAACTGAGCTGTAATCCTGGGTGTGGAGCAAACTAGTTGTGGGAAAAAGACAGCGTTGCTTTGGGAGCTGAGTGTGGTATTGTGCAGAGTGAAATCAGTGATCTCTTTTTTCAGACATGCCCAGCTACACCGTCATGAGCCCTGGTCACTCTAGAAGGTGCTGTTCACTCCCCAGGCCACACCACTGGGAATGACCAGTATGTGGCCAAGGCAGCCTGAACCAGAAAGCAGAAACTCTTATTCGGCTCCCAACTCTGGGATCCACTACCTTCCACAGGCCATTTGCCCTCTCACCCTTTTCCTCACTGAGAAACAGGGAATTTGGGACAGAACAGTAGATCTTGGCCTTTCCAGATTTTAGGCTCCTTTGAAAAATGTGGTACATGCTATGAATCCTCTCTCCAGAGAAACCCACACACACCTTAAGGGTTATGCATGATTTCAGGAGGCTCATTTAACCACCTAAAGCCTGTCTTTGAACTTGATTTGTTTATTCATTTGTTTCTTTGTTAGTTACTCTGTTGCCCAGGCTGGAATGCAGTGGTGCAATGACAGTTCACTGCAGTCTCAACTCCTGGGCTCAAGCGACCCCCCTTCCTCAGCCTCCGGAGTAGCTAGGACTATGGGCACATGTCACCACACCCAGCTAATTTTGCTTATTTACTTTTTTAAAGACAGGGTCTTGCTATGTTGTCCAGGCTTGTCTTGAACTCCTGGACCCAAGCAATCCTCCCATCTCGGCCTCCCAACATGCTGGGTTAACAGGCATGAGCCACCACACATGGCCTTGAACTTGGTACTGACTCATAAACCCTAAGTTAATTTCCATTGAACTAGACAACCTTTAAGGCATGTCCAGCTCTGGGAGTCTGTGAATACCAATTATCCCCAAGTCTGCCTATGGCATAAAAGAATTTCAGCACTTTGTGCAACGTGAGAGATCATCAACTCTATTCTCTCCTTTTGCAGATGAAGAAACTGAGGGCTAGAGAGCCTGAACTGGTTGTCTATGATCACAGAGCCTATAGAGCTGGGGCTAGAGCCTCCATCATCTGGTGTAGGTTGCATGGCATTCTGAGGTGGGTGCTGCAAAGCATTAGCAATGTCTGACTACTGGAGGCTCATGAAGATACGGCTCTTCCTCTGGCAGTTCTCTACTTGCCAGGCCCTTGTGGCTGTGATCTCCTGATTTAAGAGAGCTGATCAGACATTGTCCTGGAGTTCCCTGCATTGCAATAAAAGACCAGATACCACCTTGAGACATTTTGGTTGCAATATCATCCAGCACTGGATGTCAGTGAGCAGCCAAACCTGGTTTCATTTCAAAAGGCAGACGGAAGCAGTGCTCATGTGTGGTTCCTAATGGCACCGTCTGAATTCCACTGATGCCAGCCAATCCGGGATAAGAAAATGCACATCATCTCTTATTAGTGAGATCTGTAGCTTGAGAAAATAACAGAAAGTTCGGTTATGCCCTGCCTCACCTGAAACCTCCGCTTTTTGATAATCGCACTCCAGAGTTGTGTCACATTCCATAAATCACACGTATAGAGGAAGGCTTGAAGCATTTTCTCAAGTGTGTATAAAATCCGGAGTTCTTTTTTTTTTTTTTTCTTTTTTGCCAGTCTCGACGAGCAGTGGGTGTCTGGGTGGGCGGATTGAGTGACACGTTAGTGAGAAAGTTCCCTCCCCTTGAAGAGCTCCTCGAAAAAGGAGTCAGAGAGATATCATTTGAGAAAGTGACAGGCAGATCATGTAGCCTCGGCGCCGAGGAAAAAGGGTTTAAATCTGTCAGAATCCTGAATTCAGAACAGCGCTGGTATCGAGAAGGGAGTGAACCAAACCTCACTAACCTCTCTGTCAGCGCCGGTTTTTTATTTCATGCAAACCCCTGGAGGAGCATCTCAAATCGCTCCTTCTTCTCTTTCAACATCCTGCAGCTAAAAACGAGATCCCAGCAGCTACACGGCAAGAGGGGCATTCTTCACCTCCCATTTGTTCCCAAGGAAGTCTCCCTCCATTCCTCGCCCTCCCTGCACTGGCTGCAAAGGTCTCCCAATTACCTCCTCTACCTGCCACATCAGAAAGTATAGTACGTGAGTTGCCAGAAATCCAGCGAGTCTGAGGACATGCCACAGTGGCACAGCCATGACATGAGAACAGATGGAAAACTTCTCAGGAACAAAATGTGCACACAAAAAAATGGATTCTGGCTTTGAAGTGGATATTCACGGTGCAGCTTTCAAGTCTTCTGAAAAACCCAAACTCAAACCTGACCTACTTAGGCAGTGTTCTTATTTATGTCTCAGACGAAGGAGCTGCATATGTAGCAAATGAGAACTATTCATCCCCCACGCCCATTTCTTTATGTTTATAGAGCAGAGCAAATTTTGCTTTTTAATTTCTCCCCAGATTGTCTCCATGAAAGTGGATATCTACGTTAACTCTGGTCAAAATCTGTACGTTCCCGTCCGCATAAATGCATTTACATTTTCATTGAGTGTGTGGGTTAATACCGTTTAAAAGAAAAAGAATGAGACTACAGTTGATCCATGTTTGTCATCTTAGTTGGCAAACCAGCTGCATGGCGTCTCTATTATTAATGCTGCAGTTCAGATTTACTGATGTTCCAACATGCAAACCGTGTAAATTTCTGCTAGAGAGCCTACATGAGCAAAGCAAAGTATAGAATTGAGGCTATTACCTAGTTGTCTCAAGCCAAAATAGACATTAGTTTCAATTATCTGGGTTTCCAGGAGAAAGCCTTTTAACCTTCATTATCAGGATAATTACTTCAACTCTCACCCTTTGTACATGCAATCAAAACCGTAAAGTTTTAATCCCAGTGGCAGACAGTCACCTCAAATCTGTTTTACCATACACATGCAAAGTGCACACCTTCTAAAGAGGACGTGCATTCTTGTAGCTCTGTTTAAAGGTGTCCTCCAAAGAGGAACTGCTCTTTAGCAAAGCGGTTGACACAGGATGTCGCATCACTCAGCAGTGAGTCAGACCCCCTTGGATTTTGTCAGAAACAGAGAAAGCCAGCTTTAGGAATCCAGGGCCGAATGTTTCCATGCACGCTGAAACATATTCTTTTTCTTCCTGATGAATGTGTTAATCCTGCCCCTTCTTCTTTTTCTAATGTTTCAAGTTTTTTGTCTCTCACTATGTTGCCCAGGCTGGTCTCGGACTCCTGACCTCAAGCGATCCTCCCAGCTTGGCCTTCCAAAGTGCTGGGAATACAGGTGTGAACCACCTTGCCCAGCCCCACCTCCTCTTATTGAATAGGGAAGGGTTGGATGAATAGCAGCTGAGAATAAAGAAATAATGTATGGAGTCTTATTATATGACGTACTTTCTCTTTCAATTCTCAAAACGAGTTTATGTTCAGTGTTTAATAGTACATTTTTATCAGTCCAACTCTCATCTTTTCAATTAAGCAAATGAGTATTGCAGCCCTGGGGCATGGTCCTGGCTGTGACTCCCAGCACCTGCATTCTCCTGAGCTGCAGTCACCGGAGCCAGAGTCTCCTGCACATGGTACTCTGGCATCAACATCATCATCACCATCACCCTCACCACGAGGACCCTCAGCAATGATCTCACCTGAAACTGTGACTTCAGTGTACACACCTTCCTGTCCCCTCACTCCTGGCCTGGACCACATCCCCTTCCTAAGAAGTTGCTCTAACCTGAACAGAAAGCCCTCCTCCCTCCTCTCAGGAAAAGACGAGCTCCATTTCTAGGTAACACTGCTGAGTCTGTGCCTGCAAAGTGGGCATCCCCTACTCAGCCTACTTAGCCCAGCAACGTTAGATGAAAATAAATGCAGGTATCAGAGTATTTCTCTTACCTGCAGCTGGCTCCCAGGTCATGCTGTGTCAGAGCTGGCACCCTGATATTGGACTTCCCAGCCTCCACACTGAAAGAAATAAATTTCTGTTGTTTAAGCCATCTCATCTATGGGATTCTGTTATGGCAGCCGGAGGAGACTATGGAAAACACCCTCTGAGTTGCTCCACCCACCTTACCCCTTCTGAGCCCCACATTTCCCTTCTCCCAGTTATCGCCCCATCTGAGTATCTGGACTTGCTCTGAACTCAAAGATTGACCAGGAACCTACTATGTGCTTGATGTTTTGGGGCCAATTCTTGTAAGACCCTGTGCCCTCCAGTTAAACAACTGATATTGGCATCCCTGTGAGATGCTTATGGTCCGGCTAACATCAGCTGCGACTCTGGGTTCAGAGAGCAAAGTAAATGAAATACAGCTATGTTGGCTTCTGCCCCATTAGGAAAGGGAAAAATCAATGTTTGCCAAATGTAGAAGGACAAAATCAATAATGAAAGAAATTTTATTTTCAACCTTCTAAGGGAGTATTACGAAGAAGAGAGAGTGAAAATTATTATTATTTATTGATGTATATAGCACCTTCTGAAAGCCTCAAAGTGTTTTATAGAATTACAAAGTGCCTTCGCCCTTTTCTGCGCACAGATCGCTTTGTTCTGCTCCTGCGAAGCCCTCGCTAGAGGGGCAAGTGTAGGAAGCATTAGAGCAACATGATGCCACAGCAACAGGGGGAATTACTTAAAGTTGGCATCCTATTTATTTAGGGGAAAAAAACAGAAAGAAATAATTAGTAGCGCAGTGAGGTCAGCACACCCTCGTCTTGCAGAAAGTTCCTGAGGAAGACACCTCCTCTTCTGATATTTAGATGGCATCATAATATATGTTGTTTGGCAGAAAGAGAAAAACCTCTCTCCACCCTTCTCCAATGTTCCTTCGTTGGAACAAGCAGCACATTTGGGGAGAATCAGCCACCTGCTGCCAACATCTTAATGCAGTTCCTGGCAGAGGAGTTTTGATAGATAGATTCAAAGCCATGAGTGTAAACGACTGAACAAAACTTTCAGGGGGATAAGACGTCAAAGGAACGAGGCTACAGCAAGCAAGGCCTTCCGAGGTTGGCAGCTGTCTGAAAAATTCACAAAGGGAATAGTCAGAATGAAATCCTATAAGGGCAGAGCGATTTCAACTTTTCAAGTTCCTCTCACTTTGAACTTTGTAATGATCCGTTGAGAAAGAGAGGGCAGGAATCATTAACCCCATGTTACAGAGGCTCATAGAGTGTGGGTGACTTACCCCAATTCATTCAGCTATTTACTGGCAGAGCTAAGAATGAAACCTGGTCTCCAAGATTCTTAGAGCCAGAAAGAAGACGAGAGATCAAGAAGCTCAACTCTTTACCCCAAACAGGAATCCCTTCCACAGCACCCCTGAGAATCAGCAAATCTGGAATACTGAATTCATCACTTTGCAAGAATTGCATTTACTCTTTAAATTATTATTTGATCTTTTAATTATTAAAACACAAAAATGTACCTCCGTATGCTGTCCCCTGATTTCTCCTAATTCTGCCATCTAGTCTTATCCAATCTGTCTCACTTCCAGGTAAGGACCCTGCAGATGAGGAAGGCTGGAAGATGAGCACCCCTGTCCACTCTTTGACAAACATCTCCAGTTCCCTCAAGGGTTGTTCCTATATTGCTGTTTTCAGATATTTCCCTCTCCTACCCTGGACAGTTCCAATCTGTCTCTATTACACATTAAAATACTATGCTAAGAACTCCACAGAAATTCCAAATATCGTCTGACATCATGAGACAGTAAGAGTATTTCCTCTAGTTTTCTGGATACTACAAGACATGCTTTGAAGGGAATCTTCATTCACACTGTTGACTTCAAGTGATCTACTCAAAATCCAAGGTCTTTTCAGAGGAACTGCCAGATTTTCCAACCACCAGCACCCCATCCTGTATCTTTGCAGTCAATCTCTAAACTTCAGTGGAGGACTTTACATTTAGAAGTATTGAACTGTCTCTTATTCATGCCCATTAGTTCAACCTGTTGAGCTCTTGCAACTCCTGATTCCGTCTTCCAGCACACTGTCCTGTGTAGTTTGTGGATCAGCCCTTCTACAACTTCTTTCAGGTTAGTAATAAATCAATTCAGTGAAAGAGAGCCCAGAGTTGAGCTCTATGACAGGCATTAGTGAGTTCATTATTGGTTGGCATTAGCTCATGAATCCACACACTGGTTATCCAACTAGCAATTAACTTTCCCAACTAGTGTTCCCTGCACGTACTTCTTGTTAGGCATTGCTCTAGGGTCAGTCACAGGTAAAAGCTACTTTAAGAATAAGAGGGATGAAGTATGCAAAATCTCCCTGAATTCACTGTTGCTACCCGCTTTGCTTTCTGTCCCTAGCTCCATTGCCACTCCAGCTTCTCCCCAAGCCTGATGTCCCCGCTTCTGCTCCTGTAATCACTTTTCCTTAGGGTTTTGATGTTCCTGTGTCACTATCCCAATGAACCACCTTGCCCAGTGTAGACTTCAGCTTCTACTTGAAAGCTCTCCCTTGAAGCCAGCTGGCCTTACTCCGTCACTCCTTTTGTCTCTTATGGTGTCCCTTGTTCCTGCAGCTCACACAGCTTCATCTTGTCTACACAAACATTATAAGAAACTAAGTCAAAATCTCTAATAAAATCCAAATATATCATACTGTAGCATTCAGTTATCTATTAAGTTTGGTTACCTTATCAGGAAAAAATGTTCACCTCTATATGGATTGCTGGACCATAGTTTCTGTATGTGGAGTTCACCTCCGTGTGACCTTGGCTCCCCTTCTCCTGGAAGCTTCCACTGTCCTTCACATGCCGTCGACATGGTTTCCACATAGCACAGTGTGATCCACACCCAGGTTCGGTTGATTGGTCGAGGTGGCCAACTGCCCCAAATTGAGCCAATTACATTTCTTTTATAGAAATAAACACTGAAACTGAAGCAAAGAAGCTAATTTCTCCTGCGTTACCAGACTCAAGGTGTGGTGCTTGGAAGCCACTGGCTGCCATGTTTACTGTCCTGTGGACCAAGAAGAAGTCCCCTACCTGTGACTGGAGAGAAGACAGACATGGAAGGGTTGGGAGGCACAGAGATAGCTGACCATGCAAATCCTAAAAACTCAGAGCCTGGTTACTGTTCTTTCTGACATGAACCGCATTCTTCTCCTTGGGTCCTAAGAGACACCCAATATTTTTAAAACAAAATCCCTTTTTATTTTAGTAGCTTGAGTTGAGTTTCTGTAATTTGCACCAAAGAGTCCTAAGGGATAATAGTGACAAGCACGACCCCCACCCCCAGAGCCACCCCACTGCTCCAACCTTTCTGGACTGTACCAGTGGAGTCCTCCAAACACAGTCAACCTCAAAGAGCTCTGGGGCTGTAGGAAAAGAAAGATCACTGAATAAATGTATCTCACTTCATTCTCTCTGGGCCATTGGTAACAACAGATAAACAAAGCCTTATGTTCTTTCACATTCTTGAGCAGCACAATTCCTTTTTATCATGCTGTTTATTTCACAGTCTACTTTTTTTTTCCTTTTTCTTTCTTGATGGCCTCCTATTTACAGCACAGGAAAGTCCCTCTACCAGGCCACAGTCCAAATCATGGACTATTATAGGCCACAGGGAGAGAAAGCCTGGCAAGATAGAGGCAGCTGAGAGTATCTGCTTATTTTGGTGACTTCAAGTTGAACAGTGAAGGGAATTTCCAGTTGAATAGCCCTTCTGAGCACAGCTCAAATGTTTCATGAGTCTTCTGTTCATAGCCCAGTCACGTCCCCTGGTAAATACCTGAGACAGCCTCTTTTTTAATTATACTTCTTGGTTAAAACCAAACAACTTCTATGAGCGAGAAAGGAAAAAAAAAATGAATGAACTGTGCACAGTCCTAAATTCAGTCAACTTCACAAACATAGACACAACAACTAGATAGAGAAGGGCTTCGGCCAGGCGCAGTGGCTCATGCCTGTAATCCCAGCGCTTTGGGAGGCCAAGGCGGGTGGATCACCTGAGGCCAGGAGTCTGAGATCAGACTGACCAACATGGAGAAACACCATCTCTACTAAAAATACAAAATTACCCGGGCATGGTGGCACATGCCTGTAATTCCAGCTACTAGGGAGGCTGAGGCAGGAGAATCGCTTGAACCCAGGAGATGGAGGTTGCAGTGAGCTGAGATCATGCCATTGCACTCCACCCTGGGCAACAAGAGAGAAACCCCATCTTGAAAGAGACGCTTCATCATTCGAGGTCAACCAAGCGTGTCTGAGTTCTGCTCCTGGAATCTCCACATCACGTGGGAGTCACCAGCCTTCCAGTTCAGGAGGAAGAAAGTCTCCCTCCAGCCCAATTTGTGCATCACTAGGCAATATGAACATGAAGACCATCAGACTCAGGGGCCATGACAATGTCCCTACAATGTTCTTGAGAATATGTCAGAAGAGACAACAACAGGGCTTAGGTTCTAAGTAACTAGAACAAATACATATTATAAGTTCCCTAGGGTCATGATCCCTGTTTAGTTTACTATTTTTCACCTCTCATAGCTCCTAAAATGGGGAGCAGCTACATAATTTGCAGAGCCCGCTGCAGAATACAAATGCAGCACGCCTTGCTCAAAAATGAAGAATTTCAAGACAAAGACAGCAGAGCATTTAAACAAAGGATGGGGGCCTATGTGACTGCATAGGTTGCATATCCACGAACCCAGCCTTGTCCATAATACCTTGGCCATGCGTTGTGTAGAATAAATGCTTATTAATGAATCAATGAATCGAATGACCAGGACCAGAGGCAGAAGGGAACCAAAGGGAAAGAGCATACTCCTCCTTGAAGCAAGCAACCCGTTTGTATCTCTTTTGGGCTTCTGCTTGGAATCCTTGTAACAAAGGTTTCCAGTATTACATAAAGTTTGAAAAACGCTGTTCCGTGAAAGTATTTTTTTGTAGAATTTAGGGCACAGTGTCACTCATAACTAGGTTCTTACTAAATCAAATCAGGTATGGATTGAATAGGCGAAGCCGTCAAGACAGAGCATCATGGAAAAGACACAATCCGACATGCAGAATTTAAATCTTTTTTAGAGCACACTGCTCCTTATAAATAATCCGTGAGTCCATGGCTTTGCTCTGCCCACTCCCCTGCGCTAAACAGCATCTTACCAATGCCGTTTCATACCACTTCCCCAATTCGTTCCTTTAAATTCTCATTTCTACCTAAGGCCTCAGTCCCTGTTATTGGCACCTCATATCAAAGTACCTGTCTGTAGGACTGTTGCAACAAAGTGTTCAGTCCTTGGAGAAGCTGCATGTTGCAGTAACCTTGGTCTGCTCTTTAAAAGCAAAGGATGGGGATGCTGACCAAGCGTTTTCTGAGAAATGAGTGTAAATTACAGGAAACAGTGTATAAATTAAAGGAACTGCCTAATATAATTAGCCACACAGGAAATGTAACAGGTCTGGAAAACAAAAGTGTAATTTATGAGGAAATATCAATTGGAATAATGTAAATAATGGGGTTTTTCACTGTGGTTTCTAGTTACTTATGGAACTAAGGTTGCAATTAGGTGAGGAAGTGCTTATCGAAATCTAGGAAGATTCTCTAAAGGTTCTGCTTTAGAATGTCACCCCACCTTCAGGAAAGATCCTTAATTAACGGTATGATTTTGGTAAGATCCATAACGGGCCCAGGTGAGTCTCCCCACTCCTCACACTGTACTTACCAGGCCTAACAAATACAGCCTAGCTCTTAGCCGGGATTCTCGGGGGAAAACTCTCTAATATGATTTCATTTGACACTTAATTCCCACCCACCTTTGCCTCACTCACATTTCTCACTGTTTCCCTCTGAAGTGGTCAGATACTGGCAACATCTGCTTGTTTAATATCATACATATAAATAAAAACCATTATTGGTGTTCTTGTATGCCTCTCCATGTATTAATTTCACCAACTTCCTCTTCAGCCTCACCTTTTCTGTCTTACAAAGCAGTTAGGCTCTTGACACGAAAAAAAATACATATATATTTAATAAGCCCAGGGACTCACTACATAAATGGAAACATAACACAAACCTCTAAGCAATGATGAACCACATCAGCTTTAACTGGAGCTCAGGCTCAGACACAGATCCTTTTTAATTAAAGAAAAACAACTTGTGTTTGTTAATGTATATATTTTTTTACTATAAAAACCTGATGGTTACTTACCCTGAGACCTTAACTCTGCCCTAGTGTATTGCAAAGGAATTGACTAGGGTAACACAGAAAAACAATGGCGGTGAATGCAAACACACTCAATGCCAGTGCTTCTTGAGTTCTCTAGGCCCAGATCACTAACGACAGCAAATTGACAAAATGACTAACGGAGCAGAAAACAAAAACTATGCTTCACATCTGTTTCTGCTCCACTGCTGTTTCTTAAATAGGAGACCTGCCACCCGTCTGGCGGTCCAGCGGCAGCCACAGACTGACCCTCCTCTCTTCTCTTTCTCTTCTTGTCTCCTGGGATGGGTCCTTCAGTCTGTGCACTCCACACACACACGCTGTGCCAGCCCACAAAAGCCCTCTCCCACCTTGGTGCCCTCCACCGCCCCATGTACCCTTTTCTCTAGAGGCAGAGGCCACAGAGATGCTCCCCCTCCTCCTACATGGGGAACAGCCTCCTTCCCCACCCTGCCCCTGTCCACACCTGGTGGCCTAAGAGGTCAGGAAAATGATCCTGCCTCCCCAAAACACTGTAAATCTACACCCCAAATAAGCACTTTTTCATTTTGAACAACTCTGAGGAAGAGAATGAGAAAGTAGATTCTAGATTGTTTTTTTAATTCCTTGGTGAACATATGGTTGAAGGTTAAAAACTGAGCTCACCAAATTTTTCTGGTCTCATCTATGGGTCTTTTATGACCCTGATAACAAGGGGCGATTGGCTTCTTGGTATTCACAGTGTTTTAAAGGTAGAGATAGTGACATATATTTCGACACAAAGAAAAAAATATAGCCTCTTCCTTATTCTTACTTCTGGCCATCACAGAGATCCTTCTTTATAATTACTTGGGCTATTGCTATTACGGCCATCATTTTCGCTGTTTACTATTATGGGTATTTAGAGGCTCATAAAAATGTGAGCTTCCTCAACGCTTAGACAGCACGAGAGATAAATCAGAACACTGGCTGACTGGATGAAACCTGACTGGAAACAGCTGGATTGCTCTCTTGACTAAATATTTACAAAAGGCATGATTATATCACTGAGTGACACTGTGCGAATATAACAATTTATCAATCATCTTGTTTAACACCAATCCCCGCAGGAAGGGCTGCATTCCCACTTAACAATAAAAATCTGCTGTATGCTAATTAATTTCCTTATTTTCACTTAAGGTTATTTCAGACACGTATGCCCCTGTGCTTTTATAACAGCACATTTCACACCGAGACCAAACAAATATTTTATAGGTCAAAAAGTGGGTGGGGGGTGTCAGGTTAACTATTAATCTCGGCTCACATGCAGTCTTTTGGGATGATGGTCAGGAAGAGTGGACACGTGAAGGGGTTGTCTGGGGATCTGGTTACGGAAGATGCTGCTAATTCTGAAGAATTTAAGAAAAATTAAATGGCAGACACTGGTAGCCTCGTGAATTTTAATAAAGAAATGTGAGCCAGTGGTGATTTGCCATACAAGTAGCCATGGTGAAGCAGGTCCATTGTTACCATGCAGAGCACTGCCCAGTAATGAGCTTTAGCAGAAGCAGAGGGACGCATGGTCCCTGTTCTCCAGCACCCGTCAGCCTCACGGGAGCAGCTGGATAGACCCAGGCTGCCTTGCACAACATCATAAATGCAAACCTCTACAAAACCAGTTAGCAGAGGAATTCTGGGAAGATGGCTGTGGTATTAACAGAACAATTTTTGATCTTCCAGAATTGTCACGTAAAACAGAGCAGGTAGATAGCAAAACCAACAAAACACATGGACAACATCTGTAACAAAACTAGATGACAAGGTTTTGGCCGGGCATGGTGGCTGACACCTGTAATCCCAGCACTTTGGGAGGCCGAGGCGGATGGATCACCTGAGGTCAGGAGGTGGAGACCAGCCTGGCCAACATGGTCAAACACTGTCTCTCCTAAAAATACAAAAATTAGCCATGCATGGTGGCAGGGACCTGTAATCCCAGCTACTTGGGAAGCTGAGGCAGGAGAATCACTTGAACTCGGGAGGCGGAGGTTGCAGTGAGGCAAGATCGTGCCACTGCAGCTCTCCAGCCTAGGCAACAAGAGTGAAACTCCGTCTCAAAAACAAACAACAAAAAAACTAGATGACAAAGTTTCTATGCAAATCCCAAAATACAAGTGGGCGTCCTAAAGTCCCAACTGCCCAATGCCAACATGTCATTGGAGTCTGTGAGGAAGAAAACAGAGACAAGGAACAGGACAAGCTTGTGAGCAGAACCCCAAACGAACAGCAAGCATTCCCAGGGAAGTGTGCTGGGCTGATCTGAGAGGAGCCACTGAGTCCAGAAAGAGTTTTCGTCTGCATCATGGGCCAGCACAGGGGCCTGTGGCTACCAGATCAGAGGGGCTCAAGTCATCTAGCTCCTCTAAACCCTCCAAACTGACCACCCAAGTCTCCCTTCCAGGAAGGGGCCCACACTGAGGAGACACTGTCAGGAATGCAACCACAATCTTGCAGCAGAGGGACAATAGAGGCAAAGGAAGGAGAAGATGCAGATGAAAGCGGGGCACAGCGGAAGGAAAACAGTCAGGAAATAGCAAGGTGGTTGCCCCTTGTTTCCTATCACTATACAAAAACAACCTAAGAGGGAGAGGCACAAAGTTAGCAACTCTAAGAGCTTATTCTTCTAAAAAAATGGGAAAACTAAACCACATAAAAGCGAGCAACAGAAAAACATACAGGTCAATTCCAATACAAATTGACTGTAAGAAAAAATTAGTATCAGAATGACATCCCTAAAGACAATGAAAACATGCCAGAAAAATATACTGAAAAACAAAAGAAGATCAAAACTATAATATACTTTTTCAAAATAAGCTAAAAGCCATTAAGAAAATGATATGATGTGACAGACCAATGTCTATCAGAGTTAGAAAAACTCAAACGAGGGGATAAAACTCAAGAAAAAATTATACATAAAGGAAAAAATTATTTTAGAAATAAGACAAAAGTATTAGGAACACAGGCAAACACACACAATAAATAATGCCTTCTTGAGGTATAAAGGAGGGGATTTAAAAAAAAAAAGAAAAAGACATTTTCAAAAAAAATGTTTGAGTTTCAAGACATGACAAATACTGGAGATAACCAAAGAAATCTAAATGTGAATAATAAAAGTCCCTGAAAAAAAGAAAATCAAAGCAAGAGAGCAGAACAAATAATAATAATTCACAAAAACTGTCCTCAACTTAAAAAAGTATGAGATCACATATTGAAAGAGCTCTGTGTATACTTGAGAAAATCAGCCCAGAATGACTAATACCAAGACATATTCTAATAAAACTGCTGGACTTTAAAGAAAAAAAATCATTTGGACATTGAACAAATGAGATTATGATTTATCAGATGAAATTAGGTTTTCATTAGATAATTAAATATCAACTCTTGTGCCAAGAGAAAATAGAAAAACATATTTAAGATACTCAAGGAAAGAAAATATGAGTGAGAGATTTTATACCCAGCAAACCTGACCTTCAAGTAAAGAAGGTTCAAACTCTTACTGACACGCAAAGCTCAGGAAATATTCTGTCCATGAGCCCTTCCTAAGGAATCTATTAGAAAACAAGATTTAGAAAAATAAAATGACTAGAAGGGCTTTCACAAAAAGACTTGTGATGAACATTAAATATGTAATTACTTGTAGAATCAAGAGTAAATGGGAACCAACAGACAGTGACTGTAATGTGTAGTAGCTGAATGACCTGACACAGTAGATATAGAACTGTAGATATAATAGAACAGCCATTTTTTTTTTAGTGGGAGAACAATGAGTATAACATATTTCCTGTAAATTAGCAAAAACTTACAAGTCTCTGCATTCAGAGACTTGATCAGACTCAGATTTTATTCTTTTAAAAAAAAATTATACCTTTATGTTCTTTCATCAATAACCAACATGATGTCAGGTTCTCATTATTTTTCAATAAAAACCATATGTAACTATTTTTAGTAATTCTATTAAACTGTTTTCAGTAATTAAAATTTGTGGTAGTACTATCGGTATTGCTATTCCTAGGTCTTTTTTAATATGTAATTTGAAATTAAACAAATGATAATCTAACACCATCATTTCCTGTGTCCTTCTTGATGTGGAAGAAAAAGATACAGCGATAAGGTAGAAGAGTTTACATAAAACATAACAAATCCTGCAGTCCTGAATTTGAATTAGAGGTATTAGTCTGAACATAAGAGGTATTTTAAATCAAAATACAAGCACCCACATACAGGTTTACTGCCTAGCTCTGTTCACTTGAAAAGTCTAAAAAGAATAAGCAATCCAGGAACAATGAGTATTTTTGGTTCCTAGGCTGTGGTCTTGAAATATGATTTTCCAATTTTTTTTTAATTTTTTTTAATTATTTTTTATTATTATACTTTAAGTTCTAGGGTACATGTGCATAACATGCAGGTTTGTTACATATGTCTACTTGTGCCATGTTGCTGTGCTGCACCCATCAACTCGTCAGCACCCATCAACTCGTCATTTACATCAGGTATAACTCCCAATGCAATCCCTCCCCCCTCCCCGCTCCCCATGATAGGCCCCGGTGTGTGATGTTCCCCTTCCCGAGTCCAAGTGATCTCATTGTTCAGTTCCCACCTGTGAGTGAGAACATGCAGTGTTTGGTTTTCTGTTCTTCTGATAGTTTGCTAAGAATGATGGTTTCCAGCTGCATCCATGTCCCTACAAAGGACACAAACTCATCCTTTTTTATGGCTGCATAGTATTCCATGGTGTATATGTGCCACATTTTCTTAATCCAGTCTGTCACTGATGGACATTTGGGTTGATTCCAAGTCTTTGCTATTGTGAATAGTGCTGCAATAAACATACGTGTGCATGTGTCTTTATAACAGCATGATTTATAATCCTATAATCCTTTGGGTATATACCCAGTAATGGGATGGCTGGGTCATATGGTACATCTAGTTCTAGATCCTTGAGGAATCGCCATACTGTTTTCCATAATGGTTGAACTAGTTTACAATCCCACCAACAGTGTAAAAGTGTTCCTATTTCTCCACATCCTCTCCAGCACCTGTTGTTTCCTGACTTTTTAATGATTGCCATTCTAACTGGTGTGATATGGTATCTCATTGTGGTTTTGATTTGCATTTCTCTTATGGCCAGTGATGATGAGCATTTTTTCATGTGTCTGTTGGCTGTATGAATGTCTTCTTTTGAGAAATGTCTGTTCATATCCTTTGCCCACTTTTTGATGGGGTTGTTTGTTTTTTTCTTGTAAATTTGTTTGAGTTCTTTGTAGATTCTGGATATTAGCCCTTTGTCAGATGAGTAGATTGCAAAAATTTTCTCCTATTCTCTAGGTTGCCTGTTCACTCTGATGGTAGTTTCTTTTGCTGTGCAGAAGCTCTTTAGTTTAATGAGATCCCATTTGTCAATTTTGGCTTTTTGCCGTTGCTTTTGTGTTTTAGACATGAATGTCCTGAATGGTACTACCTAGGTTTTTCTAGGGTTTTTATGGTATTAGGTCTAACATTTAAGTCTCTAATCCATCTTGAATTAATTTTCATATAAGGAGTAAGGAAAGGATCCAGTTTCAGCTTCCTACATATGGCTAGCCAATTTTGTTTGAATCTTTCCCCATTTCTTGGTGTAAAGATCAATGGCTTGGTATTATTTCTGAGGACTCAGTTCTGTTTGTCTATACTCTGTTTTGGTTAATGCTGTTTTGGTATAGTTTGAAGTCAGGTAGCGTGAGCTTTGTTCTTTTGACTTAGGATTGTCTTGGAGATGCGGGCTCTTTTTTGGTTCCATATGAACTTTAAATCAAGTTTTTCCAAACATTGGTAGCTGCATTGAATCTATAAATAACCTTGGGCAGTATGGCCATTTTCACAATATTGATTCTTCCTATCCATGAGCATGGTATGTTCTTCCATTTGTTTGTGTCCTCTTTTATTTCACTGAGCAGTGGTTTGTAGTTCTCCTTGAAGAGGTCCTTTACATCCCTTGTAAGTTGGATTCCTAGGTATTTTATTCTCTTTGAAGCAATTGTTAATGGAAGTTCATTCATGATTTGGCTCTCTGTTTGTCTGTTACTGGTGTATAAGAATGCTTGTGATTTTTGCACATTAATTTTGTATCTGAGGCGGGTGGATAACCTGAGATCAGGGGTTCGAGACCAGCCTGGCCAACATGGTGAAACCATGTCTCTACTAAAAATACAAAAATTACCTGGGCATGGTGGTGGGCGCCTGTAATTCCAACTATTCAGGAGGCTGAGGCAGGAGAATCACTTGAATTTGGGAGACAGAGGTTGCAGTGAACTGAGATTGTGCCATTGCACTGCAGCCTGGGCGACAAGAGCGAAATTCCATCTTGAAAAAATAAAAATTTTGTATCTTTTTTTTTTTTTTTTTACAAAATTTTTTACAAAATTTTTATTTTTTCAAGATGGAATTTCGCTCTTGTCGCCCAGGCTGCAGTGCAATGGCACAATCTCAGTTCACTGCAACCTCCGTCTCCCAAATTCAAGTGATTCTCCTGCCTCAGCCTCCTGAATAGTTGGAATTACAGGCGCCCACCACCATGCCCAGGTAATTTTTGTATTTTTAGTAGAGACATGGTTTCACCATGTTGGCCAGGCTGGTCTCGAACCCCTGATCTCAGGTTATCCACCCGCCTCAGCCTCCCAAAGTGCTGGGATTACAGGCATGAGCCACCGCACCTGGCAGTCATCCATTTCTTGGAGAATAGGTGGGGTAAGAGATGTAAACATAAGAAGATGAGCCCAGTACACCTGGACACAGCAGATAGCAAGAAAGCCGTCAGGCATATTGAACTTCAATCAAGATGACAGTTGCCATGGACTGAAACTCAACATATGTATGTATATCCATGGCAATTTTAATGATTTATTTTATATACTTTTAATTATTTATTTAAGTGGCTTTTTTTAAAGTGATCACCTTCTGAAGATGACAGAGAACCAATGAATTCTTCAAAAAATAGGTAAATAAAAATAGAGAATCAAGAACTTATCCTGCCTTTCCTATATGAATTTCATCACTGGGTAACCAATAGTAGATGAGGATAAATATTACCTTACAAAATTATTCCAGCTAGTAAATAAAAATAAAAAGATAGAATTAGAACATCACCATTTTGCAACCATACAAATTAATGGACTTAGGCATTGAGGATCAACATTTGCTAACATCAAAACAGAGCAGAAGCAGGCATTATGTTTCTCCAGATGAAAAACACAAGGCCATCTATAATCTTGCCAAAGTGATGAAATCTGAGTCTAATCCAGCCTCTGAATTGAGTTGGCAATTTATAGGGAACACAGAGGACAAAAAGATGTATCAAAATGTCCCATGCCATATTTATTCATGTTTACATTGCTCCTTGTTTAAATGAATGCTCATCCTCACTGGATTTTTTTCTCTTTTCACTTTTACGTTCAGAAGTACATGTACAGTTTTGTTATATAGGTAAACTTGTGTCATGGGGATTTGTTGTACAGATTATTTTATCACCCAAGTATTAAGCCTAGTAACCAAGAGTTATTTTTCTTGATCTTCTCTGATATGCTTTGGCTCTGCGTCCCTGCCCAAATCTCACCTTGAATTATAATCCCCACATGTCAGTGGAAGGACCTGATGTGAGGTGATTGGATCATGGAGGCAGTTTCCCCCATGTTGCTCTCATGATAGTGAGTGAACTCTCACAAGATCTGATGGTTTAAAAGTGAATGGCATTTCCCTCCTCTCTCTCTCTCTCTCCTGCCACCATGTAAGACATGCCTTGCTTCCCCTTCACCATCTGCCATGATTGTAAGTTTCCTGAGGCCTCCCCAGCCCTGCAGAACTGTGAGTCAATTAAACCTCTTTTCTTTATAAATTGCCCAGTCTCAGGTAGGTCTTTATAGCAGCATGAAAATGGACCAATATACTCTCCCTCCTTCTATCCCCAGTGTGTGTTGTTCCCCTCTATGTATCCATGTGTTCTCATCATGTAGCTCCCACTTGTAAGTTAGAACATGTAGTATTTGGTTTTCTGTTTCTGCGTTAGTTTGCTAAGGTTAATGGCCTTGCCTATACAAGCAGAAAAACCTTGACTCCAGGAAACTCAATAGCATAGTTCTTTAATATATCAATTTTAAGGAAAAGAAATGGGTGATCTATAGATTATAAAAGGCTTTTCAAATAAATGGTATCTAGGATGCATAACTGAGTGGCAAGACCATTCTTAAAATGCAAGGGAGTGATGATGCCAGGAAGGCCAGGTAGTGATTACTTTTCGTGGGAGTGGGCAATGGTGGGGACGCGGCATATGGAGGCCCTCCTAGGGTGTCTGGCAAAGCTCTATTTCCTGACTTGCATGGCATTTACAAGGATATTTGTTTCACCTTATAAAACTCCACTAAGCTACGTATTTGTTTTATGTGGTTTTCCATATCTATGTTTTATTTTACATTAAGCAAGTTTAAAATAAAACAATAATCTCAACAAAAAGATACAAATACTATTACTGTGTAAAGAATACTAACCTTTGAGTGAGACGGGTATAGATTTAAGGCCTGATTTCACACACACACACACACACACACACACACACACACACACACAGTGGGACCCTTGACTTCCCTGAGTCTCAGCTTCTAGTTTGAAAAATGGTAATAATAGAACGTAATATGTATGGAGTACCTATTAGATGGCTATTAGCCATCTTATACATACATACATAATATATATATTAGCTTTACTATTTTTCCCTTTCTTCTCAAGTGTTTCCAGGAATGTTTAGCATGGTTGAAACCAGGTAGGGTTAGTTAGCAAAGAATGTGAGAAGATTCATGGAGGAGTCCTGAGCAGGATTGCTAAACGACAGAGATGGGCTATTCACCAAAGGATGTGGTGGTAACCCAGTGGGGAGGGAGGAGAGCATGTGGAAAGAGCTGCTGAGCTACACATATTGAGCTCTGTGAGTGAGTTTGCCTGGAGGAGGTCACTGAGGGGCAGTTTGCCAACCCAAATGCCCACAGAGTACAGGAAGTAACACAAAGGAGGGAAGCAGTTTCTATGCACATAAAGTCCATCGTCATGAGTACAGTGAGAAATGGTGACTGCCCCTTGGCCTCAGCGACCCAAGAGGGAGTGGGTGTGGCTTATGATGCTTCTAAACCCATGTTTGGGCATGGTTTCCAAAAGCCCATTAACTACCAGAACGTACATCCTATAAGTTTCCCACTAGCCCTTCAAATCCTTGACAGGGAAAATAGCAATTTATTCCTGCATTAGAAATAGGTTGTTCACTCTAGGATCACTCCTGACAGGGGAGCCTTCTTTCACAGAACATGGACACGTTACAAAGAAATCTTCACTTCACACACAAGGCCCACCACACCAGAGACAGGACATACATGCACTGCGACCCTAATCCAAGCTACAAAAGCTACAAAATATTCAGGCCCACTGGAAAAGAAACACAGACCAGTGCAATAATATTTATTCACAGTTACATGGCTGCTTATTTAAATGAATGCTCATCTTCACTGGGTTTCTTTTATTAATGGCAAAAACCACAATTACTTTTGCACCAACCTGACAGAATGTTACACCCTTCCTGGCAATTCCTATATCCTATAAGTAATCGATGAATAAGCTTGATATACGGCGCATGAACGAAGAAATCAGGGCTGAAATTTGCCCTTTTAGACATCAATGGCAAGAGAAAAACCAAACCAACCAACCCAAGTGAAGAGGCAATTAGGGAAAGCCAGATCTGTTGAATTAATTTAATTCATTATTTGGAATAATAACACCTAACTCCACTTAGCTCTTTTTGTGCACTAGGCGCTGTGCTAAGTGCTTATTTGCATTTACTCCTTTGACCTTCACCAACAACTCTTTGAGGTACAAACTCTTATAGGCCCCATTTCACTGAAAGGAAACTGAATTCAGAGAGATTGAGTAGCTTGCCCAAGGTCACACCGCTAGTAAATGGCGAGACAGGATGAAACCCGTGTTCTCTGACACCGAAGCCATATACTCAGTTCTCTCTCCGATATCTCTGCTAAGGAAACCTGTGTGATGCTAATTCAGGTTGTTACTCTGGTTCTTCTCATTGGTTTTTTTTTTTTGTTTTTTTTTTTTGAGAGTCTCGAGATTAAAAAAAACGCCATTTAGATGTTATTCAGTGGAGGCATCTGAACCTGAGTGGACCCAACCAACCACCCACCCCAAATCCAACCGAGATACTAAAGTGGGGTGGCAGCAGACGGCATCTCCCAGGCCACTGGCTGCACCACTCACTTCCTGGAAGAAAGAGGGCGCAGAATGGGGAGCTTAAGGACTGGTTCAGAGTCCAGTTCCAGCACTGACCTGCCGTGACTTGGACAAGTGGCTGAACCTCTCTGATTCTGCTTTCTCATGCATAAAATAGAATTCTAAAATATTCTGCCTCAAGGAAAATTGTTGTTCAATGGATATAAGGTTATGATTACACGAGATGAGTATGTTCCAGAGAGATGCTAGACAACATAGTACCTAGAGTTCGTAATGAGGAATTGTATACTTAAATATGTGTTAAGAGGATTTCATGGTGGATTTCCTGCTGTGTTAGTACCATTAAAAAAAAGAAGGGACATAAACAATTTGAAGAGGTGATAGATGTATATTTATTATCTGCATTGGGGAGAGAGTAACATGAGTTGTCTACATTTGTCCAAACTCACCAAATTAGATACATTATTATGTGCAGTTTTTTGGTATACCAATTATACTTCAATAAAGTGGAGGAAAAAATTAATGAAAAATAATACAGTCCACTCCACACTGGTTGTTGGAAAGATTAAAAAAGATCGTGAGTACACAGCAACCTGCAAATGTTCAAAGCTTGTCTTCCTGCTCCTTTACCCTGCACCGCCATGAACTTCACCCTCATATACTGCATGCCCATCTGTGATTGGAACACTGCCTGAGTAAAAGGCTGGTATTACGTTTTGTTTGGTTTTGCTCCTCTTAAAGTATCCACACACCATCCCAAGTTCCGCACATCTGAGAACGTTTATCCCTACAGCATTTTCAAAATTGGTCCAAAATCTCCATCAGAATCTGTTCTGGAAATAGTGTCATTCCTCAAATAAGCTGTGGTCATGAGAAGACACAGAATGTTACAGACAGACTTCCCCCAGTGCCGTCTGGAGACTGTTCCTTTGAACAAGAAAACTGCTAATTCAAAAAGAGTGCCCTGCCTGCCACGGCGGAATGTAAAAGAGAGGCACCAGCCACTCGTTTCCTTCAGCTTCCTTTCTGTCCAGTCTGGGGGAAAGAGGGATTCTGGAGAGCAAAGCATTTCTTGTTTCTTTTTTTTTAAGTTCCGGGGTACATGTGCAGGATACACAGGTTTGTTACATAGGTAAACATGTGCCATGGTGATTTGCTGCACCTGTCAACCCATCACCTAGGCATTAAGCCCAGCAAGTCCAGATTTTTCCTGATGCTCTTCCTCTCCCTGCCCGGCCCCCCGACAGGCCCCAGAGTGTGTTGTTCTCCTCCCTGTGTCCATGTGTTCACATTGTTCAGCTCCCACTTATAAGTGAGAACAAGAGCAAAGCATTTCTTTGTTCTGCACCCAGCACCCAGCTGAAAAGGAGGAGCAGGGGGCACTGAGAAGGGGCATGTCCCACCCTGCCAGGGTCTCCAGCTGGCACACACTTCCTAGTGATGGGCCAATACCTGCCCCTCCAAGACCTGGTGTCCTCAGATTTCACCAACCTCAAGAAAAGAAAGAGGAAATGTTAAATGCTGTCTAAGATGTCTGCTTTACCTTACTAAAAGCCTTTGTAGGAGATTCTTGACTTCAAAAGAAAACTAAACTTGTCCTGACTTCTTTCCCTCCCAAACCCAGAGAAGGCCCACGCTGAGCCTGTCTGCGTCATCAGGGGCCCCTGGGAAGGTGGCCAGGCCTTGTGGGCTCCCATGCCTAGGTGTTAACTGACTCTTACACCCACTCTAGAAAATGAAAGGAGTTTTTTCCTCCCCCAGAAGCACATGGCTTCTCTGGGTAAAAATAAAATTACTATAGACTTAAAGGTAAAGAATTGGAATAAAAGAAGTAGAATATAAGAAACTACAGTGCAAATATGTTAGCTTCTTAAGGGTATCCAAACCACCAAACTTTACCCTTAATGAGAAAATCCTGAACCCAGACAAAACTTCTCCAGTTCTTACTACTCGTTACCAATAAAGTACATTTTTCAACATTTAGATGATAATATACAATGATTCCTACACAGATTTAACTGAGAAAAGGGCATTTTTTCCATCCCTCCATTTGCATGTATAAATTTAATTGATGTGCATAAATATTATTTTTAAATTGTATATTTACTATCAATGTATTGGTTTGGAGACTCTTTTACCTTAAATGGAGTTTTCAGTCTTTGCCCCTCCAGATTTCATGTCTAAGCCGTAGTCACCAGAGGATTCTCGTGCCAGTGTCTCACACCTCCCAACCCTTCTCTCTAAAAACCGCCATTTTCATCACATTCTCACATCTCCCCTCATCGCTCTTGGACTTTGCTGTTTCTCATAGATGTCACCTCAAAATGGCCTTAGCTGCATTGCTATGGTTCTGTGACCTTCCCTGACCAAAGCTTGGGACTCAGGCCTCTGCCTAAGGTGGTCACTAGACGTTATATGTCCCAGTGCACCCCTGGCCTGGCAGAAATCTGAGGGGCCTATTCCTCAGGCTCTCATAGGCCTGTCCTGAAGAATTCCAGTATTGGAGGGGGTGTGGTGTGGGCATGTTGTACCCCACAAAGAATCCTGGCAGAGAGACAAATCCAGGAGGGCACCGCTGTGGAGACGCCATGCGGACTCAGCTCCAGCTGGTCCTGAAGCGGTGTGCACTCTCTGCCCCCGGCCTTGTCACTGGAGAGAAGGAACCTGTCATAGGCCTGTCAAGAGACCCTTTGTGGCCCTCCCAAGACCTAAGAGTGTTCACATGAATAAGTGCATTGAAGCCTCTCCAGTCCCTTCTCACAGTCAGCCTTCGGGAATGGCTCCTGTGCCCTCCTGCCCTCTCACAGCCTGGCCTGTTGCTCTCCTTCATTCTCAGGAACCCTCTGGTCATTGGTCGTGCTTGAATCTTGCTCTCCTGCCTGAACAAGCTCTCCTGCCCTGTTTCCCCAGCTGCCGTTAGCAGCGTTTTCCAGTTATGTCATAGGAAAGGAGATTTTGAGGCTGGCTTTGATTGGAACTGTCAGCTTCTGCCCAAAGTCCGAGCGAACTGCCCTGAGGACCGGGCCCATCCTGTGTGAGACCGTAAGACACTCCCGGCGGCCCCAGCCTTCGTCATTTAGTCAGGGCCTGTGATTAACACCACAGAGGCTGCTTGTATAGATTCTTTAAAACAAGCCAGCAAGATGCTGAATTACAGGGCAATCCACCCCATCTCTCTGCTCCTTGACATTGCTATACTCTAAATTAATGAGGTGTGTCCAATTGAAAATTCAAAACCAAATATATTCGTTAACAATCTAAAAATAGATGATTCCCTATGTGATTTTAAAGCCCGTGGGCTCTTCGTCCAATGTTGATTGTCTTGGTTTTGCTATAATAAAAACAAGAAAATAATCTTTTAAGGTTAATAGCTCTGAACAATTAGTATAAATAATCACACACTTGATATTTTCTGCAATATTAATTTCAGAACTGAGCCTCTATTTTGCTGAGCCACAGTATTCAGCTAACTAAGATTTATTTTTCATTCTCATTTCATCCATGGAAGTGAATCATGATGTTTACCATCTTAAATCAATGCTCCTACAGCCATCTTGACTCTACTGGCCTGACTTTCAGTGGTCATGTCTACAGGAGACCACGGAGTCTAGCTGTGCTTTACCATCTGGACAAGAAATAACTTTCCCCTCCTTAAGGCTGTGCAGAAGTCACTCAACAAGTGCTCACTGGGCACACAAGTGGAGCACGACAGTGTTTCGGGTGCTTTAAGAACACTGGCACCCTGATTTTCTTAGCCTCAGGACCTAGCACAGTACCTGGTCCACAGGAGGTATTCAATACTTAATTGTGGGTGTTGGAGTAGACATAGGCAGCACCTACACCAAAAAATAGTCCCAGGTTAGTGACTATTCCTGCCCACCCTAGCCACGACTTACATTTACAGTTTCCTGTGGAAGCAGGATGAAGTCAATGGACTTAGGTATTGGTCCTGTTCATGGGATCATAAAAAAACCCCAGACTAAGGACTAAGGCCCAGTGCTTTCGTCAGATTCCCTTATCCTTTATCTTTGCAAGGTAAAGGAATCCTGTAAACCTCAGAAGAAATAAAATCTGACCAGATGAGTTTTATCCTAGGAATGGAAGGGTAGTTTAATATTAGTGAATCTGTCATTGTAATCCATCGCATCGAGAGGTCACTTAAGAAAAACTTCACCAAATGCTTTCAATGACAAAAAATCATCTGGCAATATGCTGCCCAGTTTCTATTAGAAAGATGAAGAAAAGAAAGAAGAAAAGAAGGAAGGATGGACTAGTGGACACACAGACACATCTTCAATGCAGTCAAGATGATCTACCTTATACTACCAGTTACCATTAATTGCAAACATTAGAACTCCGAGGAGAACGCTTGCTATCACAGTAACTATTTAACATTCTGCTATAAATTCCAATTAAACAATAAGACATGAAACAAAAATATACAGAATATAATAGATATTTTATATAACATGTTATCATTATATTTTATATTATATACATGAATAGATACATTACAGTGATTTATAAATATTACACACCTGAAAATACCAAGATGTTTTTGTAAACTTTGAAACTCACTAACTGCATTCAAGAGCTGTTAATGTAGGTCAGACGCAGTGGCTCACACCTGTAATCCCAGCACTTTGGGAGGCTGAGGCAGGTGGATCGCCTGAGGTCAGGAGTTTGAGACCAGCCTAGGCAACATTTTTGTATTTTTAGTACAAAAAATTTTTACTAAAAATACAAAAATTAGCCAGGCATGGTGGCATGTGCCTGTAGTCCCTGCTACTCAGGAGGCTGATGCAGGAGAATCACTTGAACCCAGGAGGGAGAGGTTGCAGTGAGCCAAGATATGCACTCCAGAGCCTGGGCAATAGAATGAGACTCCATCTCAAAAAAAAAAAAAAAAAAAAGAGTTGTTAATATAACATAAAGATTCAATTCAATAATCAGTAGCTTTTGTGAATCTCAGTAATAAACAGAGCTTATAAAGAAAATTAAAAAAAAAAATATTCACAAACTGTTAATGCCACTGGACTCCAGCCTGGGTGAAAAAGCAAGACTCTGACCCAACACTGTATATATATATATATATATTTTTTTTTTCACAGAAAAATCCTAAAAATAATCTTAACAATAAATGTGTGGTATTTATGAGAAGAAAATTTAAGACTTCCCTGATAGACATAAAAGAATTGAATGAGTAGAGTGACACAGCATGTTCCTGCATGAGAAGACTGAGGGCTGTAAAAATACCAATGCTTCTGAAATTAATCTTTACCTCTATCAGAATCAAAACCAAAACATCAAATGGGAAGCAGGAAACGGGAAAGTGGGAGAAGTGAAAAATACATCTGAAGCAATGAAACATGCCAATGGCTGGGTAAATTAGGAAGAAGAGTAATAAGCGGAATCTTACTCTGCCAAATACGAAATCATAAAGCCAATTAAAACAATATGATCCTGGCACAATAATCACTCTGCAGTGACGATTCATTGATTACCAACAGAGAAAAAAAATGGAGAGCCATGAAACAGCCCTCGTACATATATGAAATTAATGATAAATAAACTGTCACAAATAATGAGACAGGGAGAAAGACTATTCAAAAATCTGTACTGAGAGGATTGGCTATTTTCAAAGAGACCAAGTATGAGCTAGAGTTCACCCATTGTGCCAACATAAAATCCAGATGCATAAAAAAGAGTTAAATGTTAAAGACAGAGAGAAAAACAGAGAGAGCAAGGAGGAATGAAGGAAAAGAAAACTAAGGGAAAGGGAGAGAAGAGAAAACAAAAGTCACAAACTCAAACTCAAGGACTGTCTAAGCATAAAAGCAAGGGAAGAAATATTTCTAAAAAAGACAAATAGATCTGACCACATAATATTTTCAGCATATTTTTTAAACAAAATCATTGCAGACCAAAAAACCAAACAAAATAATTGCCACCAGTCTGATAAAAGTTATAGATCTCTTATAAATCAATAGGAAAAATACAAATAGCCAACTTTTAAAAATTCAGAGGGAATAAACAGCACTTCAGAGAATGAAAATTCAAATTTCTAAAAACTATTCTCATTAGTAATCAACAAATATGCAAATTTTTTAAAATTGTGTACCACTTCACTCTACCAAATTGGCAAAATTCATTAATTTTAAATTAAAACAATGATTTTAAATGTAGTAAGTGTGCATGCCATAAAGTGGACATTCTCATACACCCCTGAGAAAAATGTGATAGACACAAACGTTTCAAATTACAACTTGCATATACACATAAACAGCTTTTCGCCCTAGTAATTACACTTTCACCAATTTATCCTAAGAAAACAATCAGAGATATGGACAAAGATTTATGTACAGGAACGTTAATTATGCATTATTTATAGTGGTGAAAAATAGGATCCGATCTAAAAGGGGAAGGGTTAAATTTCTTATGGCTTCTGTTAACTGTGTAATGGAATATAAGTAATATAATAGAGCCATGAAAAATCATATTTTATGAGAGTATACAATTGACTACTCAGAATGTGTGTAAAGACCAAATATGTACACAGACACACAAACACATAAATTGGAAAGAAATAGACTAAATGGTAAACCATATCTATTTCTGAGTAGATGGATCATGGGTGACTTTAATTTCTCCCAATAATTTTTCATATTTTCTAAATTTTCTAAAACAAATATATGTTTAAAACATTGTCATGAGCTAATAACCATTCAGTGCTTATCCCATGCCAAACCCTATTCGAAGTATCTAGTATGTATGATCTCACTTAATTATTTCCACAAATCTATGCATTATCTACTGCAGTCATTATCTAACGAATGTTTTCATTATTCCCATTTTACTAATTAAGAAACTGAGAGCCAGGAGAGTAGGTAGCTTACCAAAAATCACATTCACTTAAAGTGACAAAGCCAAGATTCAAGCTCAGATCCTGTGACCTCCACACTAACCATCAGCCTACACTGGCAATTCTCAAACTTTCCAGGATGGAACCCAGCAAAATAAAGATAGTAAAAGCTCTCTTAAAAATCATTGAGGCCTGCAGAGAGCTTTTGTTTATGTGGGCTATCTCTATTGATATGTCTACCAATATTTATTGTTTATAATATTTAAAACTGAGAAATGTTTTATTTAAAAATAACAATGAGAAACCCTTTACATGTTAACATAAATTATATATATTTAACTTAAAAAATCACTCGAATTCCAAAACAAAAAATTATAGTGATATTGTTTTATCTTTTTCAAATCTCTTAATGTCTGGCTTAGCAGAAGAGAACTGAATACTCATCATATCTGCTTCTGTACTTAATTTATCTCAATATTACATGTCATGTAGCCTCTGAAAGACTCTGCTGTAAATTCATGAGAGAAAGAGAGTGAAAAAGGTCAAATGATGTGTTAGAACTATTATCATAATGTTCTGGATCTTATGAACCTCTTCAACAAGTCTTGGGGACCTCCAGAGATCCTGGAACCACTGATCTACACTGAGTTTTTGAAAAAGGATAAACTGACTCTCTAGTACTTACGGCAAACTATGCACTCATCACCCCTTCTGATGTTTGAAGGGCACCAAGGCAACAGTCCATAGAGGAGGGAGAGGCACTGTACTCTGACCCAACTCCATAGCCCAGAGCAGCTTCTAAAATGCCAGTCACCTCCAAACCACTAGCTGAGCTGCAATGAAAAATTGGGTCAAAATAGAGTTCTGGAACTCTGTTAACCTTGAACACATCAGATCAGAAGAGGCAGAGACAGGAGATTGGACAGGCTGAGCAGGGAGAACCAGCCTCAAGGTGCAGGTGCTGCTGCAGACAATCAGAGGACATCCATGCAAGAAACTGAGCACCCTACTGTGAAGTAGCTTGTAACAAGTCATTCATTCATTCGTTTATTCAACAAATATTTGTTGATCACCCACCAATTGAAGGAAATGTGCTTAAGGCTGATGCTACAAAGAGAAAAGAAAAATGCGGAATGAGAGTTAGAAGGATAGACATAGGGACAGATGAAGAAATGATCCAGTCACTGCGCTCGAGGAGTTGACTGTCTATTGGAGGAGACAGACATGTAGACAAGAAATCACCATGCCTGCAGCCAGCGCTTGAGCTGAGGTGTCCAAATAACAAAATACGATGTTCAGCAGTTACCCATGTACACCATCACCTTGAAGTCTCTGGAAGAAGGCAAGTGGAGGAAGTAAAGATGGCAGGCCCTTCCAGAGGGAGAAGGAGTGCTGGCGGGAGCAGGCCCATGCCTGGAGGCCTATGTCCTGGCTGGATGTGTGGGCACGTGGATCATGGCAGGAGCCTGGTCCCTAAATGATGTCTGGCCTTGTGGCTTGGTTACAAGGCTAGGGCAGACACCTAGGTACCAGAACTATGGCAGAAGATTGGGGAATAACAAGTAATCCATTCAACCTGATCTGATGGTAGGTTATCTGAACCCCTGAACCAGGGCTCCTAACATCACTTGGCATGTGTCTTGGTCTGTTCCAGCTGCTGTAGCAAAAACACCATAGACCAAGGGCTCTAAACACAAATATTTATTTTTCGCAGTTCTGAGGTTGGAAATTCAAGATCAAGGCACCAGCAGATCTTGGTGCCTGGTGAGAGCATGAATCCTGGTTCACAGGTGGCCAACTACTTGTTGTGTCATCATATGGCAGAGAGCAGAGAAGCTCTCATTTCTCCTCTCTCTCTCGGAGACAGGCTGGAGTGCAGTGGTGCGATCTCAGCTCACTGCACTGTCACTGCAGCCTCGACCATCTGGGCTCAAGCAATCCTCCCACCTCACTTCCCTAGTAGCTGGGACTACAGGCATGCACCACTGCACCCTTTTAATTTTTTTTTTTAAGAGATGGAGTTTTATCATGTTGCCCAGGCTGGTCTCAAACTTCTAGTTTCAAGCGATCCATCTGCCTCGGCCTCCTAAAGTGCTGGGATTCCAGGTGTGAGCCATTGCACCTACCCTTGCTTCTCTTCTTGTAAGGGCATTAATCCCATCACAAATGCTCCACCTTCATTACCTAATCCCCTCCCAAAGACTCCATAGCCCAGCCTACAGGGGAAGGCTCAATGGCCAGGGCAGACAGGGAAAAAGGCTGAAAAGCAAGGACCAGACTGGGGTTCTCCTCTCCTGCACCACCCTCTTCCACCTACCTCCCACTAGGCAGTGCTAAATTGTTAACCACTGTTAGCCTAACCATTGCTAATATTAAGTCACATTAAAATAAATAAAACAACAATTGCATGCACAGCCCAGAACCCAGCATGTAGCTGGCTCTACCACATCTAAATCCAATCATTCATTCCTGTGACAGCAAATCCCAGACACTGCAGACGTCCACTAACAGCACCCTACTGTACTTCAATTCCCAAAGCAACAAAGGCTGTCAATGTTCTTCGAGTTGGGGTATAAATATGGTGAGACAATTTTCAGTGCTATGTGGGATGAAGCAACACAATATTCTCAGCCTAAAAATAGTTGGATTTGTCATAGCAGTGTTGTTTTGTTTTATTGTTTTGTTTTATAAAAAATCAAGTCAGTTCTTTTGCATTTCTAGGTATAGAAAGGATTTGCAAACTGTAAATACAACCTAATGAGCTCAAATGCTCACCTGTATAGCGCTTTCCACACCAATCTCCCCAAGGTACCTCACCCAGAAACCAGAACACCATAAGTGTTTGAGATGTGGCACGTTAAACAAACATATCTCAGGCCACAACCAAAAGCAGAACTCCCCCACCCACTGAGGCTAGAGAGAAGGAAGAGATCGGAGCTCCATGAACAGCCACTCCCACGTGCTGGCTTGCTGCTACATTCCAGACCCTTCTCAGGGTCTGCCCCACCAGGAGAGGCACACAGGATGCCTAGCTATGTCAGGGATTCACTTTGACAGTAACGAGAGTTGTATTCTCCCTGCTTTGTGAGATGGAAGTCCAATCAAAACCGTGACAAATAAATACATAAAAAGAAGCTGATCATCAAGGCGACAAGGGAAAATCAACTGCCCCAGCCAATCTGGCTTCTCAGATTTGAAGGCTTTATTAAACTCGGTCAGCATGCCCACCAAACAAAGAATATATGCTATTCAAAAAAAATTTTTTTTTGACTGGGCATGGTGGCTCACACCTGTAATCCCAGCACATTGGGAGGCCAAGGTAGGATGATCTCTTGAGCCCAGGAGTTTGCCTGGGCAAAAAAGCAAGACCCCCATCTCTATAAAAATAAATTTAAAAAATAACTAGCCATAACGACACGTGCCTGTAGTCCCAGCTACTTGGAAGGCTGAGGCAGGAGGATAGCTTGAGCCCATGAGTTTGAGGCTGCAGTGAGTTATGATCATGCCACTGCACTCCAGCCAGGGCAACAGAGCGAGACCCCATCTTAAAACTAAAATAAATTTTAAGAGATAAAGGCCCCACCGAGTGAGAGTAAGGCTATGGAGATCAAAATGTGCCCCCAGGTGATATAGTCATGGACAAAACATCCTGAACCTCATATTTGAGCTCTCTTTCTTTTAAAAAGAAGGGTAATTTCCAGGCTGCAACTAAACGAGAATTGCCGCAAACTAGAAGATCCCTCCACTTCCATTATCTTTCAGCATGACCATAGTACCCAAATCTCGGCCTCTTAACAGCTTAAGCGAAAACATAGAGTCACTTATGGCAGGGAGGGAAGACGGAAGAGAGAAGAAAGAGAAAAACCTGAAGATCAAAAAGATTTTCCTGCTTTTGAGTGACCTTTATCAGCTCTCTTTCCCAAGGTAAATTTCATCTCTGCTAATCTCAGAGGCTAATATTAAAACTAAATATGACAAACTGCTTCATATAACATTTCTCTCTATGTGGCCATCCTCAAGACTGTATATATACCCAAGAAACTCCCACCAGACCTCCAAATTGAACTAGATCTAACAGCCCAAGAAAACAGGATTACCGCTATTTACATATGACTTAATCACACTTACAGACTGGTTGTCCTTTAAGCATAACTCCGTTTCAGCAGATGGGCATAGAATAAGCCATCAGCTCCAGGACCTACTCAATGTGCTTTCAATTAACTAAAGCTGCAGCACAGTAAATAATACTTCAGGAACCTCAAAGAGAATGCATCTTCCAAAGGGCCCCATCTTACTGGAAGTGGAGGCATATTTAGGCACTGGAAACACTTGGCTCAAAATAATTCAAGGAGAAAATGGACTTGCAAAATCTGTTTACTTTAGATCTACTTCCCGACTTTGACATGCTGTATTAGACCTAATTAAAATTGTGGGTAGATACTCGAGGAAAAGTTTCCTGAAAGACGCAGGAAACCACATTAGATTAGAAAGAATTTAAGTATTTTCCTTTATGTAGAATTCTGGCTTATATACAAAATTTGGAAGAGTGAAACCAGTTCTTGGAATACTGAATTTAGAGTGGAGTGAAATAGGTTAAATGGGCCTATCCAATCGCAAGAAAAATCTAGCAAAAAAACTAAAAAGTAGAATTAACGAAGGGAATAAAAAGATAAACCTATAGAGACAGTAAAAGATCAGGGATTTATGGGGAGGGAAGACGGGGGAGAAAGGAATAGGTGGAGCACAGTTAAAACCACCGTGTATGATATTGTACTGGTGGATTCATGACATTGTGCATTTTTCAAAATCCACAGAACAGTAAAACACAGAGGGATCCACAATTAGACAATGGACTTCAGTTAATAAAAGATATCAATATGAGTTCATCAACTGTAACAAATGGAGCACACTAATGCAAGATGTTTATAATAAGGAAAGCTTTGAGGAGTGGTGTATACAGGAAGTCTACTTTCAGCTCAATTTTTTTGTAATATTCCATTCTCACATTGCTATTAAAAAAAAACCCTGAGACTAGATAATTTACAAGGAAAAGAGGTTTAATTGGCTCACAGTTCAGCAGGCTGTACAGGAAGCATAGCGGCATCAGCTTCTGGGGAGGCCTCAGGGAACTTACAATCATGGTGGAAAGCAGAGGGAGCCCACACTTCACATGGCCAGAGTAGAAGGATGTAGGGAGTTGCCATACACTTTTAAACAACTAAATCTCATGAGAATTCTATCAGGAGAACAGCACCAAAGGGAGAAATCTGCCCGCATGATCCAATCACTTCAATCACTTCCCACCAGGTCCCACTGCCAATATTGGGGATTTGGGTGGGGACAGCAGATTTGGGTGGGGACACAGATCCAAGTCATATCATCTGTTTAAAAAAACAATTAGAGGGTGGAGCAGAGAATGGGAGAAAAGGAAGACTGAAGGTAGGTTACACAACCAGTATAGAATCCAGGTAGGAAAGAAAAGTAAGTGATAAATCACTATTGGTTAGGGTATAAAATACCCAGGCAAGACATATAGATCAGCTCAGCCATTGGGTGCTTTATCCATTCTATTTCACCTTCTCCAGGCTTAGCACTGCCTCGGGTATACACATGTTCAGAATCGGGAGGCAGTGCTGTTTTTGCTGTATACCATTAATAGAGCAATAGTAATTATCAATGAGTACACCTCAGAATAAGTAAAGAAAAAACTTGCCTCCCAAAGGTATTTGGAAGAGACACAAACTTAAAATCTATTTTCCTTTGGCCCAAATGTTGATACTTACATTACGAAACAGAAACAAAATAAGGAAAATGCCTGTTTGATGTTTGGATTGAAGACTCAGTTTTGTCACATGTCCTGAATTTAAAGACAGCAATTTAAATAGCTGACACTTCCCTACCTTCCCTGCTGGTTTTTTGACTTTCTTAAATTCCATGTAGGCTGGCACCACGAGCACTGAGCCTAAATTAGCCAATGTCATTCAGCATTTTTAGAAATCTAAATTAAATATATGGCGTGATTCAATGTTTCTTTTATTTTGACCTAATTTTTCTCTTAAATCCAGTTCGAAATTTCTTATAAAATCTAGTTAGCCAGTTTTTTCTATTTATTAACAATAATAGCTAATATATGAGCTTGGTTCAAAAACCAAGTACTGCCCTAAAACAGGAGAAACAGCCAAATAGTTCTCTAAATGATTAATTTGTCTTATTCTCACCACAGGAGGAGTTTTAAGTGGATGAAAGGAAGCATTTTTCCTTTCTCTTTCCTCTCTGCCTGGGCATGAGGATGGGGGATGGGAGGGGCTTTAGCATCCCTCCTATTTGGAGGACAAAGGAACAGAAGTCGGCCAGGCACCTGGAAGACGAACCTTCCTGGCTTTTGTTTGCAAAGCGTAGCCTTAGAGGAGAGGTTTCCCAGATGCTGCTGCCAGAGGAAGAGGTGGCTCTACCTGGGCAGAGACCGGTAAGGGGGAAATGAGGATGATAGAGAAGAGTGGGTTCTGCCAGGGGCCAGGTCCATGCACGACTCTGATGAGGCTGGACATGGGTCCTGGAGAGATGGGACACTAAGAACGGATGCCTGAGGAGCTAGGGTGAGATCTCTACTTCCCTCCTGCCATAAGAGAACAGAACTGCCAACCTGGGCCAAGACGTCTCACTGGCACTGTTGGTGGAAGACTATTAGAGCTCCTCCTTCTGCTTTCTGGCACCTTGCATGCCTGAAATGTTAGCTGATCCTCCGATGGGAGAAGGCAACCATGCTCCAGCTCCATGCTGGAGCTGGCCTCACCAGCTCAGGAGGGCCAATTATTAAACTTGCAGGAATTTTGTGAGCCAGTTGTTAAACATAGCCATCATTCAGACTTAAATCATATAAACTTGCCATTAAATTACATTAAATACAAAGGCAATAATTACTCAACACTCATCGCTTCCTAAGTGTTTGACTACACTTTACTATTGTCCGTGCTCTTGGTGTCATTTACCTTTCACTATATCTACATGATGGAAATGCTATTACAGGGTGAGATCGTGATTTATCGTAAGCAATACATATTTGGTCTGCATTCCAGTTCCTGTCACAGAGCTCCTAAACCCTTGAAATTTCCTATGTGATAGGAGCATCTTTTCTTATTCATAGCAAGCCTCTCTCACCCACACCTGAGTTCATGCTAATGAGGTGCATTTGGAAAGCCTCTAGATAGCGACAGGATTGGGGCTGGTTGCCAGAGGAACTGTCCTTGTGATTCGAGGTTGGAGCTTCCAGCCCCACTCCCAGACCTCCAGCAGAGGAGAGGGATGGGAAAGTGACTTAGTCGCAAAAGGGCAATGATTTAACCAATCACACCTACATAACGTAGCCTTCAAAAAAACCCCAGGGACAGGGTTCGGAGGGCTTCTAGGTTGGCAAACAGATGGAAGCGCTGGGAGGGTGGGGCTCCCCTAAGGGGCATGGAAGCTCTGTGCCCCTCCCCACGCCTTGCCCTATGCAGTCCTCCATCTGGCTGTTCCCAAGTGGTATTGTTTTACAATAAAACAGAAATCTAGTAAGGAAACTGTTTTCCTGAGTTCTGTGAGCCATTGTAGCAAATGACCAGACCCAAGGAGGTGTTTGTGGGAAGCTCTGATTTGCAGCCCAGGCAGGTCAGAAGCACAGGTGACAGCCTGGTCCTGCAGCTGGTGTCTGTGGTAGAGGCACCCCCGCAGGAATGAGCTTTGAAGCTGGGGGCTCTGATGCTGCCTCCAGGCAAAGTGTCAAGATCGGTGTAGGACACCCAGTCTGGGTCCACTGAGAAGCAGAGAATTTCTTGGTGTGGGGGCAAAAAACCCCACGTCTGGTGTCAGAAGTGAAGACATGTAGGCAGAGCAGAGGTTAACGGTGAGGAGTCGTCCTCTCCAGGGGCCTGTAGTTGTGTCTGAATAGCACAAAAAAATTAAAGAAATATTCTTTCAATAATCAAAACTATTATCCAATTCAATAACAAAGATGTTCCCATCTAGTGATGTTGTAAACTAGTGAAGCTTTGAAACACATCTTCATTCTTTCATTTTCACACAACTCATTAGCATAAATGAAAATATCAACCAACATCTGTATCAAAACTGTACTCAGGGGGCCAGTTGTTACACTTTTAGCAACAAGCCCATCACTGAAGCCAACTGAATAATCCTATTGAATTGCACACCATTTTGGTGAATGGCATGCCTTTCTGCTGAGTGTGTTTGGTTTTCAAAAAAAGAACCTTATACATTTCTTGCAAGTGTTGTGGAATATATTCATAAGATGCCAGTTACACTTTACAACCATCTGATAATTCTGTTATTATCAACCCCACTTAACAGGTGAAGTAATAGAGATAGAGCGGATAAGAAACATCACACAATATTGACTCTAGGATTCAAACCTAAGTTATTGAAAAGCTGAGTACAGTCACTTGAAAAATATAGTTTTTGTAACCATTTGAGAAAATACACCATAATTTTATTTTTTATTATACTTTAAGTTCTAGGGTACATATGCACAATGTGCAGGTTTGTTACATGGGTATACATGTGCTATGTTGGTTTGCTGCACCCATTAATTCATCATTTACATTAGGTATTTCTCCTAATACTATCCCTCCCCCTTCCCCTACAGGTGCCGGTGAATATACCATAATTTTAAAAGGAAAGCAACTGTGAACTCGGTTATACTTTACAATAAGTTTATATTTTATTAATTACATTATCAATATATGTTTGAAAAAGTGACATATGAAACATTTGCCCATCCCACAGGCATTGCTTGGCACGGAATCACAAGCCCCTGATAATAATTCAGCAGTGACCTCAGAGTCCTGCGGCCAAAGGCTGGAAACTTGGGCAGCAGTTCTCATGGCTCATCCTGAAGATTCCTCCTGCTGACAGGCCGATTCTCCACCACATACTTGACCCCCGACTTGGCTCCTTCCCCATGAACCATCGCTCACCGTCTTCCTGGAACTCAAGTTGGCTTCATCAGATCCCTCCAGCCCGATCCCAGAGTTGGCACCCAGGGATGTCCCTCCACCATGGGGGCCTTCCACGCTTTGGGAACCTCCTGGAGTGGCTGGGGTTGGGGGGGCATTCCTTACAAAGGCTCAGTGGTGAGAGAGCAGGCACTCCAACATTCCAACAGGCACAGACACTCCAACAAGCAGGCTGGAGCCACCAGGAGTGAGGGATTTCAGAGGGAAGAGGGAAGAGGCCTCTGAGAACAGTTCTAAGCTGATAAATCACACAGTCTGACTCAAATGATGTCACCAATCTCTGTCACAGACTGAATCCCATCACAAATTAACCTTCACCCTCACCCCAGAGAGTGCTATTCCCAGGGCCAAGATCAGGCCCAGAGACCTCCAAAGGTGGGCAACACGGGAGGACAGGAGACCAGAGTGACTGAAAGCTTCTGCCCAAGAGGCCAAAGAGGGAGTCTGAGTGGTTGCAGGGCAGGGAGGGCCTGGCAAAGGTGCAGCCATGAATCCAAGAGCCAGGGCTCCATGAGTAAGGCTGGGTGACATGGAGAGTTGGCCTGGAGGGCCCGGCCAAAGGGCTCAGAAGCACTGCTGTCAACAGTCCTCTGCGGGGTGCTGCCCAGGAGGCCCGGCCGGAGAACTGAGCATAAAGAGACGATACAGGGCTGAATGAGATGGCTCATGCCTATAATCCCAGCACTTTGGGAGGCCAAAGCAGGTGGATCACTTGAGGTCAGGAGTTCAAGACCACCTGGCCAATATGGTGAAACCGTGTGTCTACTAAAAATACAAAAATTAGCTAGGTGTGGTGGCGCACATCTGTCGCTCCAGCTACTCAGGAGGCTGAGGCACAAGAACTGCTTGAATGCAGGAGGCAGAGGGTGAAGTGAGCCGAGATCATGCCACTGCACCTCAGCCTGGGTGACAGAGTGAGACCCTGTCTCAAAAAAAAAGAAGAAGAAATAAAAAAAAGAAAAGAAAAAAAGAGACTATACAGTGACCAGAATTACCTGGCACAGAAAAATCAGGTCTTCAGTTTTCCTCTTTTGCTGTCTCAAGTCATTAACTGAGGTTTTGATAATAATGGAGTGAAAAAAAAAAACACAGTAAATTCCATGGAATGCCTTAAAGTTAATCAATTATTTAATTCAAGAAGGCAAATAGGCCGGGCGTGGTGGCTCATACCTGTAATCCCAGAGCTTTGGGAGGCCAAGGTGGGTGGATCACGAGGTCAGGAGATCAGGAGATCGAGACCATCCTGGCTAACAAGGTGAAACCCCGTTTCTACTAAAAATACAAAAAATTAGCCACTACAGGTGGCAGGCACCTGTAGTCTCAGCTACTCGGGAGGCTGAGGCAGGAGAATGGTGTGAACCCGGGAGGCAGAGCTTGCAATGGCGAAATTGCGCCATTGCACTCCAGCCTGGGCAGCAGAGCGAGACTCCGTCTCAAAAAAGAAAAGGCAAATAATCTAGACCGAACCAATGTGCAGAGGGCAGTTGTGTTGTTCTTTGTCTTTGGGCAGTGCCAAGCCTTTCCAGGCAAATAGCCCCACACAGCCTAGATGTCTCCAGGCGGTCACAAAGTTCAGGTGTGTGTTGGTTCACTGCAGACAGATGGGGAGGACGGAGTACCCGCCATCCCCAGCCCCCACTGACTATCAGCACCATCCAGGAAATAAGAACACGTAGGAATAAGACGACCAAAGCTGTGATGCTGGCCTGCAAGCTTGGATGAGAAGAATCTTCTCAGTTTTTTTGCCCTTCGAGGGAACAAACATCCTATCAGAAATTAATCTGTGCAAGGTGCAAGAGTCTTCTCAGTCACATTTTGCTTTCCAAAATCCTACTTAGTCCTTTGAGGTCTCACACCCACTCCTATCATTATGACGAAAACCCTTTCAAAAGGGTTGCCCATGATGACCGTACTGCCAAACCCACTGATCCTTTTAAGTTCTCATTCCTCCTGATTTCCATAACACACAACTGCCTCTCTGTGCAACCAGGCCTTTGTCAAAAGAAAAACCACAAACGATTTGATATCTACAACATGGAGGTGGAGGGACAGGCAGGGGGCTGAGACCACATTAGTGGGCGTGTGTGTCTGAAATGTGTTGCCAAAACAGAAACTGGGAAGCCGGGAGGGAACTGTGGTCTGTGGGGAGTCTGGGATGTGTTCAGCAGGCTCTTGAAGACCTGGAGTCCAAATCAGGGCCATCCATGTTTTTTAAAAGTTGTTCAAGTCATGGAAAAGAGTGTGGCCACACCAAGAAAAAATGTAGGCTGCCTTGAATTCAGCTTCCCTCTGTTCGGCCCAGTCCTCGCCACTGACAAATATTTTGTAAACACTGTTTATTTTCTCCAGTTCAAAATCAACTCTCTTGATTTAATTCTAAAGCACTTTTGCCTGGCACTCGAGGCTCTGTATAAGCCTCTAATTTTCCCACTGGGTTACTCACTACTCTGAGAGAGCTCATGCCTTCTAGGGGCTCACCCCTGCCTTGAGCCAGGCCATTTCTCCCATCTTCACGGGGCTCCTCTTTTCTCCTGCCTCCAGCCAGGCTGTCTTCCCATCACACACTCCTCCTCCCTCTGCAACTTGTGTACACTGCGCTGCCTCCATATCGAGTGTCATGAGGATCACCTAATTCATTACTGAAACGTCACCTTCCACGTCCCCTCCTTCATTGGATTGTACCCTTGTCCCAAATTGGCAAGAGGGTTGTGTCTTATATTACTTTTATGATCTCCTGAAACATCCAACAGAGAGCAAGCATACGCTATATTTTTGATGGGTGGATGGTCCTAGAGTTTGGATATGTTTGTCCCCCAGATGTCATGCTGAAATTTGATCCCCAGTGTTGGTGGAGGGGCCTAATGGGAGGTGTTTGAGTCATGGGGGCAGATCTCTTATGGTGTGGCTTTGCGGTAATGAATGAGCTCTAAAAAAGGAGCTGGGACCTCCTGTCTCTGTCCCTGGCCCTCTCTCTCCCTCCTTCTCCACCTTCTCCTCCTCCTCCTCCTCCTCCTCTCTCACAATGTAAGCACAGTACAGCCAGCTCCCCTTCCCCTCCCACCATGAGTGGAGGCAGCTTGAGGCTAGCACCATGCTTCCTGTACAGCCTGCAGAGCCATGAGCCAAGTCAACCTCTGTTCTTTATGAATCACCCAGCCCCGGGGATTCCTTTATGGCTACACAAATGGACAAGACAGATGAATCACCTGACATGGGAAAATATGCCTCAGTAAAGCTAAAACACTGATTATTTGTGTACTGAAGGAGTTTCTCTTTGCAAAATTAGTCGTTACATGTTGTTTTTTGTTTTTTGAGACGGAGTCTCACTCTCTTGCCCAGGCTGGAGTGCAGTGGTGCAATCTTGGCTCACTGCAACCTCTGCCTCCCAGGTTCAAGCGATTCTCTGCCTTAGCCTCCCAAGTAGCTGGGACTACAGGCACCCACCACCACACCCGGCTAATTTTTGTATTTTTAGTAGAGATAGGGTTTCACTATGTTGGCCAGGCTGGTCTTGAACTCCTGAGCTCAAGTGATCTGCCTGCCTTGGACTCCCAAAGTGCTGGGATTACAGGCGTGAGCCACCATGCCCAGCCCCTTACATGTTTTTTACTGTGGTATAATTGGCATAACATAAAATTTACCATTTTAACCGTTTTTAAATGTGCAGTTCGGTGGCATTAAATATGTTCACAATGTTATGTAACTTCCACCACCGTCCATCTCTAGAACTCTTTTATCATCCCAAACTGAAACTCTGTACTCATTACACAATAACTCCCCATTCCCCCTCCTCCCAGCCCTGGGTCACCTCCATTCTACTTTCTGTCTCTATGAATTTGACTACTCTAGGTGCCTCGTGTAAGTTGAATCATACCTTATTTGTCCTTTTGTGACTGGTTTATTTCACTTAGCAGAATGTCCTCAAGGTGATTACATATTCTTTTAGCAGGTTCCCAGCTAAACTTAAAATACATTCATTTCTAAATATTTGACAGTTGGCATGGCATGAGCTTGACTACAGGGGAAGAAATCAGGACCAATCAGAACAGGTGCTAACCACAAATAGCCCGTACCTAGCCCTGCCTCCACCACACCAGAACCCTTCCACGGCTTCTCAGAGACACATCTGTTCTGGAATATAAGGAACACTGCATCTTAAAGTAATGTAGCGAGGAACCAGCATTGTGCACAATTCTTTATCATCTCACTGAATCCTCACAACAACTAATGGCTTGGACCTGTATTGTTCCCATCTTAAGCATGAGGAAAGCAAAACTGAACGAGACCAAGCAATTTGCCCCAAATCACAGTCAGGAAATATTGGAGCTGAAACTCAAACACTCAAATTGATGTCCATTGACCCCAAATGCCACGTTCTTAAACATCCACCACAAATCGCCCCAATATCCCCATCCAGTGTACAGAAAAGCAAGGAAATCAACCAGATGGTCCCCAAAGGAGAACCTGAAAGTGGTTTGTAGCATTTAAGTTAAGAACACTGAGAAGGTGACTTTAAAACAGTCTGAGTGTGTAAACTGCAATCAGACTATTAAAGTCTCTTTTAAAGAGAGAACAAATGAGCTTCAACAGTACCAGAAGGAATTTCATTATCAGACGCATTATCTAAGGGTTGTGAGTTCCCTTCCCAGGAGATGGCAGGAGCAGGAGGGGCTTGAACCTGTCTCGATGCAGCACGCCTGGAGGCAAAGAGCTAACCCGGTGATCTTGTGCAACTCCCCCAGCAGGAGAAGTCCCCGAGGTAACACTTGTGAAGCCTTTGAGTTCCTGGAAGAAAGGCGCTCTAGAAACACTAGGCAAGTGTCATAAATATGCATGTGTGTTTTATCCTCTGTTATCATTATAGTCCTACTGGGTGGGGCGCATGTCTGACACTCTCAAAATTTAAGGGGCAATGTCCCCTTTGATTACAGGGCATTCTGCAGTGAACTGACTTCCAAACTATCTCCAACTTGCATTCAAGCAGCATCTTTTAAATTCGAGCCAAGCGGTGAGTTTGCCTTGAAGTGACTATTTCACCGAGCAGGGAAGATGCCGGCTTTTCATTTCCATGCCTTTATAGCTGGTTCTCTATGCATTGCCTCAGAGGCCGAGTTTGTCAAGATAAGTAAACAGCAAAACCCAATGTGCTTTTTCTCAGGACGACCCAGTCTTCTGAGGCAGATTAAGTCTAGTGAAAGCTGACACCCAAGCCATCCTACCTTCAGAAATTCTCTGGGAGGAAAAATGAACCCGAAAGCATGCCCATTCCAGGCGACAGGAGGCATCTAAATGTTGCAGGTATTCTTAGGGGTAAATTTATGTCAGATGTAGGATTTTTCTACAGCAGACATGTCATCTTTTTCTTACCTTCATTCAGCCAAATCTCTGCACTTTTGTAGTTCACGTTCAATGTCTGCTTTTCGTGTGGTTTTACAGGGACTCCAAGTGAGTCCACATCCATTTAGTTGTTAAGAGGGCTTGTTGGCCACGACCATTGTGTCCACCTTCTTCTGCGTGCTTTCTACTGATGATCCACCACCATGAAATCCTCAATAGAATGTGAATGGTGTTTTGAAGCTGCATGCATTCTTTAGCTTCTGAGGTCACTTCATCTCAGGGATTATCCAGATTTTCATTGTCTAAAACAGTTATTTTGTATGTGGCAATTATATAAACATCTGGATGAATCCAGACTTGTATTTGCTAACTTTTGTCCCAAATGCAATTGGCTCCAAAGCACTGGTATATGTGGGGGCTAAATGGAAAATAATTTCTGTATGAAAATGTGGAAATTCTGTCTTCTAAAAATATGGTTATATCTAAGTCCCAAAATTAACGCCTTCCTAGTATTTACAGAGCAGCCGATGTCTATGATGGACCTCTAACCCTAGATGTAGACATTTTTAGCATGCAATCAATGTATTGACAAAAGCTGTAGGCGGCTTTTGATCTATTGGCATTTTTGTATTAAGAGGAGTCAGAACATATATACACACAGCCGCCAGAATCAACCTTGACACAGTCAAGTCAGTTATTTCAGCTACCTTTTCCATGAAGTACAGGATGGGACCACAGAGAACTCCTAATGGTATAGCAATACACATTGACCATTAAGATGGATGGAAGGTCAGGACACACAAGCCATGACCCAGTCATTTCTGCTCTAGAGACATGTCCTGCACCTTCCCCCAGGAAGACATCAATTCATGTCTACTTCTATACCACCAAGCCATTCAATGGCTATTGTCAAAGTGCCTGAATTAAATGGGTGAAGAGAATCTCCCAGAAATCCAAACCCATACCAAAGCCAGACTTAAAATTCACAGTTATTATTCAGCGAGTGTATGCAGCACTGGTACCCTGGTGCTGGTGAACATGGGGAGCTCCAAAGTTGATATTGTCTACTCTAGTGTAGCACAGTGGGCACACAGCAAACATGATTATGCAGAAGGGGATAAGAGGGACAAAAAATGAGACGCAAATTTGGAGACAACATTGTCTTATGCAGTTGAACCATAAAATTGATATCTCTGTAGACTAAGGAGACAGGCAAAGCCTCCGAAAATTAGAGAGAGAGCCATAGGCCTGGATGACATGACTGTCACCTGGTGATTAGGTTAAATATCTAAAGAAAGGCTGGATCCGTCAGGAGGAGTTTGACAATCATGAAAACACAGAGGGCTGGCTGCAGCGGTTCACGCCTGTAATCCCAGCATTTTGGGAGGCTGAGGCGGGCGGATCACGAGGTCAGGAGCTTGAGACCAGCCTGACCAACATGGCGAAACCCCATCTCTACTAAAAAAAAAAAAAAAAAAAAAAAGAAAATAGCCAGGCAAGGTGGCGGGTGCCTGTAATACCAGCTACTTGGGAGGCTGAGGCAGGAGAATTGCTTGAACACTGGAGGCACAGGTTGCAGTGAGTTGAGATTGCACCACTGCACTCCAGTCTGGGAGACAGTGCGAGACTCCACCAAAAAAAAGAAAAAGAAAAAGAAAAAAAGAAAGAGAAAGAAAACACAGAGAAAGGAGTGCCTCCAGTCCTGAATGAGAGGGAGGGCTACCTGGCCTGTGCACACAACGGCTAGTCTCGAGCGGCAGGTCATCTCTGAGGAAGGCAACTGGGCTGCTTCTCAGAGCCTAATGCCAGTCAGCATTCACGTTCTTTCACCAGGGCCCCTGTTAGAAGTGCATGCTCACCCATGTGACCTTCTGACTACAAGGCACCTTCCCAGGTCATGTGCACATTTCAAAACAATAAACTGCCATTCTGGTGTATACATCAGCCTTTTGGAGTTTGGTTAACGTTAGTGCATCCAGTGAAAACTGCCTTCTTTCGTTGTTAGGCTTCAACCCCCTTTTTTTAAGCAATGAACACATATTATTTACGAAAGTGGGTAAACATATACTAATATATTTTCCATTATGATGCCTGAAACACTATTATGGCACCACAAGGGCAACAATAAGAATAAAATTATCCTATTTGAGGAAAAGATGTTAATTAAGTAAATTATTTTCTCACCTGACTGGCTTGTCGGCAGTCAGAGGGCAGAAGCTGGGTTTTTATTTTGGATACATCTCTACTTTATGTTTATTTTGTCCTTTACAATGCCTGGCCCAGTTCTGGGTATATGCACATGCAAACATTTGTTAGTTTATCAAGCGAATGAACAACAGCAGCTGAACAATACATTGCAGCCGACTGCAACTACGGGATGCAAACTAAGCTAAAAGTCCTGATGCATGAAGCCAAAGGGCAAAGCCTCAAACACCACTGGGCCCAAGAGGTTTGCTCAGGACTCCTAAAGCCTCAAACACCAGTGGGCCCAAGAGGTTTCCTCAGGATTCGGGCCATCCTGTTCCCAGCAAGCAGGCCCTTGGCTCAGATGCTTAATCTCTTTTGGCCACATCGTCTTCAGCTCCTCAGTGCAGTATGTGAAGGAGAAAGGAAACCTTGGTACTGGGAGGTCATTGAGGGCCCATCGCTTATTCCTTCTGAGGTCACTGCTGATACTGGGACAGTCTGGGTCCTGGGATGTCTCGGTGTCCAGATGCTACTGCAGGCGGCAGCAGTGTTGACGGGGCATTGTCAGCTCTCCCTCCCTGCTCACTGGGCGAGAAAAGATTTTTCATTTCATACATCATTTACAACTTGCTGCTGTGACTCTAAAAAGCCAGTGGGCTTTATCAAGTTAATGAGCAAGAAAAACATATTTGGTGAGTGTGTTAATTTTTTGAAAGTTCTGCAGAGCCCGGGACATTAGGCAACATGTATAGGGCAGTTCGGCACATCGGGGAGTCCCCTCAGCCCCAGATTTAGTCTACCCAGCTATGGGGGGCACCTGCTATTGACTAATAAGTCAGCAAATGTGTCTTGATAGAAATTCCACAACAACTACGTCACTCACTTTGTGGTCTCTGTACATTTTCATGTGGGAACATTTGGGACCGTGAGCAAAAGTTACCAATGGCCCAACTGAGGTTCTCTTTCTATACAGGGCAATGTCTACTAGAAGAGAGAGGAGCACGGAGGAACAGCTACAGTGACAATTCCAATCAGAAGGAGAAGGAATCACACTGATCTTAGTGTGCAGGATTTCTAAAATGATAGGAGACAATCTATCTAAAGAACGACGCAGTAATGAAGGGGAAAGACTAGACATTTGGATGAAATGGCTCTGTCAGACCACCGAAAGAAGATACTGAAATAAGTCTTCATTTATTAAAGGATCGTTTTAGAGTTCTTATTCTTATCTATCAAAATCAGATACTTTAAGCTGGCTAAATACATCTCCAAATTAATCTGCCCGTGAAACCATTGAACCGGCAGAGTCACATTACATTTTACAGTTTCTGTCTTTGAGTTTCATCATAAATTAGACATCTGAGATTAATCCCCAGCAAGTTCCTGGTTCTGGCAGAACTCACACCCAGACCTGAAAGAGTATGTCTGCATTTTTCTCATCTCTTTTCGACATACCAGAGATGCGTGAATTTGTGTCTTATTAGAGATGGGGAAATGTTTGCAGCACTATTAAATTGCAACTATGTGAATTGAATTGAATTTTAAATGGAAACACAAAATGATAGTTACTACTTCAGGGCTTAGACTATTCCCCTCTCTGCACAAAATTGAGAATGGATGGGGCAACATTTTAATATCTCATAAAATTCATTTAAAGAGGGTCCATTTCTGGACTCCCACCTATCACAAAGATGACCTCCTATAAACACACACACGCACACACAATTCAAAACTCCCAGAGACCATAAATAGAATAGATTATTTAGATTAAGCAAATGGCATAGGAGACAGAACACTTTCGCTGAGAATCATTGTGCTAAACTAGTTGTTTTCTAGATAAGACAAAATGTAAAACAGTCTATTTCAGAAAAGATATGAAATAAGTATCACTATTTTGGGGAGGAACATAATTGTATTTTGTTGGAGAATATAAATCCAGGAAACACTTTTGTATTTTGATATTTAATGGCATTTTCTATTCCTTCTTGCTGTGGTGGTGATAAACCTCTACTTGACAAAGAAATGCAGTTTTCAGTAACTGAGGCTGCAGCCAAGCTATCAGCTCAGGAAGGTGCGGGCTCACTCCACACCCAAAGACAGGATATGTCTGTGGCACCCGGTGATTGTTTAGGAATGTCAGTAAGAAATGTCTTGATTTGCAAATCATTTCTGGAGAAGAGATTTGAGAAATGTGGCCCACAAGAACGAGGCCAAGGAAAGCAAAGAATCAGCACTGCCTTGGGTGTTAAATGCCTGCCTTGGGTGCCCCACTTCTAGGAAGAAGCACACGGCCTTCCCTGCATCCTCTCAGCATCCTGGTCACCTCCCTGGGCTGTACAGGGCAGGCGGTGGAGCCAAGTGTCTGCCCTATACAATGACCTTATGGGTAATCACCCCATGTCTTCCAGCACATCCCTCAAGCCCTAAGTAACTCCCTTTAGGCTCACTTTCCATAGCTCACAGTAGTAAATATTTGCAGGTCTACACTGTAAAAGTAAGTGGCCAGACCACTTCACAGGAAACCTCAAAATTCCCAGAGAACCCATACACAAGTGGGGAGAAACAGTAACGAATGATGGGGATGTTGGTCAAGAGACAGCTGCCTGGGGCAGGACCTGCCTGCAGTGGGGAAAGAATATTCTGGAAAGGCTGGAAGAAAGCCTCCCTCCCTTCTTCACTGTAGATAAGGAGTCTTAAAGGCCACCTGGTCCAACAGCTGCCAGGCAACCAAAGCACCCCATCTCACCCAGCTTCTAGCTCTGCAGGGATACACCCGACGGGTACCCCAGTGAGCCACACCCTTGCATCCTCCCCTCCCCTGAGTACAGACCGAGCCTGTGACTTGCTTCCAGCACAGAGAAATGGCAGAGGTGATTGGACAGTCCTTTCTGTGACTCTGTCACATTAAATACAACTCCATTTTAGCAGACTGAGGGATTCTCTTGTCGGCTGTGATAAGCAGAGTAACGCTCCTCACCCCATCAGAGATGTCTATGCTCTAATTCCAGGAGCCTGTAATGTTACATCACATGGCAACAAAAGGCCCTGCAGGCCAGGTGTTTAGCTCGCACCTGTAATCCCAGCACTTTCAGAGGCCATGTGGGGAGGAGTGCTTGAGCCTAGCAGTTAGAGACCAGCCTGGATTACATAGGGAGACCCCGTCTCTACAAACAAACAAACAAACAGTCTGCCGATGTAATTAAGGTTATAGAACCCCAAATAGGAAAATTATCCTGGATTATCCAGAAGGGTCCAATCTAATCACAAAAGCCATTAAAAGCAGGGAACGTTCTCTGGTTGGAATCATGGAGATGCTGGCAAAAGGAAGGCAGAGACGTTTCCAGCATGAAAGGGGTTCAAGGCACACTTGCTGGTCCTGATATGCGGGATCCATGTACAGGGCTTCTAGGAGCCGAGGGTATCCCTCAGCTCACAGCCAACAAGGCAGTAGGGACCCAGTCCTACAACTGCAAGGACCTGAATCCTGCCAACAACCTGAATGAGCCTGGAAGCCACTAGCTCCCCAGAGCCTCCAGAAAGAATCAAAGCCCCGTCTATACCTTCTGGGACCTGGAGTCAAGAAACCAGCTGAGCCCAGACTTCTGACACGTAGAAATTATGAAATAATACACTGGTGGTGTTTTTGGCCACTCAATGGTGGTGATTTCTTATAGCAGTGATAAAAAAAACTAATACACTGACCGTGAGGAAGTAGGCTGCCATGCTGCAAAAGAGCCAGATGGCAAGGAGCTGGCAGCAGCCCCACCTGACGGCCACCAAGGAAACAGAACCTCAGCCCCACAGTCATAAGCACCTCCATTCTGCCAGCCACCACAGGAGCTGGAAAGAGGACCCCAACTCCAGACAGGAATTCAGCCTGGCCAATGCCTTCACTGGAGCCTTGTAAAGCCCAGACCCCTGTAGCTCAGCAACTGTGAGATGGTGAATGTAGGTTGTTTTAAGTCACCAAGGCAATCTGTAACTAATTCACCCGCTCCCAGGACTGTGGTCCAGGCTGCTTCCTGACCACATCATCCCAACACCTAAACCCACTTTGACTAATTCAGGATTGGGACTATAGATGCTTGTGTGTAACATATGAGAGTTTAGGATAAAGATCTAACATGACTGAGCACCAATTACATGCAAATAGAGAGTCTCTCTTGCCCAGCAGCATTCAAATCATGTCTGTCTAAGTCTAGAGACCATGCCCTGCTCTTTTCACCATGGTGTTACAGTTCTCAAACGTGGACACCGCACGATAATGAGCTCCTTTTCATGGTATTTGCATTCAGAGTCTGCCTCTGAGTCATGCAAGAACACCATCCCATCACTGTACTCCAGATGTTTTCCTCCTAAAGTATCTTATCCAGTTTGATGACAAAGTCAGACAGAATCCTTTCATGTATAAGTGACAGAAACCCCAACTCAAACAGGCTTGAACACAACAAATGGATAAAACAACAACAAAAGGATTGAAAAGTCCAGTGCCAGCAGGGCTAGTGGCTCTGGGCTGTTCTACGTCTGCTTTGTTCTCTGACGGGTTCCCCTCTCCCCAGCAAGGTGGCGGCCGGCAGCCCTGGCTTTCCTTCTCCTCTCACCCCAGGAGTTACAAAAACGGCCAGGGCTCACCTCTCACTGGCTCATTTGGATCATATCGCTCCTTCCTGAACACGGAGAAGAGGACAGAGTTTGCAGACTGGCTAAAGCAGGGGCCTGTGCCTACTCCTGGAACATGGGGTGAGTCTGGCCCGTCCAACCCTGCGGCCTGAGAGCCTGAGAAGGATGCTGTCTCTAAAGGAAAGTTAGCGAGCAGGGCCAGAAGAAGGGAAACAGACATTAGATGTGCGAAACCAGCAGCTCTTTACTTCTGTGAGCCACCAGAGTCATCAGATTAGACTCCAACTGATGTTGGGCAATGTGTAGCCACTAGAGAAATTTTCCTAGAAAAAAAGCTATCACCCCAGGAAGACATCCATATGCTGTGTCTGGACTAGACTACGGTTTGGAACATCCCTTCCATCTTGAAAGTCTGTGACTCTAATTCTCACCGGGGCCTGCTTGGAAAACACATTTGGTCTCCCAACATAAGTATCTTTGACATTATTTTTGAAAGGACAAACATTCACCTGCTTGTAAAACCAGTCCCATCACTTCCTAGTTGCCCCCGAGGGTCCCCTCCTTGCTTGCTCCATGTTCAAGGGTCACCTAGCCCTCCATCCACTACCACTAACACCCAGATGCCCTCCATCCACTACCGCTAACACCCAGACGCTGACTCTGAGCATCTGTGAAGGGGAGGGAGGATGCTTGGGAGAGCGCTGAGCACGCACTTTCTCAACTCTCCGAACTTTCTTTTTCAAAAGAAAATTTCTTCAAACAAAGCAGTTACAAGTCCTTAGTCCGTTGAAGTTTGAAAACAAAGATACCTTTGAGTTTTCTAAACACATACTAAAATAAAGGTTATTTTTTAACTTTCAAAAAAGACAGATCAATTCTTTTGGTGTTCAGATACAGCCAAGCAGGATTTAACTAAAAACTTTCCCCTGAGTACTATTTTTGCAACAGAGACCAGGCACCAAAATTTTTTAATCTGAAAGGGGTTATTTTTTCTTTCAAAAAAGAAAAAGACATCATTGGAAGAAAATGAATAAAGGAGCTAACTAGGAAAGCCTTGCCAACCATATGAGTGCCTAATATTCAGATATCATCAAATGAATTGTTCATACCTTCTCGTTAGATGTCATTTTTGGATCCAGATGATAATTTTAGCGGAAATCACTCAAACTTCCTTGAGGTAGAACAGTCACTAAATCTCTTCCCATTTCAGAGATATATTGTACTATTCTCCTATTTTTAGTGTCCTGCCCTGCCTCTTTAGCATAATCCGGGTGGGTGAGGGGGAGAATGTTTAATCACCCTCCACAGGCGCCACATGTGTTATTTTCTAGTACCTATGTATAATTATCGGTGTTATTTTAAAATCAATTTCAGTGTAACGGCAGGATTTGCTTCAGTTGCATTTAAATCATAATAAAGCTCAATAAAAAGAAAATGAGAAAGAAAGAGAAAATATCATTCGGAGGATTAGCCAAACACTCCAACAAAAGAGACCTTTTTAATTTTCATGACGTGATAAAGTGATAGCCTTTTGAATAGACAATTAGGCTCATAAACCTGATACACCAAGGGCTTAATTCACAAACACACATTGCCACTAATACATTTGCAGAGGAACTCTCTGCTTAACAGGATTAGAATACAGCAAATCATTCATTATTAATGGGAATCTACATTGCCTAGGTCTTCATCCCTAGATAGACCAGTATTTAAACCAAATAATTTTGCACAATTTCAGGAGCTTAATTCTGCACGTAGGTTGCTCACGGGCGGCTCTGTGTTTCCGTGCATAGAACTGGGAATCATTACTAGGGGCATTGCTAACCTGCCTCAGTTCCTGTTACAGGGGGAATTTCGATCCCAGAAGCTCTGTGCCTTGCCCTGTTCACCCATACGATGAGAAGGAACCACCTGGCTGATACATTGGCTTCCAGAAGAGGCTGTGAGCTCCACCATATTCCATGCGATTCCATGCTCCCTGTTTTCACTTTAGCCCTGGTCAGTGATTTTGCATAAATGCAGAACACATGTCACAAGGGGATTCAGACAAAACCTCGTCCAGAGCAGAGATGGAATTTACAGAGTTGTCATTTCAGCAGTGTCGCCAAGGGCGTTGTCATCCCACAGAAAGGACATGGAAGACTTCCCTCCCCTTGCCTTACAGTAGGTGTAGCCGCCTTTACAAGCAGGTATACCAGTGTGAGGCATAACCACCCAGGGAAGGTGACCCTGGGAAATGATTCATCTTGATTATTGAGCGTCTAATTTGTCCCAAGCCTAGAGTCACCAACCATCCCAGTTTGGCTAGGACTAAAGGGTTTCCCAGGACCCAGACTTTTAGGTTTAAAACCAGAACATTCCTGGGCAGACCGGATGAGCTGGTCACCCTAGCAAAGCAATGAGCTTTCCATTATTTCATGATACCTTCAACCTTATGAAAGAGATATCACTATGTTTAGAGGTTAAAAAATGAGCCTCGAAGAAATTAAATAATTTTCTCCTACATCACAGCCAGTAGGGCTGGTACGCAATCCCAGATCTCTCTAACTTCTCTGCCCATCACCTCCAGTTCTTCTCAGGCAACCAAACACCGAGCCAACCTGTAGTACCCTGCTACTGAGGCTGCTGCTGTAGCCACCCAGGTCATATGCTTCCCTGCCCAAAGGAAATCAAGACTTTCTAGGACTTAAAAGCTTCAGATGATCTGAGAACTAACCAGACCTATGAGCAAGGCTTAACTAAGGGCCATTTCAATTAGCACCTCACTGCCACCCCCGAGGGTCCTGCAGAGACTATGTCCACTGGAAGAAGAATGTACGTCAAAACCACTGCAGATATTTTCAAAACAAACAAACAAACAAAATATCTCCTACCCTCAACCAGGAGACTTTGATTCAGTAGGCTTAGTGCTGTGCCTGACACACTTTGTGGTGTTTTCAGATAAAGATCTCAAGTCCCCCACATGATTCATGAAGCCCTGATACCTGCCCAGTTCTGCTGCCCTGGGCTAAATAAGATTAAGGCTTACTCCATAGCCTGGTCAGTCTCTGGGCCTTGTAAATGAGCCCAGGGTAAGCCTGGACAAGCTTTTCTCTGCGGTCAAATAAACCACGTGGAGGGAAAAGTTTGGGGAAGAAAAAGTATCCCAGCTCTGCCATGCAATGTTGGGTAAATCCCTTCACCTCTTAGTGCACCCACATCCTCATTCGTAGCGTGGGGATCACACTGTTGCCCACTCAAGGATGGCACACATGAGGCACTGGGCACATCGACTCACCTGGCACTGACTCCCACACTCTTTCCATGCTGGCACCCACTCAACTTCAACTGAGATCCTCAACAATCACATTATTTTGTTTCACAGAGGTTCCACCCCATAGGCAGACACCACAGAGACTCGCCCATTTTGTTCTGGCCACTGTACAGCTGTCCATTCTCATCTTTGGAATAACAGTGCCCTTCACTTCCTTCCAGAACCCAGTCCAGCAAAAGAGGCCTCAGTGGGTGCCACTCACAGATGAAACTATCAACTGAAAACATCATATGTTAAGTGGTGGGCTGTTCTCGTTAGAAAAGGAGTGTTTGCTTTACAAAAGGATTAATGAAAATTTTTAAAATAGAGCCTGAATTGCATTTGTCATTAGTTTTGAGTAACAGTAAGTAGTATATTTCCAGCCTCTGAAATCTAGAATCTATTTTTAGTGTCCTGCCCTGCCTCTTCTTTAGCATAATCCGGGTGGGTGAGGGGGAGAATGTTTACTCCGCCTCCACAGGCGCCACATGTGTTATTTTATAGTACCTATGTATAATTATCGGTGTTATTTTAATAATCAATTTCAGGGTAATGGCAGGATTTGCTTCAGTTGCATTTAAATTCAGTTGCATTTAAGACTTGGTCTTAGGAAACTTTCTAGCTTGTGGAAGAAAATAAGGTTCCATGTTCATAATTCCCTTCCCTTTTCAGTCTCCTTTGCACATTGGCCCCTCTAGGTCTTCGGGACTGATGTGGCGGCCCTCTCCTTTCATCCCCTGCATTTTCTCTCTCTAGGGGATCTCATCCATTTCTGTTTTGTATCTGCGCCAAGACATCATTTCGGATGTCAACCACCAATCTTGACCTGAAGGCCTACATGCATGTCCAAGGGGATGTGCCTGTTATGGGTAGAATTTTTGTCTCCCAATAAAAGATCTGTTGACATCTTAACCCCCAATACCTCCAAATGTGACTGGGAAACAGGGTCATTGCAGATATAATTGGTTAAGATTCAGTCTTAGTGGAGTAGAGTGGGCTCCTTATCCAATATGACCGGTATCTTTATAAAAAGATGACCACGTGAAGATACAAAGACACAGAGAGACACCCTGTGAAGATGGAGGCAGAGGTTGGAGTGATGCCGCCACAGGCCCACCAGAAGCTGGACGGGGTGAGGAAGGAGCCTCCCCTCAGGTTTCAAAGGCAGCGTGGGCCTCCTGCCACTGTGATTTCAGATTTTGGGAGGCCGGAATTGTGAGAGATTACATTTCTGTTGTTTTTGAGCTGCCTGCTTTGTGATCCTTTGTTATGACAGCCCAGGGGACTCACACAGCTCCCAGATGGACTCCTGTGTCGCCCTCTGGAAATGGGACCTCCTGCACTCAGCTGCAGGTAGCAGACAATTGGGCACTGTCCTTGGCCCTCCCTCTCCCTCTACCTCTCCCTCCCTGTGTATCCAGCCCAGCCCAGATCCCTCCAATTCCACCACTCCACTTACAGCCACCTCCACCTGGTGACAGTGTAGCCTCCTAACTGGCTCTCATGTCTATCTGGCTGCCCTGGCCCACCCTCCACAAGCATCTGGATTGGCCCTTCTCCACATGGGTTCACATCACCGTGCTGCTTGTTAACACTCTGTGGCCTCCACTGCACGTCAGGTGAAATCCACACCACCAGAGAAGTGCCCTGCATTGCCTGACGTCTGCTGTCCTTTCTGGCTTCATCAGCGGCCACCACCGTCCCCTTGATCATAAAACTGGACGATGCTGGTCTTTGGGTCTTCCTTCATGTGGCTGTTATTTTTGCCAAAGTCTGTAACTCCCATTTGCCATTAGGTCTCAGCCCAAAAGCCACTTCCTCAGAGAAGAGCCATCTGTTTCCAGCCCTCCTGCCACATCATCTCTCTTCACAGTCCCCGTTTTCCCCTCACGGCATTTGTCACAGCTCTTAGTCACATATTTATTAGTGTGGGGGTTGTTCGCCGGTGCTGTTGCTTTTCATGTCTTTCTCTCCCTCACCATGGGCTCCATACGAGCAGGGGCAGTATCTATTTGTTCTCCTGGTGTTGGCAGAGAGTAGAACAATGCCTGGCTCCTAGGAGGTATTCTATAAATATTTGTGGAATGGTCCAGCCTAAATGCCTCTCTTTGTGGCATGATGAGGTATAGGGATGTGTTGACTCTAAAATAAACACTATTAACCCTGGCACTAACTCTGCTCACACCAGGAGTGCTGTGAGAAGGCAGAGCAGCTGAGAAACATCAGATCACGACTGCTGCCTATGGAGACGTGGACGGGCATCTGAGTCCTTGATTTTCTGTGGCCTACAGGGTGCGTCTGGCCACAGATTCCTGATGTAAGGGATTACCTGATTGGTTCTTGATGCTTTGCAAAGCTCTTCCTCAAGGATGACCTTACGGAGACTGACAACAACCCCACGAGGGAGGTCCCGTAGGCGTCACTATCCCCATTTCCCAGATAAGGACAGAGGGGCAGGGCTCACGCAGCTCATCAGGCCAGGTCTAGTCTCCTCACTGGGCGGAGAGGCCCTTCACACAACAGGAAGTAGTGCAGCTTCTAAAGAATGACTTTTGGACAAAAAGCAACATATGAATCTAGCAAGGAATTGATCCTAACATGGGATTATCATCTAGGTTCCATCAGAACCAACCCTGCGGTCACGTGATCATTTTCTAACCGTGTCATCAGAAGCAGCTGGTGGTTATCCATAAGTCTTGGAACAAGAAGAGAAACACCAGCCTGAGTGTTTCCTGGCTACAAGTCATTAAAGCAATTTCACTTACTCATTAAGAATTAAAGAATTAGGCTGGACACGGTGGCTCACGCCTGTAATCCTAGCACTTTGGGAGGCAGAGGTGGGTGGATCACCTGAGGTCAGGAGTTTGAGACCAGCCCGGCCAACATGGTGAAACCCCATCTCTACTAAAAATATAAAAATTAGCCAGGCGTGGTGGTGAGCACCTGTAATCCCAGCTACTTGGGAGGCTGAAGCAGGAGAATCGCTCAAACCCAGGAGGTAGAGGTTGTGGTTAGCTGAGATCGTGCCATTGCACTCCAGTCTGGGCCACAAGAGCGAAACTTCATCTCGAGAACAAAAAAAAAAAAGACAATTAAGTAGACAAAAAAAACACTGGGTTTTTAAAACCAAATCTGTAAGAAAAACAAGAATGTTTAGTTCTAACTCTCTAGTGAATGAGAGTATCCTAACAAAATCAGCATCTCCACCCGCAAATTGAAGTTACCTCTCTGGGACCTGCAATACTCAACTCATCTCTCCTCTGCCTTTCCAGGCAGAAAATCCAAACTAAAGCAACAATGGGTCGATTTGCCACACTTGTTTATGTGTCAGGTGCCTTTAATGATGGAAAAGGATTGACGCTGCATTCCAGAATGACTCAAAGGCGATGATGGAGGCTGCCCCAGTGATGGTCTCAGCCTGGCAGGACAGATCTGCCCGCTGCTGTTAGAGGCAAAGTGGTGGCCGGGCACAATGGCTCACGCCTGGAATCCCAGCACTTTGCGAGGCTGAGGGAGGAGAATCACTTCAGCCCAGGAATTTCAGACCAGCCTTGGCAATATGGTGAAACCACATCTCAAAAAAAAAAAAAAGAAAGGAAGGAAGGAAGGAAGGAAGGAAGGAAGGAAGGAAGGAAGGAAGGAAGGAAGGAAGGAAGGAAGGAAGGAAGCAATTTTTAATTATCTGGGCATGGTGGTGCATTCCTGTAGTCCTAGTACTCATGAGGCTGAGGCTGGAGGATCGCTTGAGGCTAGGAGGTGCAGGCTGCCTGAGCAACAGAGCAAGACCTTGTCAAAAAAAAAAAAAACAGTGAGCTACACACAATGCTTTTCTGTTGACTCCAGGCTTTAGCAACTTTAGAAAAGGTCTCCCCTGCTCACAAAACACTCACCTTACCAACAATCACTGCGGTCACTCTACACCTCTCAATCCAGCCACTCTCTTCATCTCCAATATCACTGCCTCAGCTCTAGCCATCATCTCTCACCTGCATTGCCACCAAAGCTGCCAGCCGGATCCCCAGCCTCCTCACCCCTTTCCAAGTCAGATGTGTTTTCAAACATAATTATGTAACTCCCAAACTCAACTGTGGCTGAAGCACCTAGACACTGCTGTGACCATCCAGGGCTGGCACCGAAGTTTTTGAGGAGAAAAAAACAGTACTCAGCATCTGCCAGGCACTGCCCAAACTGCCAGCTCAAGGTAACTCTGACTTTCCTCATTAAGTCAAGCTACAATCCTTTCAATGGTATCATATGTGTGTGATGCTGGGTTTTCCAGACTGCTGTGATAAAAAGCAAGCACCTTCTTATATATCCAAAGGAACTGAACACAGGAACTCAAAGAGATGCTGGTTCACCTATGTTCATAGCAGCACTATTCACAATAACCAATAGGTGGAAACCACCCAAATGTCCATCAACAGATGAATGGATAAACAAAATGTGGTGTATGCATACCATGGAGTATTACTCATTCTTAAAAAGAAAGGAAGAACTGAAACATACTACAACGTGGATGAAAACTGAAAACATGCTAAGTGAGAAAAGCCAAACACAAAAAGATAAATATCATTCCACTTACATGAGGCACCTAGAGCAGTCAAATTCACAGAGACAGAAAGTAGAATAGCAATTGCCAGGGGCTGGGGAAGTGCAGAATGGGAAGATATTGCTTAATGGGTCCAGAACTTCCCTTTGGGGTGATGAGAAAGTTCTGGAAATGGATAGTGGTGATGGTTGCACAACATTGTGAAGGTACTTAATCCCATTAAATTGTGCACTTAAAAATGGTTAAAATAGTAAACTTCATGTTAGGCATATTTTATCACAGTAATAAAAATAAACACATACCAGGCAAAAATCCAGATGAAAGAAGAAATGAAGGTAGCAGTGTTCCAAAGTTTGAGAAACCATTTGGGGCCCAACTAGTAAGTAATTGTGATATTTAAGAATGCAATGAAAAATTTTTTTTCATTTAATTTATGCTCATTGGTTTTCAAAAAACCACTAAGTTGTTAGACCATAAATACTTATGAGACTTTTTGAATATGCTATTTCATCAACAGAACTATTGGGTATTCTTTTGCTTTAAGGGTACCTTGGAAAGGTTACTGACACTCCAGTGCTATGAATCAAGACACTACCTATGAGATTTACAAAACAAACCTGAATCTCACACACCTTTCAATTTACAGTGAGTACAGGGGACAGAGTAACATGTTAAATGACACCACAAGGAAGTAGTTAGCAAATCTAAACTGTGGGGAACACAGGACAAAGAAACCCTGTTTTTGAACAAACATACTGCACAGAAATAAAAAGAGAGAAAGATGAATTAAGAGGCATATCAATCAGTTGCAACACATAGGCCTTATTGGATCCTGATTCAAATAAAGTATAAGAATATTTTTTAGAAAAATCAGAAGAAATTTAAGAACCACCTGAATGTTTGATGTTATTTAGGAATTGTTAATTTTTTTGATACAATAATGAAATCATGGTTCTGTTTTTTCAGCAAGTTCTTATCTTTCAGAGATATATGTTAAAGTGTTTTTAAAATGTTATCAGGACCTTGCTTCAAAATAATCTAAGTTGGGAGAAGGGAAGGGAGTGGTAGAAGAGACAAAGCCAGCTGTGAACTTACCAGTATGGAAGCTGGGTAATGGGTACATGGAGAGCTTGGGATGAAGTTTGGACTTGGGAGCAAAGGCACCATACCCCTGCCCACATACTCTGTGCCCCTGAAACTGAACCCCAGGCTGGTCCCCAGACTCACAGCTCCCTCTCGTCTTGTGGCCTTTGGCAGAGCCTGTTTCCTTTGCTCTTATTCTCTTCTCCCTCCTCTTCATCTGAAAACCCTCCACATCATACAGATCCCAGCACAGTCCCTTCTCTTCTGGGATACACTGACACCCTCTCCATCGCTGGATTGGGAGCTTTTCCTCAATGCTTTGTGGTCCCTATCATAGAACTTTGTAAACTATACTTTAATTTCCTATTAACTGATTGCTTGGACTGATGTCTCGTACATACTACATATTCAATAAACATTTGTCTCATTAAGAAATGAATGGCTAAATGACTGAATAAATACTATTATTCCCTGGGCCACTTTGCCATCTACATAGATAATATTATAAAGCTTTTGTTGCAGGGAGAAATGGAGCTTCTATCCCACCTGGAAGGAAGGGCCTGAGAAGGCACCTGTAAGATGAAAAGGCACATATATGTAAGGCCACCTCACTGTGTCACAGTGGAGACACAAGGAATTGAGCCAACATCATAGCTCCCAGAAAGGCAAGACCCTAATGGAGAGTAACAGGGATAGAAGGGGACCAGTCTGGTTATGGAAATCGTGACTGCAGAGAAATCCCGGGCTCACTCTCCAGATGCTTATCTGACTCTGAGCCACTCCTGGGGCCTCACATGTCTCTTCAAATCCCCTTCCAGGCTGAACCCTGGTATCTGACAGACCCCCGTGTCTGACAGACATCCACCCCCCTTCATTGTTCATTACACAAGAACAAGTTACTGCTCACTGACTGCACTGAGCCTCACCCAGACTGTGCTGGGCAGTGTGACCAATTCAAACGTGAATACTGACAGAGACAAGACAGGTACAGACACAACCACACGGCAACACAGGGAGCACTCAGGAGCAGGAGGGAGAGAAGACCAGGCGAGTGGGGAGACGGTGACTGAGCTGGTGTCCTGCCAGGTAAGCAAGCTGGGACAGAAGCCCAGAACCTCAGCCACAGTCCACGAGGGGTGGCATGGGACAGCTGCCTGGCAGCGGGTGCGAGGGGCTGCCTGAGTTGGGTTTCCAGCTGGGCCAGAGAAGGCTTCCTCCTGTGGCAGGTGCGGAGGCAGAGTGGCCGTGGTGCTGTCAGTGGCCATGTCAGGGCAGGCTCTTCCCATCCTCCTAGCCTTGCTCAGATGGGAGTGTCCAGGAGTCAGGGGTGCAACACCCAGGCATCGCCCCCGATACCACACAGTTCAGAGGAAGGAGAGGCTGTGAGGTCAATCTGCTGTCTCCTTCTGGAGCTCTCTCTTAAAGGAAAACAAAATCTCCCCCAGAAGACGAGCAGCCAACTTCTGGTCAAGCCACCTGGGCAAAACGGGATGGCAGCCCACCCTGGGTTTGGCAAGCACACAATGGCAGGTCCACGTCAGACTTGCCTGCCCCGCCGTTAGCCCTTGCTGACTCCTGGGTAGAATCAGGTGATGTCTTCCGTGGTCTCCCACGACCCAAGCAGGCTGTGAACTGAAGAAATGGCCAGGGGTGCTTCTGAGCAGAGGTCTGAAGATGAGACAAGACTTGCCCTGAGTTCAATTTCCACCATGCCATTTCTCTGCCCCACTGGGCCTGGGGCCTGGCTGCACAGAACAACTTCCCAGGCCCCACCCAGACCAATTACATCCAAGCCTCCAAGGCTTGGGGTCCAGGCCTCTGTGGCTTTGTTTCTTAACTTCTCAGTGGATTCAGATGCACAGCAAGGGTTGAGGACCAGTGCTCTAGCTCGGTGGTTCCCAAACTTCAACAGCATCAGAGTCACCAGAGGGCTCCTTAAAAATACAGATCCCCGGCCGGGTGTGGTGGCTCACGCCTGTAATCCCAGCACTTTAGGAGGGTGAGGCAGGTGGACCACCTTAGGTCAGGATTTTGAGACCAGCCTGGCCAACATGGTAAAACCCCATCTCTACTAAAAATACAAAAATTAGCTGGGAGTGGTGGCACGTGCCTGTAATCCCAGCTACGTGGGAGGCTGAGGCAGGAGAATCACTTGAATCTGGGAGGCAGAGGTTGCAGTGAGCGGAGATCACACCACTACATTCCAGCCTGGGCGACAGAGCAAGACTCCGTCGCAAAAAAAAAAAAAAAAATACAGATCCCCACCTGGGCATGGTGGCTCATGTCTGTAATCCCAGCACTTTGAGAGGCCAAGGCAGGTGGATCACCTGAGGTCAGGAGTTTGAGACTAGCCTGGCCAACATGGTAAAACCCTATCACTACTAAAATTACAAAAATCAGCCAGGTGTGGTGGCAGGCACCTGTAATCCCAGCTACTCGGGAGGCTGAGGCAGGAGAATCACTTGAACCTGGGAGGCAGAGGTTGCAGTGAGCGGAGATCACGCCACTGCATTCCAGCCTGGGTGACAAAGCGAGACTCCGTCTCAAAAAAAAAAAAAAAAAAAAAAACAAAAAAAAACCAGATCCCCACACCCCACAACCGAGTTTCTGATTCAGGAAGTAGGGTGGGGCCAGGAATCTTCATCTCTAACAAGCTCCCAGGCAATGCTGATGCTGCTGGCTGAGAAACACCGCTTAACCCAATCTCTGTCCAATCATTAGCCCTCTTGGAACCTCGCCGCCTTTCTCATCTGTGAAATAGAAACAAAACAGCTGCCCCACCGCTGTCACTGGAGGGATTAAAGGAAACATCCACAAAGCACCTGGCACACAGCTCACAAAGTACACAAGGCACCTAGCACGTACTCACACAACAGAAGGCTCTATTACTAGTCAGTTACAATGGAGGTGTCAGTGTGCTGTAGGAGTGCAACCCTGCACTGGCCCAACCTCCCCCCACCTCGTTTTTTTGTTTGTTTGTTTTTTTTTGTTGTTGTTTTTTTGGTTTTTTTGCCTTCTCAAAATGTGTAAGCACCAAAAAAAAAAAAAAAAAAAGTGCATTCCTGCTTTCTGCCCTGATTTGAACCCTCTGGAGTTTTCTTATAGAATGATGCTTATCAGAGGAAAAACATCTGTTCCACTTTCTTTAATCTCTAATTTATCTAATCTCCCTATATAAAATAGGTATATTGCTAATGAGTAAATTCCTGCCAAGGGAACGAAAATGCTTGTTACAATTACTTATTCTTCTCATTGACTTTACCCTCTGTGGTCCAATATCACACAACATAAATATAATGGATGAGCCACTTTTTTCTGGCATCTTCATCACCGGCCACTAATAGAGAGCCTTTCAGAATAGAAAGTTGTCATTTTCCATCTCTCTATCCGAAACACCAGACACACGTCTGCCGAAGTAAATCTCCTCCTCAGACAAGTGAGCGTCCGCACCCAGCCCAAGGCACAAGCCCCGCTGAATCCTGTGCGGGTGGCGACGGTGATGGAGAGAGGCCACCAGAGGGCGCGGAAGAGCAGCAAGGCTGCCCCCCTCCAAGGCCGGCGACTCGCTACCTGGGCCGCCAAGCCCCGCCTGGGGTGTTTATTATTGGAAAGGGTGTTTTTCAGAATCTGCAGCACCTTGGTCGTTCTTAATTTTTTTTTAAGTTAATAATCAAATACGATTTGCTCCCATGTGTTTATTAAAACTAAGCCAAGACGATATTATTTAAAAGAATAGAACTAGATCCAAAGAAAGTGAATGAAATTTGAGAAGTGTGGTGCTATGCGGGTGAGGTGGGGGCGTGGAAGGCCATCTGGAATGAACGCCTCATTTTACAGAAGAAACAAGGATAGGACGAGTTATCGGAGGGCCACAGCCAGGACCAGGTACCTGGCTGCTGGCTCTGCCTCTGCTCAGCCACCAGGCTCGGGCAAAGCCGAAAACATCAAGGACAAACAGACAGGCCATCAACCCTCGTCTCCTCTCTTTTCCATGCTCTAGTCTCTCTTACCCTGGGAAAAAGAGAACTGATGTTTGATATTATAACCTGAATTTGTACCGTTACTTTCCATGGTTGTTGGAGTTTTTTGCTATTTTTATTGTGGTATAGACAACATAAAATTTACCATTTTCACCATCTTTAAGGTACAATTCAGTGGCAAAAAAGCACATTTTCATTCTTGTGCAACCATCACCAACCATCCATCTCCAGAACTTTCCATCATCCCTAACAGGAACTCTAGACCCATCAAATTCCAGCTCCCTAATCCCCTGGCCCCCAGCTCCGGGAACCCCATTCTCCTTTCTGCCTCTATCAATTTGCCTATTCTGGGAGCCTCATGTAAGGGGAATCCTGCAATATTTGTCCTAGTGCTTTTGGCTTCTTTGATGCAGCACGATGTTTTCAAGGTTCAGCCGTGGTGTGGCAGGCGTCAGAACTTCATTCCTTTTATGAATGAATAAGACTCTTGCACCTTTGTTCTTGATACCCAGAAAAATGCTGCAAGGCAAAATGGAGGGGCCACTCTGGTCTTCATCTTTCAAATGAGGACTTGCCCACATCCACGCAACGTGACAGCAGATCTTGGACTCACATCCAGGGCTCTTGCCCTCCTCATCCTGCGATTTTTCCGGGCACAGACAGCGGCCTACTGTCATCGCTCTTCTTCACACAGACGTGGAGAGATGCTCCTCAGGAAGGGCATTTGACCCACCTAACAAACACACGTGTGGCCGCACTGCGGGAAGAAGGTGAACCAAACTAGAAAGAAACAACTCCATGTGGTAACGTTTGCATAGATTATACCACCCAGCCACAAATCTCTTCTACGCACGGGGTCTCAATGTTAATAAAAACTTGGCTGGGGACAGGATAAATATTCTGTATCATCCCAACTGAAGTAAAGACAACAAGCCACTGTGTATGTCAAGGCCCTTTAAAGTCCTGGCTTTGGCTGAGAGCACTCAAGGGTACAGTGGCTGGATGTCATTACTCCAGTGAAGTTTCCTGGGGCCATAATTCACAGAAATCCTCTGTCCTGGGGCCACTAAGGATTAACTTTACAAGTGAGCTGTTTCTCACATCTACCTATGTTTTACAAAAGCACACACTGTAGGTTCCCTCACGTTCCCATTACCGAGATGACTGTTAATAGTTATCTGTACACTTTTTGTACATCACCTCGGTTAATTCCTGCATACGCTCTGTGCAGAAATGAAGGTTTAAAGATCATGTAACCAGTTCAGTGTTATTACACAGCTGGTAAACCATACTTGGGATTCCAGCTCAGTTTTAGGACTTCAGAGCCCAGCTTGCCAGCACGGAGTTAAGTTAGCTCATGTTAAACTCTTCCCTGCTGCCCAGCAGGTAGAAGCTGCCTTTGAGGGGTATGTACTCTCTCCCCAAACCAAAGAACAGGCAACTGGTCCAATTCAACAAGACCCATTCCTGTCCCTGCCTTCATGCTGCTGTGACAGATGCTTTGAGGAAGACCAAGATGAAGAGGACCGGCCTCCCGGGGCTCACATCCAATGAACACATACTTGTTGAGTTGCATCTGTGGCTTGTTGGACCTAGAAGTAACACAGAATTTTGAGCGTAGTAATTTCCTGGTATGTTGTGAACGAAATGGAGAAATAGTTTATTGGATGGCGTTCAGGTGGGAAAACATAATACTGTGATTTTTACTAAAACACTTTCCCCAAGCACTTCCACACTTCCCTTCATGTTTCAGAGATCCCTGACATTCCCTGAGATTTGTAATCTCGGTCCAATAGCTTCAATAGTGTGTTAAAGGGCATCACTTGGAGAAGGGGGAGTGTTGCCAAGATTCCAGCCAAAATGTGTTTCAAAATCACACGGGGTATTTTCTGAAACCATATTTACTCTAGAAATACTGGGAGAAACAAAAAGAAAGCAAGCAAGCCCAGATCCTTCCTGCTTTGTATTCTAAATACTGAATTTTCTTGAACTCTAAGAATTTACTTAAGATGAAGCAACACTCAGAAAAGGTTGGACGATCCTAAAAGGATTAAAAAACCTGTCTCAGTGGTCCAAGAACCCTTTGTAATTTCAGCTGCTCCTCGTCCTTGACTATATTTGCCAATTTTCTGCTATGAAAATGCTGGAGGTGCTCAGCACCGCGCCTCAGTTTGGGAGGTCTGCAGACACAGTGGTGGGAAGAGATGCTGTCTGATTTTTACACTTTGATTCCCTCGGCTCCCACCCACCGTGTTACCAAGGAAAAGGAGGCGTATCCTCTAGTTCGTGGTTAAGCAGGAACACTTGTATCAATAAATAAGAAATATAAAGGAAGGGTGCTTTCCCATCTATTAAATAGCCTAAGACAAAAAAAAAAAAAAATAGGAAAAAGTTGTTACCCACGAACAATGTTTTATTTTAATACCTACGTATTCTAAGAATGAGAAAATGGAGCCAGGCGCAGTGGCTCACTCCTGTAATCCCAGCACTTTGGGGGGCCCAGGCGGGCAGATCACGAGGTCAGGAGTTCGAGACCAGTCTGGCCAACATGGTGAAACCCCGTCTCTACTAAAAATACAAAAATTAGCTGGGTGTGGTGGCATGCACCTGTAGTCCCAGCTACTTGGGAGGCTGAGGCAGAAGAATCGCTTGAATCCAGGAGGCAGAGGTTGCAGAGAGACGAGATCACACCACTGCACTCCAACCTGGGCAACAGAACAAAACTCCGTCTCAAAAAAAAAGAATGAGAAAATGATAACACAAAGGTTATTTCCACTAAGAAAGTCACTCTGAAGGATGGGTGTAGTGGCTCACACCTGGAATTCCAGTAGTTTGGGAGGCTGAGATGGGAGTTATCTCTTGAGCCCAGGAGTTCAAGACCAACCTGGGCAACATGGCAAGACCCCATATCTACAAAAAATATAAAAATTAGCTTGGCATGGTGGTACATGCCTATAGTCCCAGCTACCCAACTACTCGGGTGGCTGAGGTGGGAGGATCACTTGAGCCCATGAGGTTGAGGCTGTAGTGAGCCCAGATCATGCCACTGCCCTACAGGCTGGGCAACAGAGTGAGACCCTCTCTCAAAAAGGAAAAAAAAAAGAAAGAAAGAAAATCACTCTCAGTATAACTTTTAGGTAATATTCTAAAAGAAACTGGAAAAAAAAATCCTACAAATAATGTAGTAAATACCCAACTACTTACTTAACATGGTATAACACGGATGGTTCCAAGGTATCTCAAATTGAACATACTCAAAACCAAATTCATGAAATTTTTCTGTCAAACATGCTCATTCCCAGTGCTCCATGTATCAATGCCCTCATTCACCCAGATACATAAGGCAAAAATTGGGTGGGGGGTGTCATCCTTGACACTCACTCTCCCTCTCCCACAAAGTGGTCACCAAGGTTATTCTTTTTGCCTTCAAAATCTTTCTCCAACCTGCTTTCTGCATCTCCACCCTCCCACTACCATCTCCTCACCTGGAACATTACCTGAGCCTCTTCTTGCCTCACTTATTTACTCTTGCACACACTTGGGTCCAATCACTACACCTTTCAGAACAGCTCTGATTCTGTTACCAGCAATCCTGTGCACATATAAAACTCTTCAGGAGCCCACAGGAAGGGGCCCTAATCCTAACTATTGCTGCCCCTCTCTATCTGCCCATCCCTGCAGGCTCCTGGCTGAGGTTTGGTCATGGGATTTTCTTTGACCTGAGGATGTGATCAGAGGTGGCACATGCCTGAGGGTCATGCAGGGCTTTGTCAACGCTCTTCTCCCTCTGCCACGAGATGGGCATGACCCAAATTCAAGCTGCTTCTTCAGCCTGGGTCCCACAATGAACAGGGTCCATGGAGCACAGCTGTAGCTGACCCAGAGTCAAGATGGAACACGAGTGAGAAATCAACCTTTGTTACTGAGAGCCATGGAGATCTCTGCATCTGTTTGTTACACAGCATTACCTAATGAGTGCTAACTAACACACAGGGTTTCTCACTACAATTAGATTAAAATCCAAAATCCATAACTTGGCTCTAAAACGCTGCTTCCATTTCTTTAAGTTAACCTTGCTTCCTCACACCAGCCCCGTGTTCACCCTCTTCAGAGCCCCACTCCCCTCTCAGTTGTGTTGGCAATGACCAGTTTCCACTTAAGTTTAGAAGTCACTTCTTCAAGGAAGAGGCTCCCTGACCCCTCTGTCAAGCCACCATATACCACTCCTTCAGAGAATGTATCAGATTTGTCGTTTGATATTTATTTTTTTGTTTGATTGCTGTTTCTACCTCTTCCCGAGGTGTTAATCACCACGAAAATTTCTTTGCGTATTTGTTTAATGTCTATCCCTCCTCCAGCCTCCATACACTCTCAAAATCTCAGAAGAACAGATACTTTCTGGTTTTGCTAACCATTGAACTCAAAGGCTAGCTAATTGCCTGGCACATAGTAGGTATTCAATACATTTCTATGAATGAATGAATCATTCATAGAGGACCAAACACTATAGCTTAAAAATAGATTCTAAAATGTAAACATAACAATTATTAAAGCATTTGCTGAATTGAGTAACATGATTAAATGCTTGTATTTAAGAACAGTAACAAGATTATAGTAATCTAGATGTCTGTCTTCTCCCATATCCACATCATTCCTGCCTCTGAAGGGTTGATTATAAGTAACACCCTACTCCTGGGCCACGTGACCTGACAGCAGTGGTTCTCAAACCCCAGCCTGCATCAGAATCAGTTGGAGGGCTCCTTAGACACACACAATGCTGGTCCCACCCCCAGAATGTCTGATTCCATACTATGAGGTGGGACTCAAGAATGCACATTTCTAACAAGTTGTGGGGGGTCCAATGCTGCTCGTCTAGGGACCGCCCTGGGAAAGCCATTGCCTTCGAATTTACAAAGCACTTTCACTGGGAGAGGTGGGAAGAAAACAGAAGCAACTTCTGTGCCCCAGAGAATTCCCTTTGTTTATCATAAAGACTCCAGAAGCAACCAGAGACTCCGACTGAGACATTCCACAACCCATGCAGGAGCCACTCCCATCCAACAAGTTGGAACCTCTACTCCAAAATGTCCATTCTTAAGCATGCCACGTTTTCACAGAGGAGAAACAGACACATCAGATACCACAACCCAATGTTTCCTTTACACATCTGTATATTATAAAATGTTTCCTCGTTTGCTCCGCAGAACGAGGAAAGCAAAGGGGAAGTGGGACCCTTGCTTCCAATTGAGTAGAGGTTAAATTCGCCTGTGCTCAGGAATAAGATTCGAGCATGAAGCAAGCCTGTCGGGGAGCAGCCCCCACAAACACTGAGGGTCAGAAGAGCCTTGCTCCCACCCGTTCCTGAGTGGAGGCAGGCATCTGAGAAACACTGCCCAGGCTATGCAACTCTTAGTCACTCTAAGAATATATTGATTTGGTCCCATACCTGCTTCATTTACTCATCTGCTGCTATTCCTTGCCCTCCAGTCCTTGTGCTGATTATTTTTATGCATAATCAGAGAAATGCCTTTCCTTGAGTCCCAAACCCCATTAATTTTCCTGAATCTGGAAAACCTGGTTGTGACCAGCACATTCCAGGCACCCAGCCCAACTTTCCTCACCTCATCACTGTGTGCTGCCTGATGCCTCTATTGGACGCCCCACACAAGGAATGAGATGCCCAGACCCCCCAAGAAAAGGTGGGGACAGGGCAGGGGGACTTTCTGATTCCACCTTAATCAAACCCCATTTCAATCCCTGAAATGAACGTTTCTCACTTAATCCCAATTCTTCACACTTGTTTTAGGATGTGATTTAATATGAAATGTGAAATATTTGCTTTGTGGCACTCGGGTCTGGTCTGCACACCGATTCCACGGTGCTAATCCCCTCAGAGTGCTGCAATTTAAGACCAGAGCTGGCAGGAAGCCCCTCACTCTCTGGGGAGCTGCAGCCTGTCTGTGAAACCTACTCAGGGAGAGAAACCAGGGAAAGGGACCAAGCAGCAAAGCAACTATGTCTAAACTGCCCCCAGGGGAGCCCTGTGCTCCTCTGACCCTCACAGCTCCATAGCACCCAAGGACCAAAAGCAGGAGGCCAAGTTTACCACCTGTCCTCTTTGAGAGGTACAAAATACAGCATTGCACACTCTTTTCCATCTTTCTCTCATTTTTCTGAGAAGCAGCAGTGGTTAAGAATGTAAGTTTTGGGGCCAGGCATGGTGGCTCACACCTGTAATCCCAGCACTTTGGGAGGCCAAGGTGGGCAGATCATCTGAGGTCAGGAGTTTGAGACCAGTCTGGCCAACATGGCAAAACCCCATCTCTATAAAAATACAAAAATTAGCTGGGCACGGTGGCGCACACCTGTTGTCTCAGCTACTCAGAAGGCTGAGGCAGGAGAATCGCTTGAACCTGGGAGGTGGAGGTTACAGTAAGCCGAGATCACGCCACTGCACTCCAGCCTGGGCAATGGAGCAACTCTGTCTCAAAAAAAAAAAAAAAACACAAGTTTTGGAGTTCTATATTAGGTTCAAATTCTGAATCTACCACATTCTATAATATCTTGGACAAATCATTTTAAACTCTCAGCAGCAGATTTAGTTTCCTCCTCTGGAAATTGGGATGGTAGCAGCATCTATTCCATAATGATTTTGTAAAAATTAAACAGGGCAATTTGTGTGAAACTCCCAGGATAGTGATGGTAAATAGAAAGAGATCAATCCAAGGTAGCTGCTAAAACTATTTTATTGCTATTCTCACACAGAGTGCTTATAAAGAGGAAACGAGGTGGTTGTGGTTGGTATAAAAGAAGGTGCTGATGCTTTGGCTCTCCTGGGTACCATGTCTTTGCATTGTTTAGGTGACTCTTGGATGTCTCCACATCTGTATTTCACTGGCGTTGTCTCGTGTAGACCTACGCACAGCAGAAATAATGCGTATTTGTGGTTGCGTCTATTAGAAAAGCCAACTAACATTATATTCATTTTACAGGTAGAAAAACAAAGATAGGAAAAGTTTCTATCTCTTGTGCGTGGCAAACCAAAATGAAAAATGCAATCCCAGTTTCATAATTCACCATATACTAGTCCCAGCAGTGGGCCTGTTAGTGATGCTTTGGAGGAGCTCCCAGAGAGAAACCCCATGACAGTGGCAGCAGCAGGAACAGCAGTAGTCTTCTCATTAGTTCGGGTGATGGTTTGCCTGGGAACAGAGGCTAATACATGCTACTCCAGTGAGATACTGACAGTGTGACCCTCGGTTTAGTGTGTACCCCAACGCCATGTGCTGCAAAATCAAGGCAGATCTGAGAACATGTTACTGTTGGGACCAGGGATATGGGTTCGACACCACGGCTCACACCACGCCAGGGGACTCCATTCAAATGCTCTGGGACACAATACACTGTGACTGATGCTCCCTGTCATTATGCAAACTGTGGGCTGAAGAAAAAAAAAAGAAGAAGAAGAGAAATGACTCCATTCCTGCTCTCTCCCAACCATCCACATGAGAGGCTAGTGCCTAAAGAGAAAAAACAAATTCATGATCCCTGGAAGCAGGAACAGTCAAGGGATTTTCATGAACAAGAACAGCTGATATTTCATTATTAAGCCATTTGTGATACTCAACAGTGATGCTGCTCCACTTGGTGACACCAGACCTATATCCATCTGTGTGTTGACAGTGCCTTGTTCTATGGAGGGATTAGGGCATGGTGTGCTGGGAAACGTTCAACACTTTGCTGCCTGGGAAATAAAAGTCTTGATTTCCCAATTTCCATGGTGTAAGTACTGCCACTATGGTCATTTTCAAGTTACCAATGTGATTTGAATGCAGAGTTGGGAAGGGGAACACATCTTTTAGGGTTATGGCTCCCAAGGACATGGGGACAATGGAGAAAACACAACACAGAAGTCAAATAAATAAGAATTCAACAAAATTAGAATCTGAAGAGGTGTGACTAGGGAAAATGGAAATCACTTGTAAGAATCCCTCCATATATTTGCAATGATGCTGATTTTTCTGTGCATAGGTCTATACAAGTCAACCCCAGTGAACTACAGATGTGGTGATATCCAAGAGTCACCTAAACGATGCAAAGACATGGTACCCAGGAGAGCCAAAGTATCAGCAAAATCTCAGCCAAAGCACACAAGAGACTACTGAGGAGGGGGATCTAAAACATTTTTCTTACTTATGAAACAAACAAAAAAAACTATGAGAAAGCTGAAAGGTATAAGATTTTCTGAGTTTAAGATTGGAGCATACTTATCCAAATTCTATTCACTCTTCAATTATCTCTTTTGAAACTTTGTCACTTGCTCCCCAGGCTTCCAATTGCTCATTCCTCAATTTCTTCCTCTATGAAATGTGTGTGCTAATCATGAATTTCCTATCCCACAACATGATACAACTACCTTTTTTTAATTGATACATAATATTTGTACATATTTACGGGGTACATGTGATATTTTCTTACATGCACAGAACCCACAAGGATCAAGTCAGGGTATTTAGTATATCTATTGCCTCAAGCATTTATCATTTCTATGTAATAGGAACATTTCAAATCCTCTCTTCTAACTACTTTGAAATATGCAATACATTATTGTTAACTGTAGTCACTCTACTCGGCTATCAAATATTAAGAATGTATTCTTTCTATCAAACTGCATGTTCGTACACATTGACCAATCTATCTTCATCCTCCCACCAACCACACACCCTTCCCAGCCACTGGAATCTATCACTTTACTCACCACTCCCATGAGATCAGCTTTTTTAGCCTCCACATATGAGTGAGAACATGTGATATTTGTTTTCTGTGTCTGGCTTAACATAATGACCTTCACTTAATGTAATGACCTCCAAGTCCATCCATGTTGCTGCAAATGACATTCTTTTATTCTTTTTTGAGGACAAATAGTATTCTATTGTGTCTATATACACATTTTCTGTATCCATTCATCTGTTGCTAGTTATGTAGATAGATTCCGTATCTTGGCTTTTGTGAATAATGCTGCAATAAACATGTGGGTGCAGGTGTCCCTCTGATATACCACGTTCCTTTTCCTTTGGATTAAAACCCAGTAGTGTGATTGCTGGATTGCATGGTAGTTCTATTTTTAGTTTTCTGAGAAATCTCCATACTGTTTTCCACGGTGGCTGTACTAATTTACATTCCCACCAATATCATCTTGAACGCCCTCCTAACTACCTTTTAAAATGAATACCAAACCACAGAAAGTTCACTGAGGGCATATTTTCACTCACACCTTAGATTGCAAGAGCTTGAAATTCATAAGTGCTCACCTTTCAGAATTATAAATCCTAGAATCCCTAAAACTAAATATCAGCAAACAAAACTTGAAAATCAATTTTTAAAGAATGTCACTTGAGGGTAACCTGGACAAAATCTGAGAAACCTCTGTTCAAAGGTATCAGAGAACTACCAAGACAGAAAAGACTTGAAATTCCAAGATCCTTCAAAAGAAAGGAAGTCACTGGCATCACTCTTTCCCTGTAGGCACTTCTATTTAAAAGTAACAGCAGAGAGGCTGAGAAGCTGAGCAAAGATTTCAGGCATCTCACAGAGCTGAGAAGGCAAAGATTGGAATATAGCACTCACCAAGAAAGAGAGTCCTACTAAACATCTGATGCTTTTAGTTGGGACCCCTCAAAAGTTATTCCTAGGAAAATATATGCCTTTCTATATAGGAGTATATGGAGATATATAAGCCCCTAAAAATACTGGAGATGAACTTGAATCAACTCAACATCTGGTTAAAGTGATCAATTCCTACATTTACTACCCACCAGAAGCAAAAATAAATTCTCTTGAGAGGAAAATAAAATAATTTCAATAATTTTATACAAACTGAAACATAATCAAAATAATAATTTGATCAAAAGTAACTAGGCAAAGCCAGGCATGGTGGCATGCATTGGTAGTCCCAGTTACTAGGGAGGCTAAGGCAGGAGGATCACTTATGCCCAGGAGTAAAGACCAGCCTGCAAAACATAGCCAAAAAACTATCTTTAAACAAATAAATAGGCAAACCAATAAAAAGACAAGAGTGTGCCAAAAAGCAAAAGAAACAAAAAGAAACAGAAGACACAAGAGATAAAGATATATTAGAATTATGACACAGATGTGAAAAAAAACATGTTCAAAGAAATAAATGAGAATATGGACAATTTCAGTTGAGAACTATAAATTATTTTAAAAGAATAAAAAGGAAGTTTTGTACAGAAAAAATTAATCACAATTAAGAACTCAATGTGTTTAATAGCAGATTCAACATGATAAAAGAGAGATTTAGTCAAATGGAAGGTAGTTAATAAGAAAATATATAAACTGAAGGACAGAAAACCAAAAGAATGCAAAGTACAAAATAGAGCATAAGATATATGGGACAGTCAGAAAATGTGTCATATTTGTACCTGAAGTCCCAGAAAGAAAAGAATAAGATAATCAGGTGAGAGATGAATTTGTATCCTGCAAACTTGGCCAAGCTGGTATTACTTTTGCTAGAATTTTCTTCCCTGAATAGCATGGATTCATGTGGGTTACAAGAGATGTTTTGTGCTAGCTTCAGAAAACAGAAGTGAGGTAGCAGGCATACTCCCTTCCACTCAGAAGGTCTTAGCAAGGCACAGGGTGCTACTGCCACTCACATACTTCATCATTTACCTGTGGACTGAAATCCTGTCAGATTTCCTTCTTCCAGTAGAGGAGATGGAGCAAGATGGCTGAATAGAACCCTCCAGCAATCATCTCCTGGCCGAAACACAAAATTGAACAACCATCAAGGCAAGAAAGCACCCTCAGAATAACTAAAAAATCAGGTGAATGATCATAGTACCTGGTTTCAACATAATATCAAGGAAAGAAGCATTGAAGAGGGTAAGAAAGACAGTCCTGCATTGCCTACATCACCCCTCCACCAACCCCAGGAAGCATGGCACAGAGAGGAAATCTATATGGTCGGAGTGGCGAGCGTGAAATGAGTGTGGGACTTCATATTGGAAGTCAGTGCTGCCCTGTCACAGTGAAACATAAACCAGGGCAGAACTGTGCTGATGACTATGAATGGAGCATTCTGACCAGTCCAGGACCAGAGAGGAATGCTCCACCCCAGTGGGGGGAAACTGAGTCCCAGCTGGTTCCACCACCAGCTGAGTAACGTGCCCTGAGGCTTGGAATAAATATGACTGGCAGTCAGGCCACAAGGACTGCAGTCTTTGCACAAGCCCTGGTGCTGCACTGGTCTCAGAGGCAGTAGATTTGTGGTACAACCAAGTGTGACACCAGCTAAGGTGGCCAAGGGAGGGCCTATGTCACCCCTCCCCCAACTCCTGGCAGACACTCAGAGACAGACTCCTTCTGATTCAAGGAAAGAGAGTGAGAGACATTGCCTGATAACCCAGGGAATTCTCCCTTCTTTTCCCTAACAGTCCATATTTAAAAGCAGCAGAACAACATCAAATGCTGGCAAGGATGTAGAGTAACAGAAACTCTCATTTGTGAGTGGTGGGAATGCAAAATGGCACAATACTTTGGAGGGCACTTTGGCAGTTTCTTATAAAATTAAACATTCTCTTACCATGTGATCCAATAATCATCCCCCTTGATATTTACCCAAGTGATTGAAAACTTATATCCACATAAAAACTTTCACACAAATGTTTATTGCAGCTTATTCATAATTGCCAAACCTTGGAAGCAACCAAAATATCCTTCAGTAAGTGAATGAATAAATTGTGGTACATCCAGATAGCGGAATATTATTCAGCACCAAAAAGAAATGTGTTATCAAGCCATGAAAAGACATGGAGGAATCTTAAATGCATGTTACTGACTGAAAGAAGCCAATTTGAAAAGACCACATACTGTATGATTCCAATTATTTGACATCCTGGCAAAGGAAAAATGATGGAGACAGTAAAAAGATCAGTTATTGCCAGGGGCTAGCAGAGAGGGAGGCCTGAACAAGCACAGCAGAGAGGATTTTTAGAGCAATGAAACAGCTCTTTATATATACTGTAATGGTGGACACATGGCATCATTTATTTGTCAAAACCTATAGAATATACACCACCAAGAGTCAACCCTAATGTGAACTATGGACTTTGGGTGACAATGATGTACCAATGTAGGTTTATCAGTTCTAACAAATGTACTGCTCCAAAGTAGGATGTTGATAGTGACAGAGACTGTGTGTGATGGGGGAAAAGGGTATATGGAAATTCTGTACTTTCAGCTCAATATTTTTTTGAGACAAGGTCTCGTTCTGTTGCCCAGGCTGGAGTGCAGTGGCATGATCATGGTTCACTGCGGCCTCTACCTCCTGGGCTCAAGTAATCCTCCCACCTCAGCCTCCTGAGTAGCTGGGACCACAGGCACATGCCACCATGCCTAGCTAATTTTTTATATTTTTTGTACAGGCAGGGTTTCACCATGTTGCCCAGACTGGTCTTGAACTCCTGGGCTCAAGCGACCCTCCCACGTCAGCATCCAAAAGTGCAGGGATTACAGATGTTAGCCACCATGCTCAGACTCAATTTTTCTATGAATTTGAAACTGTTTTCAAAAATAAAACCTATTTTTTTAAAGCAGCAAGGGGAGAAAAGCACGTTACCATTCAAGGAAGCAACAGTAAGACTGACAACATACTTTTCAATAAACATAGTGGAAACCAATGAACAACAAAATCACATAAAAGGGCTAAAATAATGTAACTCCCAAACTTTAGAATTATATTTGAATTTTATACCCAGCAAAACTACCCATATAAAAAGGAAAACAAGCTGCTTGGGGATATAAAGATCTGAAAACAGCATTGCTCCCACACTAATATGAAAAAGCTGGACAATCTGAAAGTTCATTACTTTCTAAACACTATCAGAGAACTTAGGTTTCAGAGAAATCAAATGGACCCATATCTAAAGAGATATAAATCTAAGACCTTAAGGGAAAGATTAGATATGAGCACTGGTTTCCCAGAGGTGGACACAAGTGTATGCTTATAACAGGAGTTCAGCGAGCATAGTTAGTGAATTGCTGAAAGCTGTGCATGCACTGGCAAGTGTGTGAAGCCCCTATGAGTCAAAGAAATTGGAGAATCTTGACCGGGCCTGGTGGCTCAGACCTGTAATCCCAGCACTTTGGGAGGCCAAGGCAGGTGGATCACTTGAGGCCAGGGGTTCAAGACCAGCCTGGCCAACATGGTGAAACCCCATCTCAACTAAAAATATAAAAATTAGCCAGGTATGGTGGAGCATGCCTATAATCCCAGCTACTTGGGAGACTGGGGCAGGAAAATCACTTGAACCTGGGAGGTAGAGGCTGCAGTGAGCCGAGATTGCACCACTGCATTCCAGCCTTGGCAACAGAGTGAGACTCCATCTCAAAAAAGAAAAAAAAAAAAGAAATTAGAGAATCTGTCCCTTCTTCAGGCTGTTTTTCCATGGACCCCACTGGGAGCTCACAAAAATTGAAAAGAGCCCTACAAAAGTGTTCCTTGAGGTGTAAAACAGGAGAAAAGAAGAGCAAACACAATGGGAGGGGTGCAAAATCCATCCACAGCCTTCTCTTGTATCACCCATCTGAAATAAATCCTTAATCTGTGCAGGGAAAGGCAACAAACACTATTTTCCTTAGGGCACCAGTGAAAATGCTTCGCAGCTGGTGGAAGAGAACCAGAAAAAAAATACCCTATCACTATGAGGAGATGGGGAGTAAGAAATATGCGCTGGGTCCAGCACTACACTCAGCAGAGGAGCAGCAGCACTGAAAAGCCAACACTTCTGAGTCTTGGAGACATAGTGCCTGTCTAAGACTGAGGTTCTATCAGAACAACAGAGAATATTCCCCTCGTTATCCCACTACTACAAGGCTAACTAGCACTGAATAACAGGTGAGAGTATAGAACTTCTGGGCCAAGGAGAGAAGAGGGACAAGAGTGTATAAACAGACCTTCTCTGAAAAAAAAAAAAAAAGACGACAACGACCACTTTAAAATGAGCATGGAACACACATTGAAGGAAAAACCCTCTGGCAAATCTGCCCCTTCTCTAAACAGGAGGTGTCATTAGAGAAATCTAAGGCTTGTAATGCACTGAAGTTAACCATAGCAACAACAAACCTCAGTCCAACCTCATCCCTAACTAGCTTATTTCACATCCCAGCACAGAAGGCCCAGCAGGAACCAAAAGTGTGCTCATCCCAGCCTACAGAATGATTGACCCTAGTTTACTACATATGTGAGATACCTGGCTTTCAGCAAAAAGTGAAGCAGCATGTGAAAAGGCAAGAGAATAATAACACTCTCAAAGAGGCAAGGCACTCATCAGAACCAGAGTCAGCTATGATGGAGATATCTGAACTATCTAATAGAAAATTTTAAATAACTGTGATTAATATACTAAAATCTCTAATGGAGAAGGTAGACAACAGGCAAGATCAGATGGGCAATTTCACCAGAGACGGAAACTCTAAGAAAGAATTAAAAGTAAATGCTAGAAATTTTAAAAAATGACAGCAACGGCAATAACAAAAAGTAGCAGAGATGAAGAAAGTCTTTGATGAACTCATCAGTAGATTTGACCCAGCTAAGGAGTGAACCAGTGATACTGGTTCATAGGAATCACCCAAACTGAAAACAAAAAGAAAAATGAGGACACACACACATGTATATATACATATACACCCTTCACATATTAAACTGCTGAAAACAAAAGACAATGAGAAAAACCTCAAAGGCAGCCAGAGAAATAAGACACATTATATATAGGAAAACAAAGTAAGAATTAAACAGCCTTCACATCGGAATTCATACAAGTGATAAAAGAAAAAAGAAAAAAAAGCTGTCAACCAGAGTTCTCTACACAACAAAATGAAGGAAAAGTAAAACCTTTTTCAGACAACAAATACTAAGGGAATTCAAGGGCTGGCAGATATGTTCTACAAGAGTGTTCAATGAAATTATTCCGGCAGAAGGAATATAACACCAGACAGAAACTTGGACCTATGCAAAGAAATAAAGGAGACTAGAAATTGAATGACTAAAGGTACAATAAAGTTTCTTATTTTTAATTGTTCTAAAAGGTAACTGATTCTGTAAAGAAAATATAGGCATGTATTGTGTGTTTATCACATATGAAACAGAAAATAAATGACAATCGTAGCATTCAGGACAGAGGGAAGAACTGGGGATGTACTGCTGTAATATTTTTACACTACGTATGAAGTGGTATAATACGCTTTGACTGTAGACTTTATTAAAGATGTGGGTTTAAACCCTAGAGCACTCACTAAAACAAATTGCAAGATACAACAATATCAATAAAGGAGAACAATGAAAGTTTTTAAATGGTCACTACACATAAGAGAAGGCAAACAGGGGAGGATTAAAAACAAAGACAGATGGAACAAATAGAAAATGGCTAACGAGATAGATTTTAATATAGATATATCAGTGATTGCATTAAATGTGAACAGTTTAACCACACCAATTAAAAGACAAATTTGACAAACTGGACAAAAAAGCAAGACCTGTCCACATGATGTCTACAACAAACTTTCTTTAAGCAAAAATACAAAAATAGGTTCTTGGAAAATGGGAAAAAAAAGACTAATGAAAAGAGAGTTGGAGCAGCTGTATCAATATCAAAACAAAGCAGACTTCAGAACAAGGAATATTATTAAGGATAAAGAGGAACTTTATATAATGATAATCCATTCTCCAAGATGACAAACCTGCCCTAAATGGACCTAACAACAGAGGTTCAAATTACATGAAGCAAAACACCATGAAACTGAAAGAAGAAACAGACCAATCTACAATTGTAGTTGGAGACTTCAATATTCCTCTCACAGGAATCAACAGAACAAGTAAACAGAAAATCAGTAAGAATATAGGGCTGAACAACACTATTGATCAAATTGACCTAAAGCAGAATACACATTGTTTACAAGTGTACATTCCTTAAGAGAGACCATATTCAAACCTTAACAAATTTAAAAGAATAGGAATCATACAGAGTATATTCTCAGACCATAATGGAATCAAACTAGAAATCGGTAACAAAGATTTCTGTTAAACTCCAAAATATTTGGAAATAAACAATACACTTCTAAATTACGCATGAGTCAAAGACAAAATCTTCATATTTTGAACTAAATGAAAATAGAATTACAGTATATCAAAATTTGTTGCAAGCAACTAAAGCATTGTTTAGAGAGAAGTCTGTAGCATTAAATGCTTATGAGGGAAGAAGAAAGGTTTTCAATCAATGCTCTAAGTTTTCATTTTGTAAAACTAGAGAATAGCAAATTCAACCCAACATAAGCAACAGGAAGGAAATAAGAGCAGAAATCAGTAAAATTGCAAACCAAAGAAACGAAGCCATGAGAAAAGCATTTTCAAACAGAATCTGACAAAATTCATTACCACAGATCCACATTTTCATAAAGAAAATGACTAAAACAAGTTCTTCAGATAGAAGCAAAATGATTCTGCATGAAAACACAGAGAAACTGTGTTCGGAATTGGTGGGTTCTTGGTCTCGCTGACTTCAAGAAAGCAGCCGCGGACCCTTGCTGTGAGTGTTACAGTTCTTAAAGATGGTGTGTCCGGAGTTTACTCCTTCTTCCCTGTGGGTTCGTGGTTTCGCTAGCTTCAGGAGTGAAGCTGCAGACCTTCCCAGTGAGTGTTACAGCTCATAAAGGCAGCGTGGACCCAAACAGTTAGCAGCAGCAAGATTTATTGCAAAGAGCCAAAGAACAAAACTTCCACAGCCTGCAACCTGAGCCAGCTGCCATTTCTGGCTCGGGCAGCCTGCTTTTATTCCCTTATCTGACCCCACCCACATCCCACTGACTGCTCCATTTTACAGAGAGCTGATTGGTCTATTTTACAGAGAGCTCATAGGTCCGTTTTGACAGAGTGTTCATAGGTGCATTTACAATCCTTGAGCTGGACACAGTGCCAGACGGAAAAGTTCTCCAAGTCCCCACTAGGTTAGCTAGACAGAGAGTTACCTAAATACAGTGTACCAATTGGTGTATTTACAATCCTTGAGCTAGACACAGTGTGCTTGCTAGACAGAAAAGTTCTCCAAGTCCCCACTAGGTTAGCTAGATACAGAGTAACAATTGGTGTATTTACAAACATTGAACTAGACACAGAGTACTGATTGGTGTATTTACAAACCCTGAGCTAGACACAGAGTGCTGATTGGTGGCTTTACATCCCTTAGCTAGACATAAAAGTTCCCCAAGTCCCCACCAGATTCAGGAGCCCAGCTGGCCTCACCCAGTGGATCCCGCACCTGGGCTGCAGGCGGAGTTGCCTGCCAGTCCTGCACCGTGCACCGGTACTCCTCAGCCCTTGGGTGGGTGATAGGACTGGGCGTCACAGAGCAGGGGGCAGCGCCCGTCCGGGAGGCTTGGGCCGCGCGGGAGCCCAAAGCAGAGAAGCGGGGGCTTGGGCATGGCGGGGGCAGGTCCTGAGCCCTGCTCCGCGGGGAGGCAGCTGAGGCCCAGCAAGAATTTGAGCCCAGCGCCGGAAGTGCTGAGGGACCTGGAGCAACCGCCGCAGCTGCTGGCCCGGTTGCTAAGCCCCTCACTACCCGGGCCTGGCAGCGCGGGCTGGTCCCTCCGAGTGTGGGGACCCACCGAGCCCGCGCCCGCCGGAACTCACGCTGGCCCGCGAGTGCCGCGCACAGCCCCACTTCCGGCCCACGCCTCTCCCTCCACACCTCCTCGCAAGTAGAGGGAACCGGCTGCGGCCTCGGCAGCCCAGAAAGGGGTTCCCACATGTAGTGGTGGGCTGAAGGGCTCCTCAAGCGCCGCCAGAGTGAATACCAAGGCAGAGGAGGTGCCCAGAGTGAGGGCTGCTAGTACATTGTCACCCCTCAATACAGAGTATTAGTTTCCACTTGCCGCTGTAATAAATGGCCACAAACATCATAGTTTAAAACAATGTGTGTGTATTATCTTACAGCTCTGGAGATGGGAATTCTGACATGGGTCCCACTGAGCTTAAAATCTGTGTCCACAGGGCTGCATTCCCTTCTGGAGACTCCAGGGGATAGTCTGTTTCTTGACTTTACCGGGTCTAGAGGTCTCCTGTGTTCCCTTGATCAAGGTCCTGTCCGCCATCTTTAAAGCCAGCAATGCTGAGCTGAGGCCTTCTGGCACTGCCATCTCTCCTTCTCCTCTCCTGCCTCTGTCTTCCACAGTTAAGGCTTCTAGTGATGATTAATTGGGCCAGCCCAGGATAATCCCTCTAAACTGATGAGCAGCCTTAGTTCCTCCTGGAACCTTTATTCCCCCTAACATATTCACAGTTTCCAGAGATTAGAATGAGACGTCTTTGTGGGGGCAATTGTTCTATCACACACAGAAAGAAACGAAGAATAAGAGAAAGGATGACTATGCGGATAAATCTAAAAGAATGCTGGCTGTCAATAATGACTGATACTTTGTGAGGTCTTATATATATTTAGAATTAAATCCTGCACAAAAGGCAGGATTGAAAGTAAATAGAGTCAGACTTTTTAAGGTGTGTGCGTTGTCCAGGAATAGATGTGCAACTTTATATTCGAGTCTAATAAGGCAGTGCTATTGTAATCTCTGGGCCCTTGGATAACCAGTAAAGGAGTGTATAACTTAATACACTCCTTTATTGATAGCTGATAGACGTGGGACATGGAATATTTTTGTTTTTTGTTTTCTCTGTTGCCCAGGCTGGAGTGCAGTTGCATGATCATAGCTCACTGCAGCCTCAAACTTCTGGCCTCGAGCAATCTTTCCATCTCAACCTCCAAAGTAGCTGGACTACAGGTACGTGCCACCACACCCAGCTAATTTTTTTTTTTAAATAGAGATGGGTATCGCTGCATTATCCAGGCTGGTCTCGAACTCCTGGGCTCAAGCGATCCTCTCACCTTGGCCTCCCAAAGTGCTAGGATTATAGGCATGAACCACTGCACCCAGCCAGGAATAATTTTTAAACACATAAATAATCCAAAAGATGGGCAAGAAAGGAGAAGAAAAGGAATATAAAACAAGTGAGATAAATAGAAAACAAATTTTAAGATGACAGATCTAAGTTCCAGGAGTGTCATTTGAGAAATCCATAGCTCAGAAATTTAAGGTGAGTTGCCTGCAATCACAGGGCTTATTAGTGGATGAGAGCAGACAGCAATTCTGAATCCCAGCCTCTCTCAAAAGCTCATTGTGCCCAACCCCCAGCCGCCTCTAGGGTGCTCCCTGAGCTCCTCCACGGTCACCTGGGCTCTCCTGGTAATGGCCCCCCTTTGCTGCCAAGGCACCCACACCTCCTGGATCAGTTTCAGCTTGATGGGAAGCTCTTTGTTTCTATAACTGCATGTTGTGGTCATGTACAGGTGTGTCTGCTAAGATTTATGACCATAAGCAAACGTCTGTTGCTGAGCCCTTCTGTAGTAGCAGCTGAGGTGCTGCTTGGTGCAGCAGGGGCGCCCGGGGAACGCATCTCACAGAACAGTAAATTACACACCTGAAGTGAAAGAACCGTTCCCAGGCACAGACAGATCCATTTTGCACTCAGAAGCATCCCACGCACAGCCGTGAATACTTGCATTAGTGCCAATTAATGTAAGGTGGTACCAATTCAGAGAGGCCCTGAATTTGCTCTAGGGGATAAAAGTGGAGGTGGGGGAGGCGAGGAAGGAGGAATGAAAAAGAGAGTTTTCCATACTAAATGGAAGCATCTCTAGGAGAGTCCAGCAGCTGGATGACTTGGTTAAGAAGGAGTGACCCGCCCACTTTCTTCCATTAGACATTTTACTTTCCCCAGCTAAACCACAACAACAAACAGAAAAGAAGCGGACAAGGAATGGTTTAGACGCAGGATCACTGATGTTGTGGGAAGGAGCTCCGTGAATCAGGACCTCTCACCACGCATGCTTCATGGGGCTCAGAGCATTTCAGCCCAAATGAGAGTTAGGCAGCAGCTAAAAATTCCAACACTGCCTTCCCCTCCCACCCATATCCAGGCCCACGTGTGGGGTGAGGCAATTCAGGTATGGTATTACAAACAAGCCCCTCATAACTCTTCATTTTAAAAATCATAATATGCTTGATTTTTATGTTTTCAACAGTCTTCATACTCTGTCTTTAGTAGGACCTTCCCACCGCCTTGATAACCTTCACTGTGCTTCAATTTATTGTGTTTTTAGATGAAATTCATGACCATTGGTGCCTTCGCTACCACAAAAAATGAGACATAAAGGAGTAGGCCACACCCACCTGAGCTTTCGCTCCCCTCACACCATCCTGGCCACTGGAGAGATTTGCTGTTCAATTCAACAATGCATGTTGAAACCTGTGCTGTCCCAGACTCTGCTGGGAGTTGAGACTATGAAGATGACTAAGACCCGGCCCCAATTCTCAAGCAGCTCTAGGTGCAGGAAGGGAGAAACACCTGTAAGCGGACTCGGCAGCGTTAAGGAAGTTACAACTCCCGGAGGGCTACCGCATTCAGAGACGTCTGACCACCGCTAACAACTCATCCCTGGAGGTGAGCACATTTTCCTATGAAAAAAAAAGTCATCCAAATGGGATCACATCAAGTTAAAAAGCTTCTCCACAGCAAAGGAAACAATGAACAAAGTAAAGAGACAACCCACACAATGGGAGAAAATGTCTGCAAATTATCCATCTGACAAGGGATTAATAACCAGAATATACAAGGAGCTGAAACAGCTCTACAGGAAAATATCTAATCATCCAATTTAAAAATTGGCAAAAGATCTAAATAGACATCTCCCAAAAGAAGACATACAAATGGCAAACAGGCATGTGAAAAGGTGCTCAACATTACTGATCATCAGAGAAATTCAAATCACAATGAGATGTCACCCCTGTTAAAATGGCTTTTATCCAGAAGACAGGCAATAACAAATGTTGGCGAGGATGTGGAGAAAAGGGAACCCTCCTACATTGTTGGTGGAAATGTAAATTAGAGCCACTATATGGAGAACTGTTTGGAGGTTCCTCAAAAAACTAAAGGTAGAGCTATCATATGATCCAGCAATCCCACTGCTGGGTACATACCCACAAGAAAGGAAATCAGTAATATCTGCACTCCCATGTTTATTGCAGCACTATTCACAAGAGCCAATATTTGGAAGCAACTCAAGTGTCCATCAACAAATGAGTGGATAAAGAAAATGTGGTACATGTGCACAATGGAGTACTATTCAGCCATAGAAAAGAATGAGATCCTGTCATTTGCAACATGGTGGAACTGGAGATCATTATGTTAAGTGAAATAAAACAGGCACGGAAAGACAAACTTCATGTGTTCTCATTTCTGGGAGCTAAAAATTAAAACAGTTGAATTCATGAAGATAGAGTAGAAGGATGGTTACCAGAGGCGGGGAAGGGTAATATGGAGGTGAGGGGAAGGGAGGGTGGTTAATGGATACAAAAAAGTAGTTAGAATAAGATCTAGTATTTGATAGCATAACAGGGTAACTATAGTCAATAATTTTAATTGTAGATTTTAAAATAACTAAGATGGCATAGTTGGATTGTTTGTAACACAAAGGATAAATGCTTGAGGTGATCAGTACCTCATTTACCCTCATATACAGGTGCATAATGATACATTATACTGCCTGGGAGAAGATCAATTTGCAGAACTGTTTTGCAGTTTCTTAAAAGGTAGATATACATTTACCATGTGGCCCAGCAATTCCCCTAGGTTTTTACCCAACAGAAATGAAAACTTATAGCCACACAAACACCTATAGTTAAGTGTTTATAGCAGCTGTGTTCACTGTAGCTCAAACTGGAAACAAGTCAAATGTTCAGCAATCATTAATAAGTCAAATTGTGGTACATTCATAAAATAATATTCATGAATGAAAAGGGAAGAAACTACTGATACAACACAACATAGATGAAAAAAGATACACAATTTCAAGAAAAACAGTTATTAAAGTGCATAAGCCTTTCTAGATTTGAAATATTTTTGGAATTCAAAAACTATATGAATATTTTAGAGTTTGTTCCTGAATGCTGAAACCAAGAAAGTTATTTTTTTGGTAACTAGAATAGTAACATGATAATGACAAATAATGCAGGTAAATTCAGTTGGATCATGGGCCAGCCCAGGTTTACTTTATGATTGATGTTATTGATATTATTTTTCTAAAAGCTATGATAGGCTCACAAGCTGATATGGTCATTTTAAGGAAGCCAGAGCAGTGCCTTCCTAATTATGTTACCTAATTAAGGGTTCCAGTCGTGAAGTGTCCAGGTTCTTGGTGTGTTGAACAAAGAATTGAATGACACACACAAACGAGCAGTGAAGAAGTGGATTTATTAGAGCAGAAAGCAGGGAAGGAGCAAAAGCAAAAGTACACTCCACAAGATGAGAGCGGGCTCTAGCAATTGGCTCAAGAGCCCTGGTAGTGAAGTCTTTGGAAGCTTAAGTACCCTCTAGAGGTTTCTTGTTGGTTACACCCTATGTAAATGAAGGACTGGCTCACAGCCAACTAGAGGCTGAGGTAAATTGGCCCATGGCCAATCCAAGACTGATGTGGTTTGGCACCTTATGCAAAGGAAGGTTCTAGAATGAACCAGTCATTGGCTAGAGTGCAGATTTGGCCTGTGGTCAATCAGAGGCTGATATGGTTTGGCAACTTATGCAAATGAAGGTCCTGGAATGGGCTAATCATAGGTCAGTGTGGAGACTCTTCAGCTCCAGGGAGCCTGTCCAAGTCATCCTTATTCCCCTGCCTCAGTTACACAGATAAAATGAATTCATGTTATAGTATTAATATAATACTAATTCTGAGTATTTTAGAACTAACCCAAATTAGGACTGACTTCTAGGTCTTTGCCTCTGTAAATACATGTAATATCAATCACAGTAAAGGATCAAGGCATCAGGAGACCTTGACCAAAGACTTTTACCTCCCTTTTTTCTGTAATCAATAGTTTCAAGCAAAAGTCAACCCATACTACTGAAATATGATTTTTTTTCCAAATATCTGAATAGTCCTGGATTATTCAGCTGACACAGCCTACTTGGATTATTCAGATTACAGATACAGAGGATTTTCCATGGACTTGGCCTAGCAAGTATCCAGGTGGGGGGAGGGATGGGAGATTCTAGGTTTGTTTATTCTCCCTTTGTTTAGGGCTTTTAATTATTTGAGATGATATTGGACAGGTGACTCCCTGTACTTCAACTAAATCATAAAACAACAAACTAGTAAATTTCCCAAAAAAAGAGAGATTTTGAAGAAGTAAATATTCTGATGTGACTATTCTCCCATGTTGCAAGACCTAAGTATCTTTGGAAAATGGATTCATAGATCTTGGTGTAATTAGAATAAGAATAGTGGCAAATTTCTTTGCTCTCAAAAGAACCCCAAAAAGAATTCTGACCCAGTAATAGCAGAGGATTTTTCAGGGATCCCCAATAACATCAAGTCATTGCATTTAAAAAAAAAAGAATACGCAGGGTAACAGGAAACAACTAACTCCTGATTACAGGAGTTTTAGGCACATTTACAGCCTGGGGGCTTTGGGATTGAGAATAAGACCTTTAAAATCCCACCACATAAATAAAAAAACAAACGTTCATTTTTGTCTTATAACCTCACCTCATGTGACTGCCCACATATGAATTTGTTAGTGTTCAACCCTTGATAAGTCCCTAACTTCTTTTGTTCCAGTTTCCTCCACTATGGAAGATTTATAACAGATCAGTGTTTCTCAAATGTTAATAAGCATCACAGTCACCTGGGAGGTTGTATAAAATGCACACTCCCGGGTTTCCACCCAGGTAACCGGATTTATTAGTTTAAGGATGGAGCCCAGAAATCGTTCTTTTATGCTGTCTCCTTAGGTGATGATCTGAAACACACTCAACCAAATGATATTTGATATTTATCCCAGCTCTAACAGTTTATGATAAGCCATTTAAAAGTGAGGCTAGAGTTGGAGGTAGTATCACTAAAGCTATCAAGACTTGAATGAGAACAAAACAAAGAAATAAAAGTTTCAGGAAAAGGTCTTTGGGGCCATAGCTAGAAATATTCTGGTTAATTTTTCATTGCTACATTTAAACAACTAGACAACTTAAAAATACATTACTTTAAGTGTCATCATATCCATTCTTCACAAGTGAAAGATTTACTTTTAAACAGAAAATCTACATTTAACCATAGGGATGAAAACAACACCTTTTCCACAGATGATTTCCTGGAAAATGTGCATTTTTTTACATTAGATATTTAACATAGAATAAAATACCAGGACCAACGTTTAAAATACGTGGAAGCTGAGCATGTTGGCTCATGCCTGTAATCCCAACAACTCAGGAGGCTGAAGCAGAAAGATCACTAGAGCCCAGGAGCTCAAGGCTTCAGTGAGCTATGATTGTGCCACTGCACTCCGGCCTGGGCAACAGAATGAGATCTGCCTGTCTTAAAGAAAGAGATAGAAGAGAGAAGAGAGAAAGAGAGAGAGAAAGAAAGAAAAAGAAAGAAAGAAGGAGAGAGAGAAAGGGAGGGAAGGAAGGAGGAAGGAAGGAAGGGAGAGAAAAGAAGGTTGGAGGGAGGGAGAGAAAAGAAGGTTACAGTGTGGTTTAAGAGCACCAGGAATTGCACTGATCATCTCCAGTATCCAGAGAGACTACCCAGACTTACTGAAACTTGAAATTCCACAATGGGGCCGGGCGCGGTGGCTCAAGCCTGTAATCCCAGCACTTTGGGAGGCCGAGACGGGCGGATCACGAGGTCAGGAGATCGAGACCATCCTGGCGAACACGGTGAAACCCCGTCTCTACTAAAAAAATACAAAAAACTAGCCGGGCGTGGTGGCGGCAGGAGAGAGAGAAAGGGAGGGAAGGAAGGAGGAAGGAAGGAAGGGAGGGAGGGAGGGAGAGAAAAGAAGGTTGGAGGGAGGGAGAGAAAAGAAGGTTACAGTGTGGTTTAAGAGCACCAGGAATTGCACTGATTATCTCCAGTATCCAGAGAGACTACCCAGACTTACTGAAACTTGAAATTCCACAATGGAAGTTCTATCCCTTTCTTTTTAATGCATGCCCATGACTCTAGCTGAGTTTTTAAAGTCCATGAGAAAGGTAATCCATTAAACCTGGGGTGGTAATAAGTGGCTCCTAAGCACCCATTTCCCCAGGCCCCATCCATGTAGACATTGATAACTGATCACAGCACTCTTTCCTCTAAGCCAAGACAAGGCTTCAACTCAGTGCTCAGGGCAGCCCCTTTCATTTGTCTGGAGTTGCCCTAAATTTTATGTCACTTACAATATTCAACAAGCATTTATTGTTGTCGACTATGTGCCAAGCAGAACGCTCAGATGATTCCCTGAGAAGAGAATAAGGAAGAGTAGAAATATATACCAAAAGGCACCAATGACAAGCTTTGTCCTACTTTTTTGTCCTCTGGTGTTGCCAAGAGTTGGCCAGGGTAAAGATGCAGCTTGTACCCATTTTTGGTAGAAAAACAAATACATAAATTCTACTACAGCCACAGAGTGAAATAACACCCAGCAGTAAAAACTCACTACAGCTACTTGCTACAAAATGAATGAATCTTAGAACACGATGAAAGATTGAAATAAAAAACTGAAAAGAAAAAAGAGTTAGTCCCAGAAGACCCCGTGAGGAACATATAGGGAAGGGCAAAGAAAAACAGAAGTCACTTTCAATGTTCTATTAATTGGGTTGCATGGTGAATCTTCAGATATCCATTATTTTACAATAAATAAAAGCTGTGTATGGATCAATAATGAGAATGTGCCATAAAGCCGGGATTGTGGCTAATCGAATCCCCTCCCCCTGCCACCCCACCGTCCACCTCACCCCCACTGAGGTCCATTCTTGGGGAGAAAAGACATATTGTAGCAACTTTGTTAAGCAAGCCAGACTAAGGATCATAAAAGCTACTGCCTACATGCTCCTTGAACCAAACCTCAGGAATCCACCTCACCACAAGAATTTATAAGATAGACTCTTACAGACATGGGGCATTGCAGAAAGGGCCATGCATGAAGTTCAAGTTACTGGTATGAAAAAAATCCTAGAAGCCAAAAAGTCTTCAGTCAATATGATGAAATAATTCATGTTACTCATATTTTCTTTACTTTTGAAAGGAAGTTTGGAATACCCTAAGGAGCACTTGAGTTCTGAAATTGCTAGAGTAAATAAAAGAAATGTTATATAACTCATTTCTAAAAGAACAAGAGAACTATATTAACAGATTGACAGTATTCATAGGTTAATTAGAAAACCCGTTGATGCTGTTAAGAAACTCAGCATATTTTAATTTAGATTGACGTTCTTCAAGATATAGGTAGAAGTGATGTTCATTCAATAATAGATGTCACGGAGTCTGTGAGCAACTGATTTCTGGAAAGATCTTACAGTCAAGTAATACATAAAATGTGTTCTGGATCATGACCATGTTTTCAAATCAAAGCTATGTCTTTGAAAAAGTATTCAGGACGTGAAATTGATGCACCCTTGAGATAAAAGAAAGGAGTTAAAAGAAAAATCTCATTAGACTGATTTGAAACTGGTTTAAAAAGGAATCATCTAACCAGGTTTGTACTGTGGCTAACATTTTAAATATGGCCACTACAGCTGTTAAGGGGAGGGGTAGAAAAGTCCTCTTAATTATTTATTATGTTATCTATTAGACTGAATCCTAAAGAGTCAGATGAAAGAATAGATTCTTGGTGAGAGCAATGCAAACATTTCTCTACTGTCATTCAGAGGCCAAGTGATGTCTTTCAGAAATAGTTGGATCTTTTCTTAGAATGTTTATACCCATCACCTCACTGAGTCCTCACAAGCCTCTAAGATAAAAGCTCTTCTTTCCCACAATTTCAGATAAGGGTTAGAGAAATTAAGTAACTTGTTCTAAATCACACAGCTAGGGAGCTATGTGAGCAGCACATCTAAGACAGGAGCAGGTCTACCCAACCCAAAGCCTGGGTCTGCCATTATCAGGCCAACATGGTGCAGGGGCACCAGCAGCCTCCAGAGAGGGATTTCTGGATTGGATGACCTACTGGGCTGGTGAGGAGGAGAAGCACTGGAGCACATGTTCAATATATAGACTCTTACTGGATTACTTGTTATTGCTGTGACCTCTGCCTTCAGCTGAGCCTGGTGTTCCCTCTGCTGGAGGGACTGGGTTGGGAAGGGTTCTTATTGCTTCCTAGGAAGACTGTCAACCAGTCCTCCAGTTTATGCTCCCACCTGCACCTCCACGAGGTTGCTGATGACACCAATTCCTGGGCTTCCTAGAAGCTGTGGCTCAGTTCAGCCTGTGGCTCGGTTTCCTCTTGACCAGCTTAGGCTGTAGGTTTTCCCTTCTGCAAAATCAGAGACCAATATCCATCTGACTTAGAGCCTCCCCATTGTTGTTACTTTTAGTGAGCATATCCTCCTACTCTCTTTGTCCTTGTAGGACTATGCCTTTTTAATTCCGTTTTTATCATTTTAATGCAATTTTCAGAAGAAGCAACAGTAAACATATTTGTTCAATGTACCATACTTACCTGGCTCTTTGAAACAAAAATATGTCCATGAACAAGAAAAATGTGCACTGAAGCCCTTATGCGAGCTAAGGGTTTTACAGAAAGTCTACTTTCAACATGCAAAACATTAACGCCCACAAGCTCTAATTGTAAACAGGTGAGTTGTGTCCTTACTGCAGACATTTTTGCAAATATGACCACCTACAATTATATGGTCTGTTTTCAAGCTTGAAGAAAGAACTGAGAAAAGCCAGCCCCAGCCATTATCAATTGTTCATGTCTCCAGTAACAAGACCATCATTTGCAGCATGAGTTGGACCATTTTTCACAAAGCTTAGCCACTGTTATTTTGGAGCAACCCTATGAAATGGTACAGCCTACTAAATTGTACCACTGCCAGAGCTCTGGACACTTTGTAACTTCTAAATTTTGGAACTGTAAAATAGGGCAATAATATATCACTTGCAAAAGAATGGAGGTAATTTATTGCCATAGTCCTTTAACACCAAGACCAGATTAACCAATCCAGTTGTCTGGGTTGTGTTTCTGTAGCCCAATGGGAAAACTTAGCTGATTGCTGATATTAACTGGGCAGTTCCTTCACCTGACCTTGCTCCCCAGCGTGGGCAATAAGACATTGGCAAGAAAAGGCTTGAGCAGACAATAACCACACAGCCTAATTTCCTGACTTTTCCCCCTTGCACACTAGAAAATACAAGTTATAACAAAGCGATTTTATAAGATGTCACTTCTATTGCTCACCCCTATTCTAGGACACCCTTGAGGAACCTTGCCCCAGGAGTATCCTAAGAGACTGTTTGTCAATTTACCATGTGATAATCCTTCCTTCATTTGGAATTATAAGTTCTACACTACATAATGTCCCAGATAAAATGTATATATTACAATAAAGAATAGGAATGAAGTGGGAACATGGCCTGTATATTTCTAACATCATGCTTTCTTGTCCTAAGATCTTGCACATGCTTGAGATTGGAGAAAGCCCACCTCTCAGATCCCCATAGAAAGAAGGAAAATCACAACAGATTTCATCACTGGCCATCGTCTCAGATATAAAAAAGAAGTAAAGATGCTCCACACCATATGTCATTAGAAAATTGCAAACTAAAACAACAATGAGACACCACTACATACTTACACACCAAGTACTGTCAAAGATGTGGGGCAACAGGAACGCTAATTCATTACTGGTGGGAATGCAAAATGGTACAGCTACTTTGGAAAACAGTTTGGCAGTTTCTTACTAAGATAAACATAATATTACCATGTGACCCAGCAATCATGCTCCTTGGTATTTACCCAAATGAATTGAAACCTAATGTTTGCATAAAAACCTGCAACAGATATTTATAGCAGCTTTATTCACAATTGCCAAAACTTGGAAGCAACCAAGATGTCCTTCAGTAGGTGAGTGGATAAATAAACTGTTGTCCATCCAGATGGTAAGATATTATTCAGCACTAAAAAAAAATGAGCAATCAAGCCATGAAAAGACATGGAGGAAACCTAAATGCGTATTACTAAGTGAAGAAGCCAATCTGAAAAGGCTACATACTGTATGATCTCTACTGTATGACATTTCTGGAAAAGACAAAATGATGGAGACAGTAAAAAGATCAGTGGTTGCTAGGGGTTGGGACTTGGAAGAGTGTTAAATAGGCAGAGCACAGAGGATTTTTAGGGCAGTGAAACTACTTTGTATGATACCGTAATGGTGGATCCACGTCATCAAACGTTCATCAAAACCTATAGAATGCACAACACCAAGAGTGAAGCCTAATGTAAACCATGAACTCTGGATGACAATGATGTGTTACAAGAATTGTAACAAATGTGTCACTCTCGTGCAAGATATTGATAATAGGTGAGACTGTGCATGTGGGGGATATATGGGAACTGTACTTTTGCTCAATTTTCCTATAAACCTGAAAATGTTCTACAAAAAATAAAGTATCTTTTAAAATAAATAAATCTTAAATGAGTTCATCTCAACTGAGGGAAGCAGTAACCAGGTTACAGCCACAGAACTTGGCCACATTTGTCAAGGAAGGGAGGGAGGGAAAGAGAGAAAGAGGGAAGAGAGAGGGGAGGAGAAAGGTGGGGAAGAGAGGGAAAAAGAGAGAAGGGAAGGTGAGGGTAGGGGAGTGAAAGGAAGGAGGGATGGAAACCCCTCATTAATAGAGGGCTGAGAAACCAGGATGGATGATAACTGATTATTACTATAGTTGACCCCTTGAACAACATGGGTTTGAACTGTGCTGGTCCACTTATATGGGGATATTTTTCAATAAAAGTTACACCAAATGTGTCTACCTGTCCTGCCTCCACTTCCACCTCCTCCACCTCTTCCGCCTCTGCCACCCCAAGACAACAGGACCAAGCCCTCCTCTGCCACCTCCTCAGCCTACTCAACATGAAGAAATGAGGATGAAGATCTTTATGATGATCCCCTTCCACTTAATGAATAGTAAATATATTTTCTCTTCCTTTTTTCTTATTAACACTTTCTCTCCTGTAGCTTATTTTATTGTAAGAATATAGTATATAATACACACAACATACAAGATATGTGTTCATCAACTGTTCATGTTATAGGGAAGGCTCCTGGTCAGTAGTAGGCTATTAGTAGGTAAGTTTTGGGGTAGTCAAAGTTACATTCAAATTTTTTACGGCATGGGGGATCAGCACCCCTAATCCCCACGTTGTTCAAGGGTCAACTGTGTATTAGTTTTCTGTTGCTGCCTAACAAATTACCACAAATTTTGTGGCTTTAAACACCAGGCGTTTATTGTCTCACAGTTTCTGTGTGTCAGGAGCATGCCAATGCTTAGCTGGTTCCTCCACTCAGGGTCTCACAAGGTTGCAGTCAAGGTGTCAGCTGGGCTGCATTTCATCACAGGCTTAATGGGGAAAAATTTGCCTTCAAGCTCCCCAGGATTAATTTCCTTGAAGCTGTAGGACTCATAGCCACTTGCTTCTTCAAGGCCAGAAGTAAAGAGTGTCTCTGACATCAAGGAGGGTCCCAGTTCCTCTTTTAAGGGCTTTCACCTTTAATTCAGACCCACCCAGAACAGTCTTTTTGATTAACTCAAAATCAACTGATTAGGGACCTTAATGATACATCCATTTATCTTTGCCATACAACATCACATCATCACAGCAGCGGCATCCCGTTACCTTTGCCGTATTCTATTGGCCAGAAACAAACCACAGGTGCCACAAATACTCAAGGAGAGGCGATTATGAACAACTGTGACTCATTGGGAGTCACTTTATAGTGTATCACCCACAATTACTCCATTTTTTTATTTTTATTTATTTATTTATTAAGATAGGGTCTCACTCTGTCACCCAAGCTGGAGTGCAGTGGTGTAATCATGGCTCACTGCAGCCTCCACCTCCCAGCTCAGGTGATGCTCCCACCTCAGCCTCCCAGGTAGCAGGGACTATACGCACAGGCCACCACACCCAGCTAATTTTTTGAGATATGGGGTTTTGCCATATTGCTCAGGCTGGCCTCAAACTCCGGGGCTCAAGCAATCTGCCTGCCTCAGCCTCCCAAAGTGCTGGGACTACAGGTGTGAGCCACTGAATTAGTCCGTTCTCACACTGCTATAAAGACATACCTGAGACTGGGTAGTTTATAAAGGAAAGAGATTTAATTGACTCACTGTTAAACATGGCTTGGGAGGCCTCAGGAAACTTACAATTATGACAGGAAGCAAGAGAGAAGCAAAGGCATATCTTGCATGGTGGCAGGCGAGAGAACACAAATGAGTGAAGGAGGAAGAGCCCTTTATAAAACCATCAGATCTCATGGGAACTCACTCACTATCACAAGAACAGTATGGGGGAAACTGCCCCCATGATCCAATCACCTCCTAACATGTCCTGCCCTTGACTAATGAGGATTATGGGGATTACAATTCCAGATGAGATTTGGGTAGGGACACAGAGCCAAACCATATCAGCCACCATGACTGGGCCATATTTTCTTAAAATAGAGTTGTTATGAAGGATTTTTAACTACATCCTTCTTGGGCTATTGATTCATTACCTTGTTGAACTATAAAAAGAATAGATTAAGTAATTTAGGGCCTGGCTGGGACAGGAGAGTCTCTCTTAATCTTTGGTCAAAAACTGCACTCAAATACATCCATTGGCCAGGCGTGGCAGCTCACGCCTATAATCCCAGCACTTTGGGAGGCCAAGGTGGGTAGATCACAAGGTCAGGAGTTTGAGGCCAGCCTGGCCAACATGGTGAAACCCTGTCTCTACTGAAAATACAAAAATTACCCAGGCGTGGTGGCAGCTGCATGTAATCCCAGCTACTCAGGAGGCTGAGGCAGGAGAATCGCTTGAACCCGGGAGGCAGAGGTTGCAGTGAGCTGAGATTGCACCATTGCACTCCAGCTTGGGCAACAGAGCAAAATCCTGTCTTAAAAAAAAAAAATCATTAGGGGTAAAGGTGCAAGAAGTAGTAGCCCCTCTGGCAGTGTTTTGACTGTCAGTTACACAAACCAGTGATTTATGAGATGAAAAGGACACCATGTTTATGAGATGAAAAGGAGCAATATTTTGAAAATGAATCATGCACCTTTCTTCTTGCCTTCCCTAACCTGCTCCATCTGAGGCATTTCTCGGCCTGCAGGATGGCTAGGATTTGATACCAAAAGAATGCCAGAGAAAGATCTTAGCTTTGATACACAGGCAAAATAAAATTTTCAGCAAGGAAATAACTTTAGAGTATAGGCCACTCCCTTCGGATGGTATTATCTGTATTCTTTCACTTTCCCTGTTGGACGTCAAGGGCCAGTTTGGCAGAATGGGCCATGAAGAGGCCTTGGACTGAGAGAGAATGTCTGGTGTAGGAACCCTGGCAGCAGCAGGAGGTGGCCCCACAGCAAAGGCTGGAGGAGCTGGAGGCTGCAGGCTGAATGGAGGATGTAGCTGAGAGCAGCAGGAATCAAGGGAGCTGAGCCAGTCAGAGAGTTTCACAGGCTCTGACCAAGCTCAGCCAGGATGAAGTGATGTTACCCCCCTGCAGATGTCACTGGGAATAGCAGGGGCAAACTGCTGCCAGCTGAGCTGGGGCCATAGCTGTTGCACCAGAGGAAGCAAAAACACTGATTCCTAAGACCCCTACCCCTTCTAGCAGCTCCGAGATAGCATAAGCTGTGCCCCTCCAACCCGTGTACCTGCACACCAGCTTCAGGCAAAGGGGAGGCTGAGAAACTGACCACATGTGAAGAATGCTCCCATTTCTATTTTTAAAATAAGTTCATGAAACAATATTATATATTTTATATTAGAATAAATCTACATATATACATTCCTAGAAGTGGGTCTAGATGTATACAGACCAGACTCTGTGGGAATGCGGCTGGACTGAGAACAGGATGGGAGAGCAACTTTACCAAATATAAATTTCTGAATTATGTGTATAATTAAAACTTAACTCACAAAATAATCATTTGGGAAATTAGTTTAAAAATACATATTCTTTGGCCCTACCCTGAACCTTCAGAATCAAACTGTACTAGGTGGAGGACCGGGATTCTGCACTGTTTATAGGTAGCTCAGGGGCCTATTAACGTGAGCTACTGATGTAAAGAGACAGACATCTCATCTGCAGACCCGCATTTTGGAACTGCTGCAGAAGATTCTGTTTGTTCCAACACTGATTTACTAAACTTTGTCAACAACAGGTATGAGGTTTGGGTCCTATCTGAACGATCTCCTGATCTGTCAAAGCAGATAAACAGCAAAGTTTAACTCGAAGTGTGAAGGCATTCTCTACATAGAATGTGAACTCCATGAGGACAGGGATTTCGTCTGTTTTACAGTTGACTGAATGAATGAATGAATGATGAGCCTACAAACCTGTTCACATCCCCAACAACAAGTGAAATAGTCATGCGTAACAGGATGTCTGCCATGGCCTCAAAATTTAAGGGATTTATTTCCTTCCCTATTCTCTCTGCTCCAATACATCTCAATAGGAGAAATCAAATTGCTTCTGCCCTCTAAAGTAGCCGAGTCTCCGAGCAGCCTTGCTTCCCTCCAACGCTAACCTGGCACTCTGCCACATGCACCACAAAGAGACATAAACCGGACTCCAAAAATCCTTGCAAAGCCACATTTTTACTGATGACTCTAAAAGAGTCCCCAAAGGGAGACATACAAGAAGCAAAACCTCCCCCAAACCCCATTCCCCTATTTCTCCTCTAGGAGTCTTGGCAACACATAGCAGCTGCCACCAACACCTCCCCTGTCCCCTAGCTTGCCGGCCTGTGCTCACCCCCCAATGCCCCCTCCTCCTCTGCTGCCCCAGCTCCTCCTCTGGCCTTTTTGATCTCTTCCACTTTTCAGAGAGTAGTGATCTCACACCCTCTTAAATGACTGGATAGTAATGGATTCACACTCTTCACAAAACTAACGCCAGCAGCACCCTAGAGTTCTGTCTTTCTCCACTTCTCAGATCAACAGAGGGGGTCCAGAGCATGATAAGAAAGAATCTTCTCAAAGGCAAGAGAGGTGCAAGGGCTACGAATCTAGGAAGTGGAGAGTTTATCCCTGCAGTCCGTCAAACCCAAAACGAGACTGAGAATCTACCTCATATATTATTATGAAACAGGCTTCCCATGAGATGATCTTGTCCAATTCTGCAGTTGGGTAAGTGTTCTGACCGTGTTTGAGGAAGGCTGGGCTAACCTGTGATATTCAGGAGGCTAGGTGTATTAAATGCATTTTCAACATATTTTCAACTTATGGCAGGTTTATCGGGACATAGCCCCATCGTAAGTCATGGACCATCTGTATTTGCAGATTAGGTGCTGGATAAATATTTGCTAATTTCCAAAAAAGCTTCAGGTAACACGTCTGCCTTTTCCAAAAAGAATATGCCTGGGGAGTAAAAAAGCAACCAAGTCATCTCTGAGTACAAAGGACAACTGTGTATGTAAATATATGATAGGAATAGTCATTCAAACATGAAATTGATCCTGGAGGACTCATAAAATAAACTGTAGGCGATCTGAACATCTCCCGTGGATTAGCAGCCAATTAATTCTACTGACACTGTACAAGGAATGGTTTCTATTAGAGTAGGCTTTGAAAGGAGGCCGTGGCAAGTCATTGCCCGTTATCCCCCTTCCTAATGTGAAAAGTGTGTCTGGCTACTGGACCAGATTTGTATCCGTGACTATGCCCTGCCGGATGGATAAACCCCAGCGGGATGAGATTATGCCTGAGGACTCCATATTCAGGGAATGCCTTTTCCCTCTGGTCCCCAAAATACCTGAGAAAGAGCTATCGCAGGAGGAGGAAGAGGAGGAGGAGGAGGAGATCAGTATGACATAAAGGAAGAACTTAGCAGGGGTTTTAGGCTCATTAGTACCGAATGGTGCAAAATCGTCCAGTGCAAGAAAGTAGGTCACTGAGAAAGAGACACCCGGAGAAAATCATACGTGCTCTTCACCCTGACACAGCGATTCCTGGGAGTCGAGTGAAATGCCTTGTTGTTGTTGTTGTTGCACCACATACACTCTCTGAAATGCAAATCGGCAGCAAATCGCCTCACAGGCCGGCAAGAGCAGCGAGAACTCTCAGCCTCCGAGCCCTGTCAAGTGCGGTTCACGCAGAGCAAAATTAATGCTGTAAACGAGAGGCAAAGTTCACTTATGAGCAACTCTCTAATGGGCAATTACCTCTTCTCTTTGCTTTCATTCCTTTTTCCTTTTTTTTTTTTCCCCTAGTGTTAAGGTATAGTAGGCAATAGAGGATATGAAGGAGACTGCAGTTTTATTTAGTCTGGCTAAGAAGGCAGCTTTTATGCATTTTCTGAGGTGTGTATAATTACAGGTGCAGTTAATGTGCTTAAGAGCTTAGGGGAAGCAATTGTATATGAAAGATAACTTCCTAACAGACAGCTTTATTACAGCTGGGCCCCACAGCCTCTCGGCTCCGGAATTATGCACACTTCTCCACACTTCCCGTCCCTCTTGTCCTAGTGGGGCTTAGCCCTGGAAAGATGTGTCACCTGTGGAAATATGTCAGCGAGGCCTCAAGAGTCACACATATGCTTAATACACATCCTCAAATCTCTCAGAGCTCCCTGAAAAAGAGAAGCCCAGAAAAGGGCAGGCCAGGACCAAAGATCCTAACCACCCACACCTGACCGAAAAGGGCCACAGGCAACCATATGGAAGCCTCTTAAGAACCCAGATGGGAAGCTCCATTTGGGCCATTTTCAAATGAAGATGTGATTGGAGTTGTAGGACAGCATTCCATCTTAGCTTTGGCACGGAGCCCACTGAATTAGGTACCACTCAGCACCCTACGAAAGTCCCACCCAGGGCAATCGCCAACGACCCATTCTTGACTTTAAAATGCCCCTTCCCTAAAGGATCAGGTGACCAGGTGAGGAACATGTGCTCTGCCAGGGCGACTGGCCCACACCGGGAACAGAATCAAGACTATCGTTACGGAAAATGCAGTGTGGCTCAGTGCTTTCATGGGGCTGGATCAGGGATCAAACTCAGGGGAAGAAGAAACTAGAAGGACATGAAGAGCCAGGAAGGGTGAAAGGGAAAACATGAGAGAGGAGAAGCAACGGACCGGCACAGAGTCGCCACTCTCTATCCCTCTGTGTCCCTCTCTGTCCCTGTCTCTCTCCATCCCTCTCTGTCTCTGTCTCTCTATGTCTCTTTGTCCCCCTCTCTCTCTGTTTATACCCTGCATTTTCCAGGGTTTTCTTACAACCATCCTCTTCAACTTCCTGGAGAAACGGAATCCATTCCAGAACTTACTCTCTGTCTCTCTCTGTCCCTCTCTGTCTCTCTCTGTCCCTCGCTGTCTCTGTGTCTCTGTGTCCGTCTGTGTCTCTCTGTTTTTCTGTTTCTCTATCTCTTTCTGTTCCTGTCTCTTTTTGTCCTCCTCTGTCTGTCATCTCACTCCATCTCTGTCTCTTTATATCTCTGTCTCTGTTTCTCTATCTCTGTCTCTCTCTGTCTCCATGTGTGTGTCTCTTTCTCTCCCCGCCCCCTGCCCGCCCACACACACGGGGGCGGGGGGGAGAGAGAGAGAGAGAGAGATTGAGATTGAGATTTGCCACAACCACATAACCGGGACTAAGACACAGATGCAGAGGACGATGCACTGCGAGACTCAAGACATGAAGACCCCAGGGAAAGCTGTAACTCCAACCATCCTTTACCCCTCAAAGGCTGAGACACAGACTGCTGTTTTATCGTTTTGTTTTTATGTCAGAGTTTTGTATTTTTGTGAATGTAAGCACAATTCATGATATCATCTCCTGGTACTTACTACATGTTCTGCCTGAAACAGAGCTAAGAACACCACGTCCCTGTCCACATGAGTTGTTAATGGGAAAAGCAACGGGCCAAGGCCTAGACTACATGTGACAGTTTATAGCCTGCATTTTCCAGGGTTTTCTTACAACTATCCTCTTCAACTTCCTGGAGAAACAGAGTCCATTCCAGAACTTATCTTCTGAGCCTTTTGCCTCATTCCTCGCTCACCTAAGCCCCATTCACATGGCTTTTTATCTGGATCCCTCCCCTCAAAAAATATTTGTTTTCAAGGAGAATCCAACACTTCCATCCTTCAATACCAGCAGCCCGTGCCAGGTTTTTCTCTCCCAAATACTGTGTTGGGTAAGCGTTATGAAAATGATCTGGGATGGTGCTGGTCACATTGCTTCACGCCATGCCACAGAGGCACCAGTGACTACTGTCTTTCTGCTTTTCTATTTGAGCCTGCTCCTTTCACCCCGGTGTCACCTCACAGTCCACAGTAGCTGCCAGACCTCACCGAACATGTCCACTTGGAAAGGCTACAGAGGGCCTCTCCCAGCTGAGTGGCTGTCATTATAGGGCCTCCTGGAAACCACCACTCAGCACCTCGTTTCCATATCTCAGTCAGCCTAGTCACCTCCTCATATCTTACCACAAGGGAAACCAAACAATCCAGCCTTTTACTGAGCCTCAGTACTCCATGCCAAATGAGGGTGCTGCTATGAAGGAAGAAGAGAACATTGGATATCAGAAAGCAATTGATAAATTATGTTTTACGTAAAACCAAAATGAAAAACTTTTCATTCATTCCACAAACGTATTGAATGTCAGCTCAGCACCAGCTCTCTTCTGCAGGGTCCATACCCAGCCCTCTGGGGACGCTCTCATTTTTCGCTGATAGATGCTGGTCATATAGTTCATTCCAGGCAGCCCTGCTGTGGTGACACCTGGCAGGGGCAGCCACACCTCACACCTCGATGACCTCTTGGCATACATTCAGTTCCTACGTCCCCAGACTTCAGGGAACATGTGTCAAGCCCTCTGAATAATTCTCCAGAATCATCTCCCAACATAACTTGTAGATGTTCCCCATGGCAGGTGTGGGGAGTGGACCCAGCACACTGATATTCTCTCGACAGACACCGTCACCATCAGCCTCTGGCCTCTGGGGTGGGTTTGTACTATATTCTCCAGAATTCTCTTACATGTATGGTTCTAGGCTAGTGTGGCCACGGAGACATTTTGCACAAGATCTGGAAGATGGGCATGGAACTGCAGCCGTGGCTTTGATGTCCTGAAGGCAGACTGGCTGCTGGCTTATCTGCTGTCTCTCCTCTTTGCCACATCCACACGTCCACCCTCTCCAGCTCCTATCATATCTGCTCACCCTCTCTGGGTCCTGCACCAACTGGGTGCAGCCCCCAGGCCTGCAGCCCTGCAGGCCCCCACAGCACTGAGTTGATGCCAGTCAGAGTCAGGGGCTGATCCTCACAGGTTTCAATTGTCCTTGTGCGTCCCAGCTCATCTCACAGGTTTCGTTTTCTCCCCGCTCTCATTCACCTGCAATGTCCCTTCTCACTGCTCGGCTGCCGGGTCCTCAGCTAGCTCCAGCTCAGCAGCAGGTGCAGAGGAGCAGCCCACGTGGGTGCCTGGGCTCCTACGGCTGCATCACATCTGACCCTGTGATGTCGCCCATCACCCTCAACAGTTACGCTTCTCCAGCCAAACCCGGACGCCTCCTGTCTGACCCTGTGATGTCGCCCATCACCCTCAACAGTTACGCTTCTCCGGCCAAACCCGGACGCCTCCTGTCTGACCCTGTAATGTCGCCCATCACCCTCAACAGTTACGCTTCTCCGGCCAAACCCGGACGCCTCCTGATGAATTTTCCACTTCTCTTACAGGACCTCATGCAGGTGAGCACTGGGCTGGTGCTGGCGGCAACTACATTTCCACACTCCCCTTTGCAAGGCCTCCCTGGGTGATCTAGCACCTCACTTCAGAATGAGGTTACACGTGACAACTAATGCTTGTTCTCAGGCTTTGGGGCTTTGTGACTTTCAGCTGAAAGTCATTGCCCAGAAGGATTGTTTAACATGCTGTCATATGTGATAGATAGATAGACAGACAGGTAGATACATAGATAAATGATTGACAGATGATAGATAGATAGATAGATAGATAGATAGATAGATAGATAGATAGATGATTGAGTGATTGATAAATGTTAAAAATAAATATGCAGGCCGAGTGGGGTGGCTCCAACCTGTAATCTCAGTGCTTTGGGAGGCTGTGGTGGACAGATTACTTGAGCCCAGGAGTTTGAGACCAGCCTGGGTGACATCGTGAGGCCCCACCTCTACAAAAAATACAAAAATTAGCCAACTATAGTCTCAGCTACTCTGGAGGCTGAGAGGGGAAGATCACTTGAGCCCAGGGTGGTTGAGGCTGCAGTGAGCCGTGATTGTGCTACTGCACTCCAGCCTGAGTGACAGAGTCTTCGAAAAAAGAAATAAACAAATAATTTTAATTAAAAATTAAAATAATAAAATAAATATGCAGAATTCCTCTATCATACCACCCTGAGAGCTCAGGCTATTGGGCTATATAAAAAAACAAACACTATAACAAGGTTTTTGCCACTGAGAACTTCTATGGCTCTTATTTTATTAATGGAAGTATGAGAACCCACTTTATGTTAATCTCTCCATTACCTGGAGTAATATAATATTCAATATAAATATGTCCCAAATATGATTTGACTAAATTGGAAATATTATTATTAATATTGAAAAACAGAATTCATACTTGAAATGTTTTCTTATCCATATGTTACCTTACAGTTTTCGATTAAAAATCATGTTTAATAAACTTAAGTGCTTTTATAGATAACAAAATGATTGCATCTTGTAGGAGGACATTGTTATTTAATTTTATATATCAGTTTAATTTTATTTTAAATAAATAAGATTCTGGTAGTAGAAGATTACATGGAATACTTCTTGTGTGTAAATTAACTAAGAATTTAAAGATTATCTTGACAAAAACATGCTCAAAAGCACAGCACTTCCCAAGTTGTGTTTTACAGAATGGAATACTAACAAGTGTTACTTAAAATAATAAAGAATATTTCTTTGGTCAAATAAGTTTTGAACACACTGAGTTAACAAAATTCAAACTGATTTCTTTACCTCAAGGTTCCTAGTGTCATATACAGGCATTCTTAAAATTCGTCAAGAAGTATGAAAAGAAGCAAGATTTTCCAACATTATTTGCTAACGGAACACTTTTTGTAAAATATTTTGGGAAACCAGTTGATATGGTTTGGTTGTGTCCCCACCCAAATCTTACCTTGAATTGCAATAATCCCCATGTCAAGAGTGGGGCCAGATAAGATAATTGAATCATGGGGGCAATTAACCCCATATTTTTTAGTGGTAGTGAATAAGTCACACGAGTTCTGATGGTTTTATAAAAAGGAGTTCCCCTGCACACGCTCTCTTGACTGCTGCCATGTAAGATATCACTTTGGTCCTCCTTTTCTTCCATCATGATTGTGAGTTCTCCCCAGCCATGTGGAACTGTGAGTCTATTAAACCTCTTTCTTCTGTAAATTACCCAGTCTTGGGTACATCTTCATTAGCAGTGAGAGAATAGACTAATACACCAGTGTACTAAAGAACATACATTGGGAGAAGGACCTCTTCAAGGAGAACTACAAACCACTGTTCAATGAAATAAAAGAGGACACAAACAAATGGAAGAACATTCCATGCACATAAATAGGAAGAATCAGTATCTTGAAAATGGCCATTCTGCCCAAAGTAATTTATATATTCAATGCCATCCCCATTAAGCTAACAATGACTTTCTTCACAGAATTGGAAAAAACTACTTAAAAATTCATATGGAACCAAAAAAGAGCCCGCATCTCCAAGACAATCCTAAGCAAAAAGAACAAAGTTGGAGGCATCATGCTACCTGACTTCAAACTATACTACAAGGCTACAGCAACCAAAACAGATTGGTACTGGTACCAAAACAGAGATATAGACCAATGGAACAGAACAGAGCCCTCAGAAATAACACCACACATCTACAACCATCTGATCTTTGACAAACCTGACAAAAACAAGAAATAGGGAAAGGATTCCCTATTTAATAAATGGTGCTGGGAAAACTGGCTAGCCATATGTAGGAAGCTGAAACTGGATCCCCTCCTTACACCTTATATGAAAATTAATTCAAGATGGATTAGAGACTTAAATGTTAGACCTAAAACCATAAAAACCCTAGAAGAAAACCTAGGTAATGCCATTCAGGACGTAGGCATGGGCAAGGACTTCATGTCTAAACACCAAAAGCAATGGCAACAAAAGCCAACATTGACAAATGAGATCTAATTAAAGTAAAGAACTTCTGCACAGCAAAAGAAACTACCATCACAGTGAACAGGCAACATACAGAATGGGAGAAAATTTTTGCAATCTATTCATCTGACAAAGGGCTAATATCCAGAACCTACAAAGAACTCAAACAAATTTACAAGAGAAAAACAAACAGCCCCATCAAAAAGTGGGCGAATATGAACAGACACTTCTCAAAAGAAGACATTTATGCAGCCAACAGACACATGAAAAAATGCTCATCACCACTTGCCATCAAAGAAATGCAAATCAAAACCACAATAAGATACCATCTCACACCAGTTAGAATGGCGATCATTAAAAAGTCAGGAAACAACAGGTGCTGGAGAGGATGTGGAGAAATAGCAACACTTTTACACTGTTGATGGGACTGTAAACTAGTTAAACCATTATGGAAGACAGTGTGGGGATTCCTCAAGGATCTAGAACTAGAAATACCATTTGACCCAGCCATCCCATTACTGGGTATATACCCAAAGGATTATAAATCATGTTGCTATAAAGACAGATGCACACATATGTTTATTGCGGCACTATTCACAATAGCAAAGACTTGGAACCAACCCAAATGTCCACCAATGACAGATTGGATTAAGAAAATGTGGCACAGCCTGTAATCCCAGCACTTTGGGAGGCCGAGGCAGGCGGATCACGAGGTCAGGAGATCGAGACCATCCTGGCTAACACGGTGAAACCCCGTCTCTACTAAAAATACAAAAAATTAGCCGGGCGTGGTGGTGGGCACCTGTAGTCCCAGCTACTCAGGAGGCTGAGGCAGGAGAATGGTGTGAACCCGTGAGGAGGAGCTTGCAGTGAGCCGATATCACGCCACTGCACTCCAGCCTGGACGACAGAACGAGACTCCATCTCAATTTAAAAAAAAAAAAGAAAAGAAAAAAAGAAAAGAAAATGTGGCACATATACACCATGGAATACTATGCAGCCATAAAAAAGGATGAGTTCATGTCCTTTGTAGGGACATGGATGCAGCCGGAAACCATCATTCTCAGCATACTATCGCAAGAACAGAAAACCAAACACCACATGCTCTCTCTCATAGGCGGGAATTGAGCAATGAGAACACTTGGACACAGCAAGGGGAACCTCACACACCGGGCCTGTCGTGCAGTGCAGGAAGTGGGAAGGGATAGCATTAGGAGATATACCTAATGTAAGTGATGGGTTAATGGGTGCAGCACACCAACATGGCACATGTATACATATGTAACGAACCTGCACATCATGCGCATGTACCCTAGAACTTAAAGTATAATAAAAAATAATTAAATAAATAAATAAAAAAGAACACACATTGGGAAAATATCACAGGAAAATTATATAATATCTCAAACAACTTTTAAGTCAATAATGTACAACATTTAATTATATATTATATACATACTAAATATATATCACATATGATATAAATATATACAAATTTCAAGTTATATAATTGAAATTTATGTTACATATATTATACAAATTATATTTAGGTTTAACATATGCAAGCCATATATTATATTTGGCTTACATATCAAGTATATATTATATATATAGTTATACATTATATATAATAGTATGTATACACACACACACACAAATTTCAAGTTATATACTGGCTACATGTCTTGACTGTGTTCTATTGAAGTCATTATTTTATCATGACAACTCCATGTTATTACTCCCACAGACACAATGCCAATGATACTACAGCACATTCTAAAGTCAAACATAAAAGACTCATTTAGGAAATTTCACTTCTAATAATGCAATAATTTGTAGAGAGTTTACTGCCAATATTGTGATTTTGCACTTATTTACCAAATTATTTCTCTCCAACCTACCTGACACTAGAAGGCAGGAGTTCAGTACTGACATGTAAGAAACAATCATGATCATTCTAGTTCTATTAGATGGAATAAATAACCTGAAAATCTTCCCACTAAAAGTATACCTTAAAAATGTGAATAAAGTGCAGTAAGTGCTCCACACCTGTGAGTTCCCTATTTAGGGATTAAATCAACTGTGGATGAGAATATGTAAAAAATAAAAATAAAACAAAAATAATAATACAAGAGTTTTTAAAATACAAATTAAAAACAATATGGTATAACAACTATTTGCATAGCTTTTTATTGTATTAGGCATTATGAATAACCTAGAGATGACTTAAAGTATATGAGAGAATATGTGTAGGTTATATGCAAATACCAGCACCAACATTTTATATAAGGGACTTGAGCATCCAGAAGATTTTGGTATCTGCAAAAGATCCTGGAACCAATCCCCTGCAGACACCAAGGGACAACTGTATAGGAAATATCCTGTGAAATTCATAGTGAAACTTATAATAAAGTAAAGGAATCTCCCAATGGCTAAAAATGAACTGGAAATTAGAAACTAGAAAGTTAAGGCTGTCTTTGTTGGAGCAGCAGTAGCTCCAACCAAACCAAGAGGCTTAGGTTTTAATGTCTCACGAGCACAGACAATAAGACCTTAGCCCCCAACAAGACTAGGAGTTAGAACTGAGACCCCCAGATGAAGACAGGGCCCTCACATGGTTATATTCTCAATAAAAAGATGATTTTAAAAAATCCATTCAATGGCCCAGAGAAACATCAAGGAAACTCTTTAATTATTAACTGAACTTTGGCTGGAAATAGACAGCCTCTTAGAATTTGCAACAATGAACTTACCCTCACTCAAATCTTTGGTTTGAATTTATAGGCTCATATGGTCCAGAAACATCCATGCCCAGAAAATAGATAAAAATATTTCCAGTATGCTTATATTCTTAAGGTATCTTGCAGAAGCAAACTCAAAAACTACTCAGGGGGTTGGAGGGTGGGGATTGCATCACACACTCATTCCCCAGAAAAATTCACAAAGGGCCGGGCGCGGTGGCTCAAGCCTGTAATCCCAGCACTTTGGGAGGCCAAGACGGGCAGATCACGAGGTCAGGAGATTGAGACCATCCTGGTTAACACAGTGAAAACCCGTCTCTACTAAAAAAATACAAAAAACTAACTGGGCGAGGTGGCGGGCACCTGTAGTCCCAGCTACTCGGGAGGCTGAGGCAGGAGAATGGCGTAAACCCGGGAGGCAGAGCTTGCAGTGAGCTGAGATTCGGCCACTGCACTCCAGCCTGGGCAACAGAGCTAGACTCCATCTCAAAAAAAAAAAAATTCACAAAGATAAACCCCACCAAAGAAATGCTCATGACCTAAGATGTAAAGATACATGAGGAAAAAAATCCACTATGAGAGAAAAGGATCAACAAGCACCAAAAACAATGCAATTAAACCCCTAAGGACTTAGGATAATAGAGCAATTAGATACTCTATGAATGAATGTATTTTTAAAAGACATAAAAGAGGAAACAAAGACATAAAACCAAGAAACTATTTTTAAAAAGACATTTTAAATCTATCCAAACAGAATACCTAGAAATGACAAATGTAGTCACTATCTTTTAAAACTAAATAGATAGGTTAATTAGACAGCAAGTAAGACAGAGGTGAGTGAAGGAATTGGTGAATCAGATGATATTTCTGTGAAAATTTCCCAGAATGAATAACAGAGAAATAAAGAAATGGAAAATGTTGTAATTTGAGAAACATTGAGGATAAAATGAGAAGATCCAAGAATTTTCTAAAGGAATATCCAGAGAGAAAATATAGAAAGAGGAAGATGCAATATTTTCAGAACTAAAGAAAGATAAGAATCATATAATTCTGGAATCACTTCAAACACCAAACATAGTAAATAAAAATAAATCTCACTTAACACATTTAGAGAAAAACTGTAAAATACTAAAGACAAAGAGAAAAATTTTATATGAAGCATTTAAAAAAGCATAGATTACTCACAGAATACCAAAAGTCAGATTGACAACAGACTTTTCAACTATGATAATACAACCCAACAAACAATGGAAAGTATTTTCAAAATATTAAAAGGAAAAAAATAGTCATCTTAGAATTCTAAACCCAGCTAAACTAGAATTAAAGAATGAGGACAAATACAGACTTTCAAACAAACTAAGACTTCACTTGAAAAAAATGACAAAATATTTCAGCAAGAAGAAAAATTAAACATAGAGGAAAAGACTGAGGTGAAAGAAAGTTGAGCAAAGAAATCAGTAAATATGTGAATATTTGTAAAGAAGATTTGGCTAGTATAAAGCAATGCTAATAATAACACATGGGGTGAAAACATGTGAAACTAAAATACTTGGTATAAATTTTTTTAAATGGTGTATTAGTCTGTTCTCACACTGCTATATAAAGATACTACCTGAGACTGGGTGATTTATAAACAAGAGGTTTAATTGACTCACAGTTCCACATGGCTGGGGAGGCCTCAGGAAACTTACAATCATGGCAGAAGGGGAAGGGGAAGTAAGGCATGTCGTTCATGGCGGCAGGAGAAAGAGAGTGCAGGGGAAATTGCCAAACATATTTAAAACCATTGGATCTTCTGAGAACTCACTCACTATCATGAGAACAGCATGGGGGAAGCTGCCCCCATGATTCACTCACCTCCCACTTGGTCCCTCCCTCAACCCCTGAGGATTACAATTCAAGATGAGATTTGGGGGGAGACACAGAGCCAAACCATATCATTCCACCTCTGGCCCCTCCCAAATCTCAAGTCCTTTTCACATTTCAAAACCAATCATGCCTTCCCAACAGTCTCCCAAAGTCTTATTTCAGTATTAACCCAAAAGTCAAAGTCCAAAGTCTCATCTGAGACAAGGCAACTCCCTTCCACCTATGAACCTATACAATCACTGTTTTCCAAGATATAATGGGGGTACAGGCATTGGGTACATGTTCCCATTCCAACTGGGAGACATTGGCCAAAACAAAGGGATCACAGGCACCATGCAAGTCCAAAACCCAGCCAGGCAATCATTAAATCTTAAAGCTCCAAAATCTTCTTTGACTCCATGTCTCACATCCAGGGCACACCAGTGTAGGGGTAGGCTCCACAGCCTTGGGCAGCCCCACCCTTATGACTGTGTAGGGTACAGTCCCTGCAGCTGCTTTTAGGGGCTGACATTGAGTGCCTGCGGCTTTTCCAGGTGCAAGGTGCAAGCTATCGGTGAATCTACTTTTCTGGGGTCTGGAGAACCGTGACCCTCTTCTCATAGTTCCACTAGGTGGTGCCCCCATGTGGACTGTGTGTGAGGACTCCAATCCCACATTTCCCTTCCACACTGTGCTAGGAGAGGTTCTCCATGAGGGCTCTGACCCTGCAGCAGACTTCTGCCTGGACATCCAGGAGAATCCACACATCCTCTGAAATCTAGGCAGAGGTTCCCAAACCTCAACTCTTGTCTTCTGTGCACCCACAGGCCCAACATCACATAGAGGCCACAAAGGCTTGGGGCTTGCACCCTCTGAAGCAATAGCCTGAGATGTGCCTTGGCCCGTTTAGCCTGGGCTGGAGCTGGGGTGGCTGGGACACAGGGCACCAAGTCCCAAAGCTGCACAGAGCAGTGGGGCTCTGGGCCAGGCCCAGGAAGCCATTTTTCCCTCCTAGGGCTCCAGGCCTGTGATGGGAGGGGCTGCCCTGAAGTTCTGTGACATGCCCTGAAGACATTTTCCCCAATGTCATGGCTATTAACATTCAACTCCTCATTAGTTATGAAAATTTCTGCAGCTGGCTTGAATTCCTCCCCAGAAAATGGAATTTTATTTTCTTCTACATGGTCAGGCTAAAAATTTTCCAAACCTTTTTGCTCTGCTTCCCTTTTAAACATAAGTTCCAATTTCAAACCATCTCTTTGTGAATGCTGAACATTTATATATTATAACTGAACATTTTCAGAATAAGCCAGGTCACCTTTTGGATGCTTTATCACTTAGAAATTTCTTCTGCCAGATACCCTAAATTATCTCTCTCAAGTTCAAAGTTCCCCAGATCTCTAGGGTAGAGGCAAAATGCCACTAGTCTCTTTGCTAAAGCATAGCATGAGTGACTTTAATCCAGTTCCCAATAAGTTCTTCACCTTCATTTAAGACTACTTCAGTCTGGACTTCATTGTCATTATCACTATGAGCATTTTGGTCAAAGCCATTCAACAAGTCTCTAGGAAGTTCCAAACTTCCCACATCTTCCTGTCTTCTTCTGAGCCCTCCAAACTATTCCAACCTCTGCCTGTTATCCAGTTCCAAAATTGCTAAACATTTCCAGGTTATCTTTACAACAATATCCCACTCTGCTGGTACCAATCTTCTGTATTAGCCCATTCTCACACTGCTATAAGGATACTAACTGAGACTGGGTAATTTATAAACAAAATAGGTTTAATCATCTCACATTTCCACATGGCTGGGGAGGTCTCAGGAAACTTATAATCATGACAGAAGGTGAAGGAGAAGCAAGGCATGTCTAACATGGTGGCAGGAGAGAGAGAGTGCAGGGGAAACTGCCAAAACCATCAACTCTCATGAGAATTAACTCATGAGAACAGCATGCGGGAAACCATCCCCATGATCCACCAGGTCCCTCCCTTGACTCCTGGGAATTACAGTTTGAGATGAGTTTTGGGTGGGGACACACAGCCAAACCATATTAAATGAGAAGGGTGGTTGAAATTAAAATATTCTAAGATGTTAGTTAATTATTACGTTATTAGGAAGTAAGTAAATAACACTTACCTTGACATGAATATGAAGTATAATGTTACACTTTTAGGATAATCAGCAAACAAAAAAAAAAAATAGGAATAGTATGCATAGCTTCCAATGAAATTGAGGTGCAAGGAGGAAAAAAAAGAGTGAAAACTAAATTAACCAATAAAGTGGATAATAGCGAAGTTAAAGCAAAGAAAAGGCAGAATAAGTGAAAAGGAAAAATTTATCTGTAATCATAATAGATATCTATCTACCAGGTAGAAGAAAGATTCTTCAGTCACTTTTTAAAAATCAAAATCTGGCTGTGTGTTTCTATAAAGAGATATGTTTAAAACATACTAGTAAAGAAATGCTATAAATAAAGAAATAGAGAAAAAAACATGCCAGCCAGGCACAGTGGCTCATGCCTGTAATCCCAGCACTTTGGGAGGCCGAAGCAGGTGAATCACTTGAGGTCAGGAGTTTGAGACCAGACTGGCCAACATGGTGAAATCCCCTCTCTACTGAAAATACAAAAAGTAGCCGGGTATGGTGGCAGGCACTGTAATCGCAGCTACTTGGGAGTCTGAGGCAGGAGAATCACTTGAACCCAGGAGGCGGAGGCTGCAGTGAGCCAAGATCGCGTCACTGCACTCCAGCCTGGGCGACAGAGTGAGACTCTGTCTCAAAATAAATAAATAAATAATAAAAAGAAAAGAAAAAAACATGTCAAATAAATACATACCAAATGTAGGCTGGTATTGTTATATAATATAAGGCAACACAACATTAACATGAAAAGCTTAACCAGGGAAAAGATGTTCACTACACAGTGATAAAGGGAAAGCTCGTGGGGAAAATCTTCCCATCTTAAACTATAGTAATTTAATTAAACAACCTCAGAATAGATTAAGTTGTTAGAATTATAAGGAAAAATAGACTAATTGAAAAACATTGTGGGAGATTCTAGCACGCCTCTCTGAATGTTTGGTAGATTAAGCAGAATAAAAATAGAAAGGGCCAGGGATGGTGGCTCAAGCCTATAATCCTAGCACTTTGGGAGGCTGACATGGGTGGATCACCTGAGGTCAGGTGTTCTAGATCAGCCTGGCCAACATGGTGAAATCCCCAGCTCTACTAAAACTATAAAAATCAGCCAAGCGTAGTGGCAGGCACCTGTAATCCCAGCTACTCAGAAGGCTGAGGCAGGAGAATCCCCTGAGCCCAGGAGGTGGAGGTTGCAGTGAGCCAAGATTGCACCACTGTACTCCAGCCTGGGTAGAGACTCCATCTAAAAAAAAAAAAAAAAAAAAAAAGATGTAGGAGATTCATATAGAAGGATGCAGAAGGATGGATAACAGCACAGTTACCAAGAGGTTGGATGGATAGATGATAGACATTTGATAGATAGATAGATTACATATATACATAGATGACAGATAGATGGATAGTTACTAGATAATTAGATGATAGATGATAGACAGAGAAAATTATTTTTAAATGGTTTTCATGTATTTGAAAATGAAGTATATTTTCTAATTTGAGAATCCAGTTTTTTTTTTTTTTAATCCTGGCTGTGGGTCATATAACCAAGACGTAAGTGCATCAGGATTTTGACGTACTCTCCTCACACTCAACAGCATTTGTCAGACTTTTATTAGAAGCATCACGTTTCACGCCACTGCACTCCGGCCTGGGTGACAGAGCAAGAACCTGTCTCTGAAAAACAAAAAAATTTTTTAAAGAAGCAGCATCACGTTCTGTTTAGGATATCCACTCAGAAGTGAAGGACGAGAATACAGGAGAGGCTACGGCAAAGCGACACAGGAAACTTGAAAGTTTTGCAAAGAGACTCCTTCCATGCAAACCAGTGGCCAGGCGCTCATACAGACTTTTTTAAGAGGTTAAGAGAAGAATTTGTTTACACTTTAGAACAAGATAATGGGATGTGGGAAGAATGCTCTTCACGGAGGTAAGCTCAAGCAGAAAGGAGAGGAATTTAAGGTAAGGACAAGAAACATCTCCCTGAATCCAACAAACCATGTGCAGGTGGCATTCCTGATGCCCTAGGGAACCAAGTGCCTCTCTCTGCCTCTCAGGGCTACACAACATTCCATCCATCTTCCGCTGCTCACTGCCCCACTCTCCGTCCTGCAGACCAGCTTCCTAGGTGCAGGATTAGTCTGCCAGGGCCCCAGACCGAAGTCTACATGGCCTGCATTCCGGGAGCACTCTCTCTCATTTCCTAATTCCAAATGACTGGCAAAGAGCCAAGCCATGCAAGACTTAAGTTCCCAGACAGGGCAGAGTCAGGAACACACCCGGCCTTATCACCCAAGGCCAGGAGGAGTGGCGGATTCTAATGGTGCACGGACGTTTACAGCAGGAAAAGCTGTGGGCAGAGAAGCTGTAATGGACCTACCCTCTACACTGAGTAATGTGAATCGTTCTACTCAATTTCCAAGAAAGAAATAAGGATGCCATTTGCAAGAAGAGATATTAAGGTTGATAAATGAGAAGAACAGACTTACTGGGGGAATTGTAATCACTTTGATATTCATTCAACTAGCGTTTATTAAACACTTACCGTGTGTCAGGGACTAAACCAGGCAAGGATGATACAAAGGTAGGAGCCCTGCCCACGAAGAACCCGCACTATCATAGAATACATTGCCAAGAAAAGCAATGCCATCACCTTCCCTAGAAAATGGAAGGATCAAGTCTTCTTCAGAACTTTAAATTCACTGGGTCCAAGGCACTCCAACTATTCTTGAACGCCGCCTTGAAATGTCACTCCTCCATTGCTTGTATGACACTCTATGTGTGAGCCTTGGGTTTTTTGTGACTCTAGGAATAGCTACTTCATCTTAGGAAGCCACTTGTAGAAAGGCAGCTAGAATCAAGCACCTTTGTATTTTGTTGTGTTTATTTTAACAAAGTTCAGAAGCCATTTAGTCCATTTTCTCTTAGAGCGTTAGTATAGAGACCTAGGATTTACCAGCGCACATGATCTAACATGACAAAGTTAGGGTGTCTTCAGCCTGTTACCTTTTTACTACCATGGCCATCTGTTCTGCAGACAGAATGCTGCTGGGTTTGTACAGTAGCCCCTTGCTCTGGGCTGCTCAGAGAACATCACAAACATATTAGTCCTAATGCACGGCTACATTTCAGATGCTAGGAAATAAAATACTATTTTCTGGTGGGAAAGTGAAAACCTAGTAGGAGGGCTTACCTCACTGCACAGAATTTGTGGGGAAAGAATCCTGGCTCCTAAGTTCCAGTCTCAAGTGAGAAACGGAAAACCCACAGGCCAGGCACTATCCCAGATCACCTGCTTCTAATTATCCCATTTTGTGGCGATGAGTTACTCATTAAGCTCAGTCTGGAGAACAGAACCAGAAGCAGCAGAGGTAAAATTTATTTTCCTTAAAAGGGTCTGGAGGGCACTCAGCGCAGTCCTGCAGGGACCCCGGCGATGACAGTCTCAGTTCCTCTCGTAGCTCCTCCACCGATAAGTTTTGGAGGTGCCTCTGTACAGAGCTGGCCAGAACCCAGCTTGCTTGGGCCTGGGATTATTGGTCATAGAAACCCCTCCAAGTGGCTTGTTTGCATGCCACGTCTGTGATTGGTTGAGAGGACTCAAGGGAGATCAGTGGGAAAAGAAAGCTGGGTGCTTAATACAAATTAACTGGGACTTTCAGGAGTTCGCTCACTGGAGTGTGAAACCTGATCTCACACAAACCCATGCTGGAGCCCTTCCAGAGGGGTTCTGTTACCAAAAGCAGCAGACGAGCTGTTTTCTAGCATAGCTCCCTTCTGAGCTAACCCTGACTGTGCACCCTGAGGTCAATGATGGAACGACCCCTAAACAGGGGCTCAGCTGAAATGCCACTTGCCTCTTCTTGAGAAAGACCCTCCTCAGAGTTGACAGTTTTGACCATCGCTTCATTTCCACTGTTCTATTCTGAGAATTCGTCATCGTGAAGGTTATTTTTCCAAAAAAATAAATGGATCAAACTTGATGCAGAATCACATTGCATAAAGTCCATTGTACTTTCTAATTTATTTTTTCTAAGAACAGCTACAATGCGTCTTACCAACCACCTTTCTGGACAGGAAGTTCAAGCAAAACATGCCCTGAAACTTCCACATTGTGGTCCCACCATACTTATTAGCCATAGGAACTTGGAAAAGTTATTTAATTTACGTAAGCCTATTTCCCCATATGTGATATTAGGACAATAATACTACCCATCTCGTGGTTGTAGATTGAATGAGAAAATATAGCAATCTGGCAACCACCACAGTAATAATTGTTTCAAGCAAAGAATCATCAGCAAATGCTAAAACTAGTGGGTGAAGGTAGGATAGAAAGTAGGCTGGGAAGCAGATATTTACATAGTCTCAAAGAATTTCTTCAAGAGATACCAATTAATTACAAAGTGGAAAATATTAACTTTACAGAGAAGGAAATGGCCACACACCACCCTAGTCAAGGGATCAAAGTTAATGACACCCACGATAATGGACAGAGGCGTAGCACACTCCTCCTGACACACAGGATTGAGAACACAGCAGCAGAACCACCTGCCAACATTGCGTCTGGATTAGTCCATTTTCACACTGCTGATAAAGACATACGCAAGACTGGGCAATTTACAAAAGAAAAAGGTTTAATGTACTCACAGTTCCACATGGCTGGGGAGGCCTCACAATCATGGTGGAAGGTGAAAGGCATGTCTCACATGGTGGCAGACAAGGGAAGAGAGCTTGTGCAAGAAAAGTCCCCCTTATGTAATCATCAGATCTCATAAGACTTATTCACTGTTACGAGAACAGCACGGGAAAGACCCGCCCCCATGATTAAATTACCTCCCACCGGGTCCCTCCCACAACACGTGGACAGTGGGGGAGCTACAATTCAAGAGGAGTTTTGGGTGGGGACACAGCCGACCCATAACAGCATCCCTGAATCGAAGCATGTGGAAACACAAGATAAACTCTAATCGAGAAAGAGTTCACAACTTAGCTGGCCTGTCTTCTTCAAAAATGTCAAAGTTACAGCAGCAGAGAGAATAATTACCCCAATAGTACCTGGAACTTGAGAATAGGTTAGCAAGCATGGCAAAAGCGTCCTTATAGATGTACTGATTATCCTGGATGAGCTAGGCAGACCTAATCTATCTGTACTGATTATCCTGGATGAGCTAGGCAGACCCAATCTAATCACGTGAGGCCTTAAAGGGGGAACCCTGGCTTTCACAGCGATGGTCAGAGGTCAGACAGACATAACGACACAAGAGGAACTCAACTAGCCATTGATAGCTCTGCAGATGGAGAAAGGGGCCACACGTCAAGGAAGGCAGGTGACATCTAGAAGCTGGAAAAGGCAAGGAAACAGACTCCCCACCCCCTACAGCCTCCAGAAGGGAATGCTGCCCTCCCCACACCTTTTTTTTTTTTTTTTTTAAGCCCAGGGAGACCATGTTAGACCGACCTACACAACTGTAAGGTAATAAACTTTTGTCGTTAAATACACTAATTTTATGGTAAATTGTTACAGCAGCAATAGAAAACTAATAAAGTCATGAAAGACAAAGAATGAGAAACAGGAACAGGCCAGGTGCTGCAGCTCAAGCCTGTAATCCCACACTTTGGGAGGCCAAGGCAGGTGGATCACTTGAGGCCAGGAGTTTGAGACCAGCCTGGGCAACATGGCAAAACCCAGTCTCTACTAAAATACAAAAACTAGCTGGTCATGGTAGCTCACACCTGTAGTCCCAGCTACTCGGGAGACTAAGGCATGAGAATCACTTGAACCCAAAAGTTGAAGGTTGCAGTGAGCCAAGATCACACCACTGCACTGTAGCCTGGGCAACAGAGCAAGACTCTGTCTCAAATAAATAAATAAATAAATAAATAAATAAATAAAAGAACAAGGAACTTCTGCAAATTAAGAGACTAAAGATGCATGAAAACTAGATAAAAGGTGTGATCTTGGATTCAATCATGGGTCAAAAAGAGACATTAGTGGGGCAACTGGAAAACTCTAAAATCTTTAGCATAGCAAATACTCTTGTATCAATGTTAGTTTTCTGATTTGGGTTATTGTGCTGGTCATGGAAAAAGATAACTTTGTTTTAGGAAATACACACTGAAGTATTTAGAGGTAAAGGAGCATCGTGTCTGCAACTTATTCTCAAATGTTTCAAAAATATATATGTGTATATGACACACACACAGCGTATATACACACTTATGGAGAGCGAAAGAGAAGTGTGGTAAAATATTAGCATTTGGTGAGTCTGTGAAGAATATACGGGAATATTTTATACTACTATTGCAACTTTTGTGGGTCTTAAATTTTGCAAAATGAGAAATTTGAAATGCAGAAAAAGTAATAAATGTATGTAAAATACTTAGCGCCCTCCCTGACACTCAGCAAATTTCCGGCGAATCTCAACTTGGTTGTGCTTTCAGAGTTTAGCATCTGTACCCTCCTTGCCCATGGCAGGAGCGAATCAACGCACAGACCTGGAGCCGGACTGGGTTTCTGTCCCAGCTTTGCCACTTACTGATGGTGTGTGACTTTGGACAAGGCATTAGCCACTCCGATCTTCAGTATTTCCATCTATAAAAAGCCGGTAATATCTATGCCGTAAGGTTGCAAAGATTCAATGAACTGATTTATGTGAAGTACACAGAACAGGGCTGGGCCAGTTATAAGTTCTGTATAAGGATCGCTTGAGCCCAGGAGTTCAAGACCAGTTTGGGCAACATAGTAAGGCCCCAGCCATGGTGGCACGCACCTGGGGCCCCTGATCAGTACAGAATGGTGGGAGAGAGGAGAAGAGTGGGGGAGATTGCTAAACAGGTGGCTTGGAGGTGGCAAAGAGGGAGGCCAGCCTAGGGCACCAGCATAAACCCAGGTACCTGGGCTGGACTCTGAGCAGGAAGGTGGAGTGTGATAAGCAAGACAGGACGCCCAGATCCTATCTGATTCACTCAGATTTCAGTACCCAACCGCTATTTGTCCTGTGTGTGTTTAATGACTATGAATTCAGCACCACTCTGTGCAGATTGCTGAATCTAGAACCAAGCATGAATATCTGTGAGTAAGAGATGATCCTTGCCCTCAAGATACTCAGATTTTAGTAGAGAAGAGAGGCATCCTTCGCAGTCATTGAAGACTATCAACCAGAGCCAGGAGGAGGGTGGAGAGCTGAAAGGGAAGTAATCAGTCTCACAGTCTGTGATGAGTGACAGCATGGGATCTTTGGCACAGAAGATGTGAGGGACATGCTGGCTCTTAGAAGCAGAAAACAAACTGGTTGTGCTAGAGAAAGATTACTTGTAAATCCCTAACCAGTGGTAGAGCTGTACTATGCATCATTCTGGTTTCTAAGATAGTCCACAAACTGGAAAAAGGCAGAGATCTCCCCTCACCTTCCAGGCAAGCAACTATTTTCCCTCTTGTACAGGGCTCAGCACAACAAAGCTGTTCGTTATATGATGAACCCTGCGTGTTTCTGAAAATATGGACAGACCATAAAAAACTTCAATGTGATTTAGGCAATATGTTCCACTAAAGATACTTCAGCCTCTTCGTTCTAAAAGATCAATTATCATCTATTAGTTCAACAATTCTCATCCCATCAAAATTTAAAAATAAAAAGATTTTACATGACTAATGAGCTACTCCACTCTGTTGGGTCATAATCTTCATTTTAAAGTGTCTATATTCACAAGAGCAGGGTAAACTGAACCTCGCGGTGTCATTGTTACTGACTTTGTGGTAATTAATGGGAATTTTTCAAATTGTCTGAATCTCTATTTAAATGATTTATATAATGGACTTTCACAGTTGCTGTTACAATCTATCACATTGTAATGAAGTGACTTAGATGTGTTTATTACCAATTTATAGGGAATATAGCAGACTGGAGGTGATAAAACATTTTTTCTCTCTTGGTTTTCTTATAGTTCTAATATTCTGTGCTTGGAATAAGCAGGACAGACACATCTTAGCACGTGAGACATTTGTAGTCTAAAGCCAAAGGTATTTTTGTTTTAGGGGCTGGTCAGTCCCCTGTGATTTATGACATTATTTCACTACAAATTGCTGTAAGGACAACCATTGGTCACCCACGAAGTGTTGCACATTTACTCATAAATTTTCAGGAATTAGACAGTGTGTGTGCCAGGAATGACTGCACACTGTTTGCTGTTCCCTCCACCTTTGTAAAAACAAAGAAGGTTTTAGGAAATTGGGGTTTCAGGGTCCACCTTGAGAAAAGAGGAGTGATCCAAGCTAGTATGTGCATGTCTTCATTACATCCCAAAGCAGACACACAAAGCTAGGAATGATATTCTCCCATCTATCAGTATGGCAGGAAATCTGCAGTAGTGGAGCAGAGTTTTTGGAGCAGTATCAGCTCCTTTAGGGCTAAGACCAAGTCTTATTCAAATTTCTTATGTCCTAGGCCTATTGCATTGAGTGCCTAGAAAAAGGTAGTTGCTCAGTGAACACAGAATTTGAATTAATCTATGTAAGTGTTTAAGCTGTGTAATATGTATTTGAAAAATAAAATCAATATCAAAAAATCTTTATTTGAAAAGTACATGCAATAGGGAAGTTTTTGCAAATTATAAGATATTTGAATATGATTTGAGGTCTTGAGGGTAATGCCGTTTCAAATTCTTAATATCCTAATTATCTTTCATGTTTCTTAAATATTGTAAATAAGCAAAATAATTTTTATCTGACATACATTGAGAGAAAATAAAGAAAACACTTTTAACACAGAGTTCTATATAATGATTAACACATACAGTATTTCCTATTTCAAACAAGCTCAATATATGAAAATATGGATTTTTCTAGATATACGGGAGTTCTTTATATCACTATTTTTATTTATATGCATTTGACATTTTTTAAATTAAAAACAAAATTTTAAGTTAAAATGGTTGAGTTTTGCTAGTCAGTTGTGTTACAGAGGATTTACCCAGAATTGTGAAACCCTCAAAGCATTTTTCTAAATCAAAGCGTTACATTTTTTACCACATACCCTCCCTTTGAAGTTCATTTTTTCTTTCCTCCTAAATATTTTACAAGTTAATAAAATTTAAATTGTCTTTATCTTTGTATATCTAAAAATGTCTCCTTTCTTATATCCATTTTTCCTTATCATATCTATTTAGGAATAATTTATGTATGATGAACTGAAACCATTTAAATGAGTCTCATTAGATACAAATACTCCTAAAACACTCACCACAATAGAGATACAAAACATTTCTATCGCCCCAGAAGATTCTGGGTACCCACTTGCAGCCCACCATTGCCCCTACCCCAGCCCTGGGAAACCATAGATCTGCCTTCCATCACTACAGAATTCTCCACGGTTTACAGAAATGAAATAATACAGTATGCACTCATTCGTATCTGGCTTCAGCATGACCGTGTATCTGTAATTCAGCATGATTTAAAGATTTCTCCATTGTTGCTGTATATTTCAGTAGTTTGTTCCTTTTTGCTGCTGAGCAATATTCTACATATTGGATATACAATGTATTATTTATCAGGTGATAGATATTTGGAGTTATTCCAGGTATTAGCTATTATTACTAAAGCTTCTATGAATTTTTTTATGTAAGTATTACTGTAGACATACATTTTCATTTCTTTTAGGTGAATACTTAGGAGTGGAATGATCATATGGTAGCTATATATTTAGCTTTTTAAGAAACTTCCAAACAGATTTCCAACACTGCTGTACAATTTTATATTCCTAACAACAGGTTATGAGAATTCCCCTTGTCCTGCAACATTACCAACACTTGGTTTTGTCAGTCTTTTTTAGAATTCTAGTGGGTAAATAATGGTTTGTCATTGTGATTTTATTCTTGCATTTCCCTGATGGCTGAGGACATTAGACATCTTTTCATATATTTTTTGTCCAGTCATTTTTCTTTTGTATTCAAATATTTTGTCTATTTTCAGTTGTTTGCTTTCTAATATGAAATTTAAGAGTTCTATGTGCTCTGCATACAAACTCTTTGTCAGATATATGTGTAGCAAATATTTCACTTCACTCTGTAGCATTTTTTTAATAGGGTCTCACTCTGTCACCTAGGCTAGAGTGCAGTGATGCAATGATAGCTCAGTGTAATCTCAAACTCCTAGGCTGCAGCAAACCTCTCTCCTCAGCCTCCTGAGTAGATAGAACTACAGGTGTGAGCTGCTATAACTGGCTGAAGCTTTTAATTTTCTTAATGGTATCTTTTGGAAAGCAAAAGTTTTTAATTTTGATAAAGTTCAATTATCAGTTTTGAGGGTTATGTTTTATGCTTATGTGTGTTCTAGCTGAGGAATCTTTATATTTCCCAAGGTCACAAAGCTTTTCTCCTATGTTTTCTTCTAGTTTCATGGCTTTAGCTTTTCTGTCTAAGGCTGTGATCCACATTGGGTGTTTTCGTATTATTTTTGTCGTTTTCTTTTTCTACTTTTTACCTGCTCTGAAAAGATGATTGAGCCAGATGCAGAATCTAACTTTGTAGTTGTTTCCCTTCAGCACTTTTTTTTTTTTTTTTTTTTTTTTTTTTTTTTTTGAGATGGCGTCTCACTCTGTCACGCAGGCTTGAGTGCAGTGGCACAACCTCGGCTCACTGCAACCTCCGTCTCCCTGGTTCAAGAGCTTCTTCTGCCTCAGCCTCCCTAGTAGGTGGGATTACAGGCCTGTGCCAACATACTTAGCTACTTTTTGTATTTTTAATAGAGACAGGGTTTTGCCACGTTGGCCAGGCTGGTCTCAAACTCCTGACCTCAGGTGATCCACCTACCTTGGCCTCCCAGAGTGCTGGGATTACAGGCATGAGCCACCATGCCCTATCATCCCTTCAACACTTTTAAGATATTATTCCATCATCACCTGGCATCTGATGTTGCTATCAGTCTGATTGCTGTTCCTTTGTAAGCAATCTATATTTCTCTCTGGTGCCTTTTAATTTATTTCTTTTTTCTTGTCATTCTGCAGTTTTACTAGCATGTATCTAGGTGTGAGATGTTTTGCTCTATTTGACAAACAAAATGCCTTTTTAATGCCAGGGTTATGTCTACCTTTAATTCTAGAAAAGTCTTAGCCATTACCTTTTCAAATATTGCTTCTCTCCTATTCTTGCTATGGTTTTTTAGAAATACCTGTTGTAACAACTTGCAATTTCTCAACTTACCTTTCATTCATGGTCCCTCTTAATTCACCTTTATCCTCAATGCTGCATTCCAGGTGATATGCGAAATTCTGGCTTCTCTCTCAATTGCTTCAGCCATATATTCAGTTCAGAATTTCATTTACAAGGGTTGCTTTTTTGAGGCCTCTATTTTTCATTTGCAAGATTTCTAATTGGTTTTTATTTATATTCATCTATTCTTGATATAATTACCTAATTTATATTTTATAGTTGTTTCTCATCATATTGAAGATTGTAAATGTATTTGCTTTAATGTAAGTTTCAGATTCTTCTATTATTTGTAGTTTTCCAGGTATGAATTCTTCCAGTTTTGTTTGAGAGTTCATACTGCATGGGAGTTGCCTACCTAACAGGCATTCCCCACTTCTTCACTATAAAACCCAGTTTTATCTCGAGTGTCAATGTGTCCAACCAACAGGTGCTCCAAGACACACCTGCTCTAAGACAGTTGTAACCATTTGTTTCCCTTTGCCAGATGTTCAATTTCCCAGCCTCTTCTGTGACCAAGTTCATCCTAACAATATATGATGAGATTCTGTTGGGGAGTGTCTGAGAAGACAGGAATCACACATGGTACCTGGAGCTGCAGCAGCCATCTTATGACCTAAGGCAACAAACAGCAAACTAAGCAGAAAAGAGAATGTTAGAGGGAACATGGATCCTACATGGCACTGTTGAGCTGCTAGACCACCCTAAGGCAGCCTACCTCCATTCTCTTTTTATTAAGAAAAATCATTAATGTCTGTATGATTTAGGCCACAATCACTTGCTGCTCAAATCATTCCACAATGGTACAGGAGGTTTTTCCCCTCCCTAGGCTAGGATGCCTCAACATCAGAAGCTCAGAAGTATAGCCTCACCCTCCTGAGTCTTTATGGTTCCCAACCTTAAGCGAGGACAGGACTTGGTCCACCTCCTGGTCACACAGGTGCCTCTGCTTCTACCCTCTGCCACAGCTGGTAAGCAGCTGGTTTACTTACTATGCATAGTAAATATATAAACCTGCTGAAAGCCCAAGTGGGTTAGCTGGAGTTTCCTCGACTTCCAACCACCTGCATAGAACCACAATCCCAGCATTGGCTTCATGACGGCAGCCTGAGGTGATTCCACTCACCCACTCTGTTCCACTCCCACTTTGAAATCCTAGATACCAAACTGGCTACCTTCTCCCCACCTCCTGTGGACCTCCAGCCTCAGCCAACACTCACTGCTGTGGGACTCTAGTCCTAGACTTCCCACTTTTCCTTAAGCACAGCTATGCAGTTCTAACTTTTGTTTCTAAGTTGTCCCTAATTTGTGTATGTATGGAACAGAAGTTTCCACATCTACTCATTTTGACACCTTGCCTGAAAGCCATCCCAACGCATTTTTTAATTGTTATATTTGGGCTTTTTACAAATAGGCCTACTCTTGCAAAAATTTAGAAGCACAAAGAAACGTAAAAGTAAAAATCAACACTAACCTGCCACCACTATTAACACTAAGCTACATTGCTTTCTAGTCTTTTTCTATACATATCTACAAACATACTGTTTTATAAAATTGTGGCATACTTATATACCGGTTTATATCTTTCTTGTTTAACACAAACATTTTCATATATATGTAATATCGATCTATCATAATTTCCTGACCCCTATTATGGATATGTTATCGCTTTTAATTTGTACCCACCATACATAATGTTGCATTATAAATATTTCATTATTTCCTTAGGATAAAGTCCTAGGAGTAGGCTTACCAAGACAAAGGGTATGAACATTTAAACATATAGATACATATTGCCAAAGCATTGCTCCCAACAAATGTTTATCCTCTCAAATTCTGAGTTTAATAATGTTTCAAACTTGCCAATCTGATAAACAAGTCTGTGTTCTTTTAATTTCTTTCATAGTCATAAGTTTGAACATTTTTATGTTAATTAACCATTTGTCTTTCCATCCAGTGCATTTTAAATAACATTATATTTACAACTTTGCAGAAACAGCTATTCCACAAATTAAACCAAAATACCTCTTGATGCAGAGTAAGTATATAAACCAGCCTCAAAATTGTCCATGTTTATATCTGTTTTATAATAGACATCTCTATTTTTCAGGTTGAAATGTCATCTTCATTTTACTTTGGTTTCAAATTCTAACTGAACTCAGTCTTTAGGTAATTTACAGCCAAAGGTGTGGGAATGTAGAGAAGACATGTATATGAACACAAGTGACAAACTCACATGTGTGTTGTGTATGTATATATATGTGTGTGTGTATGTATATATAGTCAACAACAACATATGGGTCAATGGCAGACCACATATACAAAGATGGTCCCATAAGATTATGATGGAGCTGAAAAATTCCTATCACCTACTGATGTCATACCTGCCATAAAGTCACAGGGCAATGCATTACTCACCTGTTTATGGTGATACTGGTATAAACCAACGCACTATGCTGCCAGCCCTGTACAAGTCTAGCACATACAATTATATATAGTACATAATACTTGATAATAAATATGTTACTAGTGTATGAATTTACTATACTATACTTTAATCATTAGAGTATATTCCTTCTGCTTATTTAAAAAAATAACTGTAAACAGCCTCAGGCAGGTCCCCTAGAAGGTATCCAGAAGAAGGCATTATGGCCATAGGAGGTAACAGCTCCATGTGTGTTACTGTCCCTAAAGAGCTTCCAGTGGGACAAGATGTGGGGGTAGAAGACAGTAATATAGATGATCCTGACCCTCTGTAGGTCTAAGCTAATGAGTATATTTATGTCTTCGTTTTTAGAAAAAAAAGTTTTGAAAGTAAAAAATAAATTTAAAAACAAAAAAGGCTTATAGAAAAGGATATAAAGAAATATTTTTGTGCAGCTATACCATGTGTTTGTGTTTTCAGCTGTGTTATTACAAATGAGTTCAAAGGTTTTTAAATTTTTAATTTTATAAAGAAAGTTACAGTGAGCCACGGTTAATTTATTGTTGAGGAAAAAATATTTAAATTAACTTAGTGTAGCCTAAATGTACAGTGTTTATAAAGTCTACGGTCACATGCAATCATGTCCTATGCCTTCATATGCCCTTATCACTGACTCACTGACACCCAGGGCAACTCCTAATCCTGTAAGCTCCATTCATGGTAAGTGCCCTATACAGGTGCACCATTTTTATGTTTTATACTGTATTTTCTCTGCACCTTTTCTATGTTCCCATGCGTGTAGATACACAAATACTTACCATGGTGTTACAATTGCCTACAGTATTCAGAACAGTAACAGGCAGTACCAGTTTGTAGCCTAGGAACAATAGGCTCTACCATATAGCCTAGGTGTGTAGCAGGTGGTACCGTCTAGATTTAGTAAGTACACTCTATGATGTTCGCATATCTTTAAATCGTTTAACAACACGTTTCTCAAACTGTATCTCCATTGTTAATCAACACATGACTGTATATATACAACACACATGCAAATAATTGATATATAATTAACCACAGGTATAAATGATTTTTAATCTGTGCACTTCAATATAATTATGTATTTCCATGATCTCCAGTCATCTACAAACTTGCTTTGAAATCCATTAAAAATTGCATTTAAAAGTGTTACCATTTTGGCCAGGAGCGGTAGCTCATGCCTGTAATCCTATCACTTTGGAAGACTGAGGCACTGGATTGCCTGAGCTCAGGAGTTCGAGACCAGCCTGCGCAACCTGGTGAAACCCAGTCTCTACTAAAATACAAAAAAGTAACCGGAGTGGTGGTGGCACCTGTAGTCCCAGCTACTGGGGTGGCTGAGGCACAAGAATTGCTTAAACCCGGAAGGCGGAGGTTGCAATAAGCCGAGATAGCTCCACTGTACTCCAGCCTTGGCAACAGAGTGAGACTCCATCTTACAAAAAAAAGAAAAGAAAATTTTACCATTTTGTCTCATAAACCACAAATCAAATCTAAGACTCATCTTAGAATGAACTAAAGACAAATGCTATGTGATTGACTTAAGACTCACCCCTTCGTATGTTCAACAATAATGCAATGGCTTTACATCATGTCTATGGAAACTGAAATAAGTATTCAGGGAGATTATTAGGGGAAAGATTAGTTCAGTTGTAGGTAGATTTTAAGAGTGGCTATGAAGAGATGGGGCTCTCCTCTGCGGAGCGGCGCGAGAAAGGCCTTGGGTTTGGGAGGAGCCTAGAGGTCATGGCCGGGTGCAAGGGCGTTGCAGACCTGGTTCGGATCCTGGCTCAACCGTTCCCCTAGTGCGTCCTTGTGCGAGGGACCGAACATCTCCATGGATAACGGGTTACTAATAGCAGCCACCTAACAGTTTAGCTTTCAGGAGGTAATACCCTTGCATGAAGCAACTCAGCGCAAAACGTCCAGCATATGGTAGGCGCTGGAGAGTCGTTGCTCTTACCTATGAACAGTGGTGTGCGATGACCAGGAGGCTGAGCACAGTGACGCTCGCGGGAGACAGGGCTCGGCCGGCGGGGAGCGGGAGAGCAGGGTCTGCGCCCAGGGGCCCCTGGAGTTGGGAGCCAAGGCTGCCGTGAAAACGGAGCTTTAGCGCAACGCCTGCAGCTGAGTCGTGTTTTGCATTAGGAAGCGTTTCACTGCCTAACGAGGATCACCTGGCCCAGTCTAAGGGCCTGCAGCCTCGCAGATCCACCGGCCTTGCGCGCGGGGCTCCAGGTGGGGGCCGAGCGCAGCCCCCACAACCGGGATCCGGGTTCCTGGGCTAGGATGTGTCTTACTAGGGTGACTTGTCAGGTTTGAGGTATGCTGCGGGGGACAGACAGGGAACAATGTCCTGCGTGCTCAGACCAGGGCTGTTCACGTTTCTGTATTTGGTCCCACACTTATCACAAACGATTAGGCGTCATCGCCTGTGTGTCTGAATGTGGCACTGGCTTCTCAGATGACAAATTTCTTCATGGTGGTAGCAGTGCATCTCTGAGGCATTCTAGCGTTTCTAAATTTCAAGATACCCTGTTTCTCCAAAACTTTGTTTACCAGGTGTCTCAGTGCTCGCACCCGGGTCTACTAAATAACGCCCCTGGAGGAGCACTTAGCATCCAAAGAACTATCATGATCACAGTTTCAGAAGTCTCGGATACTCCCCAGGGAAGCGCAGAAATCCTGCTGTGTGAACCTCCCACCCAAGTCCGCTGATCACAGATCTGCTTCCTGTTTGCCAAATTTCGGTGGAATTTACATTAACTCAGAGTTAGGAAAAATCCTTTACCAGATTTTCTTGGTTTATTATTTAAAACAGTATAATTGTTTAAATCTTCTTAGTTCCTCCTCTATTCCTTTCTGCTTTTGGACACACTGGAATACATAAATGTTTAAATTATTGGGCCAATTTCTTAACATACTTCTTTTTTTCCCTCAGTGGAGACCTAGAAAAATAACACCAAATAGTGAAGATGAAAATTTGATCTGATATTTCAACCAGAATTTTAAATCCATCTCTTGATCATTACCAAAGTATTTCACAAAAGAATCGGCCCAAGGAAACTGGAGTTATTCTTTCACTTTTTTTTTTTTTTTTTCATGTAAAAGCCTAAATAAATGTTTCTTGAAATTGTTCCTCACATCTTCTGGTCAAGTTACAAAGTATCCCTCCAGACAGTCTTGTGTATCTCAGATCCGGCTAAGTGGAGGACCTGGGTGTCTGTCTCCCTCAAGCCGATTTTAATCATTTGTAACTGGAACTTTTGTTAATAAAACTTAGTTTAAGTACTTCTTAAATAGAAAGGAACCATGATGGGGTCTTCGGAGGGCCTAGGTGTGAAATGTATGAAAGTTAAATCTTGTGATCTTAGTTGCCTCATCAATTAATATAAGATGGCATTAATAATAATGCAAGCTTCAAAAGATTTTGTCAGCACTAAGAACATATACATATATTCCTATATATAGGAATATACAGATATATATAATATTCCTAAGAAGATATAAATATATAGTATAAATAATATATAAATATATAGTATACATAGTGCTAGGAATATATACACTATAAATATATATAGTGTGTATATATGTGTGTATATATGTGTATATACATATAAAATATATACAATATATAATATATATTTATATATAAATATATGATTATATATAAAATATATAAATAATATATAATTATATATACATATATAAATATATACAAATAATATTTATATATATTTATATATAAATAATAAATATATATTTATATTTATATATAATATATATATTTATAGTGTACATATTCCTATATATATTCTTAGAATATATATATTTTTTTCTTTTTTCCTCTTTGAGAGAGAGAGACTCACTGCCTAACATGCGGTAAGGATGCAATCGTTGCATCCATCCATATTGTTTCATTACTGTGACCTCCTTTTTTGAAATCAGAACACGGGATTTTTCAGCAGAGGGCCTTGAAAATTCGTGATCTATGTGCATAGCTACTACCACACCTCCGACTTCCACTCCAGAACACTCACTCTAACCTCAGCTCTCTCGCCTTGTAAGGGCTCAGGCTTGTAGCCAGAGGTACTTAATAAATCTTTGTTGATGATAAGCCAATATGTTTCATATCATAACAGCTTTAAATGGCCCTGCCTCGCTTAAATAATGGCCAGAAGCATGGAAAACCACCACCAGAGTTCTGGCACCCTCTCTGGATTCCATCTGGACCACCTCCCAGGCACAAATTCTTTCCTGGGCGAATCTCACACCCATCTTCATCCCAGGTGGTTCTCTGAGCATTCTCTGGGGAAAGCGCCTCAGTTCCCCATGCACAGTAGGGTCTGCTTGCCTTTGTGGCCCATGTTAAATCCCCCTTTCTAGTGCAATCTCTAGGCTCTCCCCTGCTCACGGTTCTGGCATTTGCCCCCTGCCCTCTCACCCAGCAGCCATGGAGGAGACCTACCCCTCCTATTTCCCCCATATAGAGGAGAAGAACCAGACACTCAGGCACTTCAGGACAATGTCAGGTGTGGTGCAACCAGATAATGCAAAAGAATGCTTTTGGATGCAAGAGTGGCCCAAATGGGCTAGAACAAGGAAGGTCTGAACTGGCCATCTACAGATGGACACGGGGCTGGGCTTGGAGAATGAAACCAAGTCCCAGGATGGCCAAACGAAGACTTGGCACACAGGGCCAAGAGTCCAGAGATGAACCAAAACCAGGAAGCTGTTGGAGCTGTCAAATTTGCCAAAGATCCAGACCCAGCCGAAACCCAAAGGGTTGCTCTGGTCAGGGGAGAACAGGTGATCTGAGGGAGTCAAGTAGGCGCTTGGGCGGTGTCAGAGGGGCTGAGTCCTGCAGATGCTGGGGACAGGACAGAGAAGCACAAGGCTGTCATTTTAGAAGCACCGAGGACAGTGTGGGGCCAGGTCCTCTCAGAGGCTCCTGCAGATGAAGAAAAGGGTTGGTTCAGAACCAGAGGCAGAGCTGAAGTCACAACTTCCAGGTTTAAGTGCTGACCCAGGATGGGTGCTGGAACACGCGCCAGGCAAGCCATTCTATAATGTGTCTCTGCATGTCTGCAGGTTGCATGGTTGTCACTGAGGAGCTCTCTCTGACTGGGGCCCCGCCTGCACCCTGGCAGATGGAGCAAGGTCCGGGGGAGGCCCTGAAGCCTAAGAACACTGGGATTTCTCTGTGGGCCCCTCCTCTGCCACAGCAGTCATCTTTACCAAAGGGAGAGAACACGGAGGGCTGCTGGGAAACCAGGGAGAGTTTATGGGTTCGCCAGCTGTCTGAGCAGCAGGCAAGCAAGTCTGTCTAAGCTACAGGACTTCAGAGGCAGCCCATACTCCAGACTTCCCAGACCTCTCCTAGGGGATGTGGGCAGGCAAGAAACACATCAGCAGTTTGGTAAGACACCAAACACAAGCAGAGGCGAAGGAGGAAGTGGGTAACGCCTAAGCACACACAGGCTTGATGGTAGAGGTGGTCATAAACTTAAGAGACCCGCTCTTATATCCCCCTAAGGCCATCTTGCCATCCCCAGGCAAGAACAGTGCTAAACAATGGCTTCCAAGTGCCCGCTCCTGAGGCAGACCATCATTGCCATGAGGCAGACCATCACTGCCATTAGCCCACGCTTGTGCACTGCATCCTCTCTGCTCACAGGGGGTAAAAATACAGGAACTCCTGCTTAATGCTGGTTTTTTATTTGGCTCTTTATTCTTATCTGTTCTTGATTCAATGACCATTTGCAGTTAGATTTTTTACCTAAATGGATGATGATCACCAGTTTTTTAGTTACCCCGTCTCCAGGGTTTTGACTGCACAAAACTTACATCCAGCCCTTTAGCTAAAGTTAGATTCACCTTGTGTCTTGGCTCTTAAGATTTTGACAAGTTGGCTGGCCTTGCTTGAACTCATATCTCTGCAAATACAAGGTCTATTGGAAATCTGGAGTTGTCACTTTTTTCCCCTGGGCAATCAACTGTACATTCACAAGGAATGTTCGCGATTGCTATTACTATAACTCTCAGAACACAGGCACCATATAACTCTGCTGAATAAAAAGAAGAAAACGACTCATAACTTAAGAAGCTGCCAGGGTTTAAAGCGTGGCCTTCAGAAGCCCAGGACTGCTGCGCCACTAACGCCTGAAACGCTTGAGTCTGAAAAGAGACATAATGTGTATTAGCATTCTCAGCAAAAGCACTGTAGCCAACTCTGTTTTCATATTCCTCAACCCAGTTCCTTTGAAAATGAAAGTAAAAATAAAGCAATACCCCTTTATAATTTCCTCAAGACCTTGGAGTGTGGGTTAAAGAAAATCTGCTGATTCTGCTGACCTTCGCAAAGGTGCGGTGGAGGCAGGGAAGAGTCACTGCATTTGGGTCTCATGTGGGTCCCTAAGAGCTGGGCTTTGCCCGTGCTTTCGATATTTTCTTTCAAACTTGCCATTTTGCTGCTGCAGCTGGGCTTGTCAGTTTTCAGTACTAATGGGTTGTGATGGAGTGTCAGGGGAAGTCAACAATCAATGCTTGAAAAAAAACTGGTGGGGGCGTTTGTCGGGGGGCCATCACTGCTGACATGGCCAGGAACAGAAATACAATGGTCTTCTTTTGTAGAAAAACAGACAAGAAATACTGCACTGTGTTTTGCTTTTAAGATTAGTATAGATTTTTATCCTTTGATGACTGGGCTGTCTGCCCTTCCCCCACTGTAAGTTTGGCTATCAAACAACATAGATTCTGGCTTTTAAATAAACCACTTTACAGTATAGTTAACATTACAATTCATGGTGTGAGTTGGACTTGTTTCTTGCAGGAAGATGAATGAAGATGGGGAAATGTCTGCCGAAACAGAGGCATGAAAAGAATGGTGTGAGATGGCTGGGCCCACCTTGCGAATAGGCCTGTTTTAGGAAAAACTCAGTTAGACCCCAATGTTGTGTTACAGTAGAATACCATTACAGTAACATTCAGCATAATGATGCTAATGGGAAAAGCATCAATGCCTGGCTGAAGTTTACATCCAGGGCAAGAAATCTCACCGAACATGTTTTTTACTAATAATTCAGTAGAACCCTATTGTGACACTGGTGTCAGAATACAAGAATAATATTAGCCTCCTACGTTGTTTTATTCAAGTCGTATATCAGGGATTATACGTGGAAAATGATTTGACCCTACTGTAATATAATCTGTGATAGCAAAGCACTTTCAAAACAGGGGTTTACTGAACTTATTGACGTGAATTCTATTCATGCCAAGAATCCCAGAGTGATAACGAAGTAAAATTATTCGAGTTGACTTTATATAACACATGAGTTCCTGAAAAATTTGGGGTGACTCAGAGTAAAACTCAGAATCACATCCTTATCTATTCACTTTGTAAATTCAAATCTACATGTAACAGGTTTTTTTTTTTTTTTTTTTTTTTTTTTTTTTTTTTGAGACAGAGTCTTGCTCTGTCGCCCAGGCTAAAGTGCAGTGGCGCGATCTCAGCTCACTGCAAGCTCCGCCTCCTGGGTTCACGCTTAACAGGTTTTCTTAAAAGAAAGTTCATCTCTATTCATCTTTCTTTATAAAACTGAAAATTTTGCCTGTAATCCCAGCACATTGGGAGGCCAAGGTGGGTGCATCACTTGAGACCAGGAGTTTGAGATCAGCCTGGCTAACATGGCGAAACCGTCTCTCTACTAAAAATACAAAAATTAGCCTGGCGTGGTGGCAGGTCCCTGTAATTCTAGCCACTCAGGAGGCTGAGGCATGAGAATCACTTGAACCCGGGAGGCAGAAGTTGCAGTGAGTCGAGATTGCACCACTGTACTCTGGACTGGGTGATAGAGTAAGGCTCTGTCTCAAAAAAGAGAAAAGAAAAGAAAATTTTTGTTGCAGAAAAAAAATGTGAACACAAAGTGTCTAAAGTTGCAGTGAAATAAAAAGCAGCTTTGCTGATCCCATATTCTTGCCTGAACTGTGTTTTTTCTTTCACCTACTTCACAATCTCACCCAGCCCAATGATTACTCTCAATTTCATCATTTCTATATTATGAAGATGTTAACAAGCATATAGTAATGTAATGATTGGAGTAAAATAACACAAGTTTATTTTGTTTTTAAAAATCATCCGCCAAGAAGACAGGGTGTATTTCTCCTATTTCTCCCACTAATTGCAACTAAAAACCCTAGACATCATATATATATATAAATCAAACAGAAGAAGACTCTGAAAGGTGGGCGGAAGGAGGTAGACAGAATAGGGGGCTTGGGACGCAAACAATGAAGAGTGTTGAGTTCCCTGGATTTTCTTTCTGTCTCATATACCCTGGACTTGGAAAGGAAGAAGCTGGCAACCCTGAAACCAATGAGTGCAGACAAAACCCCAGTGAGGTCTCACTGGCCTTTTTCTTATCTGCAGAAAATTCTTGATCTTTGCTGATGTGCTTGTTACATGTATATTAAATATTAATTAATAAGGCCATGTCTCTGCAACGTAGGCTATCTTATAATGCATGTTGCAAAAATGCCTGCCTGTTCTTGCTGATTGACACAGGAAGACTCCCCTTTCTTCTGGTGTGTGTGACTCCAGGTCTTCTCTGCAACCTCAGTGCTCAGAGCTCCGGCCCCACAGGTCTCTGTACTCTGAACCTGGCTTCACAAGCGCATGGCCTGAGGAGGGGCTCATCGTGCAGCTTTGGTAGGAAGACAACCTTTCTGTTTGGGATCCACGCTAAAAATGGATTCCACTGCCTCAATTGCCCAGCAACATCTATATTGTTGCCTGTTAGTATATTATGATTTAACATCTTCCCAAGTTACAGGAGTTCAGAAGATCACTATTTAGTCATCTTAGGCTTATCACTGTGTAGACTATAAATGGCCAGAAAATATGGAATGAACGAATAAATATTGGCACCACAGTTCGAACAGAACTGAAAGTACACACACACACATAAACACACACACGCGCACACACACACCCCAAACGCTGAAAATGCTGGATAAACTATTTTTTAATGCATACTCAAAAGCAACGAAAGAAAATTCCCTGATGTCAGGAAAAAAGAACAGCTCAAAGAAAAAGAGGTGAGTGTGAGCCGAAGCCAAACAGATGATAGGGGCGTTGGAAACAGATACAGCCTAACAGGCGTGGGACTCAAGTTTTAACACCTCTACAGCAAAAGGAGATGAGGCCTTGGGCCCGTGCAAGATGGAAAGCTGAAATGAAACTCCTGTTTAAACTGGAAGCCATGAAGCTGTGCCTAGATGTTGACACTGAGCTCAGAAAGTCGGCACCTTGGTTTAGAGAATCAGCAAGGGAGCTTATCATCAGCTTAGTGCAATGGGTAGGAAGCCTCACCCATAGGAAGTTGGAGCCAGTGCCTGCTACACACATGTGTAGTGTTCCCATCTGTATTACCTACATGAGGAGAGAACCCCAACGGAGAAATTAAGACAGGCACTGATCCACCAATCCCACTTCTGCAAACATATCCGAAACAATTGAAAGCAGGGTCTCAAATAAATGTTTGAACACCCATGTTCATAGCAGCATTATTCACAATAGCCAAAAGGTGGTAGACACAAGTACTCAGGTGTCCATCAGTGGGTGAACTGATCGACAAAATGTGGTATATACAAAAGAAATATTATTCAGCCTCAAAAAGGAGGAAGATTCTGTCACATGCCATCACATGGATGAACTTTAAGGACATTATGCTAACTGAAATAAGCCAGGTACAAAACGACAATTACTGTGTGATTCCACTTGTATGAGATACCTGGAGTAGTTAAAGCTCATAGAGACACAGGCAAAATGGTGGTGGATAGGGGCCGGGGAGAGGGGAAAACAGGTAGTCACTGTTTAAACGGTATAAAGTTTCAGTTTTCTAAGATGAAAAAGTTTTGCAAATTGATTGCATAATGCCATGAATATACTTAATGCTACTGAACATTACTGTACACTTAAAAATTGTTAAGTTGAGCGAGGTGCAGTGGCTCATACTTGCAATCCCAGCACTTTGGGAGGCCAAGGTGGGAGGATAGCTGGAGCCCAGAGACTTTGAAGCAACAATAAGCTATGATCGTGCCACTGCACTCCAGCCTGGGTGACAGAGCAAGACCCTGTTTCTTTAAAAAAAAAAATTGTTAAGATGGTAAACTTTAATTTAAAAATTAAAGAGAAAACTGGTACAGAACCAGGGAAACCTTTGGGCCCCACAGAAGAGCAAATGGAAAACAGGAAAATCTAGACAAGAGCACAGTCAGGATCTTATGTCACCCCAGAAAATCAATCCCCACCGAAGATGAGCTCATGCGCAAAGATGACAAGCCACACAGGGAAATGAGTCACTGTAGAATAATCGGCAGAGGGAGCAAATGGAAAAACGTGTTCACCGAGGGAGAGAAAGCAAACATTCCTACCTAAGATACAAAAGATTGTCTATAAACCATAATAAATGAACAGAAAAGTAAGGAGGTTGGGAGAGGGAGAAGGAAGAGCTGGCATTAAAGAATAAAAGACAAACTAAATAGGAATTACAGGAATAAGCAAATAGACCATCATTACAATTTTCAAAAAGAACATCATTGCATGGGTTAAACACTGGTCTAATTGATACTGCTAACGAATCCAGAGCATGGAAAATAAAAGCAACACGTTTTATTCAGGCCCAGATCTTTTCCCAGCCAATTGTATGATTTATAACCCATGATGCAACACCCATTCTATAGCCAGACACAAAATACTATCAGGCATTCCTCTTGTTCATTCTCAAATATTCAAACTTCAGATTAGGCACTATTTTTAAGCCCTGGAAATACAGTTACGAACGAGACAGACAAGGTCTTTCTCCTTCTGGTTCTTGCATTCTAGTAGTTTGTTATCTAGAAGATAATAAATAGGCATAAATAAAATAATTTCAGATATTGATAAGTATAAGGAAAAAATAATACAGAACATAAGATAGAGAGTAATGGGGCTGTCATTGGGGCCACCTTAGACTAAGTGTCCAGAAAAGGTCTCTCTATAGAGTTGGCATTTAAGCTAAGCTTGAATGAGAAGGTATCAATCAAGCCAAGATCTTTGAGAAGAGCAATCCAAAGGGAAGAAGACTTGAGGACAAGGGCTCTGAGAAAAGAAAGGAGCAAAAGCCTTTGAATTACGGTTTAGGATACACATAGTAGAAAGAAAGGAGAAGGATGTTTTCCATCAGCCGTAGTATATAAGATGCCCTGGTTCAGATCCGCCCAGTTACTTGCATTGCCATATTGCTCTTGGTTCCCTTAAAGTTCAAGTTGTAACTGGGTTCTAGGATACGGTCTGGGAGAATCAAAGCACCAGGCCAGAATTATACTCCCAAGGCAGACACAGAACCGTGTTCTCCCAGAATTCCCTGGGTGACTTTGTACTGCATATTGCCTGCCCCTGCGTGAAGGAACAAGTGAGTTGATGCTGAGCACCCTCAAGCTCCATTTATTTTCTAAAACAACAGCGGTGACCTTCTGTAAAGTGGCATATAGTAAATAGTTTGAGCTGGGCGCAGTGGCTCACACCTGTAATCCCAGTACTTTGGGAGGCTGAGGCTGGCAGATCACCTGAGGTCAGGAGTTCGAGATCAACCTGGCCAGTGTGGTGAAACCCCATCTCTACTAAAAATACAAAAAAGTAGCCGGCATGGTGGCAAACACCTGAAGTCCTAGCTACTTGGGAGGCTGAGGCAGGAGAATTGCTCGAACCCGGGAGGCAGAGGTTGCAGTGAGCCAAGATCAGGGCATTGCACTCCAGCCTGCGCAACAGAGCAGAATCCGTCTCAAAACAAAATAAAACAAAACAAAACAAAGATGAGCCTTGGGATGTGGTGGGGGAGAAATGTGAGTACTTTTATGATTTTCCCCCCCCCCACCAAAAAAAAGTCAGAAAGACACTAATCTATTAATATTTAGTATGCAGGTTGACTTTGGTGGCCTCACTCAATCTGATGTCGCAGCATGAGATCACATGGTACAGAAAGAATTGGAGGGAAAAGAGCCATCCAAGCGCAGCCAGTGGTCCTCAGTCTTTCATCACTTTCAGTGCCTCAAAGTACGTTACGGTTTGTATGTAACATCCAAAATACAGACAAGTAGCTTAAAAGATTTCCACAAAGAAACCTCGGACTGAAGACAATACCAATAATACAAGCACAGATGAATGACACAAACATGACAGAACCAACACTTCTCCAAGTCCTAGTGTGACATTTGTTAGTCACATAAAAGACAAAAAACAATGGAAAAATTAATTATATCTGAAAAGCAGTCCACGAAAATATTCAAATCTATATTCGTTACTATTGCTGTAAAACAAATCACTGAAAAACTTAGTGACTTAAAACAATAATAAGGATTTAGTATCTCACACAGTTTCTATTGGTCAAAATTTGGGTGCAACTTCTCTGAGTGATTCTGGCTTAGACTCTCACATGAGATTGAGGTGAAGATGTTGGCCAGGGCTACAGTCATCTGAAGGCTTTGCTGGGACTAAAGGAGCCACTTCCAAGATTCATTCGTTTGGCTGACAAGTTGGTGCTGCCTTTTGGGAAGAGGTCTGAAATCCTCACCATGTGAGCCTCCCTATCAGGCTGCTTGAGTCTCCTCACAACATGGCAGCTGGCTTCCCCCAGACTGAGTGTTGCAAGAGAGCAAAGCAAAAGCGGCAAACTCCTAGCCTTAGAAGTCAGCACCATCAGGCCAGGCGCAGCGGCTAATGCCTGTAATCCCAGCACTTTGGGAGGCCACGGCAAGTGGATCACATGAGGTCAGGAGTTCAAGACCAGCCTGGCCAACATGGTGAAACCCCATGTATACTAAAAATACAAAAATTAGCCAGGCGTGGTGGTGCATGCCTGTAGTCCCAGCTACTAAGGAAACTAAGGCAGGAGGATTGTTTACACCTCGGAGGCAGAGGTTGCAGTGAGCTGAGATCGCCCCACTGCACTCCAGACTGGGCAACAGAGAAAGACTCCTTCTCAAAAATAAAATAAAATAAGAAGTCAGCACCATCACTCCTCACTCTCACCATACTCTGTTGGTCACACAAACCAACCCAGATGTAGTACGGGAAGGGAGTATACTAGGAGGTGAGGACCACTGAGGGCCACCTTGAAGGTTGGCTACCACAGTACACCCTCGGACCCCTAATAATTCATGTCTTTCCTACGTGCAAAATACACTCGCTCCCTCTCAAGTGTCCCAAAAGTTTCATCTCATCACAGCCTCCATTCAAAGTCTAGAATCTCATCATATATATCAGGTTCAGGTGCATATGAGGATCCTCAAAGGTCACTGAAATTTACCCCAAAGGTATCTGGTGTTTGGGGATTTTGAGATATTTAACAAGAGCAAACATTATTCATACCATGGTATTAGTCTGGGTCCTCGTGTGTGTGTGTGTGTGTGTGTGTGTGTGTGTGTGTGTGTGTGTGTGGAGAAAGAAAAAGACAGAGATACTGACATTGTAAGGAATTGGCTCGTGCACTTATGGCAGCTGAGAAGTCCCGTGGTCTACCATCTGCAGGCTGAAGACATGGGAATCCTAGTGATATAATTCAGACCATATCTGAAGGCCTAAGATCCAGGAGCACCCATGGTATAAGACCCAGTCTCAGGGCAGGAGAAGACCAATGTTCCAGCCCAACAGTCAGGCTCAGAGTGTGCCTTCTCCCTTTCTCTGCCTTTTGCTCTATTCAGGCCTCCAAAGGATTGCACGAGGCCCCCCACACTGGGGAGCACCATCTGCTTTACTCAGTCTACCCATTCAGGCATAATCTCATCTAAAAGCACCCCCACAGACACACTCAGAATAATGTTTAACCAGATATCTGGGCACCCTGTGTCCCAGTCAAGTTGACACATACAATTAACCATCACAACCATTAAAATAAGATAAAATAAATGAATGTTTAACATATTATCTATCTCACATGTCTCATCCCATTTACTTATATTTTTATGTATGTTTCATGATATGCATAATACAACTATGCACGAGTACACTTATATATGTACTATATCTAAAACACACATTTGTATACATTGTGTATTTACAGTACTCTTTGTAAAAGAGGCACAGAATCAAAAGTGTGTATAAGCGTTCAGGCCATGGTAAGATGGCCCTCAGAGAAACAATTTGATTGGGAAATTCTGCATTGGAATTTACAGTATTCTTTTTAATAGAGGCACAGAATCAAGAGAAGTTTGGAGACAACTGGTGTAAAGAGCCTGAAAGGTGAAAGAAAATGCTCGTCCATTCCTAGCTGCTATTTTCAGTAATCATTGTCAGGGCTTCTATCTGGTGGTTGGTAAGTAGTATCAAAATATAGTTAGCAGCCTGACTGCCTTATGGGAAGTGGCAGAAAATGAGGTGGTTTTTGAGGGGAAGTGAATGTAAAAATCACATCAAGGAAGAAGAGGTGGTAGCTGTGGCAAGCATTTAGCCTGTTCTTGAAGATGAACGGAAGATTTAGAATCAAGGACAAATTTCCTTTTTAAAAAGCCAGTAAATGCATGACCCATTTATAAGACTAGAGCAACAAATATACCTAAGAAAAGTACGTAGGGAAGATTTTAAGGGGAGAAAGTGTATCCTTTCCTATAAAAATTGTGTCTTATTTTTTAAAGGAACGGCAGTGCAGAGAGATGGTGGAAAGAAGAAAAGAGAGGGAGGACCGAATGAAGGGAGGGAGAGAAGGTGGGAAGGAAGGAAATTATCAACGTCTGCCACCATAAGCTACCAGCTCATTACCCAAAATGTTTAATTCTCTTCTCCCTTTGCTGCTCCTTCTCACTGAAACTTTGCATTTATAGAATCAAAGGTCACAAGAACAATCCTACTGCAGTTCTTCACCAGTATGGTTGTCCACTGTGGTAGTTCAACCAAACACCACAGTGCCAGTCACCACAGGCACTCCAAGAATCCTGCTCTTATAAACCCGCTTTCATCTAGCTAGCCACTGTGGAACAATACAGAATGTCCCAATCGAATTATTTCTCCAAGGGCCACCTTACCATGGCCTGAACGCTTATACACGCAGCTACTATTACCCATATTTACAATGTGCATTGTGCCATAAGTAGTATAAGTTGGTAGTTGGTACATGTTATCACCAAAATGGTTGTATAATTTTTAAATGTCTTAGTTAAAGTATTAAGAATTACAGTCTAGGCTATGAACAACATCTACCATCTACTGAGCCCTTGTTTTCAGCCAAACACTTTTCATAAATGATTTTCATACATTCTGTCATTTCATCCTCACAATAATCGTTTGTGGTATGTTTGACTACTATTCCCATTTTACAGAGAGAAAACCAAGGCTGGGTTCTCTTAGAGTAAAAACTTTCAAAACAAAGTGCCAAACACTGCCCATAAGCTGAACAAAAGTGTTTGAAAACTAAAACTGAAAAAAAGGCAGAATTTCCAATGCACAGAAAAACAGACTACGGAATGTAGTTTTAACTGTTTAAATTTGTCTCCCATATATTTTTCTTAAACATTTCGTACTGGTACCACTTATCTGCTCTTAAGGAAGAGTTGATAAAGGAGCAAACAAACATGTACTAAGCAATTATTAAAGAACAAGAACCAATCATGTCACATTTGATAGCCTGATTTTTGGGGGGATTTCATGCTTGTGATTCTTTATTGCACTCTTATGGTGTAGTCATACGTTCTGCTGGAAAAGTTGTCCCTAACTCACGTGATGTTACTGAACGTGTCTCTGTATCATGGGTTTATACAGGAAAGAACATCAAGACTTCTAGTTATACTATCATCTAAACAAATTTGTGAACAACTGGCCTAGCTCTCCCTAAACATGATTTTACTCATATCATTTCAATAATATACTTTTCAGAAACACATTGATTATGTAAGATGGTATGTGAAAGAAATACCATCTTTTCTCAGTGTGAGTTGAAACTGTTGTTCTTGTAGTTCTTCTCCTGTTGCAAAGCAGTAGTGACACCACCCAGGAAGGCCACATCTCTGAAAGCCAGGAGCAGAACTCTGCAGGAGAACTCACACCCTGGGCTCCTGGATGACAGCACCTCTGCTCTGCAGAAGAAAAAAGGACATGGCTCCCCAAAGAGGGAGAAAGTGAATGGGAGCACCCCGGAGAGGATGCTGGAAACACAGTTAGTTGTGCTGTTGGTGGAGTGAATGGAATGTAAAGAGTCTCCAGGGATGACTAAGTCTAGATTCTAGTTGGAAGTTAAGAAACTGAGCTCACTTCTGGATAGAGTCAGCTTTCACCATCAATTATGTATCAAGCTCAGTAGCCAGTTCAAGTAAACAGCTCAGGAGGGAGGAGTGGGCCTGAGCAAAAGGAGGCAGGAATCTCCTGAGTAAGGGCAAAGGAGGTGGGGGCAGAGAAGCCCAGGGCTGCACAGAGCCCAAAGGCAGCCTCCAGGAGCCCCGAGATAAGCGGCACTCCCCACACAGTGGAAGTGCACCCCCCACAAGCCCCATCCACTCACTCAGCCTTGGTGCCACCAATTGCCTGGTCCTGGGACAGTCTTCCCAGGTTGATGGAGACAGCTTGTCTCCTGGAGCCACAGCGCTGCCCACTTCCACTCTCATTGGGCCCTCTGTGTGTGTCAGAATCTGCCCTCCCCTCCCATCAGGGCTGATTACAAATCTGTCGTCTTTTCCATTCTATGCATCCCAGACAACATGCCCACAAGGATGCTGGCTGGGATGGGCATTTGGATGCCTTGACTTAATGAAGCCCACAGGTCCACAGTCCACTTCACATCCAAGAACACCTACCAAACCAACCTATCTACAAACAGAAATTGACACAGAACAAACGGAGCACATGGGGCTGAAGGGATGCTAAGCACAAAAGTGGATCAGATACAAGTTAGGTCAAAAAGAGGAAGGAAACTTTCCTGGGGAACCTCAGCTCAAACTGGCAGAAGACCATGGATGAGTGTTTGGGGCACCATTCTGGAAGAGAAAGGAAGAGACAGAGGCTGACCCACTCCCAGGCTTTCCTGATCAGCCAGGAGGGCCGTCCCAGGTAGTGAGTAAAACTGTATTAAACTACGCTGGAGAACATATCCATATATGTCTTTAAAGTGTTCCATGCATATATGCCAATGTCATCATTATTGCGCTACTATTGTGGTGGTGATGACTGATGGAATTCCTCACTTTAAATAAGAATGACTCACTCATATTGAACAGTTGCCATGGCCATGCACCCTAATAAGTGTAATTTCATTTAATTCACCCATCTGCCCAATGAGGTAGGCACTACTGCCTCTCTTTTACAGGTAAAGAAGTTGATTCTAAAAAAGGGAAAGTAACTTGCCCTCACTCAGAATGAGCAGTGAATGATCTGAGCCATTCGGCATAGCCAAGCAGTCCTAGGTAACGCTATGGCCTGGAGGGACAGTCCTGCTTTACAGCACAGCAAAACCACTAAATGTAAAGATGCCCCCTAATCCCTGAGATAAGGCTACATCATGTGTGTGGAAGCCATTTGAGAAGGCAAGAGTTTAAAACATTTTAGGAAAATCGCTATTCAGAATGATGAAAACAAACTAAAGTTTGACTCCCAAAGAAGTGACGTCAGCGGGCTGGAAAATGTAGTTATGTGGAACACTAACCCCGGATGAGGCTGGATGAATGAAGTGTTACCATATTAGTAATAGGAATATGAGAGCAGCACAATGGAGATGAGCAACGTTAGCCAAACTGCAATGGCTGGACAAATTGGTGCAGGAGAGAAAGGAGAATCTGAGAAATGTAGAAGTCATTTGTCTGTGAAACAGCCTCACAGAGACCTGGAGGACCCAGGCTACCCCACCCGCTTCCTACCACTGCCACTGACTGCTCAGAATGTGGTGCTGGAAGCCAGGCACACACCTGTAGTCCCAGCTATTCAAGAGGTGAGGTGGGAGGACCGCTGGAGCCCAAGAGTTTGAGGCCAACCCTTAGACAACATAGCGAGATCCCTGTTTTAAAAAAAGGAATGATAAAAAGACTAGAGTGGGTTTTTCCAGGTAATATATTTATTTCTTTCCACAAACACTTGGCTCTTCTCCTCTAATTTTGAAACCCCTGACTCTGGGTTCCTCTGTATTTTGGCACTGCCGGCATTAGAAAATATGTATGTGCTGCAGCCTTTGTGAACAGTACAAGGCTGTAGTAAAAGCAAACTGATTCTCCTTGTCTGGTATATTTATGCAGTGCAGCAGAAAACCAATAAGTGCATGACCTTGTTCCACACACAAATATGTTCTTTTAACGGGTTTCTCCTTTAAGGCAGCAAGTCTGCACTGGCTGGGAGAACAGAATGACTTTTCCTTTTAAGAAACGTGCACAATGGTACTATTTTCTTTTTCAGCCATTTTTTTTTTTGTCTTTTATTTTCTCGGTTTCACAAAACATACTCATAAAAGCATATACTTTTTTTCAAATGATGACGTTAGCAGAACCATCGTGCAGAAGGGCTTCCCTCCCAGGGCTGCTGGTTTGCTTTTATCGGGTGCTGGAAGTAGACCCCGCCACAGAGATTCACACCAATTCAGATTCTTATCAGTTACATTAGAGGCACCATATTTCTGGCTGTATTCCTATCTGACCTCTTGGCTGTGTTAGTCACATGGATATATGGATGGACAGAAAGACAAATAATGAGACTCTACAGGTCAATAACTGCTTTCAAACCACTACTATAATTAAGAAAGCACTGGTTTGATTTTCTTGCTCCTGCATAACTCTCGTTTGGGGTTGGGCAAAGTTGAGACTGATTTATGCCACAGCACTCCATGAATAAAGCTTTGGAATTAGAAAAGTGTGGCCACAAATGTTGTGTTTAATTTACACGTGCATCAATAAGCACTTCGCTCCACGCAATAGCCCCTGTGTGCTACGCAGGATCGAGTGTACCATCAACATTCTGTGGTCGACACTCACCAGAAACCTGCTCTGTGCCAAGCACTGTGCTGGGTGCTGCACATTCAGAGACAAGCAAAAAAAGAAAACGGAGAAGAAACAAAAAAAGAACCTGCAACCGATGGGGCAGTGCCACAGGATCCAGATTCGCGAATACCATTTGTGAAAATTGCTTGAACATCGTTCTATGTTTCACACGGAAAACCACCCCTTCCTCCTTCCACCCATGAATCAGTCGAGAACAAAAGGAAATGATTCTGAATTTTTCCTTTCTTTCCCAGCACCTTGGGAAGAGCCAGGCATAGAGCCAAAAAGATGAGGGGTTTTACTAAGGAAAAACACCACCCTGTTTAGCTTTGATGGGGGAAAGAAAGAAAGAAAGAAAGAAAGGAGCAACTGTATCGTGTATAGAGGCTTGAATGATGTGTATGAGAAGAGTGTTTTTATGGATAACAGCCATGGGCAAAACAGCAGATCTAATCAAAAGCACTACACACATGGATGTTCCCGGCCTCTGGGAGAAGGGAACTCTTACAAGGCTGAGTTTCTCCATTTTTCTTCTTCAATTCGACACAGAGGATAGACAGCCTTACTGTGCATAAAATATTCCTCACCGCCTTCCTGTCCTCCACAAAAAAAAAAAAAAAAAAAAAAAAAAAGGCTCCATCACTGAGACAAGCCATTAATTCCAAACTAATAAAATACTCTTCCCTCCATCACACAGGTGAGTTGTGGTGTGACTATCCATGCGGTTCCGCACATGTGAGCGGCCAGAAATCGCCACGGTTACCCGCCGCTCCCTTCTTCCGAGCCCGGGAACCCAGTCCTGACTAAGGGAAACAAGGAGGCTAAGAGGAATGCTCCCCCTTCTTCTCTCCGCTCTCCTCCTCGCCGTGCCCCTCCTGCTCCCCTGTTGGACAGGCTGACTCTCCGTGAAAGGCCCCCGCAGGCTGCAGCAGAGATGGGAGGCAGCCGCTGCTGTCGCCCTCCACAGGGCACCACGTTCTCCCAGTTCGGGAGGCTTCACCGAGGTCACCTTGCTCAGGTTCCTGATTTCCCCGTCAAGGGTCCAAGACGCAGGGCTGCCATGTTTTGGAAAATCTGAAGAGTGAACAACAGTCTGAGCAGACAGGAGCCCGAGGAAGTAACCAGAGGAGCCCGAGGAAGTAACCAGAGGAGCCAGGGCCTGGGAGGAGGAGAGGGGCGCTCCTAGCACGTGCTGGAAAACAGCGGGTCAGACACCAAGGCCAGACAAGACAGCGGGGCACCGAGAACCGGTGTTAAAGAGTCTGGTCCAGAATAATTCTGGGTATTGGAAAGCCAGATAAAAGATACGGAATCCACCAGGAAGCTTCTTGACTAGACCTCAAATGGGTGCATTTTGTGCTTTTTTTTGTTTTTATTTTGTTTTGAGACAGAGTCCTGCCCTGTTGCCCAGGCTGGGGTGCAATGGTGTGATCTCGGCTCACTGCAACCTCCACCTCAGGTTCAAGCAATTCTCCTGCCTCAGCCTCCAGAGTTGCTGGGATTACAAGCGCCCGCCACCACTCCCGGCTATTTTTTGTATTTTCAGTAGAGACTGGGTTTCACCAGGTTGGCCAGGCTGGTCTTGAACTCCTGACCTGAGGTGATCCACCTGCCTTGGCCTCCCAAAGTGCTGGGATTACAGGCGTGAGCGACTGTTCCCAGCTGAAATTGTTGCATTTTAAAACCAGATCCACATTCCACTATTTTCCAAATCGCTCTTGACCATCCCCAAATAATCTGACCACGATGACTGATAGAAAGCTGGGGCCCTGGCTGCATCCCAGGCACCTCACCCGGTGTTTACCGGGATCTCCTCATTCACGGCTCAGGAGTGTTTTGGCCTACATGTGGTTGCTCCCCCACTTAGAGAGGAAGAGGCAGAGACTCAGGGTAAAAACTCACCCAGCTTTGCCCAGCCAGCAGGACCAGAGCTGGGGTTTGCACCCAGCTGATTTGATTCCCACCTCCACATCCTAACTATGCAAACTTTTAGAAACAGCCAGAAAAAATACATTTTTATAATGTGACAACATAGCTAGGTTAAACTGCAAGTCTGAGAATTTCCTAACCTGTGTGGTTCTGGCTTAGGACTGGCCACCGGAGGAATAGATGCGAGATCTGTAAGGCAGATTCAAAGGCGCAGGCTGCCACTCAGAGGTCTCACACTAGTGCAATCTGCTGGCACGGATGCTGGCCTGGGGCATCCTCCTCCCTCTGGACCTCCTCCTCCAGCTTCTCTGTGTCCTGAGTCAAGCACTGCACAGCTTCACAGCAAAGGACGCTGGCTTCTTCAGGTCACTCATGTCATCCAGGTTGCAGGTGGTAAGAGACAGACAACTGACCGTTTGTCCTTGTGGGTTTAGTTTGTCTTCACAGTTTCCAGTTCATCCTCAATTTCCTGTGCTTCATTCATGTCTTGCTTTTCTTCCCAATTTCTGGTCCTGCTGACTTAGAATAGGCCCCCGGCTACCGAACACAGAGGCTACAGCCTTCCAACATGTCTTCATCAGCTTCCATGATTGCATACAGCCCAATTGCCATAAGAGATGATCCCAAATGCACATCACTCACAGTGGTTCTGCTTCTCTGATGCACGTGTTGGGGCTGGCAGTGGTTTCTGGGGAACAGAACTTTAAAGATGAGTTCTTAGACTTGGAACTGGTGTATCTAGAATTGGTTCACTGATCTGATTAGATGTAGAGGCACTAACAGCCCTGTGACAATAGCCAAGGAACACTGGTAGCCTGTGACACGCAAGGGCAAAATATTCACTAAATTGTCATTTGTAATCAAGCATCTGAAAGACAAGGCTTTAGGTGACCAAGTAGTTGCTGCTATAATGCTTTTGGTGAAAATAAAGAGTCTAATGGAGTTGGTTGCTTTTAAGACTAGTGCAGAACTTAGCAAAAGAAAATGAAGAGATTGGGGCTTCTAATTCTCAGTTCAAAGTCTGGGGAAAGGACAACATGAAGCTTCTAGGACTTCCCTGAAGGATTTCTTGTCTTCTGTAGCCAAAATCTCTGAAAAACAATCCTAAATCTGATCCTAAGGACTGCTGAATGACAAAGCACATTGAATTCACAACCTTTCAAAAATCTTATACGTTAAAACCAGGGCATGGACTGGGCCCCTGAAAATGTGAGAGTCATTTCTGCCAAGCCTCTTTTGTCAGTGGAAGTAGCGCTTCTTCCTCAACCAAGCTTCCTTTTTCTGAGGTCTTCCTGTGCCTGAGAAACTTGTCATGGTCTCCACTGAGGTCGCTGCCTTGCAGGGGACCGATTCTCCCAGACCCTACCCAACTGTTTCCCATTGCTTCTGGACCTCCGACCAGGCTCAAGTCCTGGCAGGCCTCAGGAGCGAGGGCACAAAGTGTAACCCATGGGGAGGCACTGTATGCACCAGAAGGACCAAAACACAGCGAACTTTATCCATAGTATCCTGGAAGACACGTTTGGGAATGAATCCCATGGTGTTGGATCCAGCTGGAAGGAATAGTCCAGATTAAGCCAAATTTGTTGACACATGTACACTGAGAAAAGACCCTGGATTCAGTGTGTTAATGTGAGCAGTTGAGAGTGGCTCTAAATGTCTGTACAGGTCACTTCCTGAACAGGAACAAAAGTGGCCTTTACTGACTAACGTTGAAAGGCTGGCACTTCCTCAGCAAACTTCAAAAGACAAGATCCTGAGGCTTAGGAAATCAGAATTGTAGAGTGGACTTACTGCTTAAGACCTGTTCAGGATGGGTATGGTGGCTCACGCCTGTAATCCCAGCACTTTGGGAGTCCGAGGCAGGCAAATCCCTTGAGGTCAGGAGTTCAAGACCAGCCTGGCCAACATGGTGAAACCCTGTCTCTACTAAAAATACAAAAATTAGCTGGGCATGGTGGTGCACACCTATAGTCCCAGCTACTCAGGAGGCTGAGACTGGAGAATCACTTGAACCCAGGAGGTGAAGGTTGCAGTGAGCCGAGATTACACCACTGCACTCCAGCCGGCACGACAGAGTGAGACTCTGTCTTAAAAAAAAAAAAAAACACCTGTTCACCCATTCCTAACTGTACCTTCCAGGAGAATCCAAGGCTGATATAAATTTACATATCTACCAGGAGATAAAACTGAGTTTAGGGTGGCTCTTCTCTGCAGGCCAGGAACAACCGTGGGAACTGCAGTCACTGAATTGGACTGCCAAATTCACGAGGATAGAAATGCCAGGGTGGCAAGCGCCCTTATTCACAGACACAAGGCTTTCACTGTTACTGTAATGGGCAGTACGGCTACGGGGGTGATCACAATGGTTTGACGCATGGAAATCTTTGGTGTCTCTAGAACTGAAATAGACATACCACCTGCTGGGTCTGATGAATAGAATTCTAACATGAATCATCCCAACAGAATTGTGACCCCTCAACCAATTTCTAGATTTGAGTCATTAGAAAGCCTCAGAGCCTCTTCAATGAGGTTAGGCTGGCCCCCCTTGACAAAGGTCCCAGTTACATCGCTAATGGTTAACTGATGTGTCTCCTGAAAGTCGGCCATGACTCCTGGTTGCCAAAATACTTGCCTGTGGGTGAAAATGCTTGGCACCACTGACGGCCCTCCCTTTAAACTTCTGACCCTGGCATCCCTGGTTCTTCTGCCTCTTCCGCTGCTCCTCTGACTCTCTTTTGTGGCTTCCTCTTCTTCTTTCTAGGCCCTAAATGTGAGAATCTCTGTGTTTCTGTTCTGGTGCCTTTTCTCTTTCCATTTCCTAAATACTTGTATCTCCTCTAAGTAGAAATTCCAAACTTCCCTCTTCAATCCTAACTTTTTCTCTGAGCATCATCCCTGCTTTTCCATTAGCTAAACATCAAACCCCTGGGTGCACTATCGCCATCTCTAAACCATCCCATATCATTTTACTTCTGTTTTCCTATCAGTGAGGCCGCCATCTTCCCAATCAGATGTGAAACATCAGACATCCTTGACTCCGCCTCTCTTCTCTTCCCACATCTAAACAGTCACAGAATATTAGCCATTTGTTTGTACCATGTCTTACCTACCTTTCTATTGCTGGAAACCCAGCCCTAGCTCAAATCTTGAAACTCCGGTTCTCTCTGGAGGAACCATAGCAGGCTTCCACTTCCATTCTGTCCCCCAATTATCCCCCAGCCAGCCTATTCTTAGCATAGGTTCTATTTTGGTGTGTGTAGTTCTATTATTCAAAAACCACCATGACTCCTTGCCTGCACAACACAGTCCAAGCTTCAGATTTTAGTATTTTTGCCGTTATCAGTTCATCAACCGACATTTTTCATGACCCATTTTTGCATCCTTTATATAACAGATATTCCAACCAAACTCCACCATTCCCAGAATCTAACCCACAGTTTCCACTTCTATATCTTTATTTGCAGCATTCCCTTTATCTTTCATACTGTCCTCCTCCCCACCTGTTCCCTTGTTCCATAAATATTATTGAACATCTCCCTTGTGTAAGGTCTTGTGAACATCAGGGCGTCGTTCTTCCCTTAGGTGGCTCAGAATCCAGCCCGTTGAAATCCTACAAATCCTGCAAGGTTTAGTCTAGGTACCACCGCCTTCTTGGACTCCTCTTTTATCTCAGTCAGAGGTGACCACTGACCATTGCACTCTTGCCCTTGCTCGTGGTGTTTTCTCAATGCTAGATGCCAGTCCTTCATCCTTGAAAGTCTTTATGACAGCTCTGCCTTCTGGCTAGCATGCCCGTACTCCATGTAACCAAATTCTCACTTCCTTTAGTCTTCGCTCAAATTCACATCTTCAAAGGCCTTCCCCCACCACCCTCTCTAAAATATCCTCCAACCCTTCCCCGATTCATTTTTCTTCCTTGACGTTATCAGCACACATACAGAAGTATGTGTGTGTGTGTGTGTGTGTGTGTGTGTGTGTGTGTGTGTGGTTATTTGTGTATTGTACGTCTTCCCCATGAGACTATCAGCTCCATGAGAACAGGGATGCTATATCCGAGAACTGTCCTTTGGAGACACCAATCACCTTTCCCTCATCTTCCCTCTTAATTTCACAAAGAACACAACTCCAGAATTATAGTTTATACGTTCTTTGGACCAGATCAAATTCCTAGACAGGGCTTTCTTTCCCCAATAATTATTTCCACAAGCAGAAAAGGAGAGAGAAATGCATTTATCCTCTCCTGTCCAGCTCATTGCTTTTGATTCTGGTTACATCGAAAACAACCACAGCTCTCTCCCCAAGCTTAGCAGACTCTCAGGTAAGAACTTGATCAATGTCTCTTGAACGAATTCCCCCTACCCAAGAAACAACCTCTTACATATCTTTTCCACAGCTCAATATTCTCACTGCGGCCTGAAGTATTGACAGTGCAGACCACTGACCACAGTTTTCTCTTTTAGGGCAGCTGCCTTCAGCAGGGACTACCACCGGTTCCTTCTCACAGAACAGCCACCGAGCCCAGGAGCTGCAAAAGCAGAGAACACTAAAAGCAAAAACAAAGGTGCTCAGCCCCACCTGTGCCTGGCTTTAAGCCAGAGCCACTCCTTGGTGACCATTAGCTCCAGAAAGAAAAAGCACTGGAAGTGGGTCTTTCCTCCTGAAGCCCTGGACTCTCAAGAGACTTTTTCCTTTAATTTTTCACCTCGCTGGGAGTATTTTTGTAACCATCACTGACTGGATATAAGGGCTCTATGGGGAGACCGAGTTGTCCTAAGTGGCAGAGAGAGCTCTTTCCTCCATAATATGTCTTTCCGAGAACAGTGCATTGGTAGCAAAAGTTGTTTTGTTCATTCCTTTTTCCTGGTATGAGTTTGAGCACCCTGTGGAAAAGCCAGCCTTGGCTTTTCTTCTGCGATGACTGCAAGATCAGACACAGAAAGGCCTCTCTCTGAGAGGAAGGAGCAGCCACACCCTCACAGTACTAGGGCACCCAGAGCACAGCCGGTAAAGACCATGGGCTCCGCAAACAAAGCCCTCCAGGAAACAGCCAAGCCAGGACAATTCCCTTTGGTGACCTGCAGTGTTGATTATTTCCAACGCCTTTATCTGTGGTCCATGAGGCCTCTGAGTCACTTATTATTGGCACCGGTGACACGGGGTCTTCATGGCACACACGTCTGAGCCTTTATCGCCTGTCTTCTGATCAGCCAGATAGATACCTTGCATGTCTCTAATACGTGCTCTGTGTCTATGACTTAATTATCGAGCCTAGATTCATGTAATTCGCCATAGAATCTGGCAAACTGAAAATTGTCAGTCCAAAGACATTCTGTGCAGCTACTCTGATGGCCACCTGAAGGTAATAACAGCCTGACACCTTTAAACAAGCCGCTTGATTTCTCTGGGCCTGGGCTCCCTCATTAATAAAATGAGAGAGGTAGAAGTAGTTGGTGGCTCCAACCCTGGCTGCATATTAGAATCACCTGGGGAACTTGTAAACTAACTATGGTGCATGGGCCCCTCCTTCCCAGACCAATTAAGTGGGAATCTGGGGGAGGAGGTGGAGGCCAAAGCCCCAGTATTTTTTTTAAAGCTCCCTAGGGAATCCTAATGTGCAGCCGACATTGGGGAACCACCAGATTGGAAGATCCTCAGGTCCCTTAGTGCTCACCTCACTCTGCTCTGCAAGGTGCCCAGGACATGCCCAGGAGCCGCTGTTGCTGTTTGAGTGAGCACGGAGACGTATTTCTAACAATGGTTTGCCTGGAGTGCAAGAGAGCCACAGGATGGGGTCCCACCCAGTGATATCTTACTGTCCAAAGTAAAAAAGTTCACTTACAGCCGGGCGCAGTGGCTCACGCCTGTAATCCCAGCACTTTGGGAGGCCGAGGCGGGCAGATCACGAGGTCAGGAGATCGAGACCATCCTGGCTAACACGGTGAAACCCCATCTCCACTAAAAATACAAAAAATTAGCTGGGCGTGGTAGCGGGCGCCTGTAGTCCCAGCTACTCAGGAGGCTGAGGCAGGAGAATGGCCTGAACCCGGGAGGCGGAGCTTGCAGTGAGCGGAGACCCGCCACTGCACTCCAGCCTGGGCGACAGAGCAAGTGGTCTCAAAAAAAAAAAAAAAGTTCACTTCCAATCACAATGGCCTCTGCGGGGGCTTAATGTGTCCATGGAGAACACAGGATCGGGGGTTTTCAGGATTTTTCGAGGAGTTTAATCTCACCAAACAGTGCTCAAAACAGAAACCTGTCAATCTAACAGTGTAAAGAGCCCTATCATTTATAGGTGGCCTTGTACCCTCTCTGCAAAGGTGAACGTGCCTTGTACCCTCTCTGCAAAGGTGAATGTGCCCAGCCTTCGAGTCCCACCTAAATCCCACCTCTTTGTTTCTGCTTTCTCTCCCTATTTTCCCTCATCCATCCATTCATTCATTCAACAAATGTTTATTTCAGTGCCTAATTTATTGAGGCACTGTCCTGAGCACTTGGGATATATTAGTAAACAAAAGCAAAGAAAAAACAAAGGAGAGTAGGCTAAGGCTGATGATCAGAGCTGGGAGAAGCACCAAGGTGTAAACTGCAATAATAAAGAGGTGGTGGGGCTCAGCCCCACTGACAAGATGGTATCGGAGCAAAAACTTGAACCTGTTCCTCTCAGTTCTGCTCTACAATTCCCTTCCACCCAGAATTTTATGTGGCTGGCCGGGTGCAGCAGCTCACGCCTGCAATCCCAGCACTTTGGGAGGCCAAGGCAGGTGGATTGCTTGAGCTCAGGAGTTTGAGACCAGCCTGGGCAACATGACTAGACCCCATTGCTACAAAAAATACAAAAATTAGACCGGGCATGGTGGCTCACACCTGTAATCCCAGAACACTGGGAGACCAAGGTGGGTGGATCACTTGAGGTCAGGAGTTCGAGACCAGCCTGGGCCAACATGGTGAAACCCTGTCTCTACCAAAAACTACAAAAAAAAAAAAAAAAACTTAGCTATGCGTGGTGGTGCACACCTGTAATCCCAGCTACTCAAGAGGCTGAGGTGGGAGAATCACTTGAACCCCAGAGGCAGAGGTTGCAGTAAGTGGAGATCGAGCCACTGCACTCCAGCCTGGGTAACAGAGCAAGACTCTGTCTCAAAAAGAAAAAAAAAAGAAAAAGAAAAATATATATATATATACACACACACACACACACACACACACACACACACACAAAAACTTAGCTGGGTGTAGTGATATGAGCCTGTAATTCCAGCTACTCAGGAGGTGGAGGCTGAGGCAGGATGATAGCTTGAGCATGGGAAGTGGAGGCTGCAGTAAGCAGCGATCAAAACATTGCACTCCAGCCTGGGCAACAGAATGAGACCCTGTCTCAAAAAAAAAAAAAAAAAAGAATTATCTGTGGCTCCATGTTACTATTTCATGTTTTAGTGACTTCCTCCAAGAAATTTTAAGCATCCTACGGGAAGGAATATGGCTTATACTTTTCTGAAGCTTCTCAGCACAGAGCAGATAATAGGCACTGAGGGGGAAAAAAAAACACCGTTGAGATGGCGAAAGGCAAAAATAACGCTAAAAGGAGCATTTTATCTTATCTGCATTACAATCCATTTCTCCATCAGAAGGTTTTTGGTTCCAATCTTAGATCAAATGGGCTTAATTTCATAGAATCATAGCATTTTAGACTGGAGAGGGACCTTGCAAATCTTCTAATCCATATCCCTCATTTTATAGGCAAGGAGCCTGTGGCCTGAAAGTCTGGGATTCTCCCAAGTGGGTGAGTGGCAGGCATTCCCCCGAAGGTCACACTGCTGCTGAATGAGCTGTCACTGCCACTTAGGAGCACCACAGGCTGCGGCACCAGCCAGGGCCACCCCTCACCCACTCGGTGACTCCTTCAAACAGACACTGACCTGCAGTGCAAGGCGAATGTGGGGGCAGCTTGAAGCATCGCCACACCTCATGCCCCTGTCTCTGCTGGTCCCTCCACAGCACCGGAGCTCCCTTCCAATTCCCTTCAAATCCAGAAATTTGGCCCAATCAATTTACAGAACAAAGAGTTTTTTCAACCTACTGGGTTTTTCTGTAATGAACCTGCCTGCACCTTGGTGTCTGTCCCAGAAAAGACGTAGATGGTAACTATCACTTTAAATGAGCAAGGAATTCGTAATAAAACTGAAACCTACAACAGTCTTTTCAACCTTTATTAACCCATGCCCTCTAAGATAAGCACAAAATCACACACTCCTTTAAGGGTCATTAAAGTTGCAGAATAAACTACATACCACAGCTAAATACAAAACAGTAATATTTAAAATGCATTTTTATCTTGAAAGATACCTTAACTTAAAAACATGTAATATTACTATGAACACTAAGTCCGCTTGCTTACTTTCTCCTCAGTTTTTTTTTAAGAGGAAATAGATTTTGTTTTGTTTTGTTTTGTTTCCAAATACAAAATACTGTAATATTCACAGTGCTTTTCTAAAACTACATAGGGTCTTATTAGGTGTTAATGGAAAAAGACAAAGCTATATTTTAAACCCTGTTGACCTAAAAGTTAAATTATGCCAGAAAACATAGACTTTTTGGAATGAGTACACAGCTTGGAATCTGGCACCATGTTTTTTAATTCAGATAAAAGGGGCATTTGGCAGGGACGGCTTTGCCAAGTCTGCATTATTTGACTCGCAATCACGAGTTCTGAAACCTCAACCTAATTCCCAAGATTACTGAGATCTTGGGGTCTGTCGTCAGCACCATCCCTGACCAGAGTGGACAAAAGATGAATGGAAACTGAGTACCACGTGTGTAGCCTTGAAAAAAAAGGTTTATATGTCTGCGGCAGCCTGCCAGAGGCTTATAATAGAACCTCAAAGAATAGCCAAGCAGGGAAATAGGCAGGGGCCTATAGTTTCATCCCCTGTAGGAAGAAATCATAATATTGTCAAGTAGTGAGAAAAATAAAAAAATTGGAAATGTTACCGACAAGAATGTTGGGCTGAACTGCAGACTGTATTACACTTTGTTGTCCTTTGTATTCAAAGATAATGTGCCTGACAGTGATTGTTCTCTGAGCCTCAGAATGTGGCTTAAATACCAATGGGAAGCTGCAGAGTCTTTTCCATGCTCCGTAAATTGTTCCGTGGTTTGCTGCCACTGCCTTGTCACTCTTTGTGGCTCTGCTCTTTAGAGTCATGGATAACCTGAAGCCTTTGGTCCAAGGGGAGGGAGCTCACGCCTTCCTGCCCTCGGTGGGATGGTCAACTCATGCCTCTGGTTTGACAAAAATTGATGCTACAAAGAGGAGCTTGGGAAGCCACTGTTGCTGTAGGAGGGACGTACCTCCTTCGCCCCCAATAACCCAGGAAACAGCAAAGGTACCAGGAAATCGCTGAGCATCCTAGTGATAAGGGCATTGAGTAGAGAGCATGGACAAGTTCCAACCCCACACCACTGCCCAAATGAAACGCTGAGCTTCAGAGAGTCCCCCCACCGCAGCTACCATCTATCAAGCATCTACGCCAGGAGATTTACAAACTGCGAAGTCAATGACTCCTCTTATAGCCCTCAGAGAAATGAGGTCAAGGGCACGCTGCTACCCCAGAATTAGAGAGGCAGGCAGGCAGATACAGAGAATCACAAATTACCAGAGCAGAAACCTCTATGGGAACCAGTACCAGGGTAGAAAACCCTGGACTGTAATTGATAAATTGTTGGAGGCTCAGTGTGTACAGGTCTGAGAGTTAAAAATTCCAGGATGACCCAGTCACAGGGAGACCCCACACTTCTGTAAGTTTACCTTTAGGAGCTCTAGCAGCTGCGCAGTGAATGTTACAGAAAGAAAATCCTCTGGAGCTTCCAGCAGGAGGAGGAGAAAAGGCACCATTTTGAGATAAAACAGAGCATTCTGTTCTTCTAACAAGACCTGCCCTCAAGAGAAACTGATGTACCCAAGTCTCACCTGCTGGGTGTGTTTCAGAACCTAACAGAAGGGAAATAACCAATCCCAGCCTGCTGTAGCCTTCCATGTGGGGCAAGGGAAAATCCTAACTCCTACTCCTTCATATGAGTTAATATGCGAAGGGCTTTAATGAAGAAAGTAGATAACATGTAAGAACACTGGATAGTATAGACATAGAGATGGAAATTCCACAAAGGAATCAAAAAGAAATACTAAAGATCAAAAACACTATAACAGAGATGAAGAATGCCTTTGACGTGCTCACAAGAAGACTGGACATGGCCGAGGGAAAAAATCTCTGAGCTGTGGGATATGATAACAGAAACTTCCAAACTGAAACACAAAGAGAAAAAAAGACTGAAAAACTGAATCCCAGAAAGAGAAAAAAGAAAACAGAGGCAATATTTGAAGCAACAATGACTATGAATTTCCCTCAAATTAATGTCAGACACTAAACCACAGATCCAGGAAGCCAGAGAACATAAAGCAGAATAAATGCAAAAAGGAAAAAAACTATACCTGAGTAGGCCAGGTGTGGTGACTCACGCCTGTAATCCCAGCACTTTGGGAGGCCAAGGCAGGCGGATCACGAGGTCAGGAGATCGAGACCATCCCGGCTAACACAGTGAAACCCTGTCTCCACTAAAAATACAAAAAAATTAGTTGGGTATGGTGGCGGGCACCTGTAGTCCCAGCTACTCAGGAAGCTGAGGCAGGAGAATGGCACGAACCAGGGTGGTGGAGCTTGAAGTGAGCTGAGATTGCGCCACTGCTCTCCAGCCTAGGTGACAGTGACAGTGCAAGCCTCCGTCTCAAAAAAAAAAAAAAAAAAAAAACTCTACTGAGCACATCATATTCAAACTTCAGAAAAATCAAAAGGAAAAAACCTTGAAAGATGCCAGAAGTTAAATTTAAAAAAAAAAAAAAAAAAAAAAAAAAAAAAAAAACAACCTTACCTATAGAGGAACAAAGAATTACATCAGACTTCTCAGAAACATGCAAGCAAGAAGAGACTGGAGTAAAATATTTAGTGTTAAGAGGAAAAAAAAAATAACACCAACCTAAAATCCTGCCCTGTAAAATTATCCTTCAAAAGTGAAGTAGAAATAAAGACTCAAACAAAAATTGAGGGAAATTGTTGCCAGTAGCACTGCTTTTCAATAAATTTTAAAAGAAGTTTAAAAAAAAAAAACATATAGGTCAGAAAGTCAGATCTGCAAAAAGAAAGGAAGAGCATCAGAGAAGGAATAAGTAAAGGCACAATAAAAAAACATATTTTCCTCATTCTTAATTGATCTAAAAGATAATGACTTGTTTAAAATAATAACAATATATTTATTTCTGTATGCTTTTGTGTGTATGTGTATGCATGCTTGTATATGCATATGTGTGTGTGTTTCTGTATGCTTACGTATAAGTGAAATGAATGACAGCAATGCTACAACGGACACAAAAGTGGAATTAGGACTGTGTTTTGTGATAAGATATTTGTGGCCAGATGCAGTGGCTCACACCTGTAATCCCAACACTTAGGGAGGCCGAGGCAGGCAGATCACCTGAGGTCAGGAGTTTGAGACCAGCCTAGCCAACATGGTGAAACCCCATCTCTACTAAAAATACAGGAAAAAATTAGCCATGCATGGTGGTGGACGCCTGTAATCCCCACTACTCAGGAGACTGAGGCAGGAGAATCGTTTGAACCTGGGAGGTGGAGACTGCAGTGAGCCGAGATCACTCCACTGCACTCCAGCCTGGGTAACACAGCAAGACCCGGTCTCAAAAATAAATAAATAAATAAATAAATAAATAAATAAATAAATAATTTAAAGATATTTGCATTACTCTTGATGCAGTATAGTGTTATTTGAAACTGAATTTAGATTAATTGTAAATGTACATTGTGAGCTCTCAGGCAACCCAATTTTTTAAAAAAGTATAATTGATATGCTGAAAAAGGAAAGAAAATGGAATCATATAAAATGTTTAGTTAAAACTGCAAAAGGAGCCTTTCTCGCCCACCCTCGCTAACACCAGCGCCTCCTCTACCTCTGTGCAATGAAGGAGAGGGGGCTAGAGCCAGGAGGTCTCCACACCTGGGCTTCCACAAAGCCGACTGCCCGCAAGGCCACCGGTGTAAAGAGCCCAGGAAGCCACCGGCTCCAAAAGACTCGCAGAGTGCGCCCTCTACCAGAGGGGTGGAGGAAACTCATCGTCCCAGGCTCGGTACTGTGGCACTCCGGGAAATCAGACGTCATCTGAAGTGGAAGAATTCCTGTTTCACAAACTTCCCTCTCAGCATCTGGCGTGAGAAATTGCTCAGGACTTTAAAACAGATCTGCGCTTCCAGACCGCAGCTATTGGTGCTTTGCAGGAGTCAAGCGATGCCTTTCTGAAGACACTAACTTGTGTGCTATCCATGCCAAATGTGTAACAATTGTGCCAAAAGACATCCCGCTAATATGCCCCATATGTGGAAAACGTGGTTAAGATCACTAGGATGGGAAACATCTCATTCTCAAAAAAAAAAAAAAAAAAATTCTCTTTACCACCTGTTATTGATAGTTCTGAATGTTAAGTTTTTTTTTTACATGGGGTCAAAAGGAACCTAAGAATATGATTGTGAGTGGAAAAATACAGGACTTAAATCAAATATTGGCAGTTTTTCCATTTTTGTGTGTGAATTTTTAATATAAATGCAGAGACATAAGGTATTAATGCAAGTCAAAATGTTTCAGTGAACAAGTTTCAGGAGTTCAACTTTATAATAATTATAAACAAACCTGTTATATTTTTCTGGACAATGCCAGCATTTGGAGTTTTGAAAACATTCAGCTTCTATGGACAGCAACCAAATGGTGTTTGTAGCATTTTTATCATACAGTAGACCCCATTCATTCACTATTCTGAATTATCCTACATGACAGTACATGTTTCTAATATTGTCTGTCTTCTGTGCTATTCCTACAAGTTTTAAAATGCATTAAATTCTTTAAAAAATTAAAATAGAAGTTTAAAAAACAAACTACAAAAGGCAAAAAAAAAAAGTATGGAAGACAAAAATAGGAACAAAAAACAAGAGCAACCAATAAAAACAATAACAAATATGGCAGACATCAATTCTACTATATCAATAATTACTTGAAATGTCAATGGTCTACATACACCACTCAAAAGATAAACAAAGGGCTGGGTGTGGTGGCTCACACCTGTAATCCCAGCATATTGGGAGGCCAAGCCAAGTAGATCTCTTAAGCCCAGGAATTCAAGATCATCCTGGGCAACATGGCAAAAACCCAATCTCTACAAAAAAATACAAAAACTAGCCAAGCATGGTAGTACACACCTGTAGTCCCAACTTCTCTGGAGGCTGAGGTGGGAGGATCACTTGAGTCTGGGAGGTCAAGGCTGCAGTGAGCCAAGTTCATACCACTGCACTCCAGCCTAGGCGAGAGAGCTAGACCCTGTCTCAAAAAAAAAAAAAAAAAAAAAAAAAAAAAGATAGATATTCCAAGAGGATCAAAACACATGACCCAGAACCATTCCAAGATGGCCAAATGGGAACAGCTCCAGTCTGCAGCTCCCAGCGTGATCAACACAGAAGATGGGTGATTTCTGCATTTCCAACTGAGGTACCTGGTTCATTTTATTGGGACTGGTTGGACAGTGGGTACAGCCCACGGAGGGCGAGCTGAAGCAGGGCAGGGCGTCACTTCACCCAGAAAGTGCAAGGGGTCAGGAGATTTTCCATTCCTAGCCAAGGGAAGCCGTGACAGACTGTACCTGGAAAAACAGGGTACTTCTGCCCAAATACTGCACTTTTCCAATGGTCTTACAAACGGCCCACCATGAGATTATATCCTGCACCTGGCTCAGTGAGTGTCATGCCCATGGAGCCTTGCTCATTGCTAGGGCAGCAGTCTGAGATCAACCTGCAATTCAGCAGCCTGGAAGGGGGAGGGGCGTCCGCCTTTGCTGAGGCTTGAGTAGGTAAACAAAGCAGCCGGGAAGCTAGAATGGAGGGGAGCCCACCACAGCTCAATAAGGCCTACTGCCTCTGTAGACCCCATCTCTGGGGGCAGGGCATAGCTGAACAAAAGGCAGCAGAAACTTCTTCAGACTTAAACATCCCTGTCTGACAGCGCTGAAGAGAGCAGTGGTTCTCCCAGCATGGTGTTTGAGATCTGAGAACAGACAGACTGCCTCCTCAAGTGGGTCCCTGACCCCATGTAGACTGCCTGGGATACACCTCCCAGTAGGGGCTGAGTGACACCTCATAGAGGCAGGTGCCCCTCTGGGAAAAAGCTTCCAGAGGAAGGATCAGGCAGCAATACTTGCTGTTCTGCAATATTTGCTGTTCTGCAGTCTCTGCTAGTGATACCCAGGAAAACAAGGTCTGGAGTAGACCTCCAGCAAACTCCAACAGATCTGCCGCTGAGGGACCTTACTGTTTAATGGAAAACTAACTAACAGAAAGGAATAGCATCAACATCAACAAAAAGGACATCCACACCAAAACCCCATCTGTAGGTCACCAACATCAAAGACCAAAGGTAGATAAAACCACAAAGATGTGGAGAAAACAGAGTGGAAAAGCTGAAAACTCTAAAAACCAGAGCACCTCTTCTCCTCCAAAGGACCGCAGCTCCTAGCCAGCAACAGAACAAAGCTGGACAGAGAATGACTTTGATGAGTTGACAGAAGTAGGCTTCAGAAGGTCAGTAATAAGAAACTTCTCCAAGCTAAAGGAGGATGCTCGAAACTATCACAAGGAAGCTAAAAACCTTGAAAAAAACATTAGAAAAATGGCTAACTAGAATAAACAGTGTAGAGAAGACCTTAAATGACCTGATGGAGCCAAAAACCATGGCACAAGAACTACGTGACGCATGCACAAGCTTCAGTAGCTGATTCAATCAAGTGGAAGAAAGGGTATCAGTGATTGAAGATCAAATGAATGAAATAAAGTGAGAAGAGACGTTTAGAGAAAAAAGAGTAAAAAGAAACTAACAACGCCTCCAAGAACTATGGGACTATGTGAAAAGACCAAATCTATGTTTGGTTGGTTTACCTGAAAGTGATGGGGAGAATGGAACCAAGTTGGAAAACTCTCTTCAGGATATTATCCAGGAGAACTACCCCAACCTAGCAAGGCAGGCCAACATTCAAATTCTGGAAATACAGAGAAAACCACCAAGATACTCCTTGAGAAGAGCAACCCCAAGACACATAACTGTCAGATTCACCGAGGTTGAAATGAGGAAAAAATGTTAAGGGAAGCCAGAGAGAAAGGTCGGGTTACTCACAAAAGGAAGCCCATCATACTAACAGCAGATCTCCCAGCAGGAGCTCTATAAGCCAGAAGAGAGTGGTGGCCAATATTCAACATTCTTAAAGAAAAGAATTTTCAACCTAGAATTTCATATCCAGCCAAACTAAGCTTCATAAGTGAAGGAGAAATAAAATCCTTTACAGACAAACAAATGCGGAGAGATTTTGTCACCACCAGGCCTGCCTTACAAGAGCTCCTGAAGGAAGCACTGAACATGGAAAGGAACAACTAGTACCAGCCACTGCAATAACATGCCAAATTGTAAAGACCATCGATACTAGGAAGAAACTGCATCAACTAATGGGCAAAATAAGCAGGTAACATAATAATGACAGGATTAAATTCACACATAACAATATTAACCTTAAATGTGAATGGGCTAAATGCTCCAATTAAAAGACACAGACTGGCAAATTGGATAAATAGTCAAGACCCATCAGTGTGCTATATTCAGGAGACCCATCTCACGTGCAAAGACACACATAGGTTCAAAATAAAGGGATAGAAGAAGATCTACCAAGCAAATGGAAAGCAAAAAAAAAGCAGGGGTTGCAATCCTAGTCTCTGATAAAACAGACTTTAAGCCAACAAAGATCAAAAGAGACAAAGGAGGCCATTACATAATGGTAAAGGGATCAATGCAACAAGAAGAGCTAATTATCCTAAATATATAGGCACCCAGTACAGGAGCACCCAGATTCATAAAGCAAGTCCTTAGAGACCTACAAAGAGACTTAGACTCCCACATAACAATAGTGGGAGACTTTAACACCCCACTGTCAATATTAGACCGATCAACGAGACAGAAAGTTAACGAGGATATCCAGGACTTGAACTCAGCTCTGCACCAAGCAGACCTAATAGACATCTACAGAACTCTCCACCCCAAATCAGCAGAATATACATTCTTCTCAGCACCACATCACACTTATTCCAAAATTGACCACATAGTTGGAAGTAAAGCACTCCTCAGCAAATGTAAAAGAAGAGAAGTCACAACAAACTGTCACTCAGACCACAATGCAATCAAATTAGAACTCAGGATTGAGAAATTCACTCAAAATCACACAACTACATGGAAACTGAACAAACTGCTCCTGAATGATTACTGGGTAAATAACAAAATGAAGGCAAAAGTAAAGATGTTCTTTGAAACCAATGAGAACAGAGACACAACATACCAGAATCTCTGTGACACATTTAAAGCAGTGTTTAGAGGGAAATTTATAGCACTAAATGTCCACAAGAGAAAGAAGGAAAGATCTAAAATCAACACCCTAACATCACAATTAAAAGAACTAGAGAAGCAAAAGCAAAGAAATTCAAAAGCTAGCAGAAGGCAAGAAATAGCTAAGATCAGAGCAGAACTGAAGGAGATAGAGACACAAAAAACCCCTTCAAATGATCAATGAATCTAGAAGCTGTTTTTTTGAAAAGATCAACAAAACGGATAGACCGCTAGCAAGACTAAGAAGAAGAGAGAAGAATCAAATGGACACAATAAAAAATGATACAAGGCAGCCGGGCGCGGTGGCTCACACCTGTAATCCCACCACTTTGGGAGGCCAAGGTGGGTGGATCACAAGGTCGGGAGATTGAGACCATCCTGGCTAACACAGTGAAACCCCGTCTATACTAAAAATACAAAAATATTAGCCAGGCATGGTGGCGGGAGTCTGTATTCCCAGCTACTCGGGAAGCTGAGGCAGAAGAACGGCCTGAACCCGGGAGACGGAGCTTGTAGTGAGCCGATATCGCGCCACTGCACTCCAGCCTGGGCGACAGAGCAAGACTCCGTCTCAAAAACATAAATAAATAAAAAATAAAAAATGATAAAGGGGATATCACCACCAATCCCACAGAAATACAAACTACCATCAGAGAATACTATAAACACCTCTATGCAAATAAACTAGAAAATCTAGAAGAAATGGACAAATTCCTGAACACATATACCATCCCAAGACTAAACCAGGAAGAAGCTGAATCTCTGAATAGACCAATAACAGGCTCTGAAATTGAGGCAACAGTTAATAGCCTACTGACTTAAAAAAAGTCCAGGACCAGACGGATTCACAGCCAAATTCTACCAGAGGTACAAAGAGGAGCTGGTACCATTCCTTCTGAAACTATTCCAATCAATAGAAAAAGATGGAATCCTCCCTAACTCATTTTATGAGGCCAGCATCATCCTGATACTAAAGCCTGGCAGAGACACAACAAAAAAAGAGAATTTTAAACCAATTTCCCTGATGAACATCGATGTGAAAATCCTCAACAAAATATTGGCAAACTGAATTCAGCAGCACATCAAAAAGCTTATCCACCATGATCAAGTCGGCTTCATTCCTGGGATGCAAGGCCGGTTCAACATATGCAAATCAATAAACATAATCCAACATATAAACAGAACCAAAGACAAAAACCACATGATTATCTCAATAGATGCAGAAAAGGCCTTGGACAAAATTCAACAGCCCTTCATGCTAAAAACTCTCAATAAACTAGGTATTGGTGGAACATATCTCAAAATAATAAGAACTATTTATGACAAACCCACAGCCAATATCATACTGAATGGGCAAAAACTGGAAAAATTCCCTTTGAAAACTGGCACAAGACAGGGATGCCCTTTCTCACCACTCCTATTCAACATACTGTTGGAAGTTCTGGCCAGGGCAATCAGGCAAGAGAGAGAAATAAAGGGTATTCAATTAGGAAAAGAGGAAGTCAAATTGTCCCTGTTTGCAGATGACATGATTGTATAGTTAGAAAACCCCATCATCTCAGCCCAAAATCTCCTTAAGCTGATAAGCAACTTCAGCAGTCTCAGGATACAAAATCAATATGCAAAAATCACAAACATTTCTATACACCAATAACAGACAAACAGAGAGCCAAATCATGAGTGAACTCCCATTCACAATTGCTTCAAAGAGAATAAAATACCTAGGAATCCAACTTACAAGGGATGTGACGGACCTCTTCAAGGAGAACTACAAACCACTGCTCAACGAAATAAAAGAGGACACAAACAAATGGAAGAACATTCCATGCGCATGGATAGGAAGAATCAATATTGTGAAAATGGCCATACTGCCCAAGGTAATCTATAGATTTAATGCCATCCCCATCAAGCTACCAATTACTTTCTTCACAGAATTGGAAAAAAATATTTTGAAGTTCATATGGAACCAAAAAAGAGCCCGCATTGCCAAGACCATCCTAAGCAAAAAGAACAAAGCTGGAGGCATCACATTGCCTGACTTCAAACTATACTACAAAGCTACAGTAACCAAAACAGCTTGGTACTGGTACCAAAACAGAGATATAGACCAATGGAATAGAACAGAGCCTCAGAAATAACACCATGCATCTACAATCATCTGATCTTTGACAAACCTGACAAAAACAAGATATGGGGAAAGGATTCCCTATTTAATCAATGGTGCTGGGAAAACTTGCTAGCCATGCGTAGAAAGCTGGAACTGGATCCCTTCCTTACATCTTATACAAAAATTAATTCAAGATGTATTAAAGACTTAAATGTTAGACCTAAAACCATAAAAACCCTAGAAGAAAACCTAGGCAATGCCATTCAGGACATAGGCATGGGCAAGGACTTCATGACTAAAACACCAAAAGCAATGGCAACAAAAGCCAAAATAGACAAATGGGATCTAATTAAACTAAAGAGCTTCTGCACAGCAAAAGAAACTACTATCAGAGGGAACAGGCAACCTACAGAATGGGAGAAAATTTTTGCAATCTACCCATCTGACAAAGGGCTAATATCCAGAATCTACAAAGAACTCAAACAAATTTACAAGAAAAAAATCAAACAATCCCATCAAAAAGTGGGTGAAGGATATGAACAGACACTTCTCAAAAGAAGACATTTATGCAGCCAACAGACACATGAAAAAATACTCATCATCATTGGTCATCAGAGAAACACAAACCAAAACGTCAGGGAGATACCATCTCACACCAGTTAGAATGGCGATCATTAAAAAGTCAGGAAACAACAGGTGCTGGAGAGGATGTGGAGAAATAGGAATGCTTTTACACTGTTAGTGGGATTGTAAACTAGTTCGACCATTGTGGAAGACAGTGTGGTGATTCCTCAAGGATCCAGAACAAGAAATACCATTTGACCCAGCCATCCCATTACTGGGCATATACCCAAAGGATTATAAATCATGCTGCTATACAGACACATGCAGATGTATGTTTACTGTGGCACTATTCACATAGCAAAGACTTGGAACCAACCCAAATGTCCATCAATGATAGACTGGATTAAGAAAATGTAGCACATATACACCATGGAGTACTATGCAGCCATGTAAAGGATGAGTTCATGCCCTTTGTAGGGACATGGATGAAGCTGGAAACCATCATTCTCAGCAAACTATCGCAAGGACAGAAAACCAAACACCGCATGTTCTCACTCATAGGTGGGAATTGAACAATGAGAACACTTGGACACAGGGTGGGCAACATCACACACCGGGGCCTGTTGTGGATTGGGGGGAGGGGGGAGGGATAGCATTAGGAGATATACCTAATGGAAATGATGAGTTAACGGGTGCAGCACACCAACATGGCACATGTATACATATGTAACAAGCCTGCACGTTGTGCACGTGTACCCTAGAACTTAAAGTATAATAATAAAAAAAAGTTAAAAAGAAATAAAATACTTTTTTGTATAAGTGTATGTAAAATATTAAATGGAACACACTTATATTGAAAAAAAGAATAAATAGACAATCTGTATAGACCTATACTTATTAAAGAAATTGAATCAATAATTTAACATTTCCTTGTATAAAGCACCGTGTAAGAGTGAAACCATCAAACCCAGATGGGTTCACTGGTGAATTCTACCGAATAGTTAAATTAGAAATTATACCTATATAATTTATAATATAGATATACTCTCTTCCAGAAGGAGGAAACAGAGAGAATACCTCCTAACTCATTCTATGAGGTCAGTATTACCCCAATACCAAAATCAGACAAAGACATTACAAGAAAAGAAATCTACAGACCAACACCTCTCAAGAGCACAGAAGCAAAAATCCTCAATGAAATATTAGCAAATCAAATCCAACAATATACAAAAAGAATTATGCACAACCAAGGGGAATTTATCCCAGGTATGCAAGACCAGTTTACTATTCAAAAATCTGTTAATGTCATCCATCACATAAACAAGCTAAAGAAGAAAAATCACATAATCATATCAATAGATGCAGGAAAAGCATTTGACAAAATCCAATACCCATTTATGATTAAAACTCTCAGGAAACCAGGAATAGAGAGAAGCTCCTCAAAATGATAAAGAACATCTACCAAAAACCTACAGCTAACATCATACTTAATGATGAGAAACTCAGAACTTTCCCACTAAGATCATGAACAGGCAAGGATGTCCCCTCTCACCAATGATTTTTAACACTGTACTGGAAGCCCTAGCTAATGCAATAAGACAATAAAAGGAAATAAAAGGTATGCAGATTGGGAAGGAAGAAATAAAACTGTATTCATTCACAGATTACATGATTGTTTAGAAAAAATTTTTAAGACCAAAAAACCCCTTCTAGAACTAAAAAGTGATTATAGTGAGGTTGCTGGATAAAGGTGAATATTAAAAAGTCAACAAAAATCTTCAACAAAATACTAGCGAACTAAATTCAACACATTAAAAAGATCATTCATCATGATCAATTGGGATTTATCCCAGGGATGCATGGATGGTTCAACATATGCAAATCAATCATACCAATAGAATGAATGACAAAAACCACATGACCATTTAGATAGATACTGAAAAGGCATTCAATAAAATTCAACATCCTTCCATGATAAAATCTCTCAACAAACTGGGTATAGAGAGAACATACTCCAACACAATAAAAGCCATATATGACAAACCCACAGTTGTTATCATACCAAATGAGGAAAAACTGAAAGCCTTTACTCTAAAATCTGGAACAGGACAAGGGTGCCCCCTTTCACCAATTTTACTCAATATAGCACTAGAAGTCTTAGCCAGAGCAATTAGACAAGAAAAGGATATAAAGGGAATCCAAACTGGAAAGGAAGAAGTCAAGTTATCTTTGTTTGCAGATGATGTGATCTTATATTTAGAAGAACCTAAAGACTCCATCCACCCAAAACTATTAGCACCAATAAACAAATTCAGTAAAGTTGCAGGATACAAAATCAACATACAAGAATCAGTAGCATTTCTATATGCCGATAGCAAACAGTCTGAAAAAGAAACTAAGAAAGTAATTCTATTTTCAATAGCTACAAATAAAATAAAATATCTAAAAATAAACTTAACTGAAGAAGTGAAAGTCTTCATACCTAGAAATAAACTTAACTCAAGAAGTGAAAGTTCTCATCAATGAAAACTGTAAAACGCTGATGAAAGAAATTGAGGAAGACACCAAAAAATGGAAAGATATGACATGTTTATGGATTGCAAGAATCAACAGTGTTAAAATGTCCATACTACCCAAAGCAATCTACAGATTCAATGCAATCCCTACCAAAATACCAATGACATTCTTTACAGAAATATAAAAACAATCCTAAAATTCATATGAAACCACAAAAGACCCCAAATAGTCAAAGCAATCTAAAGCAAAAAGAACAAAGGTAGAGCTATCACACTGCCTGACTTAAAATTATACTACAAAGCTACAGTAACCAAAACCACATGGTACCACAATAAAAACAGACACATAGACCAATGGAACAGAATAGAGAACCCAGAAAGTAATCCATGCACTTACAGCCAACTTATTTTCAGCCAAAGTGCCATAAACATACACTAAGGAAGTGGCAGTTTCTTTAATAAATGGTCCTGGGAAAACTGGATATCCATAGGAAGAAGAGTGAAACTAGATCCCTATCTATCTCTCACCATAAAAAAAAATCAAACCAAAATGGATTAAAGACTTAACTCCAAAACCTAAAACTATGAAACTACTAGAAGAAAACACTGGGGAAACACTCCAGGATGTTGGTTTGGATAAAGATTTCTTGAGTAAGAACTCAAAAGCACAGGCAACCAAAGCAAAAATAAATAAATGGGAGCACACCAAGCTAAAAAGCTTCCACACACCAAAGGAAACAATCAACAAAGCGAAGCGACAGCCCACCAAATGGGAGGAAATATTTGCACACTACCCATCTGACAAGGAATTAATAACCAGAATACATAAGGGGCTCACACAAATCAATAGGAAAAATAGAATAATAATCCAATTAAAACATGGGCAGAAGATTTGAATAGGCATTTCTCAAAAGAAGACATACATATGGCCACTGGGTATATGAGAAAATGCTCAGCATCACTAACCATTACAGAAATGCAAATCAAAAGTACCAGGAGATATCATCTTGCCTGTTAAAATGTCTTTTATCAAGAAGGCATAACATGGCAGTGAGGATGTGCAGAAAGGGTAACCATCATGCACTGTAGGTGGGAATGTCAAGTGCAGCCACTATGGAGAACAATATGGAGGTTTCTCAAAACACTAAAAATAGTGCTACCATATAACCCAGCAAGCCCACTGCTAGGTATGCATCCAAAAGAAAGGAAGTCAATAAATCAAAGCGATATCTGCACTTGCATGTTTCTTGCAGCACTATTCACAATAGCCAAGATATGGAATCAACCTAAGTGTCAATCAACAGATGAAAGGATAAAGAAAATGTGGTACATATACACACTGGAATATTATTCAGCCATAAAAAAAGAATGAAGTCCTGTCTTTTGCAACAACATAGATGGAATGGAAGTCATTGTGTTAAGTGAAGTAAGCCAGGTACAGAAAGACCAATATCACATGTTCTCACTCAAATGTGGGAGCCAAAAAAGAGGATCTCACAGAGGTAGAGAGTAGAATGGTGGTTACCAGAGGATGGGAAGGGTAATGGGATGGGAGGAATGAAGGGAAGTTGGTTAATGAGTACAAAAATATAGTTAGATAGAAAGAATAAGTTCTAGTATTTGATAGTATACTAGGAAAATTACAGTTAACAATCATTTATTATATATTTGAAAATAGTGAGAAGAGAAGAATTGTAATGTTCCCAACACAAAGAAGAGTTACATGTTTGAGGTGATGGATATCCCAATTGCCTAATTGCCCTGACACTGTATATATGTATCAAAATATCACATGTACCCCAAAATGTACACAACTATGATATATCAATTTTAAATATGTAAAACTCCTTCTCTGGGAAGGACAATGTCAAGAGAATAAAAAGACAAGCCATACACTGGGTGAAAATATTTGCAAAAGACAAATCTTTTTTTTTTTGAGACAGAGTCTCGCTGTGTCAACCAGGCTGGAGTGCAGTGGTGCAATCTCATCTCACTGCAACCTCTGCCTCCCAGGTTCAAGCAATCCTCATGCCTCAGTCTCCCAAGTAGCTGGGACTACAGGCACATGCCACCACGCCCAGCTAATTTTTTGTATTTTGGCAGAAACAGGGTTTCACCATGTTGCCCAGGCTGGTCTTCAACTTTTGAACTCAGGCAATCTGCCCACCTTGGCCTCCCGAAGTGCTAGGGTTACAGGTGTGAGCCACCACACCTGGCCTGCAAAAGACACATCTGATGAAGGACTGTTATTCAAAATACACAAAGAACTTTTAAAATTAAACAATAAAAAAGAACCTGATTAAAAAATGGGTGAAAAGCCTGAACAGATAACTCACCAGAGAAGATATACAGATGACAAATAAGCATATGAAAATATGTTCAACATCACGTCATTAGGGTATTGCAAGTTAAAATAAAAATGAGATACCACTATATACCTATTAAAATGGCCAAATTCCGGATATGGGGGCTCACCGTAATCCCAGCACTCTGGGAGGCCGAGGCAGGCGGATCACGAGGTCAGGAGATCGAGACCATCCTGGCTAATAGAGTGAAATCCTGTCTCTACTAAAAAATACAAAAAATTAGCTAGGCGTGGTGGCGGGCACCTATAGTCCCAGCTACTCGGGAGACTGAGGCAGGAGAATGGCATGAATGTGGGAGGCAGAGCTTGCAGTGAGCCGAGATCACGCCACTGCACTCCAGCCTGGGTGACAAAATGAGACTCCATCTCAAAAAAAAAAAAAAAAGGCCAAAATCCAAAACATTGACAACACCAAATGCTGGTGACGATGTGGAGCAAGGGGAACTCTCCTTCCTGGCTCGTGGAAATGCAAAACAGCCACTTTGGAAGACAGTTTGGCAGTTTCACACAAAACTAAATATACTCTTATCATATGATCTAGCAATCTTTAGTATTTACTCGAATTAAGTGAAAACTTATGCCCTCACAAAAACCTGCACATGAATGTTTATAGCAGCTTTATTCATAATTGCCAAAACTTGGAAGAAACCAAGATGTCCTTCAGTAGATAAATAAATAAACAAACTGTGGTGCATTCAGACAATGGAATATTATTTAGCAACAACAACAACAACAACAAAGAGCTATCAAGCCAAGCAAATATATGGAGGAAGCCTGAATGCTTTTTCTTTTTTTGAGACGGGGTCTCGCTGTGTCCCCAGGCTGGAGTGCAGTGGCATGATCTCAGCTCACTGCTATCTCTGCCTCCCAGGTTCAAGCAATTCCCCTGCCTCAGCCTCCCGAGTAGCTGGGACTACAGGCGCTCACCACCATGCCTGGCTAATTTTTTGTATTTTAGTAGAGATGGGGTCTCACCAGGTTGGCCAGGAGGGTCTCAATCTCTTAACCTCGTGATCTGCCCGCCTCGGCCACCCAAAGTGCTGGGATTACAGGTGTGAGCCACCACGCCCAGCCTTGAATGCATTTTACAAGTGAAAGAAGTCAATCTGAAAGGCCACAAGTTGTGTGATTCCAACTACATAATATTCTGGAAAGGAAAAACAATAGAGTAAAAAGACAAATGGTTTCCAGGTATTAGGAAGAAGGGAGAGATGAATAAGGAGAACATACAGGAATTCTAGAGCAGTGAAACTCTTCTGTATAACACTACAATGGTGGATGCATGTCATTATACACACATCAAAACCCGCAGGATGTACAACACCAAGAGTGAAGCCTAATGTAAAATATGGACTTTGGGTGATATTAACACATCAGTGTAGGTTCACAAAGTGTGACAAATGTACCGCTGTGTTGGGAGATGTCAATAGTGGGGAAGGTATGTGTGTATGGGGACGGGGTATATGGAAACTCTGTATTTTAAGCTCAATTTTTCTGTGAACCTAAAACTGCCCTAAAATATAAAATTTACCAATTTGTTAAAAAAGTTAATAAGTACCAGAGCTAGGATTTTATCTCAGATGGAGTCAACTCTAAAATTGTTGCTTAATTTGGCAATGACAGCAGGTCTCCGAAATTACAGTCACAGCCCCCCAGCAACTGAATTTGGACCCTGTAACACTTTACGTTTCCTCGACCCTTTCTTCTTAGGTTTTCCAGCTTTAACTTAACTTTCAGCAGCCAAGGACATCACACTATCAACCAAGCCACACATAAAGGAGCTATATTACTACAAGCAGGCAAAAATAATTAAGGAGGCCAGGCACGGTGGCTCACGCCTATAATCCCAGCACTTTGGGAGGCCGAGGCAGGCGATTGCCTGAGCTCAGGAGTTCGAGACCAGCCTGGCCAACATGGTGAAACCCTGTCTCTACTAAAAATACAAAACTTACCTGGGCATGGTGGTGGGCACCTGTGATCCCAGCTACTCAGGAGGCTGAAACACAATAATTGCTTGAACCCAGGAGGCTGAGGTTGCAGTGAGCCGAGATCACGCCACTGCACTCCAGCCTGGTCAACAGAGCAAGATCCCATCTCAAAAAAATTAAATTAAATTAAAAGTTAACAAATAAAATAATTAAGGAAATCTTTATTCACAATAACCAGTTCAAATTGTAATTCGTACCAAGTATCCACTGCTGTATAACAAGTCACACCCAAAATCTAGCAGCTTAAAATAACAACAGATTATTATTACTTGTGATTCTGGGGGTTGGCCAGGAAGTTCCATTGCTCCCACTGGGCTGACTTATCCAACCATATTCTGCTGGTGGACCAGCTGGGTTCTGTGCTCTGCTAAGTCGGCTGAAATAGCCACGCCTCTCTCTCCACACAGTCTTTCATGTTGAGGTTTTTCACAGCATGGTGACCTCCAAAGTCCAAGCCAGAAAAGCAGAGGCTCCAAGCCTTTTAGGCTCTAGCCTCAGAAGCTGGACAGTGTGCTACTATTACGTTCCACTGGTCAGAGCCAGTCCATTCGCCCAGCCCATATTGAAGGAGTGAGGAACTAGATGCCACCTCTTGATGAGAGGAGCAGCAAAGTCACATTGCCAAAAGGCATGAACACAAAAAGAACATGGGGGCCATTATTTTAAATATGATTGTGCCACAGCTTCCCTTCAGCCCCATTGATTCACGTCTCCTTCACATGCAAATTCCCAAAGTCTCATCCAATCCCAGCATCAGGCTCAGAGCCCATGACCTCATGCAGATCATCAAGTAACAATACAGATGAGGCTACTAAAGAATGACTCTTTGGTGTAGCAACTCTTAATCTAGAGCTCTGTGAACTAAAAACAATTATCCACCCCACAGACACCCAATATACAATGGAAAGACGGGGATAAGATAACTGCAATTGATACTTCCACTCAAAAACAAGGGGATGGGGCCGGGCGCAGTGGCTCAAGCCTGTAATCCCAGCACTTTGAGAGGCCGAGACGGGTGGATCACGAGGTCAGGAGATCGAGACCATCCTGGCTAACACGGTGAAACCCCGTCTCTACTAAAAATACAAAAAACTAGCCGGGCGAGGTGGCGGGCGCCTGTAGTCCCAGCTACTCCGGAGGCTGAGGCAGGAGAATGGCGTGAACCCGGGAGGCGGAGCTTGCAATGAGCTGAGATTCGGCCACTGCACTCCAGCCTGGGCGACAGAGCGAGACTCCGTCTCAAAAAAAAAAAAGGGGGGGGGGGACGGGAGGCATGGAACTGTCACTGGCCCATAACAACTCTTGAAACCCAGCTGGGCACATGTTTCAGGCCTTCTTTTCTGGGAATAAAGAATGTTCCTAGGCTGGGCACGGTGGCTCACACCTGTAATCCCGGCACTTTGGGAGACCGAGGTGGGCAGATCACGAGGTCAGGAGTTTGAGACCAGCCTGACCAACATGGTGAAACCCCGTTTCTACTAAAAATACAAAATTTAGCTGGGCTTGCTGGCAGGACCCTGTAATCCCAGCTACTCAGGAGGCTGAGGCAGGAGAATCACTTGAACCCAGGAGGCAGAGGTTGTAGTGAGCTGATATCATGCACTACACTCTAGCCTGGGTGACAGAGTGAGACTCCATCTCAAAAAAAAAAGATGGAGTTTACTGGGGGCCAGATGTTCCTTTACTGGGGGCCAATTCTGGTCCCTAAGATTGTTTCTCTCCATTCTTATTCTTCCCAGCTCTTGGTTCTGCCCTAGCCTTGTGGCTTTACCTTCTGAGACACCTTTCATGTATCTCCAACAATGGCCCACGTTTGCAGCTAAGAAGCTTTCTTCGTCTTCTTTCTGCCCGTGGAAAGTTGGGAGTCCAGAAGCCTCTTTTTAATTTTGAATTCCCTCTTTCCCTTTCAGTCCAAGCTGACGGTGCTCTCATAAATATGATACTCTCAAAAAACTTTGTGGGTTTCCTATTAATTTTATAGAGTTTCTCTCCAAGCCCAAAAGGTATGTCTATAATTATTTTCAAGACATACCTCTACTTTGAACATGTCAAGTTGCTATGAAACAATGCCCTTAAGATTCTTTGTCTGGTGAGAGAGTCCGTTAGGCACCTCCTTAAATTTTTCTGAAGTCTTAACAATAGCCATTTCCTCATTGTTCTTCCAGCATCTGCTAACAAACTTTTTGCTTCTATTACAACCTCTACCTGCCATCCAGTCACCAAACCATTGTCACAGGTTTTAGGATTTTGCTACACTTGCATCTAGTGTCAGATAACAATTTCTATTATCAGTTTCTCTGATAATCAAAAAGCAAAGGCAACACAATGGAGGAAAAATAGCCTTTTCCAAAAATGGTGCTGGAACAATCGGACATCCTCATACAAAACACTCTAAAACTTCATGGTTTTAAATAACCACAATTTATTATTTGTCATGATTCTATAGGTTGGCTGAGGAATTCTTTTCTGGTCTTGCCTGGGTATAGTCAGCTGGTAGTTGACTAGGACTGAGCTCACCTGGGCCTTTCTCTGCAGAAGGTCTTTCTTCGTGAGCATAATTGTTCACAGCATGGGAATCTTAGGGTAACAAGAGACCAAAAGCAGAAGCTCCCTAGTCTCTATAAGCCTGGCCTCAGAAGACATCCAGTGTCACTTCTGGTAGATTCCATCGGTCAGATCAAGTCACAAGAGTAGCCTGCAGTCAAAGAATAGAAAAAACGTAATTCTCCTTTTGTTCGAAGGAGTAACAAAGAGACATGAATACAGGGAAGTGTAATTCACAAATTATTAGGGGCTATCATTATAACAATCACACACACACATACACGCACATAATGTAAGGAAATATGTGAATATGTGCACATGATTTTTTCACATCTGAATTTGGAATTGTGATATTTGCTTTACTAGTTTACTTAGATAAATGTAGTTGAGTCATACATAATATTTTATGATAGCTAGTGAATGGCCTGTAGTATATTTGGCAAAAGTAATGTATTCTTAGTGATTTGAGATTTGTCTAGAGCTCCTGGCTATAAAATGTTTCCTGTAAAGTAAATGATATTGCTGAGGAATTTTTGTGGAAATTACAGAGTTTATGGATTAGCAAAGTGAGAATTAATGAGGTTCCTCTATCTTTACTACAATCTGAGAACTAGAACTCCTATAAAGAAATTAGTTCTAAGAGTGAAGGCCTTTTTCAGATCATTCTGGCAAAGATGACATCATATTGAAAGCAAAAGACTGTAAAAGCCAAAATTTGGCCATTATAGAGATCATTTTTACTGCAACGTATAATTTATATTAATTAAATTTTCACATGGATAACTCGGCAATAAAATTATTTATAATCTGAGTATGGCTGTAATCTTACTATGAAATATTTTTTACAAAGGTTTGAGACAATGTGAGCTATAGTTTTCTGTCTTTATTTCTCAGTCACTTTTACTGTTAAGAAATTTTTATACATTAGAGTATAAAGTGTTGTTTCTCAGATATCTGTAACTGAAACAAAATATTATTTTTACTATCTTCAGAAATGTGTAAAATGAATGATTATAAAAATACATGACAATGTTTACCATCTTCTTTCATGCATTAAGGGAGCTACTAACAAAGTTGTACTGAGGAATGTTGAATAAGACTGTTTCAGTTGGAGGACGTTTAATTTTACATATGGGAGAAAGATCCAATCAAATCAGATAGAATCTCATGACATAATTTATACCTGTAGTGCTATTATGTCATCTTAATTGTTTAATAGTCTTTATCAGGCAAAAAGTTTTGACCTTTCCCATCAACGTTGACTTAAGGCACGCTGCTATAGCCAGCTTCAGAATAAATTACACAGTCACAGAAAATTTTAAAACTTTGTGGAGAACACTTAAATCCATTAAAATTTTCAGTAATTCATCCTGTACAATCTTTCTCCAATAACATTTCAAGTCTGACAGCCATTCTGCCAAAAAGTTTAAAATGTAAAATGATTATATGAGGTACCCAGAGTAGTCAAATTAATAGAGACAAAACGTAGAATTCTGGTTGCCAAGTGATGGGGGAAGGGGAAATGGGGAATTACTGGAGATGGATGGTGACTATTGCTTGCATAACAATGCAAATGTACTTAATGTCCCGGAACTATACTCTTTAAAATGATTAAAATGGTAAATTTTATGTTGTGTATATTTCACCACAATAAAAATAAAATAAAATTAAATTAAAATATTGCAACTAGAAATAAATACTAACATCTTGGAATGTTTGTAGGTACAAAAGGAAGCAACTAAGATTATAGAACAAAATCAACATCAAGGCCAGGCGCGGTGGCTCAAGCCTGTAATCTCAGCACTTTGGGAGGCCGAGACGGGCGGATCACAAGGTCAGGAGATCGAGACCATCCTGCCTAACCCGGTGAAACTCCATCTCTACTGAAAAATACAAAAAGCTAGCTGGGCGAGGTGACGGGTGCCTGTAGTCCCAGCTACTTGGGAGGCTGAGGCAGGAGAATGGCGTAAACCTGGGAGGCGGAGCTTGCAGTGAGCTGAGATCCGGCCACTGCACTCCAGCCTGGGGGACAGAGCGAGACTCCATCTCAAAAAAAAAAAAAAAAAAAAAAGTCAACATCAACAATGGCACTGAGATGCAACCATAAAAGTAGAAGAAAAAAATCCCTTTTCCAAAATGGCAGTTACTACCACCGCTAATACAGATGAAACTTGGCTTCAGAGGGTCAATCAGATTCAGGAGAAGCATTGCTGACAGACATAAGTGCAAGCAAAGCACATTTAGTCTGCAAAAAAGCTCATAGCTTAAAACGTGACTAAGTCTTGAATTAATCACTCTGCTTACATTATTATTTTTTTTAAATCAGGACTAGCTTAAGCATCACTACACCTAGTTGTCTTTACAGATCCCAGGGCAAAATCAGGAACCTCCATACAACATCTCAAATACTTGCAATTCCAATATCTCTTCTTACTATGTTTCCCCATGCCCTGGCCTTCACCTGGATGATTCATTTATCTAGGTCTCAACGCGGACTCTCTGAGAATGCTTCCCACTTTTCCCTTCTCTGATGGCTTCCTTAGTGTTCAAAATCACTCCAGTTTCCCTACCAGTGTTCCCCTGACTACCTGTGGGTCTTTCCCACAAGCCTGGAAGCTGTTGGAAGGCTACAATGGTGACTTGTTCCTCAATGTATCCATGGCCCCTAGTACAGTGTTTGGCCCATAGTAGACAGATAATCCATGTTTGTTGAAGGAATGAATGAAAAATTACATGAATGGAACACATGGATCAAGCTTCTTGAAGACGGGTCAATTGCAGGAGATAGGCTCAAAGCCAAAGATGGATCTGGGGACCCAATCAATCCAATTGGAATGAAGTATTAAAAGCCACCATGGAGATGATACAAACTAAGACATAGCAGCAAGAGGCTGGAATGCAACTTTAGCCAGTAGCTCATCAGAAGATATTAGACTTCTCAACTGGTGCATTCCGGAATGCAATTTCTGTTCTGGAAGGTTGTTGTAAATATTGCATTCAGAATGTAATCTTTGAAAGTCCTATGAAGAGTTATGTAGAGTAGCTGACCCATTTGCTCATGAAAAATATTTTTTACTGGGCTTATTACGTGTATGTATAGCCATATTGACAAAATCAAAAAAGGCTTTGTGTTTTACCTATGTAAACATTTTACTGTAAAAGTAAGAAAAAACACAAAAACATGCAACTCAAGATATTCCCAGAATCTCTACACCCCTAATTCAAGTAAATACCCAAGTGACACAGACTCATTCTGGGATCCACCAAGCCACTTATCCCTCTTCTCTCCACACTCACAGCACCCACCTTTCTCTTCTCCATGTCCATCTCTGCCTTTAAATTCTTATTGTTGAGATTTGAGGTTTTTTTCTTTACATGTATAATTTTTTTTTTTTTTTAGATGAAGTTTCACTCTGTTGCCTAGGCCGGAGTGCAATGGCACTATCTCGGCTCACTGCAACCTCTGCCTCCTGGGTTCAAGCAATTCTTGTGCCTCAGCCACCAAAGTAGCTGGGATTATAGGCATGTGCCACCATGCCCAGCTAATTTTTTTGTATTTTTATTAAAGACAGGGTTTCACCATGTTGGCCAGGCTGGTCTCAAACTCCTGGACTCAAGCAAACCACCCACCTTGGCCTCCCAAAGTGTTGGGATTACAGGCATGAGCCACCGTGCCCAGCTTATTTATTCAATTTTTAAAACAAGTCAGCAATTTTTAGAACTTCTTTCAAAAATTAAAAAAAAATGAGTTGCACTTTGTTTATTTGTGAACCCCAATTGGTTTCCTGCCCATACCTCCCTTTTCCTCGAATCATTCTTGTGTAGAATCACCTGTGATGAAAGAAAAATCTCTGGTGACCACCGTAGCCCTAGCAAATGAAGTGCACGGCAGATGCAGCCCAAGCTCGAGCCCTTCCACATGAAAATCAGTGTTTACACTTGATCAAGGGCCAAATGGCACTGACTGTATTACGAACAAGAAGATGGATCTTCCAAGTAATTAGCTAGTGCATAAATATCAAAATTAATAAAGTAAGATACTATATCTTCTCATTTTGGTGGCTTCTAAACCAGTAGAAATTTGTTCTTCTGAATTCTAAGATTTTGAAAATCCCAGGAAAGGTAGAACTACATCAGAAAGAAACTGAAAAAAAAAAAAAAAAAAAAAAAAAAACCCTATAAGCAAAGGCCAGCTCAAACCCTAGATAACTTTTCCTCCCTCCAATCGGCATGTTACAGAAGATAAATAATGTTTTCATTTAACAATAGATAGTTTAACAATCATTATCCTATGCCAGGACCTAGCAGTGCAAGAATGGCTTCCCCTTTTGAGAAAAGTTTCTTCTTGCCCAGTTGGACTCCAAGCCTCCTGAGGAAAAGGCTTACCAAATTCCATTTTAATGTAGTCACAGCTAGTTTAACAGCCTCAGGAATAAGGTCTGGCATGCCACTGGGGATGACAAAGAATAACAGGGGCAGGAGGGAAGGGGTAAGGATGAGATTGCCCAGCAGCTAGTTTATTTCATTTCTGTTTATTCAACATGCAGATTTAGTACCTACTGTAAAATTGTTTTTTTATTTGCACGCTTTATATATTATCTCTTATGGTTCTACGGGCTGACTAAGCACAGCTGGGCAGTTCTTGCTTGGAGTCTTTCACACAATTGCAGTCAGACAACAGCTGGGGCTGGAGTCACCAGAAGTTTCCACAGGCCTGGCCATCCAAAATGGCCTATTCACTTGGCTGGCAGTTGATGTTATCTGTTGGCTGGGAGTTCATTGCACACTATCAACCTGCCCACTTGATCTCACCTACACGAGATCCCTGATTCCTGAAGATTGCAGCTGGGTCCTGGTAGGGAATGTCCCAAGAGTGAGCATTCCAAGAGTCCCAAGTAGAAGCAGCAAGATTCTTACAATCTAGCCTTGAACGTCATAAAGCATCAATCCAGCTACCGTCCTGATTCAAGGAGAGGACTACACAAGAGTGTGAATAAAGGAGTCAGGGCTTCTGGGTGGGAGAAATCTTAGAAGAAGGAACAAGATAGGTAGGTAGGTAGGTAGGTAGGTAGGTAGATAGATAGATAGATAGATAGATAGATAGATAGATAGATAGATAGATAATGGCTGGGCACGGTGGCTCACACCTGTAATCCCAGCACTTTGGGAGGCCAAGGCGGGTGGATCACGTGAGGTCAGGAGTTTCAGACAAGCCTGGCTAACACGGTGAAACCCCGTCTCTACTGAAAACACAAAAAATTAGCCGGGCGTGGTGGTGGTCGCCTGTAATCCCAGCTACTCAGGAGGCTGAGGCAGGAGAATGGTGTGAGGGGGAGGCGGATCTTGCAGTGAGCCGAGATCACACCTCTGCACTCCAGCCTGGGCGACAGAATGAGACTCCATCTCAAAAAATAAATAAATAAAATAAATAAATAGATAGATGATAAATAGAACATAAAATTTATATATATATTTAGATACGTTATATATGTATATATATTTAGATATATATGTGTATATATGTGCAGATATTACACACTACACAGTGTGCTTTACAAACATTTCATTCACAAAAGTGAGTCCTGTTAGGTAGATATAAGCATTCAAACGTTACAGAAGAGGAACCTGAAGCTCAGAGAAGCTGAGTCACTTCTCTGAGGTTACCCAGCAATGACTTTTCCTCTCTGAAATCCAATGGGCCATCTGCCGCTATTAACCCAAAGTGTTCAATGAGCTCTCTCTACTATTTCCCAGGTGCAAGGTTTTGTTCTAAGGGGCATTGTTGGAAATATAAATGATAGAGGAGACATGTCCTCTGCCTTCAAGGATTTTATAATCTAGTAGAGACCAAAAACATTGAGGTAAGATAATTCGTGGCTCAACAAGGAAACCTCTATTATAACAGATCCTCCTTTATCCGAACTACTGAAATTAAATATTAGGAACACCCAATGGAAATTGCCCTGAGAAACCTCTTTGACACTTTTTATGTCCTTCAAAGAGATTGAAAGAAAAGGTAAAAATAAGGAAGATGAGTAAAGGATAGGACTAGAATGCAGGAGCTCTGGAGGAGCCCCTAAAAGGCTATTGAAAGGAAGGCTCCACCGCCACAATAATGTAGAAACTTTCTTTAACATGCAAAAATGTAAAAATGTAAATTGATTTCTTTCTAAAAGGCTATGCAACAGGGTGTATATTTGTGTTTTTCTGTCAAAGAATGGGTTTAAAAACCTTTTTCCCTTTCCCACTGTAGTAGATGGATAGTCATAAAACCCTCCACCGTTTTTATCACACTGTTGATCACTTTCTCTACCTACAGGGCAATAATTTTCCACTCTGTAACCCAATCAATATGCTATCTACCACTAACTCCCCTTGCTACCCTTCTCCTCAACCTCAGTTATCAAATTTTTTTAAAATTACAACTTTAGGTTTCAGACAATTTAAGTCCGTGGTATCTTTCAAGCTATTAGTTTAGTTTTTTACACATTTTTTAAGTGTCTATGTTCTTGCTGTCAACTTAAAAGCTGGAGAGTTTAAAGAACTTGAACCACAGTACACCTTATTTGTCCCCTTGCGTCTCGCTACTGCAGCCCTAGGTGCTTTGTATAATGCATGAGTGAACCCCGCTTAGAAATAGAAATGCATTTTCAATAAGTATTTATTATGTTGTTCTGAGCATACAGCTTTAAATTTGCCCGCTGTAGCTTGAAGCATTACACAAACTGTTGGTCTGCTGACTGCCTCTCTGGCAGCAACACACAGAGAAAATAGATTGCTAAGGGTTTTTTTCCCCTCCTCCTCCCCCTCTCCTCTCTCCTCTCTCTCTCTCTCCTTTCTCTCCTGTTTTTTCCTTTTTCTCTTTTTAAACAAGTCGTGGACATTTTTTAATCTTGTGGCATTTTTAATCAACACGTATTTCCTTCCAAGACCTATGATCCTCTATTGATTCCCATTAAAATGCCTTTCTTTTCTTTGCCCCCTCTGCTGATCGAATTTCAGATCAGCCACAGGAGATGCAACTAACCTTCCGGCACTACTGAACCCAACCGAGCGAGGGTGATCAAAAGGCTTGATGCATTCATTAAACATTCCCATCGCCCGGGCAGGCGCTCTAATGGAAGCTATCTCTCTGCATTGCAATTTTTTCCCCCTTTTTGTCTTCCCCCCACCTCCAAAAAAATGTTTTTTGCCTTTGATCACAAGGGGCGGGGGGAGAACATGAGAACAAAAGAGACCTATCTTTTTCCCCGGGGCTGACGTCAGTTTGATTTTACTGACAACTATTCGAGCGTGTGTAGCAGTTGGAACCGGCCCCACGCCCGCTCCCCCTCCCACCTTCCACTTTTGGGAGAAAACAAGACTTTTAGCGGCTCCGGAGACGCGCCCTGAAAATGGCCCGCTCGGGCTCTGCGCTCGCTGCCCTCCCGCCCGCTCGGCAAAGGGCATTCGAGGCTTATTTGTGTGGCACGATCTTTACTGGGGCGGAAAACACGCGGCGGGGGAGGAGCGGGAACAGACGCAGCCGGGCGGGGAGAGCCAGGAATGTTCCTCCCTGGCGTGGGGAGAGGAGAGGACACGGGCAGAGAAAATAGTCCCCGCCCGGCGCGGGGCGCGCGGGGTCCGGGTCCCGGGCGGCTCCGGGCGGGGCGGCGGCAAGAGGATTCCGGCCGCGCGGAGTCGGGGCGCAGGGAGCTTCAGACGCCGCGGGCGCGCGTGCGCGGTGCGGCCCCCACGCCCCGGCTGCGGCGGCCTCCGCGGCGCCAGCCTCCGGCTCTGCGAGCGCGGCGGCGGGCGGGCAGCAAAACCTGGGCCGGAGCCGGGCGCGGAGCGGGCGGCGTCGCGGAGTTTGGGCGGCAGCGCGGCCCGGCGAGGAGCTGTAGAAGCCGGCGGCTGGGGGACGCGCGCCCCGAAGAAAAGCCCCTCTCCCGCGTCCCTCAGTCGCTCCTGGAGGCCGCAGAGCTGGGCTTGCGATGCCGGTGCAAGTTTCCCAATCAGGCCTAGGAGGAAATGGATGCAATTAGGGCACACACCCGTCCCGCAGTTGCCAGGAGCCTGAAGATCTATGACCGACTTAAGCCATTTCTGGAAAAGTCATATTTTCCAGGCTTTCGTGAAATAGTCATTGCGCCTATTCTAAATCTGGAGGCTAATGAGCATCTATTTCAGGGGGAATGAAAGATGTGAAAAGTAGACTGGGCTCCGGGAAATGTGGGTAATGGGACTGGACCTGCGCCTGGGATCCGCCCACCCGTCCTCTCCCGGGAGCCCCCCGACGTGTGCCATTAGCATAAGGCGCGTTAAGCGCTGCCTCAAAGTCCCGAAAAGGTGAATTAAAAAGGATCACTTCTCCCTCAGGATCTTGACTTTTACTAAGGGAAAAGATGCCTTAAAGAAAAGCCGGCGAGAGCTGGAGTGGCCGTGTCATTCCCTTGGCGTCTCTGCTGACCTCCATTTCAGCCCGAACTACACTGGGTTCCAGTTCTGTCTTCCTATTTCACTGGGCTCCTAGAGGGTGGATACCAAGGCTAATCGGTGTTTGTATCTGCCCCAGCCCTCCAGGGCACACCATAGGTGCCCAATAGATGCCTCCTAAATGAGCATATATTGGAGGTGATAGTAAAATACTACCAAGCATAGAGGAAAGAACAGTTAAAGGGTCAGACGGTGCTTTGTGAAAGGCCAGGCATTTGAGCTGGATTCTGAACACCAACTCTAGTTGGTCTGCAGATGACAATAAAGGCCACTCCAGGTTGAGGGAACAGCATGAGCAAAGCAGGGAACATACAATGAGTAGGCAAGTGGTAAATCTGCATAGGAGGTTACTCAGGGGGCATAGCAAAGGAAGTCAGGAAGCCACTGAATACCTTGCAACACAGGTAACAGCCAGGAAAAGCACAAAACATGCTGTTCAGTGGTTCCGGAATATGGGCGTGCAAATATATAATAAAATAAGGAATGTGGATATACAAAAACAAAAGTAAAAAGAAAAACAGGACAGTTTATAGGGGAATTTCAGAAAAATTACATGAAACAAAAAAGAAATGTCAAGGAAAATCCCTGGCCTGAAACTCCCAGAACAAAACATTTAGTACCATTTGTGGGGGGTCTTTATGTAAGAGGGAGAAAGAAAAGAGGTAACAAAGAGGAACTAGTGTTTTCATTAAAGATCTTTGACCATAATAATGTTTCTCATCAGTGAAAGCATAAGAGACACAGGAGATTTTAGACATCACTGTTAAGAAAGAGCTGGAATTCAGAATTAACAAGACAATAGGGAGAGATTGAAAACAAGATAAATGTGGATCATCAAGGAATTTTAAATAAACTGTAGCACAGTCACTCAACAGAATATTATGCAGTCATTAAAACTGCAGTGTATTTCTTGGAAGGATGTTCACAATCGATTGTTTTGTGAAGAAACAAGTTACAGATGATCAGATCTGGAGGGGCATACTTAAATGTTAGCAGCGGCTCTCTCTTGATGTTTTGATTGTTAGTGATTTTTCACTTTCTCCTTCATGCCTGTAAGTATTACCTGAATTTTTACAATGAGCAATTAATAAAACAATAAATAAATGAACACAAGATTAAGCAAAGTTTTAATCTTGTGAAAATGTTTGTAAGTTTTCTGTTGTGAAACTGAAATGATGTCTGTGGCACTGGAAATCCTCAAGGCAAAGAAAAGAAGAGAGCCTCCCGAGTCACACTAATCAGAGGCCTGCACACGTGCTATTTGTTACTCCCTGTACCATCTCGGTCAAGCTACTTCAAGACCTGTCTGGGCCTCAGTAACCTGATCTCGAAATGAAGGGAATATTAGCATCTACCTAACAAGTGGTTGTGAAGACCAGAAACGATATCTGTAAAACACTTAGTGCTTGGACCCCACGAGGTGCTCAGGGCTCCATGGGTGGAAGCTCTCATAGGAGTGAAGAGCATAGACTTCAGAAAATGCCTTTCCTCTCGGATCCTTCCTCTACCACTGTGGTGGTCATTAGAGCTGTCTGCAAAAATTCCTCCTCTCCCTTTCAGATAATAAAAGTGTACTTCCTCGGCCCTCTGAAGTTATAGGTACCATGTGACAGCCTCTGGCCAATAAAATAAACAGAAGTAGTGTGGGCATTGAGCACTTTGCCGTCTTCTCCTTTTCCACTTGCATGACAACCAGCAGTGTCCCAGTAGTGTCTGCCGAGGTCCCAGATTGAGAAAGAAGCCTCCAGAGACCTTGGTAGACATTTAGCAGGAGGGAGAAATAAATCTTTGATATTGTAAGCCACTAATATTTGGGAGCTCTTTGTTATCAAAGCCCGGTTTAAGTCATCCTGACTGACACAGCTACTTACTAGTTCCATGACCTTGAAAAAGTGACTTACCTGCTCCAGTTTGCCATCTCTTCCCCTATAAAATCTAGGTGTTAGCATTCCTACTCCATAGGGTTGGAGGGAAAAATGAGTTCCATGTCCAAAGTGCTTGGCACATCCTGGCACCTGCTAAGCATACGTGGAATGACAGAAACTGTTATCATTTCACACACTGGCTTCTCTCCCCATCTCTTAAATGGGAGCAGGTGTCAATGCCGAGAGGATCATCTGATGCTTCTACCTTGTCTTCCTACCATTGGATTTGCCTTATGGCAGTCATATGAATGGAGATATTACCTCTGAATAAGAGATGGCAGAGGCAATGTAGGTAAGAAAACTCATTGAGACATTATTTACCATGTCCTTTTCATCCTTGGAAGAAATTCCAAATGTTCATGTCCTAGCAGCGTCAGCAGCCACACGGCCAGTAGGAAAGCTCTCTACCACGATGGCCGAGGGAGTCCTCTGGAGAACTAAGAGCACCAGAAGGTTCCAGTGACCCTCAGGGTCACACAGAGAGCATGAATGAGATTTAGAGAGATGGCTATAAGGATGGTGATCATCAGTTTCTTCTAGAATAAACCAGTTTTCTTATCCTCTCTGGATCATAAAAATGCAAGTGGTATTGAATGTGTGTGTGTGTGTGTGTGTGTGTGTGTGTGAATGAGACTTGTGTGTCAGGTTGTTCTAATGCTCTGTGGACTCCCCTGCTTGTGGAGTGGAGAGCATGTGGCCATTTAAAAAAAAAAAAATCTGGTTTTCAGGGCATAGGAAAGCTTTGTATCCATTACTACCTAATCAGGAAGGGTTGCGATTCTGACAGCAAATGAACAGTCCTCTGAGGGTGTTTGGGCATGAGGCCAAACACCTCAGAGAATCCAGGAGTGCAATGCATGGCTCTTCTCCCCAGCGGGGCTCAGCAGGGGTATGGTCACACCTTCCCAATTTGGAGAGGGATATAAGCCCAAGAAAATTCTCAGGCAATGCACAACGAAGTCTCTATTACCTGGATTTCAGTTACTCAAGGCTCATGTGAAGTGAGGCACTCAGAAAACCTCTTCACTACCTCTGAGAAAGAGTAGCATGCAACAGTGAGTAATGAGGAGCCATAGCTGTACATTTCAGGGCACTTTCTAGTTAACTAAGTGTCTTCACACGCATTGACTCATTTCATCCTGACAATGAAAGGATCAGTCACATAACAGAGAAGTTTTGCCCCACTGTGCCTCTACTTGACTCGCTGGAAATCGTCAGTCTTTCTAGACTTTCAAGCCCTCCACCACCACAGAAGGCAGCAGAAAAGCAGAGGAAAGACAGGGAGTTAGTTCAGGGACTTGGCAGCCCCTCTCAAATGAAGATCATTAAGCAGTGGGCACATAATTTGACTGTGACCTGGGCATTCGACTTCCGTTTCTGTCACAACCAACACACAGCTACCTCCCCTGTTCTAGCTCCGTTCCACCGATCCACGCGTGAGAGCCACACCCCTGGATTGCTCCTGCCCCAGCTCTGCACACACCCATCCATCCTCCACATTGCAGCCCGACTCATCTTCTTAAGCACCACTCTCATCGTGCCAGTGCTCATGAAATGCTTTCTAGTGCCTAAGTACAAGCTCCTAGGCCCATCGTTGATGGACCCCTGAAGACTGGTCCCACCCTACCAACTCCTACTTTAGTCAAAAGTCCATTTCCAAGTTGCTTCCACCCTGGCTGGAATGTCCTTCCTTCTCTCTGCCACAAATCAAAATTCTACACACAAGGCCAGTTAGATGTTATAGCCTCCACGAAAATGTCATTGACACCTCCACAGACAAAGGCTTTTCCATGCCCCTGAATTTCAGTGGGTATTTTACGGCTCAGCACAGCCGTCTTCAAACAAGGCACACCTAGTCCTCTGGGCCTGAGACTTTCCAAAGGGGCCCACAGACGAGGATATTTTGAAAGAAGGCAACATGCAGACCTTCAAATTCAGTATCTGCTTTTTATTACACACCCATGCCCCTTTCACAATGGCTCCTATTCCACTTTTTTATAAAAGAGAAGCGTCCCTCTCCCACTTTTCCAATCTTCCTGGCATGCCTTGCTCTGGGCTTTAAAAACCCTCCTGGACACCAAATAAAAGAAAAATGGAAAATATTGGTGTAGGTGTAAGGGAGTGAGTGGCTCTAAGTTTGCCTTAACAAAGGACCATATGTGGCAGCGCTTAAACCACAGAAACTTATGGTCTCGCAGTTCTGAGGCCAGAAGTCCAAAATCAAGGTGTTGGCAGAGTTGGTTCCCTCTGAGGGCCCTGAGGAAGGAGCTGTGCCAGGCCTGTCTCCTTGGCTTGGAGATGGTCGTCTTCCTCCTGTGTCTCTGCACATCATCTTCCCTCTAGAGGTGTCTGTCCCTATGTTCAAATTTCCTCTTTTTATAAGAACACCAGTCATAGTGGATTAGGGTCTACCCTAATCACCTCGTCTTAACCAATTATACCTACGATAACCCTATTTTCAAATACGGGGCCCATTCTGAGGTACTAGGGGTTAGGGCATCAATATATGTGTGTGTAGGAACACACTTCAGTCCTTCACAGACTGGATAACAAAGCCTTTGCAAACCACACGGTTTCCAATATTTTGATTTCGACAAAACTGAAGGAGGATCTGGTAGAGTTGTCAGCTGACAGATCATTAGAAAATCATCTTTGATCATACATTACCATGTGATTTGGGGCAAATAAGTCAGAAAAGATTATTTGCCCCAAAAGACAGAAATGGAAAGATAATTTTTGACTTATTTGCCCCAAAAGACAAGAGCTGAAAGACATTTTTACAACAAAACTTTTTCCATTCCCCTCTCCTTATTTATAAGAACAAGGAGTTCTCATCTCTAAGAAATGAGAAATAGAAATAGAAATAGAAATAGAACTAATGCCACACACTGTCATCCTAGCAATCTAGCAATGAGTAGCAAGTTGGGAGGCTGAGACAGGAGAACCACTTGAACGCACGAGGCGGAGGTTGCAGTGAGCCGAGATCGCGCCATTGCACTCCAGCCTGGATAACAAGAGCAAGACTGTCTCCAAAAAAAAAAAGAAAACAAAACAAAACTTCCAATAAAACTTTACTTTTCATGTTAGCATTTATGAAAATTCGGTATTCATTTAGGTTGTTTAGATCAGTTGTGTAACACTAGTCATTGCAATAACTCAATTCAGAAAACACTGAGAGCCTATGGTCACAAGAATTTTAAAGTGTATAAATTTTAGTTTGTATACATATGTTTGATAGATAAAAGTACAATGAGATATTCAGTAAAAGACTTTCTATCATTATATTACATTAGCATGAAATTCTGAAGGGGAAGTAGAATGGAAATGAAATTTCAAAGAGAAAACGGAATACAATTTTTGCTTGCTGAAGATGAGCTTGCGTGTGTATTTCTTAAATGGATGATGGTGGGTAACAAACTGATGGGATCTGAATTCCATTGAGATGCATTTAAAAGAGTGATGTCACAGTTTTCTTTTAAAATGTCAACATTTACAATACGCTGGAATTCACATGTTTATAACTATTCAAATGTATGATAAAATGATAGGTATCAATTTTAAAATATGCAGAGAAGAGCATTGTTTTCTAAACTATTTAAAGTTCTTGAGCAAAAACTTTAAAGACTAATTCAGCATTCAGTGACAAATTTTGTGTTGTTCTTTAGTTGTCTGAGTGCCTCGGGGGATATTTAGAATGTAGTCTTCTGTAGTTCACTGTTAATCCAGGGAGATTAACTGAGCTTTTGTGTTTATTTTTATTTATTTATTTATTTATTTATTTATTTATTTTGAGACAGAGTCTCACTCTGTAGCCCAAGCTGGAGTGCGATGGCGCGATCTTGGCTCACTGCAACCTCCACCTCCGGGGCTCAAGTGATTCTCCTGCCTCAGCCTTCCGAGTAGCTGGGACTACAGGCGCCCGCCACGACGCCCAGCTAATTTTTTGTATTTTAGTAGAGACGGTGTTTCACCATGTTGCCTAGGGTGGTCTTGAACCCCTGAGCTCAGGCAATCTGCCCACCTCAGTCTCCTATAGTGCTGGGATTACAGGCGTGAGCCACCTCGCCCAGCGAGCTTTTCTCTTGACTAAGCGTTGTCACCATTTTCACCCACAAGTGGAATGGTGGGATTGGATGCAAGCTTGAAATCTTTGATTCCCTTCAGAGAGGTGCATGGTGGCATGAAAAGTACATGGTCTCAAAACCACGGTGAGATACTACTTCACACCCATTAGGATGGCTATTATCAGAGAGAGAGAGAGAGAGAAGAAATAAGTGTTGGCACAAATGTGGAAACCAGAACCCTGGTGCAATACTGGTGGAAGTGGAAATGGTGCAGCCACCAGGGAAAGTACTATGATGATTCCTCAAAAAACTGAAAGTAGCACTACCATAGTATCCAGCAATCCCACTTGTGGGTATATATACCACAAATAATTGAAAGCAGGGTCATGAAGAGATATTTGTACACCCATGTTGATAGCAACATTATTCACAACAGCCAAATGGGGGGAACAACCCATATGCCCATCTGCAGGTGAATAAACAGATAAATGGTGGAATATCCATACAATGGAATATGATTCAGCCATAAAATCATAGGCTCTGAGTGTTTTCTGAACTGAGTTATCATTGCAATGACTAGTGTTACACAACTGATCTAAACAACCTAAATGAATACCCCTGAGCTCAGGCGATCTGCCCACCTCAGTCTCCCAGAGTGCTGGGATTACAGGCGTACAGGCTGGGATTACATTCATAAAGGGGTGAATGAAATTCGCATACATGCTACAATATGGAAGAGCCTTGAAGGCAACATACTAAGTGAAATAAGCCAGCCACAGGACAAATACTGTGAGATGTCACTTATATGAAGTATCTAGAATAGTCAAACTCATAAAGACAGACAGTAGAATGCTAGTTACCAGGAACTAGGGAGATGGGGGGAGAATGAGAAGTTATTATTTTACGGATTCTGAGTTTCAGTTATGCAAGATGAAAAAGTTTTGGAGATGAAACCAAGTGAGGTAGCATGCATCTGTAGTCCCACCTACTCAAGAGACTGAGGCAGGAGGATTGCTTGAGCCCAAGAGTCTGAGACTAGTCTGGACAACATAGTGAGACCCTGTCAACACAAAAAATAAAAATTAGTTGCGTGTGATGGTACACTCCAGTAATCCTCACTACTCAGGAGGCTGAGGCGGGAGGATGACTTGATCCCAGCAGTTCGTGAGTAGCCTGGACAACACAGCAAGACTACATATCTTAAAAAAAAAAAAAAATATATATATATATATATATGCTGGACAAGGATAGTGGGGTGGTTGTACAACAATGTGAATGTACTTAATGCTACCAACTTTATACTGAAATATGGTTAAGAGGGTAAATTTTACTTATGTATATTTTATCACAATCCTTTAAAGGATATGGTCTTTGCATTTGGAGAGATCTAGTCTCAAATCCAACATCTCCTAGGTATGACCTTGAACAGGGTGCCTAAACTCCCTGAGCCTCAGTTTCCTCCTGTCTAACGGGAATAAAAACACCTAACTTAGAGGATTTTTATAAGAATGAAAACATCAACAGATCTGTAGCGGATTCTGTGGAGAGCCACCCTTCAGGACTCAGGTGCCACTGCCCGAGCTGCTGGGGGTGTTGACTGCTGGCAGCCTACAGCTGCGTTGCTCTCCAGGCATCCGCTCCCACAGGAAGCTGCTTAGCCAAGTCTATGACCCCTCTTGGGAGACAGCAACTGGTTAATGCCAGTTTATAAGGTCCAGCCCTCTTGCCTCAACTGGAGGAAACTCTGAAGGGTCCTCCCAAACCAACAGCTTTGGCAGGATCCGTTGGGATCTGTGTCAAGATACCCCACATTCTCCCTCTTTCCAGCCCTGCTTCTCTCTTGTTCTTCCGGTGATGGGAGAACAGGGCTTCTGCCTGTGCATCGCCAGCTCAAGGTCTGTTTCCAGGTAACCTTCTCCTGCTTCCAAATGTTCCAAGAGCTGCCCGTTGGCCTCAGAATGAAACCTGCAATGATTGTCATTTCCTGCAAGACCTGACACGGCAGAGTCACTTACTGTCTCTTCTGTTTCTTCTTCTGCCCCTCCTCTTGCCTCACCCCATTCCAGCTGCCCTGGCCTCAGGAATTCCCACAGCGCCTCTATACTTGCTGTTCTCTCTGCCTGGACCCTTGTCCTCTGGGGCTCATTTCATTCTTCCAGGTCACCCCGTCGGCCTGTCTAAAATATCCCCCAGCTGGGCCCCAATGCCCCCTATCCCTGTACCCTACTTGTTTTTTTTTTTTTTTTTTTTTTTTTTTTTTTTTTTTTTGAGACGGAGTCTCACGCTGTTGCCCAGGCTGGAGTGCAGTGGCACGATCTCGGCTCACTGCAAGCTCCGCCTCCCCGGTTCCCGCCATTCTCCTGCCTCAGCCTCCTGAGTAGCTGGGACTACAGGCGCCCGCCACCGCGCCCGGCTAATTTTTTGTATTTTTAGTAGAGACGGGGTTTCACTGTGGTCTCGATCTCCTGACCTTGTGATCCGCCCGCCTCGGCCTCCCAAAGTCTTTTTTTTTTTTTGAGAGGGAGTCTCGCTCTGTCACCAGGCTGGAGTGCAGTGGTGCAAGCTTGGCTCACTGCAACCTCCACCTCCCAGGTTCAAGCTATTCTCATATCTTAACCTCCCAATAGCTGGGATTACAGGCACTCACCACCATGCCTGGCTAATTTTTTTTTTTTTTTTTTTTTTTAGTAGAGACCGGGTTTCACCATGTTGGCCAGGATGGTCTCGATCTCCTGACCTTATGATCCACCTGCCTCGTCCTCCCAAAGTACAGGGATTACAGGCGTGAACCACCGTGCCCGGCTCTTTATAGCATTGATCATTACCTGAAAAGATCGTGTATACTCATTTGCTTATAAGTACTAGAATGTTCCCCAGAGGCAGGGACTTGCTCTGCCTTCTGCCCTCTGGTTCTCCGAGCAGCTAGAATCCCTGGCACATACTAGGCACTCCAGAAACATTTGTGGAAAGAATTAATGAATTAGGGCTAATGCACACTGAGCATATAACTCAGTGTATACCATATGTCAGGGCCTCACAGATAGTACATTATTATTTTATTATATTTCTTGTCTGTCCAATTCAGACAGAGAATGTCAGACAAGGTCCTTCTTTTGTATCCCTTTCTATAGTACTAGGCACAGAAGCCCTCCATAAATACTTCTAAACTAGACTTAATATGTTCTAAAGCCAATGGTGAGATAGAACTGAGATTATTTCTGTCCTGGCTGGCTATCGGTTCTATTTCATTTGAATGGCCAAGATTCTCTCACAGCACATCAGGTCTCTATTAAAATTAATCATGATCAGACTCTATTCATCCATCACTTAGGGAGAAAAGATGACAGAGGTGTCCCTTCGTAGTCATCCTGGCCACTCCTGGAGGTGGAAGGTTGCTCTGAGGCCCAATGTGACATGTCTTCACTCTAATCATCAAATATTTTTACATATTACTTAATAATCTCTAAGAAACTACAAAAAGGGAGGACATCAGTGTGAGTTCTGCCCCCAAACTCACTTAAAGTCCAAACTTGGCAGAGAAGAGAGGCCCCATCACTCTGCACCTGTTCCCCAGCCAGTTCTCACAGCCCAGGGCAATTTCCCCTTTCACTTCCCCTGAAGGGGAATGTACCGCCAAGCACTCCTACCTGGTTTGACATCCCATGTTCATGGCTGGATAATGACAGTGCCCTTCATAAATTCTATGGCATGCAGTATCTTCTGCTCTGCCATGTTCGTGGAGGAGGGAATACACAGGTACAGCTGAAATCCCCTAGACAGCTACCATGTATCTATCTACGTTCACTGAAACAAGCTTGCAGAATGCTAAGAGCATTCTTTGTTCTTCTTCCTTTTTTGCAGACGTAAGAAAACCTAAGAAAGGGAAGCCATATCCCTACCAGTAGGAACGCTTTCAAAAGAAGGGAAGGATGTGACAGCTGGGTGCCAGGCATAGTCCTAGAGAAGCTGACATCCATTTTGTACTTTAATCCACATCAGGACACTTCAAGGTAGTTGGTATTGTCTTCAATTTGCAGATGAGGAAAGAGGTTAAAGAAATTAACTGATATACATTGGGTCATGCAGATGATAAATCATACACCAGGATTTGAAGTAAGTTTCCTGTGATTCCAGAATGTCTTCTAAGAATCTGCTACACTGCAATGTGCCCTTGGGCTGGTTAGTTACTCCCTTGAATCTGAGCTTGGTTATCTTCCTTAATAGCTCCCTCTCTGCCCTGGATCCTATTTCTAAAAACAACAACTATAAAAAGTTAACCTACCAGATTAAAAAATGTCATCTGTCTACAATAATTAAAACAGAATGCTGGGCAGTAAAAGAGCAGAGTTCAAATATAAACTCAGGTGTGTAATAAAAGGAGCATTTCAGATCAATGGAGGAAAAGAAGATTGTTCTATAAAAAGTATTGGAAAACCTGGTTAGTGAGACAATTAGTAGATGCCCAATAAGTGTTTGTAATTAGTTTTATTGTAAAATTAAATGAGATAACACATGTTCTCCAGCTTCTGCAGTGACTGCTAAGAAAAGAGAGTCAGTGTAACTTTCTGAGGTCTGGACTTCTTAAGTCTCTCATCTAGATAGCACCCTGACCTTCATTCCTCACACAATCTCCTACAATACTTTCAGATTTACCAAGTGCTTTCACTACCCTATTAGTGCAGGGCAGGTGTTCTTATTCTCACTTTCTATATATGGACACTGAGACTCAAAGAGGTTACAATCACAGCTGGCGTGGCCGTGTGAAACTTAAAGATGGCTTCCTGGTTCTTGTGCCACGGTCTTATCACTAAACTCTCTATATATAGTCTTTCCCCACCCCCACCCTGACGTTCACACCACACAATTTAACAATGGAAAGTACATAACATCAATACATCACCATGAGCACAGTAACTAGGTTAATTTCTATGTAATCCCAGTCAGTCTTTGCCCATAGCACACATTTTACATCATTATCGTCATAGTTTAATTACAATTTAGTGGCCCATTTTCCCACTTGACAATGCTGTTTACAGTTTTGTAGCAAATGACTGATGTGCATCTTCCTGTCTTTCGCACGCTTCTCTTCTTTAAAGTCATCCATGTAAATCTCCATCTCTAATCCAATTGCTCTTAAATGAATTTCGTTCACTTGAGTGACTGCATTCAGTTGTGTTCCCCTTTATAGGCAGTCAGTTCTCGTCCCCCAGCAAGAAGTCCTGTTTCTTTTCCCAGTCCATCGGTGACTTTAGATGTTGTGTTTCATTTCCTGGGCTTTCGGGATTTCTCTCCTGCAGGTGAACCGCCAGGAGCTCTTCTTCTGCAGGTTCCTGCCTAGGTGTGAGCAGCGTAAGGAACTGTCTCTTGCCTTCTTGGAGTTTATGACCATGGCATTCCTGTTAAGGAATCACTCCTCACTCCTTTTTTAACCTGTAGCTTTCCAGTTTCACTTCTCCAGGCCAGTCATCACTAAAACCATGACTCACCCCCATGGTTTCCTCTCTGGCAAGGGAGAAATTTCAAACCTGAACATTTTCATCACCGTTATGTATACAGTATGATTCACCAAGACTCTATTAGAGTATTAAATAAGTCATTATTTTCAATCATCCACACTGTATGTTAAAAAAAAAAAAAAAAGAGGCATTTTATTGCATACTTAATGTTCTATTCTCCCCATTTAGTAGATGGAAATGGCCTCACAGAAACATATCTGACTCAGCTGGTCTCTGTTTGGAAACAATATAGAAAGAGATACAGAAAAGAGACATTTTTTGGTCAGTGCTTGTCCTAAATGCTCCATAAGGTCAAGTTCAGTCAACTTGAAATAAGGAGTTATGGGGTCTTAACAAAGTAGCACTCAAATAGTCTGTCAATAAATATCTATTGAATGTCAGCACGCAACTCGGTAGAGATGGCTGAAGGGAAATGCTGCTGAAAGCCACGTTGTCTGACAAACACATACACTGGTAAAATCTGCCAAAAAAGGGTGACATAAAATGAAGGTTGTAATGTTTTTAAAAGGTTGGTTTTGATCAGGTTACAACTGTAAAGTGCTTTCACTTAATTAAAAGAAAGATGATAAAGCTACAGAATAACAATAATAGTAACTGGGCAAGATACTGTTGTGATTGGTTTTGCTTTCAGGCATCTCCTTGTAAGGGTTTTGTGCAAGGAGAAGGGCAAGAATCATTTTTCCCTAAGAACTTATTTAATCTATCGATAAGTCTCATAATTTTATTTTCCATCATTAAGGAGCTTTTCCTAGAGAAAAAAGAAGTCCAAATTTCATTTTGGGAGGAAAGAAAGAAAATTTTTTAAATTATGATTTAGCACGTCTTAGGCTGGGTATAACTTTTCATGACTCAGTTAACATAGGTTAGGAATGGCCAAGCATGTTTGAATATTCTGCTTTTGTGAGGCGTGGGCATTGCCAATGGTTGAAAGTTATGGTAGCTGTAATTCAGAAGCGGGAATAGTAGTGTCAACCTGAGAAAAATGTAGCACTATAGTAACAAGCCAAATTGCTGGCATTGTCAGTAGCTGTGATTTCACTGTATTGATTGTTCCCTGTGAAACGTGAAGCTCTTTATTGGAATCATTTGTATGGGTGTCATATTGGGTTAATTGCAAAGCAATTGGATTTAATAATAATATAATGGTGTATCCATGTACATCGATTGCTAGAATTGTGAGATGTGAATTGTACTTGATCACGAGGTTGTGCTTCCCGATGCCACAAGATGAGCAAGTCCTAGGCTTATCATGTAAATTTAAGCTACCTAGGGTGAGCTTTAACTTATATGCCAGTTTGGATTGTTATTGCAAATAGGCCTGGAACATGACTGGTTATAAATGGGATGCCCTTGAACTTGAATTGTTTTAAAAAGCATAGCTTCATGTTGAGTTAACAGCATGACGTGAAGATTAGTACCAACATAAACACAGTGAATGAAGGCTTTCTGTTGGCCATGCTTTCTTGTAGAATTTCATATTTACTAAAATTATTTAAGTCTTAGCTAAGTTGCTTAGTCCCATTAAGTAAGAAATGCAAGAAAGATGGTTTTCGAAATGGGCAGAAATTCCCTGAACAGCATGGTCTCATGCCAAATAAACAAATCAATGACCGAGTTAATAATTTCATAATAATTGAAGATAAAACATAGTTATATATTTGCACAGTTATTTTTAACATTTAAAATTGGTGGATATTTTTCACTTTTCCAGTTGAAGGATACTCCTTTCCAAAAGCAATGGAACAAGGAAACAATAGATTTTTATGGGAAAATTCCACATCCAAGAGATGAAAGAAAACCTTAAAAATCAAGACAAATCTAAGTAGGAAAACTTGAGGTTTTAAAGAAAGACGAAAAAGGAAGAGGAGGAGGAAGAAGAGAATGAAAAATAGATGAATTAGAAAATAAGAAGATTGGTTGGGCACAGTGGCTCACGCCTGTAATCCCAACACTTTGGGCGAGCAGATCACTTGAGGTCAGGAGTGAGACCAGCCTAGCCAATATGGTGAAATGCTGCCTCTACTAAAAATACAAAGAAATTAGCCAGGTGTGGGGGCACATGCCTGTAAATCCAGCTACTACGGAGGCTGAGGCAGGAGAATCGCTTGAACCTGGGAGACGGAGGTTGCAGTGAGCCCAGATCATGTTATTGTGGCACTCCAGCCTGTCTCAAAAAAAAAAAAAAAAAAAAGATAGAAAGAAGGAAAATGAGAAGATTGAGTAACCGTAAATCCTGTCTGGCACAATATAGGCACTCAAAAAATGTTTTTGAATATATAATTTGATTAACTAAGTGGAAAAAAAAGATAGTAAAAAAGTGAGTAATAAAATAAATAAATAAATAAAAATGTATTGTCTAGACTGTTGTATCTGATGTTTCTAAATAGAAACAACCAATGTTTAGGCCAAGCTTTGCCACATGAGTTTACACTAAACTATCATTTCCACCAGTTATATTGACTGTGTTCACTGTTTGAACTAGTACAATCTCTATAACACTTTCTTCACATCATTTGACTTTATGATCAAATTAGAGAGGTGACTGGGAGAACCACTAACTTCTACAATTCATCCAAAAGCGAATGCAAAATTACTCACCCCAAGCCAGTACTACTGGGACCAAAGGCCTCTCATTTCCCTTCTGCTTTGGTGAGTCTGACCTTCTTACCAACTTAAACATCATTTTGGGGGTTACTAAGTCAAACATAAAATTAAATATGCCTAATAAGTGTATTTATCTATTAAGATATTAGCTATATGTATTAGTTTCCTACAGGTTGGTCTTTGTAAGAGCACAGACCAATGCTACAAGATGTTTATTAAACATTTTTCCAAAAGCTGTTCGCATGAGTGTGTTCAGGGCTGAGCAGAGCCCCTTTCTAACTGCTAATGAATTCTATGACCACGTGTTCAGGGCTGCGCCTGACTGAAGTTGACAGCTGAATCAAATGAAAACAAACAGCAGCAACAGAAGAGAGAGAGGGAAAAGTTACTTTTATCTTTTACACAGATCTTTATTTTAGTTTGATATACATGTAGTGATAATATTGCAGACGTAGGAGGACTTTGGGAATCTAGGAAATTCTAAAAGGGAGGCCTGAGGGAGATGAAACATACTAACACTGGGAGGGAGATGCATGTTTGTGGATAAAGTTCCACACATGGTATCCTGTGGTGTGATGGGAACCACAGGAGTCGGCACCTTCTGTCGTGGCTACAGTTCCAGTCTCTAGAGTTCCAATCTCTTGCTGCGATTTTACCATGTAGATGCCAGACACTGAATTTTCTTAATCGAAGCAAGACTGCTTAGGTCAAAATAGTAGAATGATGCGAATTTAAGTAGGAATCAACGACAACAAAAAAGCAACATGAACACAATGAACTCTTGTGTTACTATTCAAACATTTAGGTATCTCCACATAAACATTCCTGTTAAAAAAAGTACATATATTTTTTCAGATATTACTATGAAATTTGGACCTGATACCCAAGAAAAGTTAAAAAATAACCTTCTCATTCTAAGCATGTCCTTCCTCTGAATGATCGGAATAGGCTAATATTATTAAATACATAATATTTATTATGTATTTTATAGGCACCTTTTTCTTTGTTCATAAGCATCTTATTCATCATCTGGAGAAACAAAAAATTGAAATCCCTATTTGCTTTTAGTTTCTCTTGCTTTATGGGAGTCCCACCCTCCCTTTTTCTATGGTATTTCTATGCCCTTGCTACTGTAACAGCAAAGAAAAACGAGACCACTAGGCAACATGGCTCACCCCTGTAATCCCAGCACTTTGGGAGGCTGAGGCAGGAGGAACATGTGAAACCAAAAGTTGGAGACCAGGCTTCTGGTGAACATAGCAAATACTCTACTAAAAGTAATTTTTTTTTTTTTTGAGACATTGTTTCACTCTTATTGCCCAGACTGGAGTGCAATGACACGATCTCAGCTCACTGCAACCTCCACCTCCCGGTTTCAAGTGATTCTCCTGCCTCAGCCTCCCAAGTAACTGGGATTACAGGCATGCATCACCACGCCCGGCTTATTTTGTATTTTTAGTATAGAGGTGGTTTCACCATGTTGGTCAGCACCATGCTGGTCACCATGCTGGTCTCGAACTCCTGACCTCAGGTGATCTGCCCAGCTCGGCCTCCCAAAGTGCTGAGATTACAGGCATGAGACACCGTGCCTGATCTAAAAGTAATTTTTAAAAATTAGCCAGCTATGGTAGCACATACCTGTAGTCCCAGCTACTTGGGAGGCTGAGGCGGGAGGATTGCTTGATCCCAGGAGATGGAGGCTGTAGTGAACTATGACCACACCACTGCACTCCAGACTGGGCAACAGAGAGAGACCCTGTCTCGGAAAAAAAAAAAAAAAAAAAAAAAAAAAAACCACCAAGGAGAAAGAAAAAGAAAAACAAGACACCCACCCACAGTGTTTGTGTGCAAAATCCCACCAAACTGCTCTCCCCTCCAAAACCTGTGCCCTGTGTCCCTGGGCAGACACTGGCTGAAAAAAATGGGACTCAGGGAGGGAGAAGGAGGGAGGAGATTACAAAAGCCAAATGGTACCACAGCACAGGGAATGCTGCTGGGGTTTCTCTTAGGCTTCAGTTCCTGTCTTACAAAAGATTTGCAGTTTTTATCCTGTCTTGGAACAAATAGAACCACGGCTGTTGTTTCACAATCTGTGCAGCTGATTGCATAGACTGGTTGCACATTTCTAATTCTATCACATTTCCAGCAGTTGTAAATGTTCCTACCTCTGGGACAGGAGGATGTTACATTGTTTTATTGTTGGAAGAAAGGACAATATAATAGGGAGGGATGGCGGGAGACTGGGGAGGTGGGAGAAGGCACATACTCATTACTCCACATGATTCATTGCTTGGCCATCTTCTTCCCACTTCCATGCACCTGTTCATGTTCATACTGACCATGTTTCAAACTCGGAAGAGAGGCACCCACTCTAACAATTAGGACCATACTTGCATAACCTGGATTATGTTTGAAATCAAAACCATCCCAAAATATCTAGAACATGAGATAGCCCTATTCACAGCATTTCTTCCCTTCTATCCATCTATTAAAATCTACCCCATTGTCTAGGGACTCATCGGAGCATCCCTCCTTCAAGAAAACTCCTTTAGCTATTCCAATGTAGTGTGACTCTCCTTCTGAACTGGTAGCATGAAAAACAGTCTTTTTTTTTTTTTTTTTTTTTTTTGAGACGGAGTCTCGCTCTGTCGCCCAGGCTGGAGTGCAGTGGCGCGATCTCGGCTCACTGCAAGCTCCGCCTCCTGGGTTTACGCCATTCTGCTGCCTCAGCCTCCTGAGTAGCTGGGACTACAGGCGCCCGCCACCGCGCCCGGCTAATTTTTTGTATTTTTAGTAGAGACGGGGTTTCACCGTGGTCTCGATCTCCTGACCTTGTGATCCGCCCGCCTCGGCCTCCCAAAGTGCTGGGATTACAGGCGTGAGCCACCGCGCCCGGCTGAAAAACAGTCTTATACTTATTGCAATGTTGATTATAACTATTGAGTATATTATGATATTATATAATCACTTCATCCATATTATTTTTAGATTTTTACCATGTAAAGGAAATCATCCATGTTATTTTTATAAAAGTGTAAAAAGGGAAAGTTTTTTCGAGAAATATATATGTATGCTGTGGCATTAGACAGTGACTCTAATATATATGTTTTCATGTAGTGTATGTAAATGTTGACCACTACTTAAGCACGGCACTGTTTAACATAACATGCTATAGTGTTGGAGGTCTTAGTTTCTGAGGCTGTTCATGTTTATAAACTATTTTGCCTACTCCCATAACCCTCTAAAGGAGATATATCTATATTCAATTTTCACAATTATATTAATAGATGAAGGCATAGATTAGGAGATAACCTATCTAATGATTCTTTTTGTAACAAGTTTTAAAATCACCAGCCAAGAGAGGAGCATCATCAGTACGGTGCCTAGGGGCTCGGCCACTCTATAGACACAGTTATAGTGCCTCATATTTGATGCCTTGTGTTTCCTTGTCTCCTTGTTTTACTATCTCTATTTTTTGTAATAGAATTATACCCCTTTGATGTTCGAAGAGATCAAGTATCATGCCTTCCTTCACTACTGCTGCTACCTAGAATGTCCATTGACATTGTCTACATCTGGTCATTTAGTCTTTGCCTCAACAAATACATGTGATATAGAATATTTCTATCAATATTAGATTTGTGAACGTAACATTTCTAATATTGATGTCACATTGTCAGAAAAGTCTATTCTTATAGTCAACAAAAATTTGATCCATTATCTCCAACTTCTAAACTTTGGTTCTAAATATGATCTCTGAAGGAATTTTTAAAAATCTACCCCCAATTTTCCAAGAAAGCCCTTCATAAATGCATAGCTTTTTCACTGTTCCACATGCATATTCTCTTCTCTAGGTCAAAGGGCCTCGATTCTTCCAAAGGTTCTTTTAGGCATTTCAACATTCTTCTCTTTCATTCATTCAATCAACTTTTGCTGAAGATCCACTACATTTAAAGCATTGTGCTGCATGCTGTCTATATGATGATGAGCAAAATCAGACATGGTTCCTGTTCTCATGGAGCTCAGAGACAGGGAAAACATTTATTACATAATCACACTAGTGGATTGATCATTCAAAGCTCAGATAAGGACTCAGAAGGAAAAGACCACTATTCTATGCAAGCGTAAGACAAAGGAACCTGCCTCTGAGAATCCAGGAAAGATTTTTCTAATAAAGAGATGATTGAGTTGAGACTTGAAGAAATAGCAGAATAAAGGGAAGAAGGGAGGACAGACAAAAAAACAGATAGAGGAGACAGCATGTTCATGGATGCTGAAAAGAGAGGGTGCATGGCGTGCTCAAAGCAAGAGAGAATGGCATGATTAGGGTACAGAAAATGAGGGATAGAAAGGTGAGAGGTAAAGTTAGAGAGTCCAGCAGAAATAACATTTTTGGGAGCCCTAAAGGCCTGTTAGAGTTTTGGGTTTTATCCTCAAAACAATAGGAAGTCACTGACAGCTGTGACAAATTGTATTACTGGTCAACAAATACTCTGGTCTCACTTCCTCCAGTGCACCTCCCTATGGGAGGATCATGCATCCCTTCCCTGTCAAACTCAGAAGATGTGACCTGCTTTAGCCAATGAAATGTAGGCAGCAATGATAAGTATCCCTTCCAGGCAGAAGCTTTAAGACCCTGCATGTGGGTTGCCCTTTCTCTTTTCCCTCTACCTTGACCGGCAATGTTCTACATAGAGGCCACTTCCTCAGCCTGAATTCCAAAGTTTCCATGGAGCAGGGCCACAGACATACCATGAATAAGCAATAAACTGTTCTTGTTGAAAACTAATAAGATTTCTGAGGTTGTTTGTTACCATAGTGTTACCTCACTTATTCTGACAAATACAAAGAGTTTTACAAGGCCTAAGGGAACATGACTGTTTTGGTCCATTTGTGCTGCTATAACAAAATAGCATAGACTAGGTGTCTTATAAACAAGAGAAATTTGTTTCTCACGGTTCTGGAGGCTGGAAAGTCCAAGATCAGAGTGCCAGCAGATCCCGTGTCTGGTAAGGATCTGCTTCTTGGTTTGCAGATGGCTATCTTCTCCTTGTGTCCTCACATGGTGAAGAGCAGAGAGAGTGGAAGTCACCTGTCTTTTCTTGTAAGGGCACTAATCCCATTCATGCAGGCTTCACCCTCATGACCTAATGACCTCTCAAAGGCCCTACCTCCAAATACCATCACACTGGGTATTAAGCTTTTAACAAAAGAATTTTGGGGGAAAACAAGTATTCAGTCCACGACAATAATGAAATTTGTGTTTTAAAAAGATGAGTAACCGCTATTCAGAAAGTAAACTGAAAGGAAACTAAAGTAGATTCTGGAAAACCAGTTAGGCAGTTATTATATTTACAGATAGAGGATAATGGTAAATTGGACAATGGTGAACATAGAGATAGAAAGCTGTAGATATATCCAAAAGCTGTTTAGGAGGTAGAGTTTTTAGGGCTTGGTGATATATATGGATCTTTTGTGGGTGGCAGGGAAGATGGAGAAATGGAGGTATCAAGGATGATGGTGACTTATGATGAAATGGTTAAAATTAAAGGAGGACAATATTTGAGGGAAAAGATCGTGAAGTTAGCTTAGAACATGTGGAATCTGAGATAGCTTTGATACAGCCAGCTGATGCTGAGCAGGAAGGTGGCTACAAATCTAGAACTCCAAGACTGGCTTAGACTAAAAATTTAGGAATCACTGATGTGTAATGGTAGCTATAGGTGGTGGTGAGTTTGTCTGGGTATAAAAGTGAAGGGGAGAGATTTCATGACTAATGTTGAGAAGCTCCAAAATTTAACATCTGGGTAATAAACTTATTTATATTAAGAGGGGCTAGCCAGAAGGGAGAGAAGAGAATCAGGAGAATATGATGTCTCAGAAGCCCCTAAAGACAAGAGTATTTTTCAAGAAACAGAGCAAATAACAGTCTTAACAGTGTCAAGACTGCTCAAACCTCAAGAAAGATAAGGAGCAAACAGCCTATATTGGATTTAGCAACATGAAGGTCATCAATGGCCTTTGCCACAGCTGGTTTTTGCCACAATGATGAGGCAGAAGTCCACTGATACAGAGCCACACACAGCCCTCCCAAGTCCCTGCAAGCTTTGTCAAGGACACCAATGAGTGAGAGGTCTGCATGCTCAGTGCATGGTATCCCCACAGGAAGATCACCCTCTTACACACAAGTCCTCCCGATGGGGCTCACTACCATGAGCCTGAGCCTGTGTGGACACAGGAGCCCTGGTCCCCTTCCTTTATCTTCTCCAGAAGTTAAAAGGAAATTATAGCCCCAAGTCATTATAAAACAATTATTTAACACCATTTTGCAGATAGTTAGGAAAATAGGATTAAATACTGACACAGATGCCATGATATCCAGCTATAAAACTAAACAAACCCTCAACAAGTTTATTCACATCTGTTCAATAAAAAGAAAGCACCAGAGGCCAGGCATGGTGGCTCACGCCTGTAATCCCAGCACTTTGTGAGGCCGAGGTGGGCAGATGACTTGAGGTCAGGATTTCAAGACCAGCCTGGCCAACATGGTGAAAACCCATCTCTACTAAAAATGCAAATAATTAGCCAGACGTGGTGAGAGGTGCCTGTAATCCCAGATACTGGGGAGGCTGAGGCAGGAGAATTGCTTGAACTCGGGAGGTGGAGGTTGTAGTGAGCTGAGATTGTGCCACTGCACTCTAGCCTGAGCAACATCTGCCACCTCAAACTGTTACTGCCTCGTGCCTCTGTCTCTGTCCCCTGACCCTCTCCAATTCATTTTGCACAAGCACCAGCCTGCCAGAATCCTATCCCTAAAATCCTGCTTTCACCATTTCTTTTTTCGAAGACTTACAATGGCTTCCTATTTGGGGCACATAAAATGTAAAGTTTTCTGTTTAGAACACACAACAAAGCCCCATGCGATGACTCACAACTGTAATCCCAGCACTTTGGCAGGCCAAGGTGGGAGCATCCCTTGAGTCCAAGTGTTCAACACCAACCTGGCAACATAGCAAGACTCCATTTCTACAAAAAAAAAAAAAAAAAAAAAAAAATTAGCTGGGCGTGGTAGCGCACGCCTGTAGTCCCAGCGGGCTGAGGAGGGAGAATGGTTTGATCCCAGGAGTTCAAGGCTGCAGTGAATTATGATCACACCACTGCACTCCAGCCTTCCAGCCTGGACAACAGAGTAAGACCCTCTTACTCTGTTTTTAAATAAATAAATAAATACCACAGAACATTCCACAATCTGGCCCCCTTTATTCATTCAATCGTTTTACCTCCTCCTCCACGGGGCTGGCATCAGAACCAGCTCCCCACATTCCTCTCTGTCTTTCCCTCTGTGCTTTGGTACCTACCTCTCCTTTGTCTGAAATATCCTCTGCTAGTCCCTTCACCGAGTCAAATGTCACCCATCTTTCAAAGTCCAGTAGGAAAACTCTAATGTTGAAATTGCTTTACCTTCTACGAGAAAATTGCCACTAAAAAAAACTAACTTTATGGAGGTTTTGCTATGCATGCTCTTTACATGAATTATCTCACTTAGTACTCAGAATAGACCTGTGAGGTAAGCAACATTTTGCAAATGATGAGATTAAGTTAATTTATGTAAAGCACCTAGAACAGTGCCTGCCCATAATAAAGATTCAATAAACATTGGCTGTCGTTATGCTTACTAGAGGGATTTAGTCATTTTCCCAGATTACTCAGCAGCAAGTGAAAGAGCTGGAATTCCAATTCTGGCTTCAGAGCCCATCCTCTATCTTGCTAAGGGCAAAAGTGCTCTATTTGCACAGCTCCCACCTTGCCAAGCTTCCCCAGCTCTTGAATGTTTTAGCCGTTGGGGTATCTGTTCTCTTCTGCTTGGCATGCAAGGGCTAGCTTACTTGCACTTTTAGTTTTTCTTCAGTATATGTTTTTTGTTTTGTTTTGTTTTTTGAGACACAGCTTTGCTGTGTCACCCAGGCTAGAGCGCAGTGGCACCATCTTGGCTCACTGCAACCCCTGCCTCCTGGGTTCATGATTCTCCTGCCTCAGCCTCCCGTGTAGCTGGAATTACAGGCATGTACCACCATGCCAGGCTAATTTTTGTATTTTTACTAGAGACATGGTTTCACCATGTTGGCCAGGCTGGTCTCAAACTCCTGACCTCAAGTGATCTGCCAGCCTCAGCCCCAAGTCCTGGGATTACAGGCGTGAGCCACCGCACCTGCCCAGTATATGTTGTCTTAACACTATGACTATGCTGCCACTTGCTCAAGAGTAAAGATCAGTGGTGTGCTGATGAATGTCTAACAGCCAGCCCTCCAGGAGGGGAGGGTGATGTGTTTGCTGATTTCAGTGGTATAAACACTCCTCCCACAGCCAATTTCAAGATATCAAAGTAAAGTCAATCATCGCAAAGCTTCTGAGACTTTAACAATTAGCTCTTGTGAGTTGGTGCAAGCTGGCTGTGGCACACCACTGATACTAAGGAGTGTGTCTTGTGCTGTATTCTCTAGTATCTTTCTTAGTTCCACGCACAGTGCTGAGCAAATAGGATGCATGACCACATATAGGGAGCTTCTGGTTCGAGGTTGCAAATTGCATATAAACATTTATTCAGCCTACTCCCCAAAATCCCATTAAAATGATGATAGGCAAAAAAGAATACTTCCATGAGAGTGCTTAAACACAAAAGGGTGCCAACAACCAATTAGAAAATTTGAAAAATGTATGAAAGACACAAAGGCAGACAGAATCCCACTGATGGATGAACCAGAGGAAATCACAACTGAAATAAGTCCGGATGAGGGCTGCTATGGAGATGGGAGGTATATTAGGCTGTTCTTGCATTGCTATAAACAAATACTTGGCCAGGCACGCTGGCTCACGCCTGTAATCCTAGCACTTTGGGAGGCAAGTGGATCACAAGGTCAGGAGTTCAAAACCAGCCTGGCCAATATGGTGAAACCCTGTCTCTAGTAAAAATACAAATATTAGTCGGGCGTGGTGGTGGCACCTGTAATCCCAGCTACTGGGGAGGCTGAGGTGAGAGAATTGCTTTAACCCAGGAGGCAGAGGTTGCAGTAAGCTGAGATTAGGCCACTGCACTCCAGCCTGGGCAACAGAGGGAGACCATCTTAAAAAAAACAAAAAACAAAAAAAGTCAAGTGAGAAACTTCTAGAGCTCCTACAGTAAAAATGTACACTCATTCCACAAGAACACTTTCACATCCCCTAGGAAAGAAAAAAATAATAAAGGGCAGTTCACAGTCAAAAATTACAAGGCCCATGAAGAAATAAATTACCATGAGGTGGAGTCAACAGACATAGCAAATGGAAGAATCAGCCCTCAGAGAGCTGCAAATAAAAGCAAGCACACTCTAAAAGAGACTATGAACTAACTCTAACGTGACTAAAGGTATACACAAAGGCATATAAACTATAACGAAAGGCAACAATAATATAAAAACAGAGGAAACAACTTTGAAAAAAAATCGAGTCTCTATAAATGAAAAATATGGTCATTGAAATTAAAAACTCAATGAACAGGGCCAGGGGCAGTGGCTCATGCTTGTAATCCCAGCACTCTGGGAGACTGAGGTGGGCGGATCACTTGAGCTCAGAAGTTCGAGACAAGCCTGGCCAACATGGTGAAACTTTGTCTCTACCAAAAAAAAAATCCAAAGACTAGTCCAGCATAGTGATGCACGCCTGTAATCCCAGCCACTCAGGAGGCTGAGGCACGAGAATTGCTTGAACCCAGGAGGCAGAGGTTGCAATAGGCCAAGATTGCGCCACCAAACTCCAGCCTGGGTGACAGAGCGAGACTCCTTCTTAAAAAAAAAAAAAAGAAGAAGAGAAAAGAAAAAGAAAACCTTAATGAACAGGGTAATGAATAAATAAGAGAAAAGTGAGGAAAGACTCCATAAATCAGTAGATAGATTTTAGGAAATTTTTCAGAATGCAGAAAAAATGCACAAACATTACCTCATAGGTACCATCCCAAAATTTTGAATCTACTTTGTTCTTTTAGTTAACGTAATCTCTCTAGATTAGGTCTAAACATGAATTACCTTATACCAGATTCTGCTCTGTAGTGAACTGGCCAAGAGGACAATGTAGCTTAATCCCAGTTTTGTAGAATTCAAATTACAGTTTACATAGGGTCATGAGCCAAGAAATGACGTTCCAGTTAACCATGAGCTGCATATATGATGGTGGTCCCATAAGATTATAAAGGAGCTGAAATATTCCTATTGCCTAGTGAAGTCATAGCTGTCATAACATTGCAGCCCAATGCACTACTCGTGTGTGTGTGTGTGTGTGTGTGTGTGTTTGTGCAGTGATGCTGGTGTAAACAAACCTACTGTGCTGCCAGTTGTATAAAAGTCTAACCCATACAATTATGTACATTACATAATACAGCTGAAAGTTTTTCAGAACTAAAGAAAAACATAAACAAGTCTTCAGATTTCAGAAGCGTACAAAGGCCCTAAGGTATAAAAATCAAAAATTAAAATGTCACAATTTGTTACACTATGATGAAACTTCAGAATGTCAATGATAAGAAGAAAAATCTTAACAAAGGACAAAAGCAAATCTCCTAAAAGCAAAAAGCAAAAAAAATCCAATTAAACCATCATCAAATTTGTCATCAGTCTCAAAAGACGTTTGTAGGAAATGAATGGCATCTTTGGATCCCATGGTGCTAACGGAAGATAATTCTCATCTTAGATCATGCTCATTCCATACCCAGTTAAATTTTCATTCAGGACTGAGAATGAAACAAGTACATTTTAAATCAACAATCTTGGGAGTTAGCCACCCAATAACCCTTTGTCAAAGAGCTACTAGGCTGGGCTCGGTGGCTCACGATTGTAATCCCAGCACATTGGGAGGCCCAGGTGGGCAGATCAACTGAGGTCAGGCATTTGAGACCAGCCTGGCCAACATGGCGGAACCCCGTCTCTACTATAAATACAAAAATTAGCTGCACATGGTGGCGCTCACCTGTAATACTAGCTACTCAGGAGGCTGAGGCAGGAGAATCACTTGAACCCAGAAGGCAGAGGTTGCAGTGAGCAGAGAGCAGAGATCATGGCACTGCACTCTAGCCTGGGCGACAGAGTGAGACTCCACTTCAAAAATAATAATAAAATAAAATAAATGACCTACTAAAGGGTTTACTTCAGTAAGGAAAACCACAGAATCCAGACAGAAGAAGTCGAGGACAAAATCCAAGGGTAAATAAAGAAATTTGTATATATATTGTCAAAGAACAATAAGAAATACTGATAACCAGCTTGAGACGACCTTAAAAATAAGATAATGCTGAGTACCAGCCAACAACAACATGGAAGACTGCAGAGGAAAATCTGAATGAAAAATTCCTAAGCTTCCTATATTAGTCTGGAGGAGAAGAGAGATATTAACTAACTTCACATTCTTCAAGAATTTTAAAAACTAAATATTAAAGGAATAGAATTATAATGTATAATTTCTTAGCCAAAAGAGGGGAAAAGAAGGAAAATAAAAGAATATAACAATGAGATATCGACAATTCAATGAAAGGCAGAAATGAGAGGAATGGGAAAACACCCAGAAATACAAAATCTAAATCAATTCCAAATAAATCTGAATTAACAGCCTAAAAAATATGTTGACTGATGCATAATAAGTTATATAAATGCATACATATTTTTTTAAAAAATCAATACAAAATATTGTTCATGGACAGATATATGAAGAAAAATATAAAAACAGGCCAGGCACAGTGGCTCATGCCTGTAATTCCAGTACTGAGGGAGGCTGAGGCAGGAGGATCACTTGAGTCCAGGAGTTTGAGACCAGCCTGGCCAACATAGTGACATCTCATCTCTACAAAAAATAAACAAAATTAGCTGAGTGTGGTGGAGCATGCCTGTGATCCTAGCTACTTGGGAGGCTGAAATGGGAGAACCGCTTGAGCCCAGGAGGTTGCACTGAGCCAAAATTGTGCCACCACACTCCAGCCTGAGCAACAGAGCAAGACACTGTATCCAAAAAAAAAAAAAAAAAAAGGAAAGAAAAAGAAAAATATGAAAACATGGATGGGAAAGATAGTGGCTCCTTCCTGCGGGGAAGGAAGATTGAAGACAGGTATAAAGGGGTTTCAGAGTACCTTCACATTTTTTTTATAATGAGAAACCAAAAAAAGGAAGAAAGAGAAGAAGGAGGAGGAAGAGGAAGAGGAGGAAGGAAGGAAGATCAATGATGAGCCATTCAGCCCAACACAAATAATTGTACACAAACAGGCAACTCAAGAAAACTGCCCTCTCACAAATTAAAAAGCACGGAAAAACAGATAAGGCATGAGTAAGTACAAAGTAAGACCTACAAAGGATGATTTAAAAACCGTTTGTCTTCAGTTACCGGTATTGGCTTTGACCTCCTAACTGGAAAAGAAAATGGATTTAATTTGCAAAAAAGAGATTAATATTAGCCCGGGCACGGTGGCTCACGCCTGTAACCCCAGCACTTTGGGAGGCCGAGGTGGGTGGATCACGAGGTCAGGAGTTCAAGACCAGCCTGACCAACACAGTGAAACCCCATCTCTACTAAAAATACAGAAAATTAGCTGGGCGTGGTGGCGGGCACCTGTAATCCCAGCTACTCAGGAGGTTGAGACAGAGAATTGCTTGAACCTGGGAGGCGGAGGCTATACTGAGCCGAGATCATGCCACTGCACTCCAGCCTGGATGCCAGACCAAGACTCTGTCAAAAAAAAAAAAAAAAAAAAAAAGATTTATATTAGAGTGAAGGGTGACTATGTGACTCTAGGATATTTTAATATTTGACAGAGTTTAGTGTATATATTTTAGAAGAGTCTTGTATCCTTGAAATATTTACAAATAAGAATAATTTGACTAATTTAATAAAGACCTCTTTCTGAAGGCAAAAGGGTACACTACTAGATCACTGGTTCTCAAACTTAGTGATCTGAAAATTTGGGGGTAAAAAACTGCAAAAGGTGTTGAACAAGTAAAAGCAACCTCAGGATGCTTCCAATTCTTTTTTTTTCCTTTTCTTTTTTTGAGACAGGGTGTCTGTCTGTCTCTGAGGCTAGACTGCAGTAGTACGATCATGGCTTGTTGCAGCACAGACCTCCTGGGCTCAAAAAATCCTCCATCCTTGGCCTCCTGAGTAGCTGGGACTGTAGATGCATGCCACCACACCTCAGTAATTTTTAAAAAAATGTTTTGTAGAGACAGGCATCTCACTATGCTGCCCAGGCTGGTTTCAACCTCTTGGGCTCAACGATCCTCCTACCTCAGCCTCCCAAGTGCTGGGATCAAAGGCGTGAGCCAATTCTAAAAGCCTCAAGCCAAAGAGGTTCCTCCACCCACTGCCATTTGCCAATATTCTGAAGAGGAGGAGGAGGAGGAAAAGGAGGAGGGAGGAGGAAGGGGAGGAAGAAGAGGAAGAGCTCAAAAGTAAAACTAAATCACTCACCTACTTTTACCTACACATTGCTACTTTTACCTACTTGTTCTCTGTCATTTCTCACTAAGGCAAAGAGTTGGATGCAAAGAGAATTTGAATAAATTTGATAGCTTTCTGCTACATTTCCTCTCCCACAATTTTTCTTCAGGTATTAGCTCTCCCTTACCTTGGCCAGAGTCAAGAGAAAGAAGGATTGAATTACGTCTCTTTCAAATCAATTATCAGTGGGAAATTTTGCTACTGGTTTTTATTAAGTTTATGGCAGCTAAAAATGTAGATTCCGCTCTTCTGTCTTTTTTCAAAGTAATGACAAAGGTTTTTTTACCCAGACATCAAGACCACCAGATATATCTTGAGTCAGTCCTGTAAGACTCTTCACACTACAGAATGGTACCATGAGTACTTTGAGGACTACCAGACTATATGACCTCAACCATTCTAGCAAGAGGGAGATTCTGAAATGGCATTTTTTCCCCCAATACTCTTTTCTTATTGAGGTATAATTTACATATTATAAAATGTACATACTTTAAATATACAATTCTGTTAATTTTGATGAAACTATATACTCATATCAATCAGGATACAGTGTAAAGTCATTTTTAAAGGGAGTTTATTACCTGGATAGACCCAATAGAAAATGAAGCACAATAACTTCTTCAATTTCCAGATCTTATATTTGAAACGGTAGAAACAGCATCAAAGACTTACAGCTAATGAGAGACAGTGTGGCAAACAGTGCATTTTACCCCATCTGTAAGAACAGTTCTATTTTCCATAGTCACTTAGATAAGCAACAGTAAATGTTATAAATCACTGTAAAGTGATTTGTATTTTCAAGTACAAATCTTAACATTTATATGCTGAAAAGCGATTCATCATACTTTATTTCTTTCAAATTTCCTTACACCGCCACATGAATAAGCGATATATCTTATCTTCTGTACTATCTGAAAAATCTGGATTAACAGCCTTGGCTGAATTCTATTATAGCCACAGGGGTACAGGGCTACAAATAGTTCTCTTTAAGTCAAAGGAAAATAACAACAAATACAGGAACACCTCACTCTGAAGTTCCTTTATTTTGGCTTAAGCCTCTCTTAACAGGCTCTTTTCAAGCCTTTGGAGCATTATTAAAAGGTCCTACTATTGATTTTCAGTGCTTAGTGCACGTGAAAATGGAGCGCCTTCAGCTCTAATGACTGAAGTCCCCTCACTGTCTAAAGGACAGGTACAAAGGCAGAAGATGCACTTGGAGTTCATCCTTACAACCATCCTCATGACTTAGATTTTAATGCCTGGAAATAGGACAGGTGGGAAATAGGGCACGGAATTCAACTCATCTCTCTTACTTAAATATAGCACTGCTGCTATTTCTGTTACTTATCTTGTGAAATTTTGTAAGTATTGGTATATTTTGCTATTCAGCATGAAGCTGTATGCTTCATTTCCACCTTTGAAATCCAAATTTCCAAGTAATCACTTTTAGGACAGCATTCCTCTATTTTCAGCTTCATTCTCCATGGACCATTTATTTATTTGTGATGCCAAGCCATTGAGTAACCAGAGGTTACAGTAAGAATTCGTCATGCCAGTTTCCATCTTAAAAAGAAAAGCCTTCAAGACAAACAAACCATTTTTTTAATGGGTAAAAGAAATGAACAAGCATTTCACATAAGAGGGAAAAGAGAATAGTCTCATAAGTTCAACCTCATAAATAATCAGGAAAGTGCAAATTAAAGCCACAATGAGACACCATTTCACACCCCATCAGATTAGCAAAAATTTGTAGTCTGACAATACCAAGTGTTGATGAGGATGTAAAACTACAGAAACTCTCATACAAATCGGTATGGGGGGAGGTGTCTAAATGGGTAAAGCATGTTGGAAAGCAATGTGTATTACCTAGTGAAGGTGGTGCACACACCCTTTATCCCAGTATTCTATTTCTGGGAGACATATGTACACACACACACACACACACACACACACACACAATGGACTGTATGTTAGGGTTAGGAGATATTAGTGTTCCTTTTATTGTGTGACAATTCTGAAGTATTTAGGAGTGAAAGTCAAGATGTCTGCAATTTTTAAATGGTTCAGCAAAAACAAAAAACAAAACAAAACAAAAAACCAACGTGGAATGTGGAGAGAGACAAGGAGAAAGAGAGAAACAAAGAAAGCAAATGTGATAAACTGTCTTTAAAAGGGAGCAGCAGGCTCTGAGGGCAGAGTCTGCAAGTTTGAATCATGGCTCTGCCAGTTATTGATTGTAATCTGGGTAATTGATTGAAGCTCTGTCTACCTCGGCAAATCATCTGTAGAATAGGAGTAATGGTGGTATACACTTGACACAGATGTGGCATTAAATAAAGTAATTCATGTGAAGTACTCCAAGGGCAATTGCTGCTTCCTTACAAGCCTTCAATAAACGTTAGTTATTACTTCTGTTAGTTCCATTCTGCAGATGATATAAGTAGAGACTCAAAAAAGTGAAGTATAGGCTGGGCGAGGTGGCTCACGCCTATAATCCCAGTATTCTGGGAGGCCGAGGCAGGCAGATTGCCTGAGCTCAGGAGTTCGCGACCAGCTTGGGCAACACGGTGAAACTCCGTCTCTACTAAAATACAAAAAATTAGCCGGGCGTAGTGGCGGGCGCCTGTAGTCCCAGCTACTCGGGAGATTGAGGCAGGAGAATGGAGTGAACCCGGGAGGCGGAGCTTGCACTGAGCCGAGATTTCGCCACTGCACTCCAGCCTGGGGACAGGGCGAAACTGTCTCAAAAAAAAAAAAAAAAAAAAAAAAAAAAAAAAAAAAAAAAAAAAAAAAAAAATTAGCGGGTTGTGGCGGCAGGCGCCTGTAATCCCAGCTACTCCGGAGGCTGAGGCAGGAGAATCGCTTGAACCTGGGAGGCAGAGATTGCAGTGAGCCAAGATCGCGCCACTGCACTCCACCCTGGGCAACAGAGCAAGACTCTGTCTCAAAAAAAAAAAAAAAAGTTTTGGTTTAAAACCATGTTGAACTTCATCACAGCACTTTGTATAGGAGTGAGAAATTACTACCTAGATATTTAATAGGTGAATAGTAATAAACCAAAGAAATATTCTTACATTGAACTCATTTGCAGCCATTAAAATTGTTTTTGTTTTTGTTTTTGTTTTTTTTGAGATGGAGTCTCGCTCTGTCGCCCAGGCTGGAGTGCAGTGGCCAGATCTCAGCTCACTGCAAGCTCCGCCTCCCAGGTTCACGCCATTCTCCTGCCTCAGCCTCCCGAGTAGCTGGGACTACAGGCGCCAGCCACCTCGCCCAGCTAGTTTTTTGTATTTTTTGGTAGAGACGGGGTTTCACCGTGTTAGCCAGGATGGTCTCGATCTCCTGACCTCGTGATCCGCCCGTCTCAGCCTCCCAAAGTGCTGGGATTACAGGCTTGAGCCACCGCGCCCAGCCTAAAATTGTATTTTTAAATGACTATGTAGTGACATGATGAAATGTTCACTATATTATTATACATTAATGTTATATTAAATATTAAAATATAGGATCCCCAAACATTAATAATTATAAATATATACATAACACAGAGCTACAGATGCACACATATATACATGTGTTTCTGTGTATATATTATATATGAAAGTATACATATGACATATAATGTATTCATGTATACATATATGATACGCTGCATTTATATCTACATATATAGAGACATATATGGTATACTGGATTCTGTGTCTGTGTGTGTGTGTGTGTGTGTGTGTGTGTGTAGCACAGAAAAACCTGGAAGTTTATATACCAAAAAGATTTTGAAGTAGTTAGAAGTGGGTTTCTCTGAATGTAGAGATGAGAAGTGACTTTTCCTTTTTTTTCTCATCTAATCTGTATTTTCTTGTGTTTCTACAGTGAAAGTGTAAAACTGGTGACTCTGGAGAACAATTTGACAGTATCTAACAAAGTTGCAGATTGTATACTTAAAATCCTGACACATTTCCACTCCTGGATGAAAGTCTTTACATGTGCACAATGCAACACATACAAGAAGGTTCACACCAACACAGTTTATAATAGAGAAAAAGTGGAAACAAGGCCAGGCGCAGTGGTTCATGTCTATAATCCTAACACTCCCGAGGCTGAGGCCACAGGATTGCCTGAGCCCAGGAGTTTGAGACCAGCCTAAGAAACATAAAAAATAATTAGCCTGGAGTAATGGTGCACACCTGTGGTCCCAGCTGCTTGGGAGGCTGAGGTAGGAGAATAACTTGAGCCTTGGAGGTTGAGGCTGCAATGAGTCAAGATCATGCCACCGCACTCCAGCCTGGATGACAGAGCAAGACCCTGTCTGGGGAAAAAAAAAAAAAAGATGTAAACAATTTATATCCATCAACAGAAGCATGGCCATTCTAGACAAGGGATGCTTCGGCAGCAGAGCTGCTGTTATCAATGTGTATATACCAGAAAAATATTGTGATATAGCTGGAGCGATACAACTGCCATCTGTAGAAATGTAAGTGCAGTATGATACCGTTCATATAAAAATTGTTTGAAATGCAAAATAACACTTTATGGTGTACTGTTTATGTGTATACACCTGTGCATATGTAGTAAAACTTTTAATGCATGGGAATGATAAACACCCAATGTAAGGTAATGTTTATCTCTGGAATTTGAAGAAGGAAAATGAGATTAGGAAGGAGGACACATCAGTGGTGGGGCTTCGATTACATCTGTAAGGCCTTATCTCTTGGGCTAGGGAGTGGACTACATATGGGTTTTTTTTGTTTGTTTGTTTTGGGTTGTTTTTGAGGGAGGGTCTCTTTCTGTTGCCCAGGCTGGAGTGCAGTGGCGCAATCCTGGCTCACAGCAGCTTCAAATTCCCTGGCTCAAGTGATCCTCCCACCTTAGCCTGCATATGTCTATTATAAAATTCTCTGTAGGTTTTTGTCTGTATGCCTGAAATGTTTCATAATTTAAAAGTGGTACTCATATAATGAAATTTTAAAATAATTTAATTTAAATGTGTCTCTAAAAATGTAACTAATTGCAGGTACAATAAACTTTTGGAATAATTTGAAAAAATATTTTTACGTTTTTATTTTTGGCATAAACAGGATTTCCAAACCAGAACATTTAATTTCTCCGAAACAGAAATGATTTTTAATGAGAATATTTTATTGTCATTATTACTCAATTGTGTTTAAAATCCAAAGTGTCTCCACTGGAGGGAAAAAATTAAGACAAAACGCTTCCCTTCCTAAAAAAAATATATGTCTAGAGGAGGGAGATAGTGAAGACACTGAATCTGTAAAAAGTGGTAGTCATTTTATTCTACCAACATATTCTAAATTTAAGGGGAAATCCATGACCAGAGCAGCCCCTGGGTGACTCAGCCCAGCTTCCAGGCTTGGCAGAGCCCATCAGCACAGCGTGGCCGACTCGCCGGGGACTGGATTACACATCTGCACGCGGTTGAACAGCTTGGTCAGTGACACAGTCAAGCTAGCTTGAAAAGCAGGTAAGGAAAACACTGGGCGCATTCCATATTTTCCCTTAGGGAGAATTACACCTTCAAGTCAAGCTGCATTTTGCATGCCTGGGACCTCCAAAACACTATTTAAATTATGTACAGAAACCATTTCATCCCCAGTGAAATATATTTGTTTCTTCCGGAGAAATAAGGGGCGACCCAGTCGCTTCGCGAGGATCGCAGGTGGGTGTTCCAAGGGATCCACACTCTCGTTTTTTTGTTTGTTTTTTGTTCTTTGATGTATTAACTTCTCTCCTCTCTCTCTCTTTTTTTTTTTTTTTTTTTTTTTTTTAGACGGAATCTCCCTCTGTCACTCAGGCTGGAACACAGTGGCGTGATCTCAGCTCACTGCAACCTCCGCCTCCCGGGTTCAAGCGATTCTCCTGCCTCACCCTCCTGAGTAGCCGGGATTACAGGTGCCCACCACCACGCCCGGCTAATTTTTTGTATCTTTAGTAGAGACTAAAAATTCGCCATGTTGTTTCGCCATGGTTTCCCCATGTTGGCCAGGCTGGCCTCGAACTCCTGACCTGAGGTGATTCACCCGCCTCGGCCTTCCAAAGTGCTAGGATTACAAGCGTGAGCCATCGCTCCCGGTCATTAACTTCTCTTAAAACACACACTGTCTCAAAGGCTGGAGGGTTTGGGGATGTTCTCGTCCTTTCTGTGACCCACCTACCACAGTCTTGGGGGTAAAAGCTCCGGTTTTAAAAGCTGGGAAATTCCACCTCATGGCCACGCGGTCTCAGCAGCTCTGGCGACTGGGAAACGTAGGGTTACAGGGCAGTAAAGATCATCAAAACGGAGGGTGGAGGAGAGAAACTAAAGACTAAAGCTGAGCGGTCACAAACGCTGAAATTAGTAAAGATCCACGTTGTGGGGGGTTGGGGGTGCGTGTGCGCCCGGCAAAAAGCCTCTGCGTCCATACGGGGATCCACCGCGGGCCTCCTGGAACTCACAGGCTCCCTCGGAGCCTCTAAGACGCGACTTGATTGACAACAATTTTGTTTACACACCAAACGCCCTGGGGGAGCCACACACCAGTGCCGGCGTTCCAGACGCTTCCTCTGCGCAGAGCCTGCCCGGGACGGGGGCGGGGCGGGCCCTGTTGCTTAACTCACCTCTCCCGCCCCGCACCCGCTCCCCGGGGAGGCGCCGGCCCAGCGAAACTGGTGCATGTGTCAGCCGCCCAGCACCGGCCCAGGGGGTCTGCCGCGCCGCAGGCCAGCCTGGGAAAACGCCCAGCGGCTGCAGGCCTCCCGCTGCGCGCTGCGTGGTTCTGCACTGCCCTCAGGACCTGTCAGGAGCAACACACACGCACATGCAGATGCCCACACACATGCACACAGACACACACAGGCACACACTGCGTCGGTAGGAATAGCTCAGAGGTGCCCTTCCTTTCCGGGCAAAGTGCTTAGTAGCTGCGTTCAGCGAGAAGAAATCATCCAAAGGTAACCCTTGCTCTGAGCCCTCCCTAGGAAGAAGGGAGAGGTCACTCTGGAAAAGCCTGGAACCTTCTCCCGCTTGAGGGTGCGGGACAGCAGCCCACCTCCCCTTCGAGTAGGCCAAAGATCTCTCCTTCCTTTTTTAGGCCTGGCTTTCCCAGTCACTAAAAGGGCTACCTTTCACCTTAAATATCACCTAAGCTGAAATATTACTACATTGCTTTGCAGTTGATCATAGTGGAATCTTAGTTTCAGAATTACATTCAACACCTACTACGCAAAAGCACCACATGGACACTGCCACAAAAATTAACACAGTGGATCCTCACAGAGCTGAATGGGGTTGCTGTGAATATCTCCCTAGTAAGATAGGAAAAGGGCCCATGTGGGCTATGATATTTGTATAAAGTGGTGCCGATGAGCTCATTGCGGGACTAGCTATTTGAACTCAAGTTTCAATGCAATGTAAATGAGAACTGACTTCACCCTTGACTTGTAATTTTCTCTCCAAGTATTTCTCACTAGCCATTTTCATTTCCTCCTTTTCCTACCATTCTCACCCTCATCTTTCTACCCTCTTCTTGAAGCAGAGCACTTTTTCTCCACACTCTGGAAGGCCCGAGAGGAGAGGGGATTAGAGGCCCGTAAGCAGGGGAAATCCTATCCATTAGAGAAGGACAAGGGCAGAGCAGGGGACTTCCGTGCTTCTCCTGCCAAGTTAATACGCTAGGAGAAGCAGCTGGGTCGGGTCTGGACACGCTTTTCTGTTCTGCAGCTCACAGAATTTTTTTGTCGCTTTAACTTCAGTGATCTCTGGTGCCCCCGAAGGCAAGTAGCACACCTGAATCATACAGCTTCAGATGAGTTGAGTTCAAAGTTTTATTTTCTACTTTTAAAGCCCTCAATAAATTAGGGCAAAGGTACTTGGAACCCAGCCTCTTGCCCTGGCGTTCCTCTGGGATTGTTAAGGTTGGCTGAGCAATCTGCTCTTAAGAAACCAGGTGGAGAGAGACCTGGGTGGAGAGATCCGGGGGTTGTTTGTGGAACTTTCTCCTCCTCTGTAGCATATGCCAGCGTCTCTCAGGAGCAATCCTGCTAGGTTGCCACCAGAGCTAGGTGGTGTCGACCTGTCTTTGTTATGCAAGTTGCTGAACTCAGAGTGTTCCAGCGGAGTGTTCCTGGCCGGCACATGAATGAGGAAATGGGTCGACACGAATTCTGGGCAGCAGGATTGGAAAGAAACACCTCCCCACCCCCGCCTTCCCTGCACCCCCATCTTCTTGAGATAGCTGATACTGGAAGAGAAGCTAATGCTTCATGTTGATTAAAGTGATACAATACTGTGGAGTCAAACGAACATTCTGAACAAATCTAAGTTGATCTTTTAAAAAGCAATTAATTCTTACTTTTTTGTTGTTGTTGTTTTTTCTTTTCTGAGACAGAGTCTCGCTCTGTCACCCAGGCTGGAGTGCGTGGCACCATCTTGGCTCACTGCAACCTCTGCCTCCCAGGTTCAAGCGATTCTCCTGCCTCAGACTCCCAAGTAGCTGTGATTACAGACGCCTGCCACCACGCCCGGCTAATTTTTGTATTTTTAGTAGAGATGCGGTTTCACCATATTGGCCAGGTGGTCTCAACCTCCTGACCTCAAGTGATCCACCCACATAGGCCTCCCAAAGTGCTGGGATTACAGGTGCAGGCCACCGCACCCGGCCTAATTCTTATTTTCTATTTCTCTTTATGTGGAATCATGTTTTGTCCTGGCTTTCAGGTTTTTACATTTCCAGCAAAATAGTTATTTTAAAGATTTTTTAAATTATATTAACAGAGAGGGAAATTATTGTTTTTTTCTCTGAACAATGTCTGCCTGCATATCCCCTGCCGCTGTAGCAACTAACATGCTTTTGAATACTGGCTGCAGAGGTGACATTTGGTGTCATTTTCCAGGTGGTGCTGACTGTCTCCCCAGGGACAATGCAGAGACCCTGGGATTTTGTATGTAGGGTCTGAGACACAGGCGGGAATGTAGAGCAATAAAAGGAAGTTCTCTTAAGGTTGTTGCAAGAGACCATCTCACAAAAAGAAGAAAATAAGAAGGGCCAGGGGCCCTGTGGTTCATGCTTGTAATCCCAGCACTTTGGGGGGCCTAGGAGGGCGGGTCATCTGAGGTCGGGAGTTCGAGACCAGGCTGACCAATATGGAGAAACCCCATCTCTACTAAAAATACAAAATTAGCCAAGTGTGGTGGTGCACACCTGTAATCCCAGCTACTTGGGAGGCTGAGGCAGGAGAATTGCTTGAGCCCAGGAGGCAGAGGTTGTGGTGAGCCGAGATTGTGCCATTGCACTCCAGCCTGGGCAACAACAATGAAACTCTGTCTCAAAAAAAAACCAAAAAACAAAAAGGGTGAGATTTCGGTGGGGACATCGCCAAACCACGTCATCAACGTCCTGCTTAGAGTGAAGGATCCCTTTCCACTTTACTCAAGAGAATGGTCGTGCTTATAGTACTTTATCTCAGTGTCCTCCACAGCATTTTTCTGAGGAATCAAATCCGTCTGTTATTATGGGAAGAGTGCAGACTTTTAGGGAACTGAGATAAGAAAATCCTTTGGCTGGAATAATTTGTTCTTTATTTTACTAAGTCTCTCAGTAACATAGTGAACCTATCTGGGTGGTAAATAGATTCAAAGTCATAGGGGAAATGACCCAAATATTTTATTTTGTTTTCACTCTTTTGTTATGCTGAGTTAATTTAGAAAATCAATGATACCCCAAGTGAAATAGCCTTTACTTAAACCCTTACAAATAAACTAGACATATGTCCTTAAAAACAAATTAAAAACCAATCAGGCATGGTGGCTCACACCTGTAATCCCAGCACTTCAGGAGGCTGAGGCAGAAGAATCACTTGAGACCAGGAGTTAGAGACCAGCCTGGGCCATATAGTAAGACTCTGTCTCTACAATAAAAATAAAAAAATTAGCCAGGCATGATGTCAGGTGCCTGTCATCCCAGCTACTCAGGAGGTTGAGGCGGGAGAATTAATTGAACCCAGGAGTTTGAGACTGCAGTAAGCTATGATTACACCCCTGCACTCCAGACTAGGCAACAGAGTGAGACCTTGTCTCTTAAAATAAATAAATAAAATAAAATAAAACTTTTTTTTTTTGAGACAGAGTTTTGCTCTTGTTGCCCAGGCTGGAGTGCAATGGCATGATCTCGGCTCTCTGCAACCTCCACATCCTGGGTTCAAGTGACTCTCCTGCCTCAGCCTCCCTAGTAGCTGGGATTACAGGCGCCCGCCACCATGCCTGGCTAATTTTTGTATTTTCAGTAGAGACGGGGTTTCACCATGTTGTTCAGGCTGGTCTCAAACTCCTGACCTCAGGTGATTCACCCACCCCGGCCTCCCAAAGTGCTGGGATTACAGGTGTGGGCCACCGAACAACTCTTAATTACTTAAATAATGGTGCAGAAAAGAATTTGTTATAACCAGCAGACTAAGGGGCCATTCACAGAATAAGAGATAGATGAATTGAACTGATGGGGGAATTAATTTAAGCTACCGATTGTTCCTTTTCTCAGAATTCTTTGGCAAAAATTAAATTATGCCAAGTATCTATCAGTTTTATGATAACAAGACCATCAAACTTGTTTCATTAAACATTTCCCTTATCTTACAACTGTCTAAACAGGAATTTTCCTATTTAGCGCCCTATCAATCCAGAGTTAGGATTATGCTGCAATCTAGGAGGTCTTGTGTATCACATGTTAATATTTGTATAGTTATTAAAATATTTGATAATTTGTACAGGGGCTCTGTAAAATTAAATATCACATTCCATTTATAGTATTGGAAAAGAGTTTAAATAGAAAATTATGTTCTAGCCTTTGGTGTTTTGTTTTGTTTTTGAGATGGGGTCTTGCTCTGTTGCCCAGGCTGGAGTACAGTGGTATGATCTTGGCTCACTGCAGCCTCCACCTCCGGGGTTCAAGTGATTCTCCTGCCACAGCCTCCTGAGTAGCTGGGATTATAAGCATGCACCACCATGCCCAGATAATTTTTGTATTTTTAGTAGAGAAGGATTTCGCCATGTCAGGCTGGTCTTGAACTCCTCCCTCGGGTGACCTGCCTGCCTCAGCCTCCCAAAGTGCTGAGATTACAGGCGTAAGCCACTATGCCTGGACCCTAGCCTTTGGTCTTTGCTGTAACACTTGTAAGATGACATATTTAAATGGTAGGTGTAAGGAAACACTTCTTTAAAGTACAACATTTAAGCAATATCTTTTACACTATGTTGTGCCGTGGTTTTCAGACTGCATTTATCCACAGACTCTTTTGCAAACAAAATATTAAGTAGAAGTCAAGTAAGTAAAACAAATGTGAACAGAGCTGTTGAGGGAGCAGTGGAGGGGCGTTGGTGATCCACACCCTCTGAAGGGCCACAAGTGCCCCTTAGAGGAACACCAGACCTGTAGGAACTTGAAAGCCGGTGTAGTAAGGCTTATTTAAAAGAAAATAAATGAAAGGTGCTGTTTGAGATGACGCATCTTTTCCTTGCAACTGCATGCATGTATGCATGGATGTGTGTTTGTGAAATACCATTTAATTAATATCCAGTTCTTATCTCTATCGTTGTTACTTTCGTGGCATTTTAGGACAGTGCAATACACAGATAATGGATTCTTTGTCTATAAGTTTCAAATTCCATTTTTAAAAAAACGTTGCAGTACAAAAAAGGTCAAAGGGCATGCAAGGGCCAAAATACATGTGACCTGGAGGACACTATTTAGATATATATTTCTATTTTATAGAATAACAGTAGCATCTCAATAACTGTCGAATTATGATTGGAACTCTAGAGATAATTTCATCCAAAAACCTGATTTTTTTCATCTGAAGAGGCTGAGGGACTTCACAAGCTCACAGTGATGCATACCAGACCAGCACACAATGATCTTGCTCCCCAAGGCACGTGCTTATCCCACACTCTGTGTATTGCAATGTATACATTAATATAAAATTGTTACAACTTGAAAATATCAAAAGTAGCTATTGGTTGAAATCAGCTGGATCTTCCTACATTTGTTTAGCTGGTCAAGAGAACAGATTGTGTCCGATTGGACTGTGTCCTTGCACAGCACAGGTCACCTACCAAAAAGATTTCAGGAGCAAAGGTATAGCAGGTCATGCAGAGAACCAGAGAGTGATGAGGCACACAACATACTCACGCTTTCCTTGTAAAAGCAGAGGTTAATAAGCAAGCACACAAATTAGCAAATGTGAGGCTGAGATAGGAAGGCTGAAACTTTGGTTTAGTTGAGTTTGATATTTTCCACCTTTGGCAAATACTTTTTTCATGAAACTCAAGCACAAATTGTGGAAGAGACACATTCAGAAACAGACTTTCTCATAAATCCAAAGCATTAAATCTTAGGCTGAATAGCAAGTTCTATGATTCCAGCCTGTTATGGATGTACAGTTAAAATAAGAGAGGTTGATGTGACTTTTATCTACTGTAAGATTATTTATGTGTATGCCAACATACATTTTCAAATTGGATGCTTAATGCTGCATTTCTTTAAACATGTCATTCTCTGATTCAAACTAAATTGGAATTGTTTAAGTTCTTTTGGGGCTTTCAAGAGAAATACTAGAGAAGAATCTGCTATGAACCAAATTAATATACTAATCTCCATTTTGGTTTTTGGCAGCTTTGCTTCTGCCAGGGAATATTAGCTCCTGTAATTGTAGTCATTGTGCTACTAATTGTATATACAATTATATTGCGTGCATTTTGATGTTTGTAAATGCAAATGCTTTAGAGTGAGAAACCACCACAGGCTTAAATGAGGAAGATGGACAAGTGGGTGGATCTGTGGGTGTGGTCCCCGGGCCAAGCCTACCCACAATGTCTTGTAAAGAGGCTCCAACTAGGAGCGTCCCCAGCCTTCAATGTCGTTTGGCAAGTGGAGGATACTTGTCTTTGTAAAAGCATCTGGGGTACTTAGGGCAATGATAATATTTTCTATCCAATTTATTCAGATTGTATTATCTAAGATGGCCTTTATTTTCAAATTATATGATCTATACAGTATTTGAAGTTTCCTAAGAACATAGGTAAAAGGAAAAAGAAAAGTGCTTATTATATGTTATGTAATACTTGCTCAACCTACCTCACAGAATTAGTGCCGGGATCGAATAAACTTGAAAATTGTAAAAGACATTGCAAACTGTGAAAAAACTATTCACATCTATTGATACAAAGACATGTTTGAATTACATTTCAGCATTGAAATAAACATGAAAAGTTCAGATGACCACATCAGTCCTCTCCTATGAGAACACGTGATGTTCGTTTTTTCTTCAGCAGCTTTATTGAAGTATAATTTGCATAACATAAAATTCATTCATTGTAAGGATACAACTCAAGGATTTTTGGTAAATGTATATGGATGTGCAGCTATGGTAGAATTCATTTTAGATTCTATTTCAGGACATTTTTAAGACCCTAAAAATTTTCTCATGCCCATTTGCAGTTAATCTCTGCGCTCACTCTAAACTCCAAGAAATTCCTGATGTGTTTTCTGCCTCTATAGATTTGCCTTTCCTGGACATTGCATATGAATAGGGTCATATAAATATAGTCTTTTGCATTTGGTGTCTTTCGTTTAATATATTTTCTGAAGATCCATCTATATTGAAACATGTACTAATCTTGGTTTCTTTTTATTGCTGAATAGTATTCCATTGTAGGACTATATTACACTTTGTTTGTCCACTCACCAGCTGATGGACACTTGGGTTATTTTGAGTTTGGGGCTATAATGAATAATGCTGCTGTGAACATTTACATACATATCTTTGTTTGAACATATGTTTTATTTCCCTTGGATAGATTCTTAGCAGTTAATTGCTGGGTTTATAGCAAATTGATGTTTAACTTTTTAAGAAACCACCAATGTAGCCAGACACAGTAGCTCATGCCTGTAATCCCAGTGCTTTTGGAGGCTGAGGCAGGGGGATCACTTGAGGCCAGCAGTTCGAGACTGGGCTGGGCAATGTAATTTGACCCTGTCTCTGCAAAAGAATAAAATTAGCCAGGCATGGTGGCATGCTCCTGGGGTTCCAGCTACATGGGAGGCTGAAACAGGAAAATCACTTGAATCCAGGAGCTCAAGGATTCAGTGAGCTATGATGGCCCCACTACACTCCAGCCTGGGCAACAGCCTGTCTCAAAAGGAAGGAAGGAGGGAGGGAAACTGCCAGTCTGTTATCCCAAGTAGCTATATCATTTTACATTCCCACCAGCAATGTACACAAGTTCCAGCTTCTCCACATCCTCACCAATACCTGGTATCGTTGGGCTTTTTGATGATAGCTGTCCTAGTGGGTGTGTCATGGTATCTCGCTGTGGTTTTGATTTGCATCTCCCTCATGACTAATGAGTTGAGCATCTTCTTATGTGGTTATTAGACACTCGTTTATCTTTTCTGTTGAAATATCTACTCAAGTCTTTTGACCATTATAAAAACTGTGTCAGGCTGGGTGTGGTGGCTCATGCCTGCAATCCCAGCACTTTGGCAGCCTGAGGCAGGAGGATCACTGGAGTCCAGGAGTTTGAGACCAGCCTGGGCATCATAGTGAGATGCCATCTCTACAAAAAATGTAAACATTAGCCGGGCATGGTGGAACACACTGGTAATTCCAGCTAAGGCTGAGGCTGGAAGATTGCTTGGGTCCCGAAGGTCAAAGCTGCAGTGAGTTGGGATCATACCACTGCCCTCCAACCTGGACGACAGACACTATCTGTTTTTTCCCATTAATTGCCACTTCACCTTACGCTGTCCTGTGACTTCTTTTATTCTGTTACCTTCCACTGTTATTAAACTTCTGTACCATTATTTAACTTTCAGTGTACATATTTTTTCTTTCCCCAATCTTGATTTTTAAACTCCCTTAAGAAGAAGAGCACTTCTACCTTATTCATTCTCTTCTATAGCAAGGGTAACAAAACGCCCCCTAAATTAATAAATCTTCAATAAATATTTGGGACAGAAATAATAAAAAGCTCATTGTCTTTATGTAAATAGTGTCAGCGTATCTGGTATCATAATTTAATAACTTGCCTTGAATTTTGTTTCTTTATTACTTATTGTGTACATCAGAGTCTTTAGTTTTAAAATCATTTTTGAAGCTTCAGCACTTTGGAAGGCTGAGGCAGGAGGATCACTTGAGCCCAGAAGTTTGAGACCAGCCTGGGCAACAAAGAAAGACCCTACCTCTACAAAAAATACAAAAATTAGCCATGCATGGTGGCGGATGCCTCCCATAGTGTTCCCAGCTACAGGGGAGGCTGAGGCAGGAGGATCACTTGAGGCCGGGAAGTGGAGGCTGCAGTGAGTCATGTTCATGCCACTGCACTCCAGCCTGGTGACACAGCAAAACCCAGTGTAAATAAATAAATAAATAAACAGTTTTGAGAAGAAGGAGTATATCAGAGTGTAAACTGGGACAAACAGATTTAATTATCAGAGAAATATTTTTAAAAATTCTAAGGAAACTCTAAAACATATGGTAGTTAATATGTTTAAATAAAGTAAATTCAGCATTTTAGGCACTCTACTTTTTATCCAAATATCCCTGCGTACCTTAACAAAAACAGCAGTCACATGAATGATCAAAACGGGCAACTCTCTCAAGTATATCAAAGACTAAGTAGAAAGCAAACCAAACAGCTCACCTATCACCAGTACTTTTGACCCAAAAGAAAAGATTTCGAATTATACGTATAAACTTACTTATGTATAAGCCTGAATGTAAAACAAAAACAACTTCCCCTATTACTAGTAAATAACAGGAAAGAAAAAAAAAAAAAAACTTTTGAGCCTTATCTGGAAGGATGCCAAAGATATACACTTGAGAATATTTTAAGGTAATTAGCATTTTTGTCTCTGTGTCAGTTAAAATAGGCTTTTGCCTGCTACTAATTTTCTTTGGGTTACTGAGACCATTGTATGAATGAAGGGCTGTTAAAGGCCATTTATATTGTGCAAACAGAGGCACAAATTAGAGAGGGCATGTTAATAAGGAAAGGGGGCTTATGAGTGCTCAATTATGAGCCCAGAACCTGTTCCTATTTTAGAGGGATAGAAAACACATCAATCTTGCTTTTAGAATATTTTCAATTAAAACGAACAGCGCACGGCACACTAAGAGCCAGCTAAGGCTGCGGCCTTGTAGATTTTGAATCATTCTTACCTACCATCTTAGTTTCAAAACTGATATACGTATAATGGGCTGAAATAGCATTTGAGATCCCAGAAGGCCAAGGTCCCTGAGCTGCATAAGAAATTCGAAAGGAAAAGAAATATAAAACTGGACCATCTGTTTCCCTTTTCAACATGCAACCTTTGGAGTAGAAAATTTGGAAGAGGATGCTATTGAAAACCTGAATAGGGATGAAACACAGTACACACACTCACAACATATCATTAACTTCCTCTCTCCTAAGCATAATCAATAGCGTCTGCAAGCCTAGTTCTGCATGTTAAAAACAAAGCACAATGTTAGCCGCACAGAGCAGCTCACCCTTCTCCCCACACAGACAATAGTGAGTCGTAATAGACTCACCAGGCAGACTCGCTCTCCAGTCCTAGGCAGTGCCTCCTGCCTAATTGGCGTAAGCAAAGGGAGGCAAACACTCTGTAGCAGGCAAGTGTTTTGGGAATCTAATTCTAGTTTGCATATGCCACTATATGTATGAGCCTGGTTTTGCCCCTGTGTTAACCACTACTTCCAGTGGCCTGCTATCATGTTCCTGATATGTATTTATGAAAACATCGCAAGATATTGTCCCCAAAGCTACCTTTTCCCCTCTATGAAATACCTATTTTGGATTTATAGCTAAGTGGGTAACCAGTGTTCATATAATGTTCACAGAGTGGAAATACACAAAATAAAACAGTGACGGGTGGCAAGAATGAAGGCCTTTAGTCTCAGAGTAGAAAAACCACTATGCCTCAATACTATTCAGTAAGCCCAATGCTGAACTTCTGCAAACCATAATTGTATTGGATGTTTGGCCTTTCTTTTTCAGGTGGCACCAGTCCTCTCTCTTGAAACTTTTCTAACTGTTAAGGTTGAAGTGCCATTTAAAGAAAAAGGAAGGCAAAGAAATGAGCTCTAGGAAGCCATGGTAAGTCATTTGTCAGTGTATCCTTTCTTGAGCTCATTGGGGAAGCAGAGTTCAGGGTGATGGGATCGTAGACTTTATTTTGAATTTGTCTGTTATAACCTTAAAGCTTTCTTCAAGGAAATACATAGGGTTCATGTCTGATATATAACGTCTGTTGCTATGGAAAGGTTTATACTTAATCATATGACAGTGTTCTCTTAGGGGTGGGGAAACTGGGGTATCAGTTCATCTTTTTCCAAAACTCCATATGTTTTACAAGATAAAACAAGACAAAAAAACATGTACAGCACATGTTTCTGGCATTAGAAGAAAATTTGAAAGGCCTTTTTTACATTGTGTATATTGAGATGCCATTCTGCGTTCAAAAATGCATAGTAGCCTCTTACTGCAAAAGTTAATGATAGAGATGTCAGTTACTCACGATATATTATCTAAGCTCTTCTGATATTTCCATCTCTAAACTCATGTCCATGTTGCCTTTCTCGTTTCCACCCAAATGTCTGTTGTTGGCTCCACAAGAGAGCTGTCCTTTTGGCATATTATCTAGTGCTCTGTTCTTGGTGAACAATTTCACCGCATTGTGATTGTACTATGAATGTTTGCTGTTCATGAGCCCAGCACTGTTAAAAATAGAAAGGTGGAGGCTGCCCTAATATTATAATCTTGGCTTTTCTAAAAAAAAAAAAAAAAATGCAACAATTGTTCAAGCACAATCTAAACATTTTCAATGTTCAGAGTTTTCTTTCTATTAAACATTGAAAAGTATTGTTTGTTTTTTCACAGTAATACGTTGGCTGGTGCTAACTACTGCACTTGTATGGAAGGAGGCAGGAGCGTGGACTGTAGAGTCAGACAACCCAGCCCTGCCGTGCATAATCTTGGGCAGGCTTCTTAACCTTTCTCTGCCTGTTCCCACATCTATAACATTGGGATAATAATAGGACCTATTTCATAGAGTTGGGGTGGGAATTAAACAAGATAGTTCTGGTAAAGCACATAGAATGGTGAATGACGCATAGTAGGTATGCAGTTAAGTGCTGGTTCATTACCTTGTTGAACATCTTCATCATCCTACAATTTTTACTCTTGCCTTTCTTCGTGTGTGTGTGTGTGTGTGTGTGTGTGTGTGTGTGTGTGTGTGTTAGATGGAATCTCACTCTCTCGCCCAGGATGGAGTGCAGCGGTGAGATCTTGGCTCACTGCTCACTGCAGCCTCTGCCTCCCAGGTTCAAGCGATTCTCTTGTCTTAGCCTCCCGAGTATCTGGGATGACAGGCACCCACCAACATGCCTAGCTAATTTTTGTATTTTTAGTAGAGACAGAGTTTCACCATGTTGGCCAGGCTGGTCTCGAACTCCTGACCTCGGGTGATCCACCTGCCTTGGCCTCCCAAAATGCTAGGATTACAGGCCTGAGCCACCATGCCCGGCCTGCCTTTCTTCTTGAATATGCAACTACTTTGTTTAACTCAGAGGAATTTAAAGTAGTAGACTCTGGGACAGTGTGGAAGGATGTTTGAAAAATATGTGGAAATGAGAACTTTTCAGTGCCCCACAAACAATACTAAGAATCTAATTGATGACCTTCCCACATCTGTGAGGACAACTTTGCCCTCAGTCTGTAATGACTGTGATTCCCTTTCTGCCTACTGTCTCACCAAAAGCTTCATTTTGGTTCTAGATGATATAAACATGAAAACAGTTTGTCCAGGTGTATACGTTTTATGTATGTTTTAAAAATCTCTTTACATCATCTGCTTTCTCTTTTTCTTTTCTTTTTTCTTTTTTTCTTTTCTTTTTTTTTTTTTTTTTGAGCCAAGGTCTCTCTGTGTTACTCAGGCTGTAACACAGTGGTGCAGTCTTGGCTCACTGCAACATCTGCCTCCCAGGTTCAAGCAATTCTAGTACCTCAGCCTCCCAAGAGACTGGGATTACAGGTGTGTGCTGCCATGCCTGGCTAGTTTTTGTATTTTTAGTAGAGACAGGGTTTCATCGCATTGACCAAGCTGGTCTCAAACTCCTGGCCTCATGTGATCCACCCGCCTTGGCCTCCCAGAGTGCTGGGATTACAGGCGTGAGCCACTGCACCCGGCCTCACATCAACTACTTTCGTGCAGTGAGTCTTCCCTACTCACAGTTCTTACATGTTATCAAATGTAGAAAGAGGTTAAAAAATAATTTTGATAATTATTTTAGGTGTCTAGAGAAAGACAAAGAGCTCATTTTGTATACATCCAAACCGATGACCAGGGTTTCAGCCCAGACCTGGAATTCCTTGTCAGTGTTTGGCATTTACCACAACCAGTGGAATCAATATTAGTGGGACCCTTTTCTTTACGCAGGACATAATTTGGTACTGTCAAGTCAATCTGGCTACAATTGAACGGAAGTTTTTGTTATTTAAATGCTGTTTCAAAAACATTTTATGTATATACGATCTCTAGTGAGGTCAAATTCCCCTGTAAATATTATCTAATTTATTCTCATAACATCTCTAAGTGATAGGATGCATTTGTCTTTATTATTAGCATCTGGTGTTAGGAGATTCACATTTACTTTGTTGGAAATCACCAGGAATAAATCTCATGTAGACACTAATGGAAAATATAATAGGAGATAAATACAGGTATGTCTACAAATGAAGATATTTTCCCACCTTTGAAATCTGTTGACTAAAAAGATAAAAAGTGGAACAACTTATGATGATTGAATAGTAATAAAAAGCAGCATTTAATCTAAATCTCTCTTTCCCATGATTACAGCATGCTAAATATTACTCAATACTAGGAAGTCTGCTGATGAGCTATGTAAATGTTTTCCAATAAAATTAAATAGATTAGATTTGGAAAGAGAATGCTAATGTTTTGAAGGCTTTTAGGGAGTCTTCTTTTAAAACTTTTCTGAAAAATATAATGTAAGACGGTGTGTCATAGTTTCAATAGTGCTAGCAGAGTGAACGCCATTGTTCCCATGTGGGTAGAACAGGCAGAGGCAACCATGATGTTCGAGAAGTTCTTGTCATCTGTGATCCTTTATTGTTAATTCTCTTCATGTATTTTGCCTGCTGCTTTGTTTTGGTTGTCAAAGTTTGTTACTGAGACAAGACCAAGATCATCCTATTCTGAGAGTCGCGGATTGACTTGGCATGACGCACCGTGAGGTGAGTTTAATTGCTGTTAATATTGGAAGGATGAATAATCCTATTAAAAAGATGAACAGTTATAAAAAAATAAATAAGTGGAGGCAAGTCTAGATTACATGAAAGAAAGACAGCTTGATGAGGGGAAACCCATTAACCTGAAAGGAAATGGTTCTTTGCTTCTAATTTAGCAGTTGTGAGCAAGACTGCATTCATACCAAATCAAAATGGAAACAATTTTTCTGTATCATTTATAGACTTGAATATTAGGTGTTCTTATACAAGGAAGAAGAGATCCTACTGTGATTCCTAATTGCTCATAGAATACCAGGATGCCATGTTAGGTGAGTTGATGTTGTTCATATAGAAAAACAAGATGCCATGTTAGGTGAGTTTGTTCTTGTTCTCAGATATTATTACTGAGTCAAAAGAGGTAACTCTATGTTAGGTCAAGAGCACAATACTCGACACCAGTGCTTCTCGGACCCGAATGTGCCTGTGCATCAGTGCATCACTGGGATCTCGATGCACTGCAGATTCAGATTCAGAGGCTCTGGGTCGGGGCCTGAGATGCTGTACTGGAGAAGCCCCCAGGAGATTCCCATGCTGCTGATTCATGGCCACTGTTTGAGAAGCCAGGCTTCAGACAACTGTTTTATTTTTTTTATTTATTTATTTATTTATTTATTTATTTATTTATTTATATATTGAGACAGGGCTCACTCTGTTGCCCAGGCTTGAGTACATTAGTGCAATCTCGGCTCACTGCAACCTTTGCCTCCCAGGTTCAAGTGATTCTCCTGCCTTGACCTCCCAAGTAGCTGGGATCACAGGCACCCGCCACCACACCTGGCTAATTTTTGTATATTTAGCAGAGACAGAGTTTGACCATGTTGGCCAGGCTGGTTTCGAGCTCCTGACCTCAGGTGATCTATCCACCTCAGCCTCCCAAAGTGCTGAGATTACAGGTGTAAGCCACTGTGCCTGGCCCAGACAACTATTTTAAAAAGAACTTGGCCAGGCTTGGTGGCTCACGCCTGTAATCCCAGCACTTTGGGAGGCCAAGGCAGGCGGATCACGAGGTCAGAAATTCGAGACCAGCCTCGCCAGCATGGTGAAACCCGGTCTCTACTAACAAAATACAAAAAATTAGCCAGGCGTGGTGGCACACGCCTGTAATCCCAGCTACTTGGGAGGCAGAGGCAGGAGAATCGCTTGAACCAGGGAGGTGGAAGTTGCAGTGAGCAGACATTACGCCACTGCACTCCAGCCTGGGTGACGGAGCAAGACTCCATCTAAAAAACAAAAACAAAAAAATCTGCACCCACACAGAGTAAGTTGTTTTGTGTAAGTCTGAGATGAGTAAAAACTCATGACCATAGGCGGCATGCCTGGAAGGGCAGACTCTCCAACCTCACAGCCAAATGCCACCTCTGTGTGCTGTGTGACACCTCCTGAGACACTGATGATTTTCTTTTATCAAAATCAAGTTCACCCATGCTAGGTTCATTATTTTAGGAAATTGAATGGCATCAATATAACAAAATATGAACCACTTGTTCTGGAAGGAAATGGAGGGAACAAGCAAATTTAAAGTTTCAAGGCCTCCTTTAAGGACAACTAGAAACACCAGTAAGACTGAAGCCAAAATGGAGCAGTCTGGAAAGGCAGGAAGTCCCTGGTTTCCATCAGAGCTTTATTAGTGGTCTCCTTCAACCCCTTCCTTCCTTCCTTATGGTCACAGTTATTAGATGGCTACAGGAAACATGGGACTATTCTGTCTATATGATAGACATCACCACTGAAATTCACGATGCCTTAGTAAGAGAGAGCAGTATGCTTCTCCTTCCTCCTCCCACAGACTAAGTTTGTTAAGAGAACACTGCAAGGAACACACAGCATGCACATCTCAGCCATACAGCCTGTGCCCAGGACATGCTATTTATTGGTGGTTACATACTGGTAAGATCATCTGACACCTCCCAGCGTGAAGTCTGGTGTTGTGGGCTCTTGAATGCATTTATCTTAATCAAACCTCAGATAGCTGAATAAGAGGGAGAACATTGAATTACTTTGAATAATTAAGAACGTATTTGAGTCAGGAGAGCTTTAAATAGGAAAAAATAGGTTTCAGAAACTTGACTGCATGTTAAATACTGTGCATTTTGAGTTATTGTGACTATCATTTATTACTTCTCTGGTTAAGTGTGCAGGAACAGCATAAACACAGACTTGCCTGAATAGATGATAGGAAAGCAAATGACAGGTATATGGACAGCAGGTGCATTAAAGGCCCATGAAGGTATCAGTGACTTTGCAATTATAATACAGCCACGAAGATGAAGATTTTTTTCGTGCTTTTCAACTTACAATTATGTATGTGTTTATGTGTATGTATATATGCATACATATATAACTTGTAATGATATGTGTGTATTATATATGCATGTATATACATATATATAAAATACATATATACATGCATATTTTATATATATGCATGTATATACATATATATAAAATACATCTATTGTCTCTGAAACCATGAACCACTGCATATATCACACTGATGTCCTTAAATCTGGAAAAAAAATCTCTGATGATGGTTTCATGACATTACTGAAAGTTATTTATTCTAAAATTAATGTATTCTTCTACCCACAACATAACCTTTTTTTAAAAAAAGGTTGTGACAAATTTATTAGCTACTAACTCATGTAATTTCTTTGGCCTTGCTCTACAAAGGCAAATTTACTTCTAGCGTGTTAGAAAAATATCTACTCCTTCTAGTGCACACAATTAGAAAGCAAACACAGCAGCTACACACGACATGAAAAGCCTCCCTTCCTTCTACCAGGTCATGAAAGTGATGGATAAAACAAAACAACAAACTCAGACATTGTCTGAAGCTGATACCAGACTGGGCCACATATTGAGAGGTCTGAATTTATAATATTTGCTTGGAAACCTAATCCTAAATCCATTGTCTTGGAATAGGACACTAAGCAAATAAATTAACATAAAAATAGGTCCAAAGACTTTGAAACCTTTGGATCTGATAGAAGCAAATACGAAAGTACTTTGTGAAGTCACTTTCAAAACATAGAGGTCAGAAGCTGTATTAATTGGCTAGGGCTGCCATAACAAAATACCATAGACTGGATGGATTAAACAATAAAATTTTATTTTGCTTATTTTCTCGTAATTTTGGAAGTTGGAGAAGCCAAGATCAAGGTATCAGCAGGTTAGATTTCGCCTGAGGACTCATTTCTTGACTTACAGAGGGCACCTCATTGTGTCTTCTTCACATGGCCTTTTCCAGAGCAGACACATCTCTCGTGTCTCTTTCTTTCTCTTCTCTTCTCTTTTCTTTCTTTTTTTTTTTTTTTTTTGTGAGACAGAGTCTTGCTCTGTTGCCTAGGCTGGAGTGCAGTGCTGCAGTCTCGGCTCACTGCAACCTCTGCCTCCTGGGTTCAAGCGATTCTTCTGCCTCAGTTTCCTGAGTAGCTGGGACTATAGGCACGTGCCACCACGCGCAGCTAATTTTTGTATTTTTAGTAGAGACGAGGTTTCACCATATTGGCCAGGCTGTTCTCAAACTCCTGACCTCGTGATCCGCCTGTCTCAGCCTCCCAAAGTGCTGGGATTACAGGTGTGAGGTGTGAGCCACCGCACCCCGGCCTCTCTTTCCCTTTTCATAAGGGTACCAGTCATGCTATACCAGTCATGCTATATTAAGGCCCCACTTTTTTTTGTTTTTTTTTTGAGATGGAGTTTTGCTCTTGTTTCCCAGGCTAGAGCGCAAGGGCATGATCTTGGCTCATTGCAACCTCCACCTCCCGGGTTCAAGAAATTCTCCTGCCTCAGCCTCCGGAGTAGCTGGGCTTACAGGCATGTGCCACCACTCCCAGCTAACTTTGTATTTTTAGTAGAGATGGGGTTTATTCATGCTGGTCAAGCTGGTCCCTGACTCCTGGCCTCAGGTGATCCACCCGCCTCGGCCTCCCAGAGTGGTGAGATTATAGGCGTGAGCCACCGCGCCCGGCCCCAGCCCCGCTCTTATGACCTCATTTAACCATAATTACCTCTTTAAGGGCCCTATCTCCAAATCTGGTTACATTAAGTGTTAGGGTTCTGTACTTTTGTGTTCTCCAAAGAAACGGAACCAACAGAATATATATGTATAAATAATGAGATTTATTTTCATATGTATACATATATGTGGAAAGTGATTTATTGTAAGGCATTGGCTCATGGGATTATGCTGACTGAGAGGTCCCATGATACGCCTTCTGTAAGCTGGAACCCCAGGAAGGCCTATTGTGTTGTTTAAGGGCCTGAGAGCCACAGAACCAATGGTAAAGGTTCCAGTTGAAGTCTGAAAGCTTGAGAACCAGGAGAGTCAAGGACAGGAAGTTGATATCCCAGCTTAAGCAATCAAGCAGAGAGAGAATTTAACCTTCCTTCATGGTTTTCCTATTGAGTTCCTCAGTGAACTGGATGGTGTCTACCTTGGGGAAGGCCGTCTACTTTACTCAGTTCACAATTCAAATGCTAATCTCTTTTGGAAACACCCTCAGGGACATGCCAGAAATGATGTTTAACCAACTATCTGGGCATTCCATGGCCCAGTCAAGTTGACATATAAACTTAACCAGCACAGGCTTCAACATATAAACAGGGTTGTGGAGAGGTACACAGTTCAGTCCATAACAGAAACCTCTCCCTGAGAAACAAATCAAAGCTCTGAAGATGAATACAAAACAACCACCACAAAAAATGTTATAAAGTGTACAGGGAATGAAACTACCATTAAAAGAAAGTCATCAGGGCCAGGCGCAGTGGCTCATGCCTGTAATCCCAGCACTTTGGGAGGCTGAGGTGGGCGGATCACGAGGTCAGGAGATCGAGACCATCCTGGCTAACACGGCGAAATGCCGTCTCTACTAAAAATACAAAAAATTAGCTGGGCGTGGTGGCGGGCGCCTGTAGTCCCAGCTACTCCGGAGGCTGAGGCAGGAGAATGGTGTGAACCTGGGAGGCGGAGCTTACAGTGAGCTGAGATCGCACTACTGTGCTCCAGCCTGGGTGACAGAGCGAGACTCCGTCTCAAAAAAAAAAAAAAAAAAGTCATCGGAGGCAAAAACCAGGAGAATTAGCACAAAAACAAAATACAAAACACTCTAAAGTAATATGCTTAAAATGAGTAAAGAGATTTTTAAAGGAAGTGAAAACATAATGAAACAATAAGACACTATGAAATTAAAGAGTAGGCAAATTTGAAAAGGCATAGACTGTCTAGAAATGAAAATTATGGTCCTGGAAATGTTAATGGATATGTTAAATAGCATGTTAGACACATCTAAAGAAAAAAATTAGCAAACTGGAAGATATATATGAGGAATTTGCCCATAATGAAGTATGGAAAGAAAGAGAAGAGACTAAAAAGTGGTTCAGAGATAAGGAAGGTAAAATGAGAAGGTCCAACATATGTCTAATATGTCTCAGGGAAACACTGGAGAGAGTAGAAAATGGGATGATAATTTTCTGTAATGAAATACAAGAGTCTAAAATGTGAAGAAATACACTGATTCCCAGGCAGGAAAAATAGACAAGTAAGTATATATCTAGTTTGAGAAAAATTCAACAATTTCAATATTTCCCACAAAGGAAATCTCAATAGATAACACAAAATTGGTTACATATAGAGCACATTCTCTGGTCATAATGCAGTAAAATTAGAAATTAATAAGAAAATAATACCTGCTTGGAAAATGAAAAAGACCCAATAAAAAGGGTCTGAAAAAAACACAAACTACATTAAAGCATGAATTGAATCTTTTAAACTATGTTTTCACCCTTATATATATAAGAAAACAAATTTTTAAGGTACAATATATGGCATATAGCTGTACCTGATTATTTATAATTCTGGTTTTTTGTTTATTGTTTTTTGAGATGGAGTCTTGCTCTGTCGGCCAGGCTGGAGTGCAGTGGCTCAGTCTTGGCTTGCGGCAACCTCCGCCTCCCGGGTTCAAGTGATTCTCCTGCCTCAGCCTCCGGAGTAGCTGGGATTATAGGCATGCGCCACCATGCCCAGCTAATTTTTGTATTTTTGTTAGAGACAGCATTTCAACATGTTGGTCAGGCTGGTCTCAAACTCCTGACCTCAGGTGATCCACCTGCCTCAGCCTCCCAAGGTGCTAGGATTACAGGCGTGAGCCACCGCGCCCAGCCTACAATTCTGGTTTTATAAGCAAATAATTTTCCTTTGCTTCATGGTTATTCCTGAGACTACTTTGTTAACTTCTGTCTGATCTTGATACTAGAGGACTACATTTTGTTGGTACTTTACAAAGTGCTTTTGCATACATTCCTGTCATCCTCTAATTTCCCCCTCTTGGTGATGTAAATGAGAGATGCATTTATGACATCCTTAACTTAACTAGAATGCAAATCACTTAGCAATATGCAAATGAATGAATACTGCTAGAGTCAGAAATTTCTTGTGATTTTTACTTCCTGTTAAAGCATATAGGGACTTCATTCAAGTATGCCCAGTGAGTACAGACTTACAGTGGAAAATTACTGACATTAAGGATTGAAGAGCTTGAAGACAGTATTCTCCCACTAGTATTAAGTATTAGATACACGATATAATAGATTTGTTAATTGATTTAAGAAAAGAACAGTCTGAATAATCCTAGGATATTTAATAATAAAATGTAACAGAAACATTGTATGTAGAAAAACATTGTTTCTTTTAAAAATGTGACAGTGGCCAGGCACAGTGGCTCACACCTGTAATCTCAGTACTTTGGGAGGCTGAGAAGGGAGAATCACTTGAGGCCAGGCCAGTTCAAGACCAGCCTGGTCAACGTGATGAGACTCATCTCTCCAAATTTTTTTTTTTTTTTAATTAACCAAGCGGCCAGGTGCGATGGCTCACACCTGTAACCCTAGCACTTTGGGAGGCTGAGGTGGGCAGATCACTGGAGGCCAGGAGTTCAAGACCAGCCTGGCCAACATGGGGAAACCCCATTTCTACTAAAAATACAAAAATTAGCCAGGTGTGGTAGCATGCACCTGTAGTCCCAGCTACTCCACAGGCTGAGGCAGGAGAATTGCTTGAACCCAGGGGGCAGAGGTTGCAGTGAGCAGAGATTGAGCCACTTCACTCCAGCCTAGGCGAAACAGCAAAACTCCATCTCAAAAAAAAAAAAAAAAAAAAAATTAACCAGGCATGGTGGCACACTTCTGTAGTCTCAGCTCCTCAGGAACTAAGGCCAGAGGATCCCTTGAGCCTAGGAGTTCAAGGTTACAGTGAGCTATGATTGCACCACTGCACTCCAAATTTTGATGTTAAGACCTAGACTTCTACTAAGGATTATGTTCATGTTATTTCTTTAATAAATAACCCATAGAGAGCTGGGCACATTGGCTCACACCTGGAATCCCAGCACTTTGGGAGGCCAAGGTGGGCTGATCACTTGAGGTCAGGAGTTCGAGACCAGCCTGGTCAACATGGTGAAACCTCGTCTCTACTAAAAATATAAATAATTAGTCGGGCGTGGGGTGAGTGTCTGTGATCCCAGCTACTCAGGAGGCTGAAGCAGGAGAATTGCTTGAACCCAGGAGGCAGAGGTTGCAGTGAGTTGAGGTCATGCCACTGCACTCCGGTCTGGGCAACAGAGCAAGACTCCATCTCAAAAAAATAAACAAACAAATAAATAAAATAACCCATAGAGGTCTGCTTTGGGAATATTTTCATTTCTGAACGTGTCTGTAGTGAACCTTGGTTGATACTCCAGACAGGCAGCCTGCTGTGTTTGGAAAGGTTGCATAGGCCTGCTAGGATTCACAAGCCCAGGCACAATCAAATGGCAAAGCATTGAACAAATAATTCTGGCAGTTTTTAGTGCCTGTTTTTGTTATGTTACTGACGTGTCTGCTGTCCTTTTTATCTATGTTAAGCTGAATATTTCTACCTGGAGCCAACCTTGACATAAACTCTGCCTATTCATTGACTTCCCCAAGAAATCCAATCAGTTCAATATCCTTAAAGATTTACTGAAGGCTGATGATGGCATCACAAGGGGTTACATGTCACACTATGCAAACTTTCACCTCCAGGCCTATCGAGTATTTCTTACTTTCTATCTTCTCCCAGGTCCCCAGGCACCAGGAGTCACCTTTTCTGGGACACTCACCAGCATAGCCTCACTGCACTCTTATTCCTCCAGGACTTTCTCCAAGGGAAACTTGTCACCTGCCCTTCAGCCCTGCACTATTAAGCAGATCAATTCAGTCATCCAGCCCAATTTTCTTATTTTATCACTGCACCCAGTAAACTGAAGGCTCTCCAGCTACAAGAATTTATCCTCAGAGAGCAATGAGGGCTACAACCAACAATAATTCTGTTACGTTAAAAAAAAAAAAAAAAAATTTTTTATTAAACTACCAGTACTGACATTTCCCACCGAACCATTTTTGCCTTATAAATAAATCAAAATGTAAAATGGAGGGCCGGGTGTGGTGGCTCACGCCTGTAATCCCAGCACTTTGGGAGGCCAAGGCGGGTGGATCAGGAGGTCAGGAGATGGAGACCATCCTGGCCAACACGGTGAAACCCCGTCTCTACTAAAAATACAAAAAAATTAGCCGGGTGTGGTGGCGGGCTCTTGTAGTCCCAGCTACTCAGGAGGCTGAGGCAGGAGAACGGCATGAACCTGGGAGGTAGAGGTTGCAGTGAGCCGAGATTGCGCCAGTGCACTCCAGCCTGGGTGACACAGCGAGACCCTGTCTCAAAAAAAAAAAAAAGTTAAATGGAGTAACTTTTAAAGAAATACAATAATCTAATAACAGATTGGTTACATTCCCAATCTGTTAGTATATCTTGACTAAAACTTGGATTTATTTTGGGGTAGATAAAAACTTCAGGATTAAATCCCTTTAGATTCGGGGCTTCTGAATAGTTTCCAAGCTTGGCGAATATCTAAGGATTTTAGAACATCCCGATATCTCTTTACTTAGATTTCACATGCTTTTCAATTTAGCTGTTATCTAAATTAATCTCAAGAGGTAGCCAGTAGATATTTGTGTAATAAATGAAAAGATCTGGGGCCGGGTGCGGTGGCTCACGCCTGTAATCCCAGCACTTTGGGAGGCCGAAGCGGGCGGATCACAAGGTCAGGAGATCGAGACCATCCTGGCTAACACGGTGAAACCCTGTCTCTACTAAAAATACAAAAAATTAGCCGGGCGTGGTGGTGCGCGCCTGTAGTCCCGGCTACTTGGGAGGCTGAGGCAGGAGAATGGCATGAACCCGGGAGGTGGAGTTTGCAGTGAGCCGAGATCGCGCCACCGCACTCCAGCCTGGGTGACAAAGCAAGACTCCGTCTTAAAAAAAAAAAAAAAAGAAAAGATCTGTATATGTTATCACCTCCAGATAATCCTTATATCAAAAGTTTGCCTATCTTCTGATATGTTTACTTTTAAAAATTTAGTCAAAACCAAAAAACATTGATCTCCTTTGCCCAAACAAAAAGAAAAAATAAATATTGATAAAATAACATCATACATTATAATAAATCTACTTTGCAATGCTAAAATAATATATTAAGTAGCCTTACTTCACTTGTATTTAAATATAAACTAATTATGCAGGCCAAGCACAGTGGCTCACGCTTGTAATGCTAGCATTTTGGGAGGCTGGGGCGAGCAAATCACTGGAGATTGGGAGTTCAAGACCAGCCTGGCCAACACGGTGAATCTCCATCTCTACTAAAAATACAAAAATTAGCTGGGCATGGTGGTGGCATGTGCCTGTAATCCCAGCTACTCAGGAGGCTGAGGCAGGATAATCTCTTGAACGCGGGAGGCAGAGGTTGCAGCGAGCTGATATGGTGCCAATGCATTCCAGCCTGGGGGACAGAGCAAGACTCCATCTCAAAAAAATAAAAATAAATAAATAAACTAAAAATGCTAGCCTAGCAACATATTACTTTCTCTGTAATATATTTAATTATATTTGATTTTAATTTAGGTACTTGATTACTGTGACTGCAATTGTCTAGCCTGTTTGGTTTGAGGAATTATTTATTTCTTAAATTAGTCCACTAATTACCTAATTAATGGTTTAAAAAAAATAAGCCATTGAGCGTCTAAAACAATTTGGAACGTGAAACAGTGGTTTGTAAACATAGTTACATAGTTACTTCCATATAAAATCCTAGACTCATAAGTTCGTAGAATTTTAGGGGTTAAATCATAGAATGATGTGATTCTCAGAGATTTAGAAAAATTAAAGAATTTCGGCCGGGCGCGGTGGCTCAAGCCTGTAATCCCAGCACTTTGGGAGGCCGAGACGGGCGGATCACGAGGTCAGGAGATCGAGACCATCCTGGCTAACACGGTGAAACCCCGTCTCTACTAAAAAGTACAAAAAACTAGCCGGGCGAGGTGGCGGGCGCCTGTAGTCCCAGCTACTCGGGAGGCTGAGGCAGGAGAATGGCGCGAACCCGGGAGGCGGAGCTTGCAGTGAGCTGAGATCTGGCCACTGCACCCCAGCCTGGGCGACAGAGTGAGACTCCGTCTCAAAAAAAAAGAAAAGAAAAGAAAAGAAAAATTGAAGAATTTCATTTCACATAAACCAGCATTTAGTATTCAGGCTATTTCATCCAGCATTGTTGTTACTGATTTTCCTACTCAAACTGTTTCAGAGATAAGACTTTTGTGAGCATTAGTTAAGTCAAGGTTAAGACATACCTGCTGATAAACTGTGTGTACAGTGATCTGAGTCTTTGGCAATGACCTTCCTATAGAATTGTGTGTGGAATCTAATGGTGATTAACTTTTAAGTCAAACTTTGGTCCCCTAAAAAAATATAACATTTCAGAAGATATGTGAGATAATTTGGAAAAGAGGGTGTGAGTAAAGAGAGGGAATTTGGAATATGTCCTCTAAAGAGGACATTGCAATAGAAATGATAAAGAAAAAAATTGGCAAAGTAATTAAGAACAAAGTTCTGAGCAAAGCTTGAAATCCCCATGAATGTTCTATGTCTTATATTCTTAATTTATTTTATTCTAAAGGTTTCATGAGACATGAAGATGGTCATCATTATTCTTTGACTTTTCATTGTTCTTTCCTAATTTTTTTCTTCTTTCTGAATATAAAATCTATCTTAGAGGTAATGACTATGTATTAAAGTTACATCAAACAACTATTTTAAGATTAAATCAAATAGAAGAATGCACTTTCTTTGGAAAAATTGATTAAATCCAGTTTCCCTAATGAAAGATTTACATAGGAATGATTTTAAATCAAATTTCTCCTGGATAAGGAGTCTACTGATAAAACTAGGACTATTCTTTTAAATGGACTATTTATTATACATTCTTGAAAAAACATCTTTTATTTGTATGACAAGGTGTTAATTTCCTTAATATCCAAATGTTCTTACACATTAATTAAAAGGTAAACAAGTCGATTTAAAAATAATAGATAGTTTTGTTTGCAGGGGAAAAAAACCTGACCAATAAAAATATGCAAAGTTCAAACTCATTTATAATTGAAGATATGAAAATGTCTAAAATTGAGAAATGAATTTTCCTCTTTCATATTGCCAGTGATGAAAACATTTGTTGCAAATGGGAAATCTGCCCTCTCTGGTACCATTACTAGGAGTGCAAGTTGATAAAACCTCCTTCCAGAGCAATTTGGCAGGATGTATTAAACGTTAACCTATACATTTTACTTTTAAATTGAAATAACACATCTTTTGATCTTCCAATTCCATTTAGAAATTTATCCTATGGTTCTTTTAATACATGAACAAGCATAATCATCACATTGCTTTTGTTGTTGTTGTTGTTGAAATGGAGTTTCACTCTTGTCGCCCAGGCTGGAGTGCAATGGGGTGATCTCAGCTCACTGCAACCTCTGCCTCCCAGGTTCAAGCGATTCTCCTGTCTCAGCCTCCTGAGTAGCTGGGATTACAGGCGTCTGCCACCACGCCCAGCTAATTTTTGTATTTTTACTGGAAATGGGGTTTCACCATGTTGGCCAGGCTGATCTTGAACTCCTGACCTCAAGTGATCTGCCCTCCTCGGCCTCCCAAAGTGCTGGGATTATAGGCGTGAGCCACCACACCCAGCAACATTGTTTTGTAAATAACCAAAACCCAGCTGAAGGTCCATCAGTCAGGATCTGGTGTCTTCTGTGTTACGGATATCTCTGCTTAAAGGGAGGAGATGGAGCTATATGTGCTGGTAGAGAAAGATGTCCAAGATAGATTGTTTTGTGCAAAAAAAAAAAAAAAAAGCAAGCTGGAGAATGATATATAATGTAATCCTATTTGTCTAAAATAAATAAATATTTTACTAAGGGGTGGAAGAGTGAGAAGTACTTTTGCTTATACATTGTTCCATCACATACCATTTCTTTTCTTTTTTCTGATTTTGTAGTTGTTGTTCTGTTGGATTTCTTTGCTTGTTTGTTGCCATAAGCATGTATAATTTTTTATATAATTTATAGCTAATGGTGAAAGTCATTTTTGCCTAGATTCAATATTTGGTTTCAATGTCTCTCAGTCTTCTGGGAACCACAATATATGTGCTCTTAGGAACTAGAGTAGGAATAGTATCAGTCCCTTTTTTTTTTTTTTCTCCATTTCTCCCCCGTGGCATTCCTGGTGGACAGGCTCTTCTTTAACACTTGACTAAAGAGAGAAAGATGCCTCCGAGGTCAGAGAGGATGCTCAGAAAATTAGCATCACTGGGTCCGAGGGCCAAAGTGGGCTTTAAAAACAAAAATTAAACATGCTTTTATTAAAACAAAACTAAACTAAACAAAAACCCTATACTTACATGCAGCACTTTTTTATTTCCTCTCATACAGTCTCACTTAACAGCCAATAATTACAAGTAAGGGAAGGCAGAGAAGAATTAATGGCACAAAATGAAGCCAACATTTTTAAGCTCTCTTTTGTGGGGTAGACCTATTTCCAAATAACTCTTCCAATTCTAAAAAGCAGCAACAACAAGAACCAAAAGTATTTTGCTTCACATCATGTAGATGTCAGTTATATGTTGACCAAAAAAAAAAAAGTATTCATGCTGCAGGAGAGTGGCTTTTGCAGACTGAAAAGCAACTGTGATACACTTAGAAATGCTTATTTCAATGAGATTTTCTGCCGTCAGACTCAGTTCATTGAAAGAAATAAAACAGCAGAGAAATAGGGTGTCCCAATAGCTGTTTTATTTATTCCTCTTATTTTCCTATTTGATCAAATTTTCTTGCAAACTCCTTTGTAGATTAAAGTTTATTTTAGTAGGCAATACCTTGGTTAAAGCTGCTTTGCAATAAGGAGGAGGATGGATTAAACTGCCCTCTTCCTAATTGCTTTGTGAAGCCTTCCTCTCTCCCTAATCTCACTGTAGTTTCTTAAGAAATGAGGCACTTACATATCCCAAGGGCTTAAACGGAGATTTCTGCTGCAGAGGATAAAGTAGGGAGTTTGCTGCATTAATCATTGAGTAACATCAATCACGCATCCACTTGGGCAGTTAAATTTCTGTTGAACAAAGTACAGAACTACCTGGGGAATGTCTCCCTCTTTATAAGTGGTGTCATTAGACATCTGTTGTGAAGACCGTAAAAACAGATTTTAGATGCAAACACAGTGCTAGGCACATAGTGAGTAATATTCTATGAAAAGTATTGAGTAAATAAATTAAATTCCAAAATAAAGTATTGCACCAATTCCCTAAACAGACTATTAACTACCTCCTTGCTCCAAATTTGTCTGCCCATTGCAGCAGGAATATCTTTTTTAAGTATCATTTTTATTTCAGACTCATTTTCAGGAGCTACAACAGGTCCAAATTTTTTGCTCACATGAAACCTATATTGATGATTCATCTTGAAAGGTTTTCTAGCAATTGGTTTCCTTCTCCCTCATTCCTCTTCTAAAAGATGATTGTATATTCACATGATCTTTGCTAGCCTAGAGCACATGTGAATTTGCTTCACTTTTTGCTTTCTCTAATCCAAATGCCACTTCTGCCATCTGTAATGCCTTCCACCATCAACTTTACCACTCCAGATCAATCCCATTCTGCTCTTATTGTCACTTGTCCTCTCAGCCAACTTGGCAGAATTCAAGTACAGAACAGGGTATTTATAGTAATAAAGTGTGGAGAGTTTTATTTCAGTTTTACTTGACTTTTTGTCAACTCCACAGAGCTTCATTATCTTTGGTGGGAAATAGGATCAGGGAAGGCAAAGGCCGCTTTTATGACTTTCTCGTTCTCAACAAAATGATTGACGTATCCAAGAGACTTCATGACTTAATTTCAAGGGTCTGATAACATCTTAGCAAAAAGATCAAAGTGACTCCATTTAAAAATAAGACGAAATATGATATTAAATATTAATGGGAAGAGTCAATAATAAAAAGTGTTAAATATTTGCAAATCAGTCCAAAAGTATAATGAAATTCAAATCAAAGTCTCAATTGTGGTGGATTTATGAGTTTTTGTTTGTTTGTTTTGTTGGAACATTGAAAGCATTCTAAAGGCCAGGCACAGTGACTCATGTCTGTAATCCAATAGCTTTAGGAGATTGAGGTACAGGGATATCTTGAGGCCAAGAGTTCAAGACCAGCCTGGGCAACACAGTGAGATCCTGTCTCTACAAGAAATTTTAAAATTAGCCAAACAAAGTGTCACGCACCTATAGTACTAGCTGCTCAGGAGGCTGAGGCAGGAGGATTGCTTGAGCACAGAAGCTCAAGGCTGCAGTGAGTTATGATTGCAGTCCAGCCTAACTTACAAAGCAAGACCCTGTCTCTAAAATACTAAATAAAACAAAACAAAATTACTCTAAAACTCATCTTAAACGATGAATTTGCATTTATGGAAAATAATCTTTTAAAAATTTTATCAGGGAGAATATACCATATCAGTTATTATACACTAGTCAAAAGCTAGAATAATTAAAGCAATGGAATTGGTGGAAAAATAGATGTATAGATCAACATAGCATAACTGAAGGTGTAAAATGATCCATGGACATAAGAGAATTTAGGTTTTTCTACAGAGAGCATTTTGCATCAGGAAATAAAGGATGATATATTCAATACAGGTTGAGACATTTGGTTAACCTTTAGGAGGAAAAATTTAGATTCCTACCATATAACAAAACAAAACTAAATAGATTAACAATATCAAAGTAAATAAAATAAAAACAAAACAACAAATAAAAGTACTAGTGGATTGTAGGCATTTTTTGTTTTTTTAATTTTTAATTGAGACAGAGTCAGAGTCTTGCTCTGTTGCCCAAGCTGGAGTGCGATCTCCACTCACTGCAAGCTCCACCTCCTGGGTTCACACCATTCTCCCGCCTCAGCCTCCTGTGTAAGGGACTACAGGTGTCCGCCACCATGCCCTGCTAATTTTTATATTTTTAGTAGAGACGGAGTTTCGTCATGTTGGTCAGGCTGGTGACCTCATGATCTGCCCACCTCGGCCTCCCAAAATGCTGGGATTAGAGTCGTGAGTCACTGCACCTGGCTAAAATGATAGAATTTCTAAACTATCTTTTTGGTGTTTACATTTCTGACTACCTTGCATTGTAATATGAAATGTGCTCTGTAGGAAATGAATACGTTGGTATCTGGGTTTGTTCATTTGTTCGTTTTGAGACAGGGTCTCACTTTGCCGCCCAGGTTGGAATGCAGCGGCACGATCTCAGCTCACTGCAGCCTCAACCTCCCAGGCTAAGTGATCCTCCAGCCTCAGCCGTCTGAGTTGCTGAGACTCCAGGCCCACACCACCACACCCGGCTACTTTTATTGTATTTTTTGTAGACATAGGGTTTTACCATGTTGCCCAGGCTGGTCTTGAACTCCTGAGCTCAAACAATCTGCCAGCCTTGGTCTCCCAAAGTGCTGGGATTACCGGTGTGCACTACTGTGCCTGGCCGCCTTGTATTTGTTGATGTATTTGTTGTGTCTAGGCTGTGGTCACTCTACTAATTGCCTGTTTCCTCTAATTATTTGGGGTAAGATTCTGTATATGTCCATTAGAATGTGCTTATTAATTGTGTTGTTCAAGACATTTTGTATTTCCTAGTTATTCATTGGCTTGCTATATCAGTTTCTGAGAGGGATGTGTTAAAAATGTCTACCATGTGGGGTGGCGGGAGGCATAGCATTAGGAAAAATACTATTTTTTTAAGCATCTTTTTTAAGCATCATTTTTATTTCAGACTCATTTTCAGAAGCTATAACAGGTCCAAATTTAACTTAACACATGCTGGGCTTAACATCTAGGTGATGGTATTAAGGAAAACACCACGGCACACGTTTACCTATGTAACAAACCTGCATGTCCTGCACATGTACCCTGGAATTTAAAAAAAAAAAAAAAAAAAATAAAAATAAACTACTCTTTATCAGCCATAAAAAAAAAAAAAAAAAAAAAACTACCATGATTAGGGAATTTAACAATTTCTTTTAGTATATCTATCATTGTTTATTTTTATACATTTTTGTGGCTATATTGTTAGGTGCAAACAAGTCCAGGATTGTTTTATTTTCTTTATAATTGTTCTTTTTATTAGTAAATAATGACTTTTTATACCTAACATTATTGCCTCAAATTCTATTTCGTATAATTGCCATTGTTTCATCACCTTTATTTAAGTACTTACCTGAAATATTTTTCCATAAGTTTACTTCAAATTTTAAGAGTCATTGTATTTTATGCTTCTGAAGAACATGAGAGCATAAAACATAGATAAAATTTGTATTTCAATTCAGATAATCTCTGATTTGTAACAGGTGGGTTCGTGTTTACATTTATGAGGATTCCTTGTATTGGATTTATTTCTGTCATCTTGTTTTATATTTTCTAGTTACCATATTTTTTCTTATTATTTGAGTTTTTACTTTTTCCTGCTCTCTACTGGATTTCTTGAGTTTGTTGCCTTTTTTTCCTCCTCCAGTGTTTTGAAAGACATGTGTTTTATTCCTTTTAGATGTTACCCTTAAATTTTGGATATGTCATGCTTGATGTTTTAAAAAGCTAAAGCTAAACAGTAGCTGCATGCTCTCTCTCCCCATGTTATTGTTCTCTAATTTGTTAGTTTCACCAGTTTTTGGAAATCTCTCTAAATTAGCCTTTATTATTAGAGTTGTAGGGTATCTCATATACAGTACTTCTCTTCCTCTCTTAAAATTAGAGGCCATATGGAGAAATAAGGGTGGAAAGAGGCAAGAATGAGAGAGTTGAAAATCAAAATACAATGTTAACTTTATTTCAGGTAGGTCTGATTGCAGAGAGAGATTTTAGATCTGTGGACAGATGAGCTTGCTGATACTGTATTTGAATTAAATGGACTTCATGCCTGATGGCAGAGTGGGACAACAAGTGTCCCCAATAAGGCTGTTTGCACAGACCAGGCAGACAAGAATGTAGCTTCTCTGGGAGAGGCAGCTCTGAAGGAGAGAAAACAGTAGGGGCTGAGCCAAGCATGTTGAGGCCTTTCTTCTCAGCTTTGCAATCCTCCTGCCTGGTGGAAGAATGGTTGAGGAAGCAGAAAGAAGTGCAAAGTATTCTCATATTATCACTTGAGGAGATTAGAGTACTCCTTTTCTCCTCTCTATGGATATATGAGTGGGAAACAGTTGTTCCTCTAACCCCTGTTACTATTATTGCTGCTGTTATGAAAGTTGTTTTCTATATTCCCTGCAAAAGTCTGATTTACCTTGGAGCTAATACTTCAGTTTCAGGATCCCTAGTCTGCAAAGACACTTCCAAGGTCCAGGAAGAAGAAGTAGCCCCAGAAGAGTCAGAGGAATGCAGCTCTGCCAGCCTGGAGGTCACTCTGCTCACCCTAGTGGTAATCCTGGAGCTGCAACGTGGGGGTTGGGTACCAAGCCCCAGTGACAACTTGAACTTGGTGAACCTTATGGGACATCAGCCTCTTCCCCAAGGAAAACATTCTGAGACACGGCTCTACTCCCAGCCCCCAGGGCCATGTGACCAGGCTTCATGGTCCCTTTGGCACACTCTACCCCTGACAACAGCCCTGGCAAGGCCCAGGGTGGCAGGGATACTGGGTGTGGTAAAACCCAGTCGACCTTGACCAGCTTGCTGTGACTGTGAGATCAAAGGGCTGAAGTTATGTCTGAGGATTCCCCCTCGACTACGAATAACAAATTGTGAAGGTAAAATAAACTTTTCTCAACTATGACTGATTAAAAACAAATAAATAAATTTTGCTACTTGGGGAGCTGAGGCAAGGAGGATCACTTAACACCAGGAGTTGGGGGCTGTAGTGTGCTACAATCACACCTGTGAATAGCCACTGCATTCTAGCCTAGGCAGTATAGTAAGACCCCATCTCTAAACACAAACAAACCTACAAACCACAAATATTGACTGGGTTGAAGACTAATCTATCCTTAGAAGACAGACTTATCTTTCTACTTTTTTAAATAGAATATGATACCTAAAAGTTATTGTCACATTAAGAGGTGACAAAGAATATATAGCCAAGGCCGGGCATGGTGGCTCATGCCTGTAATCCCAGCACTTTGGGAGGCAGAGGCGGGCGGATCACAAGGTCAGGAGATTGAGACCAGCCTGGCTAACACGGTGAAACCTCATCTCTACTAAAAATACAAAAAATTAGCCGGGTGTGATGGTGAGCGCCTGTGGTCCCAGCTACTTGGGAGGTTGAGGCAGGAGAATGGCATAAACCCGGGAGGCGGAGCTGGCAGTGAGCTGAGATCACTGCACTCCAGCCTGGGCGACAGAGCGAGACTCCGTCTCAGAAAAAAAAAAAAAAAAAAAAAAAAATATATATATATATATAGCCAAAAAATATAGGGAATAAAATGTATAAAAAGGAGGGGATTGGTTATAATAAAATAATTGAAGACTGTATTATAGTCCTGGATTTTGTGAGGTTTTGAGGCATTTAACTACAATTTAAATTGTTGTGATTTTTATTCTTATTCTCAGTAAATCTAAACTTTCGTACCTAGGTATTTGTTAATAATTTGGTATTCTTTTCTTTTAAAAGCCCCCCCTCAAACTATTAAAGCTTTAGATCCCACAAAACTTGAGCCAAACCCAGCTTTTATTGTTTTACGAATCATGTTTGCTGAACAAGGTGCAGGGGCTCACACCTGTAATCCCAGCAACTGGGGAGGCTGAAGCAGGATTGCTTGAGCCCAGAAGTTTAAATCCAGGCTGCAAAACATAGCGAGATCCTATGTTTCTACAAAAAAAAAAAAAATTAAAAAATTAGTCAGGTATGGTGGCATGCACCTGTAGTCTCAACTACTTGGTAGGCTGAAGTGGGAGAAACCTTTCCGCTCCGCAGTTTGAGGCTGCAGTGAGCTGTGATTGCACCGTGGCACTCTAGCCTGGGTGAGAGTGAGACCTTGACTCAAAAAGATAAATAAATAAAAAAAATAATGTTTATTTATTTATTTTTTTTTAGACAAAGTCTTGCTCTGTCACCCAGGCTGGAGTGCAGTGGTGTGATCTCAGCTCACTGCAACCTCTGCCTCACAGGTTCAAGCGATTTTCCTGCCTCAGCCTCCCAAGTAGCTGGGACCACAGGTGTGCACCACCACACCCAGCTCATTTTTGTATTTTTAGTAGAGATGGGTTTCACTATGTTGGTCAGGCTGGTCCCGAACTCCTGACCTCAAGTGATATGCCCGAATTGACCTCCCAAAGTGCTGGGATTACAGGTGTGAGCCACTGTGCCTGGCCTGTTTATTTAATTCCTTTGCTTACCATTTCTCCTTATTTTTCCCATCTCTCTTCTGGGTCCATTTTCCTTATTGATCAAGTACAGTGATGCAGCACGTAATGATGGACTGCACATATGACGATAGTCCCATAGATTGTAACGGAGCTGAAAAATTCCCACGTGACGTCACAGCCGCTGTAATATCATAATGCAATGCATCGCCCACTTGTTTGTAGTGATGCTGGTGTAAGCAAACCTACTGAGCTTCTAGTCATATAAAAATATGGTGCATATAATTATATACAGTACGTAACACATGATAATGATAATAAATGACTATGTGACTGGATTTTATATTTCCTATATTATACTTGTTATCATTATTCTAGAGTGCATGCCTTTTAGTTATTAAAAAAAAAAGTTAACTGTAAAACAGCCTCAGGCAGGCCCTTCAGGAGGTATCCAGAAGAAGGCATTGTAATCATAAGAGATAACAGGTCCATGTGTGCCATTGCCCCGAAGACCTTCCAGTGGGACAAGATGTGGAGGTAAGACAGTGATGTAGATGATCCTGACCCTGTCTGGGCCTAGGCTAGTGGGTGTGTTTGTATCTTAGTTTTCAACAATATTTTAAAAGGTGTTTGTTTGTTTGTTTGTGATGGAGTTTCGTTCTTGTTGCCCAGGCTGGAGTGCAATGGCACAATCTCAGCTCACTGCAACCTCCACCTCCTGGGCTCAAGCAGTTCTCCTGCCTCAGCCTCCTGAGTAGCTGGGCTTACAGGCATGAGCCATCACTCCCGGCTAACTTTGTATTTTTAATAGAGATGGGGTTTATTCATGTTGGTCAAGCTAGTCTCGGACTCCCGGCCTCAGGTGATCCACCTGCCTCAGCCTCCCAAAGTGCTGGGATTACAGGCATGAGCCACTGTGCCCGGCCAACATTTTAAACATTTTTTTAAAAATTAACCAAAGGAAGCTTGGCCAGGTGCAGTGGCTCATGTCTGGATTCCTAGCGCTTTGGGATGCCAAAGTGGGAGGATGGCTTGAGGCCAGGAGTTTAAGACCAGCTTTGGGCAACAAAGCAAGACTTCATCTGTACAAAAAAAATTAAAAATTAGCCAGGTGTGGTGATGCACACCTGTAGTCCCAGCTAATCAGGAAACTGAAACTGGAGGATTGTTTTTTTTGTTTTGGTTTGGTTTGGTTTGGTTTTTTTTTGAGATGGAGTCTCGCTCTGTCGCCCAGGCTGGGGTGCAGTGGTGCGATCTCAGCTCATTGCAACTTCTGCCTCCTGGGTTCAAGCGGTTCTTCTGCCTCAGTCTCCCAGGTAGTTGGGATTGCAGGTGCGTGCCACTACATCTGGCTAATTTTTTTTTTTTTTTTTTTGTATTTTTGGTAGAGATGGGGTTTCAACGTATTGGACATGCTGGTCTCAAACTCCCTACTTCAAGTGATCTGCCCGCCTCAACCTCCCAAAGTGTTGGGATTACAGGCGTGAGCCACTGCACCCGGCCTGGAGGACTGTTTGAGTCCGAGAGTTCAAGGTTGCAGTGAACCGTAAAAGTGCCACTGCACTCCAGACAAGACATCACTATTGTATGTTGTTTTCTGATACATTGTACCTTGTTTTTTGAAACAAGAGTGAGAACTTGTACAAAAAAAAAAAAAAAAAAGAAAGAAAGAAAGAAAGAAAGAAAGAAAAAGAAAGCAAAGAAAAAAGCTTACAGAACACACATATAAAGAAAGAAAGAAAATATTTTTGAACAGTTCTTTACTGTGTTCATGTTTTAAGTGTTATCAGAAGACTCAAAAAAGGCCAGGCACAATGTCTGATGCCTGTAATCCCAGTGTTTTGGGAGGCTGAGAAGGGAGGATGGCTTTAAGACAGGAGTTCAAGACCAGCTGGGGCAATAAAGTGAGACCCTCCAGTCTCTAAAGACAATTTAAAAATGAGCTGGGCCTGATGGCACGTGTCCATAGTTCCAGTTACTTGGGAGGTTGAGGTGGGAGAATCAGTTGAGCCTTAGATTTCAAGGCTGTAGTGAGCTATGAGTGCAGCACTGCACTCCAGCCTGGGCAACTGAGCAAGACTTTTTTTTTTTTTTTTTTTTTTTTGAGACAGAGTCTTGCTCTGTCGCCCAGGCTGAAGTGCAATGGCATAATCTCGGCTTACTACAACCTCCACCTCCCAGTTTCAAACAATTCTCCTGCCCCAGCCTCCCAAGTAGCTGGGATTACAGGTGCACGCCACCATGCTTGGCTTAATTGTTTTAATTTTAGTAGAGACAGAGTTTTGCCATGTTTGCCAGGCTGGTCTCGAACACCTGACCTCAGGTGATCCACCCAACTCGGCCTCCAAAAGTGCGGGGATTACAGGTGTGAGTCACTGTGCCCGTCCAAGCAAGAAAGAAAGCAAGAGAGAGAGAGAGAGAAAGAGAGAGAGGAAGGAAGGAAGGAACGAAGGAACGAAGGAAGGAAGGAAGGAAGGAAGGGAGGGAGGGAGGGAGGAAGGAGAAGGGAGGACGGAAGGGAGGGAGGAAGGGAGGAAGAGAGGGAAAGAAAGAAAGAGAAAGAAAGAAAGGAAAGAAAGAAAAAGAAAGAAAGAGAGAGAGGGAGGGAGGGAAGGAAGAGAGGACGGAAGGAAGGGAGGGAGGGAGGGAAGAGAGAGAGAGCGAAAGAAAGAGAGAAAGAAAGAAAGAAAGAAAGAAAGAAAGGAAGGAAGGAAGGAAGGAAAGAAGAAAGGTCAAAGTTTTTTAAAAATTGAGATTATAAAGTAAAAAGGTTATAGTAAGCTAAGATTAATTTATTATTAAAGAAATGAATGAATTGAACGCAGCCTCAGTGTCCAGTGTTGATAAAGTCTACAGTAGCATGCAGTGATGTCCTAGGCCTTCACAGTCACTCTCCACTCACTCACTCACTCACCCGAGCAACTGCCAGTCCTGCAAGCTCCATTATGGTAAGTGCCCTATACAGGTGAACCATTTTAAAATCTTTTAAATTGTATTTTTGCTGTTATCTTTCCTATGTTTAGATACACAAAATACTTACCATTGTGTTCCAGTTGCCTGTAGTGTTCAGTACAGTCACATGTTGTACAGGCGTGTAACCTAGGAGCAACAGGGTGTCCCACACAGCCTAGGTGTGGAGTGGGCTATGCTGTGTAGCTTTGTGTAAGTGCACTCTGTGATGTTGGCACAAAGATGGAAGTGCCTGACGATACATTTCTCAGAAAGTATGCCCATCATTAAGCAACACATGACTTTTTTTTGTAGTCCTTCCAGTGAAGGTCTGTTAATGGTGAATTCTGATAGCGTGGTCATTTAGCCGTCACTCTTGAATGAAACAGCTGGATAAAGAATTCTATCCTGCGGTTTTCCTCCCTTGGCCGGGCGCGGTGGCTCACGCCTGTAATCCTAGCACTTTGGGAGGCTGAGGCAGGTAGATCATGAGGTCAAAAGATTGAGACCATCCTGGCTAGCATGGTGAAACCCTGTCTCTACTAAAAAAAATACAAAAATTAGTTGGGCATAATGGTGCGTGCCTGTCGTCCCAGCCACTCGGTAGGCTGAGGCAGGAGAATCGCTTGAGCCCCGGAGGGGGAGGTTGCAGTGAGCAGAGATCGAACCACTACACTCCTGCAAGACTTGTCTCAGGAAAAAAAAAGGAAAAAAAAAAAAAAAAGAATTCTATCTAGGGGTTTCCCCTCCTTTCAGCACCTAGAATTGTTATGTCACTTCTGGGGTGTGCCACTGTTGTGCAGAATTGAACGTTTTCCTTTGAAGATAGCCTATCTTTACCCCCGTCTTTTCTCTGTCTTTGGTGCTCTGCAGTTTCACTCTCATATGTCTAGGTTTGAATTTGTTTTTATTTAACCTGCAAGGGCCTAGGGGCACTTCCACAATCTGAGGATTTATGTCCCTTTTGAATTTTAGAAAAGTGTCACTCTTTAGCATTTTATTTTTAAAATTGTTTTTATTAAATACTGAGAAGACACAAAACAATATTTTAAAAATATGTAAGGTATAAAGTATAATGGAAAAAACAAAAAGAGAAGAATAGTACAACCCCTATGTCCTCGTCCTCGAGTGTAGGAAAAGAGTGCCAGAGTCACACCATTGCTTTTGAATTCCTTGTCTGCCTCCCTAGCCCCGCTGGTTTCCATTCTGGAGACCATCAAATCCTAAATTCGATAGTTATCATTTCTTTGTAGTTTCACAAAGAAAATTTAGTTATGCATGTTTTAAACTGTATATCATTGGACTAAAGCTGTGTTTTCCTTTGTTTTCTCCACTCAAAATTATGTTCTTCAGATTCTCTTGCATTGTTGGACATAGGTGTAATTTATCCATACTCGTTACTATATAGTATTCTGTCACTCATATTTTATTCATCTGCTGTCAATGGACATAGATTTGCTTCTAGTTTTTTATTAATAAGACTAGTGCTGCTTGGGCTGGGCGCGGTGGCTCATGCCTGTAATCCCAGCACTTTGGGAGGCCAAGGCAGGCAGGTCACTTGAGGTCAGGAGTTTGAGACCAGTCTGGCCAACATGGTGAAACCCCATCTCTACTAAAAATACAAAAATTTGCCGGGAGTGGTGGCATGCACCTGTAAGCCCAGCTACTCGGGAGACTAGGATTCTCCTCCTAACGCAGGAGAATCATTTGAATCCAGTGAGCAGAGATCATGCCACTGCACTCCAGCCTGGGTGACAGATTGAGACTCTCTCCAAAAAATAAACATAAAAATAAAAATAAAAGAATAGTGCTGCTTTAAGCATTTTCATAAACGCCTCCTGGAACAGGACAGTTTCTCTAGAGTTTACACCTAGGAGTAGAATTGCTAGGTCATAGAGCACGTATGTGCATTTTCACAAAGCAAATTGGTCTCCAGAGTGATTAAATTAATTTACACTTCCATCAACAATATATGAGAAATTGTCTTGCTTCACATCCCATTCAATGCACAGTAGTGTCAGGTTTCCATTTTTGCAACCTTCATGGATGTATAACAGTACTTCATAGCAGAATTAATTTGTATTTTCCTGATTGCTAATGAGATTGAGTGACATTTTGTATACCTATAAAACACTTGTGGAATTCTTTTGACTCTGGTGAAAATAGATGTCTTTTTTAATTGATTTGTAAGAATTCTTTACATGTTCAGGAGACTAATCCCTTGACAATTACACATTTAGCAAATATCTCATCCTAGTCATTTCATTCTCATTATAGTGTCTTTTGATAAGTAAATGTTTTTATTTTAAATGTAGGCCCATTTGGGGCCGGGCGCGGTGGCTCAAGCCTGTAATCCCAGCACTTTGGGAGGCCAAGACTGGAGGATCACGAGGTCAGGAGATCGAGACCATCCTGGCTAACACGGTGAAACCCCGTCTCTACTAAAAGATACAAAAATATAGCCGGGCGAGGTGGCGGGCGCCTGTAGTCCCAGCTACTCGGGAGGCTGAGGCAGGAGAATGGCGTAAACCCGGGAGGCGGAGCTTGAGTGAGCTGAGATCCGGCCACTGCACTCCAGCCTAGGTGACAGAGCGAGACTCCCTCTCAAAAAAAAAAAAAAAAAAAAAAAAGAAGAAAAAAAAAATGTAGGCCCATTTGTCAATTTTTCCTTTGTGGATTTCAATTTTTGTTTCCTGTCTAAGAAAATGTTTATATCCCTAAGGTCATACGAGTATTCTCCCAGACTAACTTCTAAAATTTCTGTAGGGTTGTATTTCACATATAGCTCATTAATCCACCTAGAGTTGGTTTTTGTGTGTGATGTGATGTATCAGTGTTAAGTCCTAAATACTCTTATGTATTCTACCCTTGTTTGTTTTTGTAAGTATGTTCTTATCTTCCATCTCACTTATACACACAGCGACATTATGGGATGTAGAAAAATGGTACTTTTTGAGAAATTTATAGACTTAAAGCTTAAAGGCTGAAAATTAAGTAGCTATGTTTTCAAACTTGAATGTTAAAGAACAACAGAAAAAAAATCACAAAAAAGTAGGATGAAGAACGCTATAGAGATAAGAGCAGAAACCAAATAAATAACCACCATATAAATAATAGATCAATTAAACAGAAGTCAATTAAATAGGAAACACATAAATAATAGAAATGCTCAGGGAATCCAAAATACTGCTCTTTGAAAAGTCTAACAAAGTAGATATCTGGTAAGACTACTCAAAACAAGAGGAGAAAAGGCAAAACTAAATATTGTTAAACTGACAAAAGTGTCATAAGTTCAGAAGCAGCAGAAATTAAAAGGTTAAGAGAATGCTTTTCATCAACTTTATGCCAATAAAATAAAAATTCAGAAAAAATACTCATTTCCAGGAAAATGTATGTCGATTTTGCATCTATCCGGCTAAACTCTCTTGTTAATTCTAATAATTTCCCTGTGCATAATTATCAGTTTTCTATCTAGAGCAACTATACAACACAGGAATTGTAACAGTGTTACTCTTCCCCCATTGCTTCCTTGAATGTCACTACAATTGTCTTTCTGGAATGCCAATAGAAGTATAGTTATTTTGTACTTCTCATTCTGTCCTCTAGGCTTCCTAACCTCTCTTTTGTATTTTCAGTTTGTTTGTTTTTGTTTTTTGGTGTTTGTTTTTGTTTTTGTTTTCTGAGACAGAGTCTTGCTCTGTTGCCCAGGCTGGAGTACAATGGCATGACCTCGGCTTACTGCAACTTCCACCTCCCAGGCTTAAGCGATCCTCAGCCTCAGCCTCCCAAGTAGCTGGGACTACAGGCGTGTGCCACTATGCCTGGCTGATTTTTGTATTTATGGATTCGACCCCTGTAGTGTAGATTTATATTTGGTTCTCAAGGGTCCCAGAGTTGTTGTGGGCTTTGGCCCAATTTGTTTTTTCTTGTGCAACCTTTTTGTTAGTTTAGCAGCTGAGGATTCTCACCTTATATAGTGGTGTGTGATGTGTCTCCGGTGTGAAGATGTGTATGTGTATTTGCGAGAGGTATTAGGGGTATGAGGATGTCTGTGCCGAGTGATTTCTAATTCTTCTACTCTTTAATACATTTACTTTACCTTGTCCTTATTCAAATGATCATGACTTCTAAATTATTGAGGTTCAAAAAAAGCTTTTCTCTAAGTGATCTGCCAATATGTATGCACTGATTTTCTTTAAGTCAGGGATTTAAAAAAATACTTAATTCTAAAGTGAGAGGAAAATAGAAAATATTCTGCAGAACTATCACACCAAACTTTGCTCAGTATATTATTTGAAAATTTTTCTCATGGTTCCTGCTTCCTTCAGAAAGCTTTTGCAATAAATTGTATTAAAACAAATTCTATACAGAACACAAGACTGCCAGTATAGCAAAATGTGTGAGATAGTTTCTCACAATGGACTTTCAGTGGAATACGAACATCTCTTTTCTAGATGATATAACTTTCCTAAGATCTTAGAAGATATTTTAAAAGTTTTTCTTATACAGAAGGAAAGAAGAAGGAAAGAAGAAAAGAGGAAGGAAGAAAAGAAGGAAGAAAGGAAGGAGGGAAGGGAAGGGAAGTGAAGGGGGAAGGAAGAGAAGGAAAGGGAAGGGGGAAGGAAGGGAAGGGGGAAAACAGGAAGGGAAGTGAAGGGGGAAGGAAAGGAAGGGAAACAAAAGGGAAAGGAAGGGAAGTGAAGGGGGAAGGAAGGGAGGGCAGGCAGAAGGAAGGAAGGAAGGAAGAAAGGAAGGAAGGGAGGAAGTGAGGAAGGAAGGGAGGGAAGAATAAAATCTAATAAAGTTTTACCAAATATAAATACATTTTTATACGTGTTCTTCATACCTAGCATTTCCCATTATTAATTATTGGTAGGTAGTCCTAGATAAGAGAAGTATGGGCATGGCTCATATGCTGTGGTGTGGTCAAAAATGAAAGAGTCAACTATGACAGAACAGCCTGGCACTGTCTAACCCTGGAATTGGACCCATCTATTGAGTTGGGGCCAAAGCGACAGCACCAAATTCAGCCCAGGCCATGGTGAGAGGTGCCTCAGTGCAGGCTTCACCAGGGACCTGTAGACTGCGGCCGCTGCACAGGACTTCCCCAGAATGGGAACCAGCTTGAGACTCCTCCAATCCCAGATTCTCCCTTTACTGGTTGTATAACCTGATACAAATTCTTTTTTTTTTTTTTTGGTTGGGGAAGGGGATGGAGTTTCACTCTTGTCGCCCAGGCTGGAGTGCAGTGGCCCGATCTCAGCTCACCACAACCTCCGCCTCCTGGGTTCAAGCGATTTTCCTGCCTCAGCCTCCTGAGTAGCTGGGATTACAGGCACCTGCCACCACACCCAGCTAATTTTTTGTATTTTTTTAATAGAGACAGGGTTTCCCCACATTGGGCAGGCTGGTCTCCAACTCCTAACCTCAGGTGATCTGCCTGCCTTGGCCTCCCAAAGTGCTGGGATTACAGGTGTGAGCCACTGTGCCCAGCAACCAGATACAAATTCTTTTACTTCACATTTTCCAGTATCCTTCCCTGTGAAACAGAGATGTTATCTACCTCATAGGATCCTTATGAAGATCATATGAGGTCACGAATGCAGAGCCCATGGCACTGTGCCCTGTCACACTGCAAGCACTCGACTCATGTGAACTGTCCATGCAAGCAGTAGGCGTCAGGGCGGTTCAATAAGCAGGGAGCTGATATTTGGCAATCCAGGCAGGCTGGCAGCATCATATACAGTTTTCAGCAGGTAACAAGATGATAACAATGAACCAAGGGTTGAAGTACCAGATCCCAGTCCCAACAGAGGTGGAAGGATAAAATAGACATTGTGGCAAAAGCAAAGAAGAGCCCAGGCTCAGGAGAATAGAGTAGGCAGGATTCAGTGGTTGGGGCTCAATGCTAAGAAACAAGACAAGGATGTGGTTAGCAAAACTGTTGGACAAAGTGAAGACTGGGCCTTGGCTGCAGGTACAGGACAGAACTGGAGGAGCAGTGGCAAAGGAGAATGGGTGTCCACTCTCAAAGCATCTAAACATAGCTTTGAAAATTCACTGCATGTCACCCTACTGAAGCCCAGTTAGCTGACTATTGGTCCTGGAGCCAGGGTAGGGGAACTTGCTGGAGATGATAAATAAAATGTTTTTAGTTTTATTTATTTACTTATTATAAAAGAAATTAAATCATATCCTGACCGAATAATGCAATGCAAGATGCTATCACTTACAGCCTCTTACACTTGAGTTAACAAAATTAGAAATTAAACCAAAGTATCTAGAAAATACATCACAGCTCAGCTACAAATCACCTATTTTTAGACCCATCATGCTAATAACTTTGTTTTTCTGTAGTGCAAGGAAATACCTATATCTAATAATTTTAATAGTCTGAGCTCTTTGGCAGTATAGTGAAAAAGCATGTTCAACAGGAGTTTTAGTTATTTTTCTTTAAAAAAAATCCCAAGACAGGGCATGGTGGCTCATGCCTGTAATCCCAGCACTTTGGGAGGCCGAGGTGGGCGGATCATCTGAGACCAGGAGTTCGAGACCAGCCTGGCCAACATGGTGAGACCCCGTCTTTACTAAAAATGCAAAAATTAGCTAGGTGCGGTGGTGTGTGCCTGTAGTCCCAGCTACTCGAGAGGCTAAGGCAGCAGAATCTCTTGAACCCAGGAGGTGGAGGTTGCAGTGAGCTGAGATTGAGCCACTGCACTCCAGCCTGGGTGACAGAGCTAGACTGCGTCCCAAAAAAAATAAAATAAAATAAAAAATAAAAATAAATCCCAAGTCTGTAGGGTGGCCACACAGCCTTTGTGCATGCCATTTAAAAATTATATGTGTGCTCCCCATTGCAAAACTTTTATTTTCCCCATGTTGTCTAGAAATTTTCCCCATGTTGATAGCTGAAAATCATTAAAGGAATCCATGATGGTTGTTTCTAGGTCTTTGACTCTTGCTACGTGGAGCAGCAGAGAACTTTTCTTCTCTAATGTCCCAAGGCAAAACTTCCCATTTCAGAAGTAAGGCTCCTGAGGAGGCCCTGTGGGCTTGGGGTTCCCTAACTACAAGAGCGGAGTACTGGCACAGGAGGGTGGTCACCTCACGTTCTCCTTCCTGCACGGACCACCCTGCAGTATGTTCAGACGAGCAGAGTGACTGGCATGTGTCTTGAAAAAATATGGCTCCAGCAAGTGATTTTCTGAAGCCATTGCCCACGTTGTGACATGAGGATTCTGTTCAATTTCCCTAGAATAATGGATTGATCAGCCGGGCTTGGTGGCTCACACCTGTAATCCCAGCTCTTTGGGAGGCTGAGGTGGGAGGATCACCTGAGGTCAGGAGTTTAAGACCAGCCTGGCCAACATGCTGAAACCCCGGTTCTGCTAAAAGTATGAAATTAGCCAGATGTGTTGGCGCATGCCTATAATCCCAGCTACTCAGGAGGCTGAGGCAGGAGAATCACTTGAATCTGAGAGGTGGAGGTTGCAGTGAGCCAAGATGGTGCCAAAGTACTCCAGCCTGGGTGGCAGAGAGAGACTCCGTCTCAACAATAAATAAAAATAAATAAATAAAGATAGAAAGAAAGAAAAGAAAGAAAGAAAGCAAAAAAGAAAAGAAAAATGGATTGATTGCTAAGGACATATCCTCATGCATAGGGACCAAGAAGAGAAAATAATGGATTGATTGCTAAGGACATATCCTCATGCATAGGGACCTTGTGCCTGCTCAGGAAGTGTAGGGAAAGGTCAGATATATCAGCCACACTGGTCCCCTGCTTGGAGGAGCAGGCATTGCCCCAGTATTGCTCTAACTGGTTTCAGAGGTCATTCATTCACGGGAGGACCAGGTCCTAGGTTAGGCCCTGGATATGCAAAAATGTGGGGGTGCCCTTCTGGAGCACCCTTTTTGGGGTCGGGACATGAACACTCACAGATATTTACACCATAATACAATGAAGGGTAAGATCGTGATGCCCACAAGGTGGTTTCATAGCTCTGAGGGCATGTGGGAACTGTGATCAAGGAAGGCTTCACAAAGGCCGGTGGCATTTGGGCTGAGTTTGGAAAGATGGCAGCTTCTTACCAAGCAATGGGAAAGAACATAGGAGGTAGTAAATGTAAAGGCGGAGAGGCGTGAGCGAGCCCGGTGGGGCAGGGTTAGCAGTGGACTTTGTCAAGGACCACTTCTCAGAGAGGGCTAGTAGTGAGCCTGACTTGGGAGCGGTGGCTGGACATTTAGGGGAATGATACAAACCAAGGCACAGAGAGAGGAACCAGCAACAGTGGGTGAGGGTGGAGAGGCCAGGGCCGTCCTGAGGGGCACTGTAGTGGACTGGAAGGCCATGGGGCAGTGGGGCCCCAAAGAAAAGGAGCAGATAGGGGCTGCCTCAGGGTTGGAAGGCTGTGGCTAGGAGGACAAGAAGTTGGTGAAGGAAACAGAAAGTGTGGAAGAAGCTGGAATGGTCTCAGGGAAATCAGCGAAGGGGAAAAATAATTTTGAGACTCACAGAATCATCGGTGGCCACTAACTGGTCCATTTGCCACTTTTCATAGCTAAGGAAATTGAAGTCTGTCAGTAGGTGCCTCTTTCAGGTGGAGGACCGCCACCTGTCCTTGAGACTTCCATCCCACCCTCACCCCTGAGTCCTCTCGCACATATCTGGCACTTAGAAGGGCTTATATCATGTAAACAGACCTCCTATCTCAGCTGTAGCAGGAGTAGAATTAGTCACAAAACACCACGCTCCAGATATCAATACATATTTCCAAAAGATGGAAGCAGGGGAAAGCCAAGAAAAGACAAGAGGGTTTTTCTAGAAGAAGGTCATGAGAAACCAGAGATGGAAATTTTCCAGGGACCAGATGAGGCTAGAAATTAGAATGTGGCAGGGGTTATGGAATAAAATGGAGTCAGTGGGGCCAACTGTTTAAGGAATTTCTCTCTGGAAAATCAGCAAGAAAAAATACTAATTGGAAAGGCTAACAGGGTCTTACTCATCTTCTACAGTTTTATGTTTGTTTATTTCTGAGACAGGGTCTCTTGCTCTGTTGCCCAGGCTGGAGCATAGTGGCATGATCATGGCTCACTGCAACCTCAACCTCCCAGGCTCAAGCAATCCTCCCAGCTCAGCCTCTCAAATAGCTGGGACTGCAGGAGTGCACCACACCTGGCTAATTTTATTTTTTATTTTTTTTGTAGAGACGGGGTCTCATTTTGTTGCCCAGGCTGGCCTTGAGCTCCTGGCCTCAAGTCACCCTCCCACTTAGTACTCCCAAAGTATTGGGATTACAAGTATGAGCCATCGAAACCATCCATCTTCTACAGTTTTAACCTCAAGCCTAAAATTGCTATGACTTCCATGAATTATCTCACACTAGTAAGAGGATCTAGCCTGGTTAATGATACATGTATCAAATGATAAATTATAGTTTGTAACATTGTTTTTTTCCTAGACCCAGTGATGTCTTTAGTAACTCTGTCTGGCTGTCTCTTCCTCTCTCTCTCTGTCATTCTACCTCTCTCATCCCTCCCTCTTCTTGCCCACTTCCACTTCCATTCCCTTCCAGTTTCTTCCTTCTTTGTCCTCTTCTCCACAGCACTGTGGGTGACGTGGACTCTCATCTCTGTGCATGCACCAATCCTTGTCATTACAGCCAAAGGGACCCACATGGCCCCACATGGGAGGGTGCAGGTTCCAGAGGCCTAGGGCCAGCAGCTTCCTTTACTTCCCTCTTCCCTCCTGCCTTGCTATCAGCCTCCTTTTGTAGCGGTAGAGGATCTATAGTGCTTCGTCATCACCTGTAAAGTAAAAATGTTCTACATTATCCCCTGTCCTATGTAGCCACAGAATCATGGAATTAACTTGGGCTTGCTTGGAAAAAGAGTTCCCCTATTGCATGACTCTCCTTCTCAGTACCCATCTCCACCCACCAAGAGTCTATCATGACATGGTCAGTGGTGGCAAACCCTGGGATCCCAATCTTGAGGGAATGGGTTGAGGACCCATGAGACTGAACTGTTCAGATGGAAAGAAAAACTTTTCCAATATTTAGGTATGTTCTCCTTTTCATACCTTCAGCTCATTAATATCTAGGGCTGGGTCTGAGGGGATATTGTGCAGAAAATAGACTTTGTCCCCACCATTCAGCCTCCCATTCACTGAGGTCTCTCCTCCTGCTTCAGCTCACCTTCTCTCTGGCACCCACATCCACTTTCTTGTCTCCTTTCCTTCTTCATCAAAGCAGGCTTTCAGAAACAGATCCAAAATATGTTCATAAGAAGGTGTAAATAACTGATACAAGTTTAAGGTATTACTCGTTAGAAGCAAATTTGTATTTTGACAAGACTCAAAGCCTTTGCGGAAAAGAATAAATCCATAAATCTTTAATGGAGAAAGTTTAATTACATAGCAGGAGAAATGCTTGGGGTTGAGTGGAGTATACCTGGCTTTCCTAAAGGCATACAACACACATCTACTCTACTTAGAAATTAACACACACACACACACACACACACACACATTCTCAAACCTCCTTACCTGTTTAATTCCAGACAATATGTTAAGTGCTTACACACACTTTCTCATTTAATTCTTACCCCCCAGAAATTGTACGAAGTGGATATTTAGTGTCTCACGTACATCGTGGTACACAGGAAGGTCAGTACATTGCCCAAACTTGCACGGCCGGTAAACATGGAGCTGGGATGCGAATCTACCTTCTTTCCACAGATCATGAAGCCCCCCGCAGGAATACTGTATCCATGTGGTGAGGAGCAGTTTTCCTGTTTGCCTCCTGGGTTGTTTTCTTAAGGAACATATAGAGCTTTAAGTACCTTTTCTTGTAAGTCATTTTTAAAAGGCCCCTTAATCATCTTTGTTTTTCTCTGAACTCCCCAGAGTCTGTGTGTGTCATCCTCATAATGATTTGCTTGAAATGAAACACAGTGGCCTGGTCTATTTTCACTTTTCAGCCTATGCAGGATATAAAAATAAACAGCATATGGTGAAAAGTTAATGAGATTTAAAAAAATAAGTTCACTTAAAATAATCCATGGGGTTTTCTACATGTGTTCTTGGTCTGGTTTCAAAAACCACAGGAGTTTTACGATGCTTTAGAAAAGGGTAAATATTTTGCATTGTTTCTGTTGGGGTCAACGGGAAACCAATCTTGTAGGATCAGCACTAATAATCATATTGTTTGTAAACAACTGCCATGCTAGACTAGTACAGACCAAGCCTTACTGTGATGTGCCTGAGCGTTAAAACATGTACGTAGCAACGCTGCAATGCTCTCTACAGTTAGGAACCTCATGCCTACACAATAGTCCTTTAGCTAACAAGAATGAGGAAGTCTACCTGGAGGAAGGTGGTAAGTCAGACAGAGTTCCTTTCTTAGAGTAGTAGCTCTCTGAACACAGCTGGAAACATATGTTACCTTAATAGGCAGAAACCATCTTTTAAGAAAAATGCTCTCTGCCTTTTTTTTCCCCATTTTTTTTGGGGGGGGCGCAGGGGGACAGGGTCTTGCCCTGTCATGCACCACTACAGGTGCATGCCACCATGCCCAGCTTTTTTTATTTTTTGTAGCGATAGGGTCTTACTATGTTGACCAGGCGGGTCTTGAACTCCTGAGCTCAATCAGTCCTCCTGCCTGGGCCTCCCAAAGTGCTAGAATTACAGGTATAAGCCAATATGCCTGGCCTTCTCTGCCTTTTAACTAATTTTTTTCAAGTTAGGAATCCTGTATTTATTTATTTTATTGAGACAGGGTCTCACTCTGTTGCCAAGGCTTGTATGCAGTGGTGTGATCACTGCTCACTGCAGCCTCCAACCTCCCGGACTCAAGCAATCCTCCCACCACCGGAGTAGCTGGGACCACAAGCACATACCACCATGCTTAGCTGAATTTTGTATCTTTCAGTAGAGATGGGGTTTCGCCATGTTGCCCAGGCTGGTCTCAAGCAACCCACCTGCCTCAGCTTCCCAAAGTGCTGGGATTACAGGCAGAAGCCACTGTGTCCAGCCTGTCTTTATTTTAAATGACTAGCATAAAGAGTCATTGCTGCTTTAGCTACATCAGTTCTCTGCATTGAAAGAAACAGTTAATTTGAAAATGCATATAATAATTTTATTTGCACGTTTGGATTCAGCCATAAAATTATGTTGACAATTGAGTGCCCACTGTGGGTTCAGGAATGTTCTGAGTGTGGTAAACAATATAAGAGAAACTGAAGATAGGGACTTTGTCCTTGAGAAATTGATCATCCAGCTACAGAGATGAAAAGTACCTTAATAAAGTGGTTATCAAACACTTCCGGCGTGCCAGGTGCTGTGCTCAGAACTTTGAAGGCATTATTTCACTGAATCCTCAGAAGCCCGGGGAAGTAAGTACTACTGCGATCTGTGTGTTATACAGGAGGAAACCAAGGTTTGGGACGTTTACAAACTCTTCAAAGGGTTGTTGTGAGGATTATGTGAGAAATCATAATGCATTATATCAGTTGGGTTTAGATGTGATTTTCTACTAAAAAAAGAGAGAAAAGGGGGGAAAAAACCAAAACAAAGCAAAAAATACCAGTAGCTTAAACAAGACAGAAGTTTATTCTTCTTTCTAATACACGAAGTCAGGAGGTAGCCAGTAGCCGAGCTGCCCTGAAGCTCCGCTTGGGCATGTGGATGTACTGACTTCCAAGGGAATCTGCAAAATGTAGATTTTTTAAAAACAGGTGGTCAGCTTGGCCGGGCGCGGTGGCTCAAGCCTGTAATCTCAGCACTTTGGGAGGCCGAGGCGGGCGGATCACAAGGTCAGGAGATCGAGATCATCCTGGCTAACACAGTGAAACCCCGTCTCTACTAAAAAAATACAAAAAACCAGCCGGGCGTGGTGGCGGGCGCCTGTAGTCCCAGCTACTTGGGAGGCTGAGGCAGGAGAATGGCATGAACCTGGGGGGCGGAGCTTGCAGTGAGCTGAGATCGCGCCACTGCACTCCAGCCTGGGGCACAGAGCAAGACTCCGTCTCAAAACAACAACAACAACAACAACAACAACAACAACAACAACAAAAACAGGTGGTCAGCTAAAAATTGGGACTTCTGTAACTAAAGGTGGGAAGAACAGATATTGGGTTAGGCAACTTGCTTCTCTGCCATATGTATGCACAGTGCCAGACACGGGATAAATATACTAAATGGTATGTAATAACAGTTATCAAGCTCAATGTAGCCTAGAGGTGGTTTGGTTCATTGATTAAACACAACTCTTTGTGTCTGAGGTTTTTTCTTTTCTAGGCTTGTGCACTATCCCTAAATAGGTAAGTGAATGAGAACAAGGGAGGGGTGTGCCGCAGGCTGGAGGCATCCCCATCCCCGCTTGGGTCAGCTTCTCCTTTACCTTTTGCAGATATTCAAGGTGGTTTGCCCTAAGGTTTCACACCTGTGTGAAGGTGGCAGGAAGCAGCCAAGTCACGATGCAAAACAAGGACGCTGCCCAGGCCTGGGCATTTCAGTTTCTGATTGCCTCTCCTGCTCCGTCTCAGCACCTGTGAATGACAGCTCGGGTCTCTGGCAAATGGGAAAAAACAGGGACATGCCAGTCACATTGGACAAGACATCCTCTATATCAGCGACAACAAGCAAGATGCCCCTGGTGCTGTGCAAGCAGGTGGCCCTGAGAAGGGGTTGGTTTTAACTCATGGCTAGATGTCTTGAATTTGGTCTATTTATTTTGAAAGGTTTTCCATGGATCATCTCAATCTCACAGATACCTAGATAAGAGACAAGATGCTCAGGCTACAGAATGTTCCCACTGTGTGGAGCTGAGGAGTTGTCTTCTGCCTCTTAAACCTTGAAGCTTGCTTTTTCTTTTTTGAGACAAGTTCTCACTCTGATGCCCAGGCTGGAGTGCAATGGTCTGATCACAGCTCCCTGGAGCCTCGACTTCCCAGGCTCAGGTGATTCTGCCACCTCGGCCTCCCAAGTAGCTAGGACTACAGGCACATGTAACTATACCTAGCTAATTTTTATTTTTATTTTTTTTATAGAGATGAGATTTCACAATGTTGGCCAGGCTAGTCTGGAACTTCTGGGCTCAAGCCATCCGCCTGCCTTGGCCTCCCAAAGTGTTGGGGTTACAGGCATGAGCCACCGTGCCCAGCCTGAAGCTTTCTTTAGATCTCAGTTTCTTTTGTGAGCAGGTTGGCTTATCAGAGCAGGGGTGGGAGAGCAAGCTGGGTAGGACTGATGGGTAGGGTGGAATGGTCTGGACAGCAAGGATAAAAGCTGGAATTTCCAGTTGCTTCATAAATTGGTTTGGGCAGGAAGGGGTGGAGAGGAAAAAGAAGAAAGAAGGCCTTGGCCCTGCCATCCTTTCACCTTCTTATCTAATCTACGACCTCATTCTTCAGTGTTACCTCCACATTGTCTCTCTCATGGAGGCCACTGAGAACATACATGCAGCTCTGTGCAAGTTAGGAAAAGACACCCCATTCTCCAGTGGACTCAGCTCTGTGCCAGGACTCAAAGAGTGGCATGCAAGGCCCCAGCTGAATCAGAGACCCCACCCACCTTCTTGGCCTTGAGCAGTGAGCAACCTGCACATTATGAAGTAGTGGACTCTGTGGGGTCAGTTCACTTGTCTCTATCCCCATAGTCCCTCTGGTCCCCATACAACTCCACCATCTCTCTCTTCTCACTTGGGCTATGCGCGATCATCACAGATAATTAGGAAAGCCACTTACAAAGAGGCCTACATTTAGACGTTGGTGTTGTTGCCAGGTACATTATACATTTAGTCCTAGAGATACGACGACTAGATGAAAAGATGTTCACCATGTTTTTTGCTTTTTAGTTTGGGATCTATTATCAGCTCACACTGCCCTATGAATTAAAAAAATAAATAAATCTTAAGATTTATTCTGCAAAAGGCATATTTGTATAGCATTGTATTCTTGAGTCTGTACATTAGGAATTTAAAAATGTAAACATTAAACATTTTATGATCCTATTTTGTGTTTTTTTAAATATCATAATATCCTCAGAGCCTCAATAAATGAGAGTGGCCAGGCCTCCCTGGTCCCAGAGGTCTGAGCCTGGACTCCTGGGACCTGCCCCCCGATTCCAGCTCTGGCTGCACCTCCAACGTGCTGTCTTCCTAGCAGTGGTTTCTTGCCATAACCCAGATCTGATGTCAGCCCCCTGCTTAAATGCCCTAGTGACTTCCCAGTTTTTGGGTCACAAGCCCTGATTTAACTGGGCCTGGGACAAGCATGGTGGTCCCCATCTCAGCTACCACTCCCAGCATGCCTGCTCTCCAGTCCCACTTGCCTCCTGCTGTCTGCGACACTCTTTCTCTTCTTTATTTAATGTTTTCTCCTCTTTCTTTAGTGTTCAGCCCAAGTCACATTTTCTCAGGGAAGCTGTCCCTCAGTCCCCAGTCTGAATCAGGCTCCTTGGCTATTTCCCTCATAGAACCCCGTACCTTTCCTTCAAAACCCATTGCTTTGGAACTCTACATTAGTGATCATTCGATGAATGATCCGGTACATTCAATGTGGTCAAGTATTATTCGGTTTTTTTTTTTTTTTTTTTTTTTTTTTTTGAGACGGAGTCTTGCTCTGTCGCCCAGGCTGCAGTGCAGTGGCGCGATCTCGGCTCACTGCAAGCTCCGCCTCCCGGGTTCACGCCATTCTCCTCCCTCAGCCTCCCAAGTAGCTGGGACTACAGGAACCCGCCACCACGCCTGGCTAATTTTTTGTATTTTTAGTAGAGACGGGTTTTCACTGTGTTAGCCAGGATGGTCTCGACCTCCTGACCTCGTGATCCACCCGCCTCGGCCTCCCAAAGTGCTGGGATTACAGCCGTAAGCCATCGCGCCCAGCCGTATTATTAGTTTTTATTGTTCACTACAGTGGCCACAGCACCTAGCACAGGGCTAGGGCAGAGTAGGTGATAGACAGTTCCTTGTTAAATGAATAATCCGGGTTGAGGCAAGGAGTCCCCTTCCCAGATGCTCATTGTGGGTTATGATTCGGCAGGGAAACCTTTTGGCACGTCTGGTCCTTGAGAAAGAGGGTCACCTATACTACACAGAGTACAGCTTGACACAGGTGTCACCTGAGGGCCCAAGAAGATGCCAGGGAGAGCTCACTGAAATTTAAGTCTTAGAGTTAGATGTTGCAATGTAACTTCAAATCAGAGAGAGAAAAAAATTCCTTATATTTAACTTGGGCATTTTTAGGGGAATGGGTTAATAAGCAGATTCCTCAATGAAATTATGTCATTTTGTGTATGAAAAGCATATAACCAAGTCCTTTGGCCCTGACCAAGACAATTAGATGACTGTCACAAACCCTTAAAGGTGCTCACTGACTTGCATAATGAATTAGAAACAAAGTCATTGGGTATAAGCAAGGTGAACTAAAAACGAGGAATGCGCTCCATTAATGCACGAGTTACTGTTATTTGGGACTTACTGTGTTTCAAACATAGTCTTATTCTCAAAGTTTACCTGTACTATAAAGCAATTAATCATATCTGTGAGAGACCCAGAAGGCCCTCAGGTAAGTTGCTGAAACTTTTCTAGAAAACTGAGGTGATTCAACTGCCAAGTGACTTCTTTGTATACCTGATTATATATGCTTACTACTCAAATATTTATTTTTGAGGAACTAGAGAGGAGTTACCTATGCAGGACCTTTAGCCAGCCAGGCAGCATGTTATCACTAAGAACAGCCACATAGATCACTACCTGACGTGATGTAGAAGGAGAATATTGAAAAACACTGGTAGGTGTTCAGTAAGTTATTTTCACTAATGGCAAAATGATTGAGGACAGTACTGGAAATAAAAGGAAAGAAGCCATTGAACACACATTTGTCTAAAAGTTACAAGAAATTTATAAATGAGGTTGTAATAAAGCCACTCAAAAGAGGACAGTCCAGGATAAAATAAAAAGTACAATGTATTAAAATGTAGTAAGGCGTTTCTAAATGTATTTCACTGGTGTTACTATGTTTCTAAGCACTTTGGAGAGAAACTGTAGTAGCCTGATGTTAAACTTAAGATTCTGGAAGTCCCAACCTCACAGTGGTGGGTTCCAGGTGTCAAGCTGGAGCTGTGTCAGAGGGAGGATTAGGGTCAGGTGACCGCTAATGGCAGCCAGCAAGGTTCCGCTGCAGGAAATGCTGTGGGATGGGGAAGGTCTGAGCTTGCTTCTTTACTGGCCAAATCCTATGTGACATTGAAGGGCAGACCTTAGTAGGTTTCAGTGATTGTTAATTGTTTATCTCCCCTATGAAGGACAGGACCAAGGTAATTATCTTTTAGTTTCAAGGCATGACACAAGGTAGACTCCAGATAAATTTGTTGAATGACTACATGCAGTTTATCTCCATCCAGGTTTATTATCCCCACAATAATTTTCTTAGTAAGTTTATTAGAGACACCGTCTGCCATAGTTCCCAAATTTAAACTATTTTTTTGCCTAGGTTTTTTTTTTTTTTTTTCAAATCCTACCTAATTGATTTGCATAGTTGTTTCAAATCAAATGCTACATCCCATATCTTGCAGTGACGCAGTTATTCACTGCTAACATCTAAATCGGAGAAGTGAAAAGGACAATTGTTTGGTGATTTCTTAAGTCCCTGCCCAAGATCAGTAGGGAAATCCCATTAGCTCTATTCATCGCATTTCTCATAAATCTAAAAGGAAAGCAAGTATCCAAAGCTTTACTCTTTAATAGTTCTTATTTGTAAAACCTTGACAGGGCTTTATTCTAAATTGCTTCCAAATTACATAAAGAATAGTTAGAAATATGATGGGCAGTGAATCGTGATAGTTTCAGTCATCGAATAAATAAGTAGAACGGTAAAAGGGGACTAATCTGAAAGCAAACAGAGTATGATGGGCTACGATGAGGCAAAAAGAACAGAACTGTGGAATTCTTAAACTACCATCTGGCTCAATCCTCTTTAAGTGGCCAAGTTGAAGAGCCTTTTATTCAATGCCCTAAAACTTATTCAAAAGGCGCAGTATTTGAATATTAATATTTCCATACAGTAAAAAAAAAAAAAAAGTCTTTTGTAACCAAAAAGGAATGTTTAACAAAATAATGGGTAATCCTCTGGCTAAACATGAAGGCGTGGGGAGCACCCTGTGGGTGGGAGGTCGGCTGGGACCCAGGGTGGCCGCGGGCAGCCTCTGGGCCTTCCCCTCATGGCTTCTTTGTGGTTAGGGTAACTTATTAAAGTTGTCATTGTGGTTTGAAATTTAGGCACGAGGTGTAAAATTAAGGAATTCATCAGGAAAAATGAGCACAGTGATTTCTAGTACCTTATTTCATCAAAAAGAAACAATAAGGTAGAATTGCCATATGAGATAGTTGAGGCAAGGAACACAATGGAAATTCGAACCTGTGGTTGAATTGTGCTTTTGTGTAATGGGAACCAATTTCATCACTTTGTAACAGACCCCTGACAATTGGTGTTTTCTTTATTAAGCCCTGGATGTTTAAATGAAACGAAACAGGCTTTTATTTTGTTTTCCTGAGGTGTGTTTGAAAAGTTGAACAAATTCGAGTGCACTTCTTATCTTCAGCAAAGATGCTTTAGAAAGGTATTTTAGCATTCTCCCTGGTTTAAAAGACAAAACCAAGTCCTGCCGGCTTTGTGTTGTGCTTCTCCTACAGGCTGCAGTGCCTTCTGTCTGCTTTAGGGTGTGGCATCTGCCATTGGGGAGGAAAAACTGGCATGTGTCGCCTTTTATAGCAGACTGATTTCATTGTGCTGGGGGCCTCTATTTTATAGCCTCTTAGTTCCAATCTTCTAGTTGACTTGCTGAAGCAAATGGAATTAAAAGAGATTTTGATTTCTCTACTAATTTTTTTTTAGTTTCATGATTTTCCAATATGAAAAAATATTTTAAGGAAAAGGGCCATAGCTGAACTTGGTGACTCATTTTCCCTTTTAAGATTAGTTGTGAAAATAAGCTACAACATATGGCTACACTTGTATGAACTGACTTTGATATATTTTATCAATTTGAAAAAATGCACTTTTATGATTATGTGTACATACTTAGTTTGACTATAAATGTCTAAAAGCATAAATATGTAATTGATTTTAGAATATATGTATATAGATACACACAAAACAGACATATATTTATATTTGCATATGAAAAACTAAAAATTCAACTTCTGTGGTGTAATGCGTATAATTAGTATATATTTGAATATATAAAGGGAGAAAATCCAGGAAAAAATGTCAAAAAGGCACACTAACAAAGATGTAGTATTCTCTTGGCAAAACTGATGAATGATTTGGCATGAATTCATCTTATGGTTCTGTTATTCTCTCTAACGCACGACGATATACCCCGTTTTCCAGTGGTTTGCGTAGAATTGCAATTTGTTGTTTCTACACTCTATAATGACCCTTGAGTGGTGCACCTGACTCCCTCCCCCCCACCCCAATTAGTCACCAGTTTTCCCGTCAATCCTTTTCCATTTAGTCATGTAACATATTTACACTTGGTCAAACAAACAACCACTGCAGTGGAAATGAACTAAAATAGTTTTTATGGAAAGCTGAAGAATGAAATAATTTTGGAAAACTATACTCTACCAAAACCTTAAGTATTGTTTATGCCAGGTTTTAAATGCTTTCTCTCAATGAAAACTGAGTCCACACTAGTACAAGTGGGTCATTGCCTAAGGTTAAGAAGTCTTGCTTTTCAAAATGTTACTAGGTGACTAATAACGCAAATATTGAAAACATTAATAACAATGCAAATATTACAAACATAAAATGTTAAGACACCAATTTTTAAGAGAACAAAGTATGGAACATTTCTACTTTAGGACTAGAGTTGACTGTTTTATATTATTATTGTTATATTTATTAAGTATAATGTCTGTAATATTTTAGTTTCGTTCCACATCTCTTTGAAATGAATGCATATCAAGAGCGTTAACTATGCACATCAAACTCAGAAATATGATGAAAGGTGTCATACAGATTTATGAAGATACGAGCTAACCCATAGCTGTCGCTGTTCTGGCACCAAGAGTTAAATTTTCATGTGAAAGTTGGCGCAGAAAACACCAGTGTACATACTCGAGAGAGGACATCCAAGTGCATGTAAGAAAAACGCTCCTTTGGGAATACTTGGAGTTTTCATTGACAAGCCTACATACGTGTTTAAGGTGCCCTCAAAAAGAGTTATGTAAACATTCTCTTTGGGGCGGGTGCAGTCAGTCATAAGCATTTATTGAGTACCTACTGTGTACAGGTCACAGGGCTCTCTGACCGGGGCTAACCTTCATTTCAAATCTTTCCCAATTTTGCAGTTGGAAGAAGTTGTGGGAATTACGCCGATGGCCCGAAATCAAGGCAGAGGCGAACGTTCTGAAAATTACATAACTCCTGGGAGAGACCGTGCTTTTGCACAGATTGCCTAAATATTTTATTTCTCCGTCGGCTCCCTGTAACCTCTGAGGCCAATAGACAACTTTGTTTCCCAGCCCTTCTCCCTCTTTTGTCTGCTGGTCAGACTCGTTTTCCACCTTTGTATCGTTCCTTTTAGACGTGAAAACAAACACGCGAACGCCCGGTTGGCAAGGAGACAGCGGCCCGGGGGGAAAGTGCAGGTTCCGGCCGCACCACGCCGCCGCGCTCCCAGCGGCCGCCGAGCCGCCCCGGCCCCGGCCCCGGCCCCGGGCCCAACCCCAGCCCCAGCCTTAGCCCCAGTCCGGCTGGGCCCCGCGAGGCTGCGCCGAGGCGGGCGGCGGCGGCGGCCCGGGGACGAGTCCAGTCCGCGTTTTGCGAGTGCGCGGGAGTAATGCGAGCGAAGTGGATAATAGTTGCTCGAGCTCGCCCGGAGCTCCCTCTCATGCCATGCTGGGCCCGATAGGCTCAGCCAGTCGTGTATTTACCCATATCCGGGTTAGAGAGGAAAAGAGAAAAGTTTCATTTAAACCTGAACTAAAAACTTTCACCATGAAAGCACACAGCGGGAGCAGGCCCAGAGCGTAAGGCGTGCCCGGCCCGGCGCTCCGGCGGGGCCTGCGGAGGGGGAGGGGGTCGCGGCTTCCCGGCGGGCCGCGTGGATGCGCACAGGAGGGGCCGCGGCCTGAAAAGTGGGGGTTATTGTCTCCCCCCGCCCCCCGCCCGGCCTCGCCACGCCGCGGCGATCATGGCCGCGCGGGCAGCAGCGGCGGCGGCGGCGGCGGCGGCGCGGGCGCGGGCGCGGGCAGGCAGCGGCGAACGGCGGGCGCCCCCCGGGCCGCGGCCGGCGCCCGGGGCCCGGGACCTGGAGGCGGGGGCGCGCGGCGCGGCGGCGGCGGCACCGGGACCCATGCTGGGGGGCGGCGGCGACGGCGGCGGCGGCCTGAACAGTGTGCACCACCACCCCCTGCTCCCCCGTCACGAACTCAACATGGCCCATAACGCGGGCGCCGCGGCCGCCGCCGGCACCCACAGCGCCAAGAGCGGCGGCTCCGAGGCGGCTCTCAAGGAGGGTGGAAGTGCCGCCGCGCTGTCCTCCTCCTCCTCCTCCGCGGCGGCAGCGGCGGCGTCCTCTTCCTCCTCGTCGGGCCCGGGCTCGGCCATGGAGACGGGGCTGCTCCCCAACCACAAACTGAAAACCGTTGGCGAAGCCCCCGCCGCGCCGCCCCACCAGCAGCACCACCACCACCACCATGCCCACCACCACCACCACCATGCCCACCACCTCCACCACCACCACGCACTACAGCAGCAGCTAAACCAGTTCCAGCAGCAGCAGCAGCAGCAGCAACAACAGCAGCAGCAGCAGCAGCAGCAGCAGCAGCAGCAACATCCCATTTCCAACAACAACAGCCTGGGCGGCGCAGGCGGCAGCGCGCCTCAGCCCGGCCCCGACATGGAGCAGCCGCAACATGGAGGCGCCAAGGACAGTGCCGCGGGCGGCCAGGCCGACCCCCCGGGCCCGCCGCTGCTGAGCAAGCCGGGCGACGAGGACGACGCGCCGCCCAAGATGGGGGAGCCGGCGGGCGGCCGCTACGAGCACCCGGGCCTGGGCGCCCTGGGCGCGCAGCAGCCGCCGGTCGCCGTGCCCGGGGGCGGCGGCGGCCCGGCGGCCGTCCCGGAGTTTAATAATTACTATGGCAGCGCTGCCCCTGCGAGCGGCGGCCCCGGCGGCCGCGCTGGGCCTTGCTTTGATCAACATGGCGGACA